>NC_041806.1:28430637-29072944 GCF_900964775.1 Scleropages formosus
TGTGCATTTTCTTGCGTGTGTGTGTGCATTTTATTATCGCATCACAATTAAATTTTGCCAGTGTTCTACTCTTTTTTTTTATATGACAAAGAATGACATTTACTTATTGTTAATGTTTATTGTCCTGTCATTTTAACATTTGTTTATCTTGATTCAGTTGCTTTGTAAGACATGCTTAATGTGGCTTATTTACTAATCTTTTTCACTATCACGTGTAAGATCAGCCAAATTAGAACAAGATAAATAACTTTAATGGATAATATTTAAACCTAATTATGCAAGGGCAATTATTCTCCTTTAAAACATAAAATGTTGCCTATAATATCAGCTAAACTAATTAAGTAAAGTTGAGGCTAGTCAGGTGCTTTGATGCCTTTTTTAAAAGAGTCGTCATTTGCAATACGAAAGTTGCGTGGTAGGAATTGTACTGCTGAAGAATATGCTCCCTCCTATGAAAACCATGCGTGTACACAGACAATAGTAACGTGGCATTCAGCGCTGTATAAAAGAGAAGAAGCAAAGTTTGGTTTCTTAAACATGCTAATGTATCCAAGAAGATATGATTAACTTTATTTACTAATGCGGATCATGATCAAACAAATACACACCCACACATTTTCAGTTCCGCTTGTCCCATACAGGGTCGCAGGGAACTGGAGCCTAACCCGGCAACACAGGGCGTAAAGGGACACACCCTGGACGGGACGCCAGTCCATCACAAGGTACCCCACGTGGGACTCGAACCCCAGACCCACTGGAGAGCAGGACTGTGGTCCAATCCACTGCGCCACCGCGCCCCCTGATCAAATGAGTATTTCAGCTCTAAAATTTGTACTTAATTGTGTACCAGATGTACTGGCAATTTTGAGTGCTGCTTTACAGTAACAACTGGATTTCAGATTCTGAAATTTAGAGTGTTCATTTTTGCAAATTTTACCCCCTTACGTGGAAATTAGTATAAGCAATAACACATTGTATTCATTACTTGGTTCTATTACTTCCATTCATTGGTGAAACAATTGTATATGATTTCTTTTTTACTCTCCATAAATAGCTTTCTTTCTGTTTGCCACTGTAATCTTGCAAAAGCTGGAGAATTATGGGTAAGCAAAACTTTCATTTGTCCATTTTACAGGCACTTTTCTCCAGAATAACTTCAAATAAACATTATGTAGTATTTGGCCCACACGTTTTCGTCTAAGGTAACTTACAATGCTAGATAGTTTATCTGTTCTGAGCCACTCATCTATACACAAGTGGGACTTGCTCTCTCTCACACACACAATGAGCAATTTAGAGTCACCAATTCACCTGAAACACATGTCTTTGGACTGTGGGAGAAAACTATATAATGCAGAAGAAACCAATGCAAACACAGGAAGAAAATTTAACTCCATAGAAACTGAGCAGGGATTGAACTCACATCCTCCTTTACCACCCACATGCTGTGATATAACAGCATAACTTGCTGTGCCACAATACGACTCAGTTAAAATATATATTAACAATAATGATATTACCAAGTATCAGATATTTCTTTTTGTAAAAGGTATGCTCAAACCTGGTTGGATCCCCCCTTCACTTAGAAAGAACAACATCCACTGCAACATGTTACATGTCAATGTAACTGTAAATGTGTCATTTCTATTAAAAAATAATAAATAAAAAAGACTCATTCCTCTGGATCTGAGGTTCTGGATCTGGTACTCTTTCAGTATGAAGGTCTGCTGTCAAATACACTTTAAGATGATTGGGTCCAATATGATGATAAACTTAATAAACTCAGTTTGTGTGGAGGATGCATGAGAGGGTTTCCTCCCACAGTACCAAGTCAGGAGACATGTAAATATACTTCACAGTAATATTTTAGATGAGCAAATACATTCAAACATATATGATGGGATTAGCTACCTCCAAATATTCTATGACATTATACAACTATTTTTTTCTGGCCACTACTAACACAAATGACACAGCTGGGGCAACAGTGCTGACACCATTTTTATTTTGGAGATGAAGGGTGCCAAAAACCCAGGATAGCAGTTTGACAAACCAAAAGTTATGAAGCTGTGTGTGGTCATCCATAGGAAATGAACCCCTCTCATCCCATCACATTACACCCTATCATAACTGCCTGGACAGGCCAAGGTGACAACTCCAGCAGAGTAGAAAGGGTTACCTCATTATTACTCAAATGAGGAAAAAAGCATAATCTAGCATTACACCAAAAAGAAATGCTACCCAACTGAGTGCTATTTACAAAAAAAAAAGAAAAAAAATTGTACAGGCAAATGTTGGCAGGGGAGGGGGGCTGGGACTATTGTAGAACTGCTGTAGCCAACAGGCAAAATTAATATGCAAATGTATTCAAGAAATTAAAAAGCAGAATTACACAGGCAAATGAGGTAGCTACACTTGAATTGTTGGGATTATGAATAATTACTGCAAATTTCCTGCTCCTAATATAACTTGTTTTTTGATAAACAAAGACTTAATTATAGAGATGCACTGGAAATTTTCTGCAGTACTCATTAATCCTGCAGAAAAAACAAGCCCCTGGGGGCGACCAGTAATGAGAAGAGCGTGCCCTGAATCAGTGGCAAGATCAGAGTGGTGGGGTGCCAGGTTCCTGGGGACACTGCTATAGTGCTCCCTGTCCCTCACATGTACCCACGATGGTCAAAACTCTTTCTTTCTAACTATCAAAGGGACTATGTATGTTGCAGGTGTAGCCCTCAGTCCAATTTATGAGCTTGCCTTGGCTAGAAGACCATGGTGTTGATGTGCTCAGGAAATGCTGCTTTGCAGAACCCCCTGTCACAAGGGGGCTATGGATAGAAAAGTGCTGGCATGCCATTTCAATCAACCAGGGAGATGCTGGAATGTTGGGGTTAAGCATATGCCACATATCTTTGGCCTGGTTCATATAGTATGTATAAAATCAACAATCGTTCAGTTTCAAATCTAAATTTCTTGGTGGAAGCAATTCTGATTCAAGTACAATTCAAAATATCACCCCTTCTTTCAAGAAAACACTCTTTTTCTGCTGGTTGTACCGAAGCCCTTGGTGCTTCCATTCAGTAAGAGAGTGGACTATACCTTATTTTTGTGTGAACTACAATAGTGAGCCCAGCATTCTGAAGATAATGCAATGTACAAGGGGGTGAGGGGTGCATCTTAGGTAAATGGGGAGGTAAATGGTAGATGGCTGTGATCAGTGCATGTCCTTTGGGAAGGTACCTCAGAAAGTGTTCCTCATGCTGATTACAGGATTGGAGCAAGGGGTGGATGTCCAAAACAAACGGACAATCATAAATCCTAATTATTTCTCTTACACATTTGTGCTGTTGTAGATTAGGTAACATTGTCCATGTGTCCAAGATGGCTCTAGTGGATCATTTACCAAGTAGATCACATCAGATTTCATTGCCAGGTCTTGATTGATCTCTTATTATTATTATTATTATTATTATTATTATTATTGTACAGTTAAATGCTATGAGAAAGCAGTGGGAGGGACTGCTGTCCAACATCACGGTCACTCATGCTGCTAAGGCAGTTTGGAGAAGTTATAATATTGTCAGATAAGGAACTAAGTGCTGCAACTGTTCAACAACCTCATGCACCTGCAATGATGAAAGGCACAGTGATATATAAGCAGGTGATAATGTAATGGAGGAAGTGTTTTTGGTGTTGCATGGCTCAGTCCTTGTGTGTTGGGAAATGATGAGGATACTGAGATTTGCTTCAAGATTGCTGTAAGTTTTGGATACATTTTATTTTATTGTTGCTGGGTGGTGGGGTGCGGTGGCGCAGTGGGTTGGGCCACGGTCCTCCTCTTTGGTGGGTCTGGGGTTTGAGTCCTGCTTGGGGTGCCTTGTGATGGACTGGTGTCCTGTCCTGGGTGTGTCCCCTCCCCCTCCGGCCTTACGCCCTGTGTTGCCGGGTAGGCTCTGGCTCCCTGTGACCCTGTATGGGACAAGCGGTTCTGAAACGGTGTGTGTGTGTGTGTGTGTGTGTGTGTGTGTGTGTGTGTGTGTGTGTGTGTGTGTGTGTGTGTGTGTGTTGTTTGCTTAAACTGTTGGAATAAGACCAAGATTTCCTAGTTAGTTGAAGGGAATCTGAGCTCTGTAACTCAGAGCCAAGTGGCTTAATATTCTCCCACCACCAAATCAACTTGCAGGGTACCAACATGGGTATTTCAGAGGTTGTCAAGTGGGCACCTCCCTTCATCAGTGTTCCCTAAGCTAGGCCCAGACAGCTCAAGACTCAAACATGAAGTCTGGCATCCCAGACCCTCTACCCACACCAAATGCACCAGTTTCACAAACTCAAACCATCCAGATTAACACCACAACTCCATACATGCTAACCCCCACTGCCAGCCACCTGCCATCCATCAATCCATTGTCAACAACCGCTTGTCCTGAGTGGGGTTACGGTGAGCTGGAACGGCAACACAGGGTGCAAGGTCGAAAGGGGAGGGGACACATCCAGGACGGGACACCATTCCGTCACAAAGCACCTCAAGTAGGGCTCAAGCCCCAGAGCCGCCATACATCGGGCACCGGCTGAACCCACCATGTTCCCCCTGCCATCAACTTTACCAAATCATTACACACCTCCCTCCGATCCACAAACCCCAACTACCCTGCTTTCTTCTCATCCATAATCTCTGACTCACCTTCTGAGCAGCCTCAGGCAGCTCCTTCATCACCACTCTTAGCAACAGAGTAGGTTAGCATTATAAGCTTAGGTTAACATTTGTAGATGCTGGGCATGCAATAGTGTAGCATCTTCCCATGAAGCTACTGCAGACAGGCTCAGGAGACAGGGTTTTGGAAGTGCTCTTTATTGAACGCATAAATGTCTACAGTGGCAGCCTTGATAAAAGCATATCAGACAATACAAGACAGCCTTGTAAACACCAGCAAGTTCCCCTGGTCACTCTGAGCCCCTCTAATCCCCACAATGGTTAGGGGTCACCTGTTGAACCCACCAGAATTCCCCAGTGACAAACAAAGCATCAGTATCATTACAGCCAATCAGAACAGAATACAGGACTACGTATGTACAAGAATGGACAATATCACCAACTGTTTACATTAGTTTACATCAGCGCCCTTCAGCGCTGTTACACTGCACCCCCCCTTTAAGAGTCGTCCCATCACGCGACCCACAAGCCCGGAACCTGTGCTCCCTCCTGGGTCTGTGTGAACTTGCAATGGGAGGTTCCGGCAAAGACTCCTTGGTGCGGTGGAGGACAGCCTGTCCCTGTGCGGTACCACCGGGAGACGTCTTGGTCCCATCCATTCTCGGTAGACAATGTCTGACAGCTGGTCCAGCATGACACAGGGACCCACTCAGCTGTCAGTGAGCTTCAGGCAGAGTTCGTGTTTCCACAGGGGGCTGTAGATCCATACTCAGTCCCCTGGATTCAGGAGACACCCACAATGCTACTTGTCAAATGCATACTTCTGCTGCCTCCTGGTTTCATCAGGTGGCACATAATGAAAGTGTGTGCAGACTACAGTTGCTGCTGCAACTGCCAAAGGTATTCTAGCCATGGTACTCTACTCACCTCGTGTTGTGATAGGCTGCTGAAAGCTAAGTCCACAGGGGACCTCAGCTCATGCCCAAACATGAGCAAGGCAGGGGTACAACCAGTGGATTCTTGGACAGTGGAGTGGCTCGCCCACAAGATCAGGGGTAAGTGCCTGTCCCAATGGTGCTGGGGTCAGGAGGTGAGAACAGAGGGCTAAGTGGTGAGCGTGTGGCTAAAACGCTCCACCAAAGCGTCACTCCAAGGGTGACGAAGCATGGTGTGGGTCTTCTGCACCCCCAACCAGTAGCTCACTTCCCTCATAACCTGCAAATCCTAATTCCTGCCCTGTAGAAAGCAACATAACATCTCCTACACCAAGCGCTCTGCCATAGTAGCAGCGATCGTCCGGTACTGCATACACCTCAGGCCACTTGATGAAGTAGTCCATTACTGCAAGCGCATAGCAGTTTCCCCGAGTGGTGCAGGGGAAGGGTCCCAGGACATCCAGGCCTAAGTGCTTCATGGAGGGGTCCAACTGAAGTCACTGCAACGGGCAGTGCGATTGCGGTGTAGTTCAATGCATGGGTCTCTCCACTGACCACAACAAAGCGCATGGCCCCAGTCTCATCCGTCTGCAAAATGAGGAGGGAAATCCAGGCCTCATCAGTCTGCCGCTGCAGAGGGGGAGTGAATATGGTCTTCCCTGCGAGTTGGAGCAATCGCCTGCCCAAGATCCAGTACCACTCTGATCTTGGCTAGGAGGTCCATCCCCACAATGCACAGATCCTGGATCTCTGTGTGTCAGAACTCGTGTTCCAGCAGCAGGCTGCCCACAGATACGTGCAGGCATCGTCTCCTGCATAATCCCACAGTCTCTCCTGTGATCACAGTAGGTTTGCTGACACACCTTGGTCCATCCCTTGGGGGGACAGCATGCGGTTCCTGGCAGCACCCCTGTGCGGACAATGGAGATTGCAGAACCCATTACAAAAAGGACTTTGCAGGGTATGCCCTCTACTAGTCAGGGCAAGCAGAGGCAGCTGAGTACCCACAGATGACCAACTGGGAAGGATGATGTGGCTTGAGAGAGGATGTAGTCACAGGGTGAAGCCCCACTCATGGCGCCATTTCCCCAAAACGAGATGGGGACGGGCTCCCTACAGTGACACACTTTGTGCCCTCGCTTCTGGCAACACCTGCAGATGATGGACTTCCGGCATGTGGGCGATGACTATTCCCTCTGTTTTGCCATCAATGACAGCCTCCAGAGTGTGGCAAAGGCGCTCTGGCTCTGTGGCACCTCTCTGGATGGATTCTGTGCACATTGCTTCATGCAGTGCTGCAAGCTTTATGGGCTGTTACATTTGCTCAGGGACAAGCACTCGGAAGAACACCTGCAGTGCTAAGTCTTCCTGGAAGGTTGAGGGGGATTCAGGGTACGCTCGGCATACCAGAAGCTGTATGTCAGTGGCCAGTGCCCCAAAATCTTCCCTTATGCTGCAATGTTTAATTATGAGCTGTCCACGGTAATGATCTGCCATTTGTTGCCAGCCAAAGCGGCACCTCAGGGCAGCTTTCAGTGCAGACAGCTCGCTGTGTTGATCCACCCTAAAGTCCAGCAGAACGGTCAGCTCTTGCCATCTAGGGCCAGTCCCAGCTGTGTTGACGTAGTCACCATGTTCCAGTCGTTGTGCTACGGCACTAGCCAAAGCTGAGCCTCCTAAGATTACCATGACTCTGTCCGCGAGAATCGCAGTAGATGGAGAGCAGGTCACTACGGCAATTCATCTGGGGCTGTTTGCCTTGGAGCTGGCTGGGATGTGTTGGTTTCTTCCAGGGACATTTTAGGAGAAGCTGCTTGCTGGGCCTCTGGCAGCCCCCCCAAAGCTGCTTCAGGATAGCTAGCAGCTCTGTGGCTCTCTGCTGCAGATCCTGGTCCTGCATGTCCAATCCATGTTCCCTCCTCCAATGCATGGATCTGATCTACCAACTTGAAGCCTGCTTCATCCTGCTTTTGACACTAATGTAGCATTCCCCCATGGAGCCATATGAGACAGGGTCCTGGAAAAGTGCTTTTTACTGAACGCATACATGTCTACAGTGGCAGCCTTGACAAAGGTGCATCAGACAGTACAAGACAGCCTTCTGAACACTAGGGAGTTCCCCCAGGTCACTCTGAGGCCCACAACTCCCCACAAGGGATAGGGGGGTCACCAATTGAACACCCCAGTATTCCCCAGTGAAAGAAGATCAGTAACATGACAACCCATCAGAATGAAACACAGGAGTATGTACAAGAATGGACACTAACACCAACTATTTACATTAGTTTACATCAGTCCCCTCACTGACGTTACAATAATCTCTGTTGGTGCAAGTACCTTAAAGGAGCCAGTAGGTGCTTTTCCTTACCCAGCTGGTTCCACCAGCAGGTTCCTGATCATTTGACAAATATGAATGTCAAGCTTAGAACTCTGTCAGTTTTAGTTTTAAGTCACTCAGGAGAATGGTTTGGCCAGTTTTATGTTACAGGTATCTACATAACATAAAACTGCTGATCCTTGCACCTTTCAGTTAGCTCTGAAATGGTCTTCTTGGACAATTTCAAATTTGCCAGTAAAATCAGTGAAGGTGGCTATTCATATCAACTATGGGTAGCGTAATAGTTAGAGATACTACCTTTGGACCCAAAAGTTGCAGGTTTAAGCCTCACCTCTGTCTGTAGTACCCTTGAGCAAGGTAGTTACCCAAAATTGCTCCAGTAAAAAAATAAATTACCCAGCTGTATGAATAAATAACTAACCTCAAAACTGTAAGTTGCTTTGGAGAAAAACATCAGCTAAATGAATAAATGCAACTGTCTCACATCAGGTCTCAAAGCCAGCAATTCAGACAAAGGGGGATATCTGGACCCCACTGAGAAAGCTGCCTCCAAGAATACTGATTCACAACTCACTGCTTCTCAAATAAATATTCCTGTGAGGTCCTGGGTATGCAGAGCTTAGAGCCCATACTATTTCAAATGTGGAATTCTAACTTTAAGAAGTCCCAGGATAAATGTTTTTCTGTTGAGTGGCAGGGAAACACTTCTGTCACACTGATGCTGGGGATTTCAACATATTGTAATTTGGGTTAAAACAAAACTACAAACACTGTTTGGTAAGACCTGAAACATTTTAATAATGAAAACAATTTAATAATAAAAAAGGTTATGCACAAATTCATCTTAGGATATAAAATTGTGACAAGCAAGGGGAAACATAATTCGGTATCCCAATAGGGCTCAAAACACCAAAGATGTGAACCTTTGCATTATAAAAACATTACCATCTGATCCAGCATGACAGAGCCATTAAAATTCAGCTGCATAAAAATAAAGCTTTTGAGTGAGTCTAAGCCCCACACACATTATTTATAAAAAATATATAGAGCACTCTATAGAATGAGGTGGTCTTAAGGATACCATAACATCCAAGGAGAAATTAAAAGGCTACAACTGGTGAATAAACTACAATTCAGGTAATTTACATTTATTAATTTAACAGACACTTTTCTCCAAAGCGACGTACATCTCAATCTAATTGTACAGGTAGCCCCCAACTTGCAATCTTTTTTGACTTTATGATGTTGAGCTGGCGACAGATATTCGGTAGAAACCATCCATCGAATGTTGATTTTTTTTCCCCCAGGAAAGCAATATGCAGAACGATACTCTCTCGCGATACTGGGCAGTGGCAGTTATCTGCATCTCCCAGTCTGTCATGCAGAGCTGTATTAAATGCATTTTCAACTTACGATGGGCTCCGCAGGACGCAACCCCATCATAAGTCGGGGACTACCTGTATTTAGATTCTACTTTTTTTTTTTATATCAGTTATGGCTAGTTGTGGGGCAGAGGGAGTCACAGGGCAGAACAGCAGCTTTCTGCAATAAAAACAGACTTTACTGTAAAGCTTTACAGAGAGAAAAATCTTTGGCAAACTGAAGTGACAGAAAATCATACTGCCTAAATCATTATTGAGTCCCCAAACAAACTGCCTTTACAGTCCATGCTGATTATCCCCAAATTGACAGCAGGTGGTCTTCATTGAGCCTCTGAGGTATAGTAGTCGGGTGATGTCCATCCATTCAGCCGTATCTCTGCCAAGACCGGACTATAACCAGCTCACCTATCCCCGTCAGCTTCACAGCCACCTGTGCCTCAAGAGACTTCCAAAATCCCACAGCACAGCTACTTTTTAAATGTTTGTTTTACTATTTCCTTCTTCTGGTTGCACTCGGAGATTCTTTCTTTTGGCTGCAGTGAGACACTCTCTGGCGCCTCCTCAGACAGTCCTGGAACCCTGCCTGTCTGTGCTGAGACATGTGCTGCCTCTTCCCCAATGGGTCAAAGAGACTGACCGGCTCACAGACTTTCTCAAGCTCCAAGTCCTCCTTCCTCTCATCCCGCCCTGCAAGATCAGCTGGGAAGGGGTCAGATTAACACAAAGGGGGGGGGGGGGGGGGAGTCCCCAAATCTAGGGATATCTCTGGTCCCACTGGGATAAGGGGCAGTTCAGAGTCCTTGATTTCTTAGGAAGGCTGCTGGCTAAGCCACACCTCTAGGTCAGCCAGGAACTCTATTACTTTCTCTTCCTCCAGGCCCCACTCGGATGGCTCAGGGACGCAGTCCTCCCCGGGCATCAATGAACAGCATCATCACTGATGCCTCCCAACCTGTGAGATCTCAACTACAGGTCCCCCCCCTCAGTAGGCACCCATCTGGCCATTCTCCCTCACCTGCATCTCCAGTTGTGCCCACGGTAGCCCAAGCAGTACTTCTGGCAACACCATAGGTTATCAAGTAGGCTCAAACCCAACTACTTGCTGCATCTGTTCCTCTTCCAGCTCTCAATCCAGGTTGCTGAGGGCATCTGACCTCTGTATGAGACAGAGGGCAGTCACGTGACCATATCCTCTGCAGTATGGCCAGGCTGGCACTCAAAGCTAGGCAAGCATCTCCTCTTCTCCCACCACTGGTCAAGTCACATACACATGACTGACAGATCCCAGGTAGTGGAGCTTTATCATTCAGGAGTGTTTTCCCCCCCACCTCCTAGGCATTCTTACTCTGGCCATACAGTATGCCATTGTGTTGACCTGGTGGTTCCAGGCCAGGATCCCAGACATTTCTGTCTCACCCAAGGTTAACAGGCCTCTTCCAACACCTTCTGTACTCTTACCCATAGGTGCAGGACAGCAGGTTCCTTAAGAGAAATTACCTTTATTTAAAGGGGGGGGGGGGGGGGGGGGGGGGGGGGGGGGGGGATCCCTAACAAAAATCACACTCCCTAAGCTAACTCCTAGTACTCAGCCTAGATCCCTTTAAAGTTGATGCTGATTATCCCTGAATTGGCAGCAGCTGTTCATCATTAAGCATCTGTGGAATGGCAGTGGTGAGCGGTGGGGCGCTGTTCTCCGATTCAGCCACATCCCTGTCAAGGCAGTACCACCCACCAGCTCACACATATTATTTGATTTAACTTTAAAGTGAAAGAAAGTTAAAGAAAAAACATATAGAACAACTTGAAGGCCTGTTTTTCTTGACATACACTAAACTCAAACTAGACATAATTTACACATTCAGTACTGTCCATTGCAATGCACATTCTTATACACACCAAAGCCAAACCGCAGTTCTGCATATACATCCTGCATAACATTTGCAGGATTTGCCCTTATCTCACAACTTACAGTGACTCCAGTGGGGTGAAATGAGCTCCCTCTCTGACTCAGAACTATGGTAACCCACTGAAAATTCAAGAAGGGTCTCAAAACACATCTGTTTAAGAGCTACTTCTCTCTTGATCTCCTTCCTATCTGATCCATAAATATTCACTATGTTATCTGTTAAAATTACAAAGAAAAAAGATTCCTATCAATTCTATAAGCAACTGTTTATACAATACATGCTGGACATATTGGACTATCCGACTGGAATTTGTGAATTGCATGTCTGCATCTCTCCTCATTGTTGGCGCAATGCACACACACACACACACACATTTTCAGAACCGCTTGTCCCTTACGGGGTCACGGGGAACCAGAGCCTACCCGGCAACACAGGGCGTAAGGCCGGAGGGGGAAGGGGACACACCCAGGACGGGACGCCAGTCCGCCACAAGGCAGTTGGCGCAATGCACTTTTGTTTATTTTGGAGAAAATTGTCTAAATAAATGAATGAAAATGCAACATAAACATGCTTTGAATCTGAATTAGTCTAAGATTAAGCTTGAGCTATTGCCAGAAAAAGGCACGATATATTAAAAAATAAAACCAAATGCAGTGTGGGTGACAAGGATGTGGTAAAGAGGCCTCTGTTCAACATTACACTGCAACCCTGCAGTGCATGCTCATCCAGCTAGGAGTTCACCAGGAATTTATAATTTGAATGGGTTGCAGTGCCGTTAATAAACAGTGGTCCGTTATCATCAGTAAAAAATCCACCACAGCTGCATTTGTAAGATTAACAAACACAGAGAAATCCCTTCAGGGGGTGGGTGGTGGTTTGTCACCAGGCTCCCATCAATAGACCATATATCTGTAAAGATGCCCTACTCAGGGGCCCCTTTTGGTGGTCAAACTAACTACAAAGCTTTGGGTATTGAAACATTATGAGATTATTATATGCTATAACTTCAGTTCAGACACACAATAAAAAAGTAAATGTGGCTTATATGTGACATTAGTCTTTACCAAAATTAAATTTAGATCACTCATATTTGCATTGCATATCATTGTGTTTTATTGCAGTATATGTGGGATATGCAATATATTAGTTACATTTATTAGTCATAATTTATTTAAACAAAATGTACTGTGTGCACAGCTATTGCCAGTGAGTCATCTTTGTCAGCATTCTCAAAGTCAATTTGATCATCTCTCACTTCATTTGGCACCTTCTTATGTATCTGCCTTCTGTGGTATTATGATGGAAACTCACACCTGGGGAACATCACACATAGTGTCTGACTGACAACCATCAGTACTGTGCTAATAGCAGAAGGTTTCAAGACAAAGACATTGGGTATTTCCAATGGCAACGCACAGCCTGTAACTGAGTGCATCTTCCCTTCTTTCAATTATAACACCCCATCCCCAGCAGACAAAAGACATATCTACATCTTTATCCTGCCTTATACCTTCCTGTGAAAATTGCAGGTAGTGGCTGCACTGAAGCAGGCTCGTCATCAAGCATCCACCACTCCTTATTGTGACAATAAATGCTTTTGTCCAGTTTTGTTCACAGCCACTGCAGGTGATTAAAAACAGCAGGACATAGGGGGGGAATGCCAGCACAATACCAATGAGTCCTCCCCAGTCCCCAATCCTGTGGTATTTACATCCAAATACACTAGCAGACATGACATAGCCAAATGGCATCAAAACATCCTTTTCATCAAAAATATGATAGTCTCTCTATTGGTGAGGGGGCCCAAGAGCCCAAGGCAGTGAAAGTAGCCTCTATTCTCATTTCATAACCCAAAGAGAACGTGTGCTGGAAATGGCATACATAAAAGCTTGAGGTCAAAAGTAAATGACACAAATACATAAGTAAATAAATGCTGAGACATGACATCCAAACCACCATCACAGCTAAAATATCCAACAGGCCAGAAAAAAGCACCAGCTAAAGGGTACACATTAGGCCTATTTGAACAGGAGCAATTTGACAGAAGTGTGAATATATCAGCAATAATTAGGTCTATAAAAGGCCTCTAAAAGACTGGACATAAATTGAAAGCCATTTCTGTCCCAAGTTGCCTGTGCACTGACATCGGATCAGCCTCCAAATCTTCAAGGATTTGAGTCCTCAGGAGAGAACAATTACTTTCAATTACAATCTGCTCTTTAGCGCTGACTGCTGCTACCCCATTAAATGGGGAATAGCACTGTTTGTTGTTCCATTACTAATGTCAATGTTAATTGCATTAATGGATTTGATTTGACTAAAAAGTGCCCATAACAATGACAATGTAAGCCCTGGCATCAATGGGTACCATTGCCACCACTAGGAATGCAATCTCAGTTGTCCCTGCATTTAGATTTATTCATTTAGCTGATGCTTTTCTCCAAAGCGACTTAGAACATTAAGGCTACAATTATTACAAGCTTACTATCATTTACCCATTTATACAGTCTAACCACTACGCTACCAGCTGTCCCTGTCCTTGTCTGTATTTCACTATCTTCCCCGCTTGTCATCTCATTCTAGCTTCTTACCTGTAAAGGTCCATGAACTTAAACTGTAGAACATTTACTTGTGATCACAAATTGTCTGTAAAATATTGTAAAACTAGGCAAGCAGTTTCGATAGTGTGTTTATTGAAAGCTTTGTTTTTGTTTACTGAGTTGCATGTTGCTCTGTAGAAAAACATCTGCTGTATAAATAAATGTAATTGTGAGTATGAGATGAGAAGAGCAAAGGAAATCCTTGAGGTCAAAGAAGAGGGCAGGTATGGGGAAGTCATTGCATGAGCCAGATGGGAAAACACAACATTCCATAACTGTTGACCAGTGAACCCCAAGTGGCTGCAGCAAGGAAGATGACAAAGGTACTGAAGGAACATCTGATCAGAAATAACCTCCCATCACCTGCTATTAACTACAGAACAAGGTACAGAGGTAAGGATCACATCATATCAGGTAAAATTTGTCTTAAAACATCTCATCTCCAGTCCCTGTGTTATTATAGTTCATAATGAATTTTAACAATTTTTGCTAAATGTATTTTTATTCAAAAGCATACAAATCATGACATACAACTTTAATACAACAGAACTATTATTCCTTTAAAAGGAAATATGTTGGGGGGGGGGGGGGGGGGGGTGACATCGTGTCAGTTCGTTGAAACAACTATGTAACATTAGGACACTTGATTGTTTTTAAAATGGTTGCAACTTTGCAGGTAGAAGGTGCCAGTACTTTGGCTGCCTGCTGGTGGCAACAACAGAGAACATAAATGGTAATCGCTGTAATACTAAAGAATGGAAAGGGGGAAGGAAGACTCTGAAAGGAATGAATGATAAAAAGGAAAAGAAAATCAGTGAAAAACAGAAGCCAGTGAAACAGACAAAAACAACATCCTCCTCTCATGTAGATTAGCATTTTTAAAATTGTGGATTTGAGCAAACAGCTTCTGCATAAGAAAATATATTTAATAGGAAGTTACTGCTTCGAACTCTTCAAACAATGGTCAAAAAGAGAAAGTTCTGCAGTGGTTCTTATTTAAGTGCTGTTGCTCTATCAACTCAGTGATCCACAATACCAATGGTGATTGTTCAGGGTTGGTTTTAGGCATTCTTTTTGGGTCTGCCCCTCGTCCTCCTCTTTATAGCTGCAGGAGCTGGGGATGTCTGGGTGGCTTTCTCCACCAGCTGTTTTTTGGGAGCATTCTTCTCCATTCCATTCACTTCTAAGATGAAAGGAACAATTACAAAATATAAAAAGACATGCCTAAGCAGCAAGCTATGTAATTCAAAGTAAAGGCTAACTCCAGAACCCCTGGTGCACCTTACCGTTTTTCTTTGTGGCTGCTTTTTTCTTTACAGGGCCTGTGTCTGGTTCATTACTTGACTCTCCCTTCTCCTCCACCTTCTTTCTTTTGGTCGTCTTCTGAAAGTTAAATGACTGAGGAGTTAAACATTATCCTTTCACACTTACCCTTCTTACTAGACATCCCACCAGCTCCACTGTATTAATCAAATTTTTCCCCTAATAATATGCAGAACCCAAAAAAGAAAACCAGTGAAAAACAGGAGCCAGTGAAACAGACAACCCGAGTATACACGCCATATGCAGGCAATAAAAGTCAGCCAGAATTAAGCACTGGAGAAATATACTTCCATTCAAAATAAAGCAGTATTTTAACATCTGTAAGACCATGTACAAGTCTTATCCTTATACCTGGAAAAAGTCCTTGTTTTTTAGTAATAATTCAACAAACCAACACCTAATTAAGTGCTTTACTATCTTGCAGTTACTTTTCAAAACTCTGAATTCTCATACAACTGAAAACAGATCAGATTTTGCACATAAAGCAGGTAGATGAACAAAAAGCACAAAGATTACAAAACGTGTAGTGGGTGAAAGCATTCTGCACATCTACATGAAAAAATGTAATGTGATGTTCTTTAGACAATTCCAAGTATCAAAACACACCAGGCTAAAATTCTACAATGGCAAAACTTGTTTATGAAGCTTATGCACAATTTGGATTGCACAACAATTATTTTTAAACAAGTGTGCACAAAGTTCATGCAGTATGATAATATGAAAAACGAATCATCAAGACAATTCTGGATTGTGCCAAATTACGCAAAAAGAGAAAAGAAAATTCCCAGAAAAGTAATATAAATTATTGGTTACCAAATAACTGATTTACAAAACTTATATAGAAAGAATTGAAATACTGCATTTCAAACTATATACATGAATGTCAGGCCAATTTGTGCAGTACTCCATCATCAGACTTGTTCAGAGAGTGGGAAAAAAAAATCCTGCTACATCCTACATCACAAACAACCACACAACCCATCACAAGAAACCAGTTTGCTATAATAATAATTTTAAGTGGGCAGTTGTGAATTGCTATAATTTCACAGAAATGTCCCTGTGCCCACTTCCACACCCACTTCAAAAACATCAAACCTACTCTGACATGCTTGGAAATCACAGAATTCTGTAGTAGCAGAAAATTTAAACAACTAATCATATACTGTTCACAATGTTCTGGGACAATTGTGTATACGTTTCCTCAGTTAAACTGAAGTTCACCGTATGTTAAACTGCTATAATATTGTAAATACAAGAGCAAAGTACTACTACAGCACAAGCTGTAAACTGCTATTTCAATTTAGTGGAGTTCTGACCTGCTTGGAGAATTTTCTGGAACCACTGACCACAGAGAAGTCCAGTTTGTCATCATCAGTCGCGCCAATGGACTTCAGCCCCTCCTGTAGAATGGCACGGAACTTCTGGTAATTGGGTTTGTCTGTGTAGCCAAGCGACTTGACCTCCTCCATAAACTTCAACATTTCACCTGATGGAAATTTAAAGTTAAGCAATGATTTGTGAATGCAAGAAATACTTCTGCCTTCTGAAACAGAAAGGTTTACCCATAGCATGTGAGTGACAGAGGGAGTGTGTTCCACTGACATATGGATGAGCAATCCATTCTAAGTAGTGTATCTAGCAGCGTAAGTCACCTTGGTGAATATAAGATGTGTGGGCTGATAACAGTACATAGAGCTCACTGGAAGTCGCTAAATAAATGTAAATGTAAATTCAGTGGTATCGAAGCTGGCCACAGAAAGCAAGCAAGTAAAGAAGACATTACAAAAAATATGCTAACTAAATGTGCTAGTATACTTTATTTATTCATCATCAACACTTATCCAATTCAGGATCATCATGGTCCCATTTGGGATGAGGTGAAACACAATGTGAAACCAAAAAAAGAATCAGTAGAAATTATCTGAACCTGTTAAACTAGCACAAACCAAAAACCATCCAGCACCACTGCTGAATTCATGTTGTCCTGCATGCAAAGGAGGTCTCATCTGCTACAAGCCAGGTATACTTTATAAAGTGTCTGGTGGGTATATATGGTATATATGCACTTTAACTATGTCGCTAAAAAATGCAAATAATGACTCAAAAGCAGAATTATGCAGTATGCTACATATGCTTTAAATAATTTAAAATTTAAGCTGTAAAAATAAAATGTGTTTTTATAGATATATATAAACACAATTTTTCTCTCTCTCTATATATATATATACACACACACACACACACACACTTTCTGAACTGCTTGTCCCATTCGAGGTCGCGGGGAGTCAGAGCCTAACCTGGCAACACAGGGCATAAGACTGGAGGGGGAGGGGACACACCCAAGACAGGACGCCAGTCTGTCGCAAGGCACCCCAAGTTGGACTTGAACCCCAGACCCACTGGAGAGCAGGACTCGGTCCAACCCTCTGCGCCACCGCACCCCCTCAGTCTGTTCAGAGAGTGCAAATTCATTTGCACTGTTTTCATACATTTTCTTTGTATTTACACTACATCTACATTCATTTAGCAGATGCTTTTCTTCACAGTGACTTCCAATGAACTCTATGTAGTGTTATCAGCCCACACACCTTATTTACCAAGGTAACTTACACTGCTAGATATACTACTTACAATGAGTCACTCATCTGTACATCAGTGCAACACACTCTCTCTGTCACTCACACACTACAGGGGAACCTGAACAGCACGTCTTTGGACTGTGGGAGGAAACACCCAGAGCACCCAGAGGAAACCCACGCAGACACGGGAAGAACATGCAAACTTCACAAAGACTGAGCGGGGATCGAACCCATGTCCTCTCACACCACCCAGGCACTGTGAGACAGCAATGCTACTTGCTGTGCCACTATGCTGCCATATTTACTGTGAATATCATACATATGTTGAGTTTGTGAGTGTTTAAGCATACTGTATGTAGTAACTTGGAAAAAACTGAAGGAGTGCAGGTAGACAGAAACACAGTAGTAGTAATAATAATAATAATAATAATGAAGTCATACAGTATAAGAGTAATTAAAGAAGGGAAATAGCCTTGTTATGTTGTGTTATGATAACCACATTTTTGGAGTAACTGTACTCATTTTAATGGGACTGGGTAACATTTAAGCACAAAACAGTGTCACTTTGGGAGTTCAGGAATGCATACAAACTTTTACCATTAAGTAATCATAATTATGCCTTCAAGTTATGACAGTTAACATTACAAAGGATTTTTCTAGAACACATTACCTTCAAAAGGGAGGGCGGAGATTAATGCCAAAATAATAATCGATACACCCATAAAAATATTACATATTTGACCTCTTTCATATGAAGTACAATGCATATAGCAGCATTTATCTGTCTGAACATAAATTAAATTCCGAAACTACACATACAAATAACGTGCCAGCAGCAAAAGAAAGAGCTGCATAAAAATAAGTAGTCTGCAGGAAAGCGGGTTTAGTTAAAGAACTGTGCTAAGTATACACAACCACTATCCCCTTGTTATTCCATAATCTAAAGTGATTTATAAATTTTTCAGAATGCTGCCTTGAAACTCACAAAGAACAAGAAGCCTGTTTTCTATAAATACTCTCAATACAGACTAAAATCCATACCAATGCATCATTAACAAGACAGGAAACTACAAGTCAACTAGTAGGTACCTACCTAATAGAAGTCCGTCCGAACCACTCGCCCCATACGGGGCACGGGGAACCGGAGCCTAACCCGGCACACAGGGCGTAGGGCCGAAGGGGGAGGGGACACACCCAGGACGGGACGCCAGTCCGTCACAAGGCACCCCAAGCGGGACTCGAACCCCAAACTCACCGAAGAGCAGGACCAACCCACTGCGCCACCGCACCCCCCTACCTTATAGAAGTACTGAGGTTTAATTAAAAGAAAAAAAAATTACACCAAAACCTTATAAAGAAGAATCTGTGCTTGTATCCTACAGTACATTAGCATTATAAAACAGCCACCGTCATACTCAAACCAGACAACTGCACTCTAATTTTCTGCTCCCCCAATTCCACAAATGAGCACATATGAAACTGGCAAACTGAAAAATGGTTTAAGTGAAAAGTTTTGTGGAAAATTAGCAGAGTTAATGAATTCTCAGTCATTATCCGTTAATCAACAGGTCTGTGCTAATTACAGAAAGGCTTTGTACTCTGGGTGCACTCAGGTTCAAGTGCCACTTGAGCAGAACACATGCAAGCACAGTGGTGTTTCAGTAGCACAGGTGTTTTCAACAACCTTGAGTGTCTGTTCAATATTTCACACACACACACAGACACACACATATATAATATATAAAAACACACACACATATTTGTGCCTCAGTTTACAAATGAAACTGGGACCGGATGTCTGTTCATAACTTGGAACTGTTTGGAAGTACATCCATTACATCGCAATCAATAAAATGCTTATAACACAGCTTAATACCTCAATTTACTCAAAGGTTAGGTTCTGTTAAAAAGTCACATAAAGCTATAACTAAATTTAAAATTAAAAATCTCACACACACACACACACACATTTTTAGAACCGCTAGTCGCATACGGGGTCACGGAGAACCGGAGCCTACCCGGTAACACAGGGCGTAAGGCCAGAGGGGGAAGGGACACACCCAGGACGGGACGCCAGTCCGTCGCAAGGCACCCCAAGCGGGACTCGAACCCCAGACCCACTGAAGAGCAGGACCGGGTCCAACCCAATGTAAGACTTATCTGGTTTTCATCAAAAGCTCATACAACACAGAGTTTTTGGCATTCCCTTACTCAGGAAGGACAAGGCATGATATATGGAACTCTGTGAGTGGGAGGCGAGTTTATTGTCATTAAGTTAAAGCAACATTAAAGTCTACTCTAAAATTACTGAAAATAAAATGTAATGTTCAGTATCTCCTATTCACTGTTTTGTGTTCTGCTTCACAGTGCTGTGCAGTACTTAATGTGCAACCGCTGTGCTTCAGGGGCTGAAGAATGTGGAAAATACACTTTATTACAGAAAAAAAATGATTCATGGACTAAAGCCTATGAACTAAATTAAACTACTACACTAAAAGATATTTTTATTCATGAAAATATCACATTTTATGACTAAAACTATTTCTAGCTTATCTGCTTTATTGTCCATCATTCATTCATTCGTCACCAATAATTGCATGTCAAACACAGAGTGGTGCAGGGTCAGGTATCTACCACACAAACATAGGGTATGAAGCAGGATGTGCCTTGGAAAGAGACGTTTTCATAATTTGGCTCATAGATGTTTGTGATTTAAATAATAAAAAAAAAATATTCACAAGATCATAGGCTATTTCAGTTCTGTTCAACCTTTTTTTTTGGGGTAAGGACTGCTCTCACTATTGTGAACTGGTTCTTTACATGCTCTATGTGTAAAAATTACTATGACATACATATTTCTAAATTTAAAAAAAAATTGAGTTGTGTTGCAGTCAAATACGCTCCATCTTTAATTGACCATTAATATGGTTTTTCATCTGACTGCTGTAATGTTTCATGACATCCTCCACATTAAGCATCATAAAACATTAATGATCACCACTTTCATTGAATTCTGCATGTTTTATTCACAGTTTGCACATCTGTTGGGTCTGGCCAGCCACTGGAAAACGGAAATCGCAACCCTGATTCAGATAAGTGGTGATGAATACGGAGTTCAACAACAACAACAAGAGAAACCTTACGTTATTAAAGTGTTCTTATAGAGAATAACTTGTCAGTACGTCAAGCCACAGTCTGTCGCACTAAGTTCCCCCCAAATTGGGTTTTTTTCCTAGGACATACTTGTACAACCTCAATTCCAAAATGTTGGGACAGCATGGAAAACACCAATAAAAACAAAAAGGAGTGATTTGTAAATTTACTTTGACTTGTATTCAAACAAAAACAGTATAAAGACAAGGTATTTTCATGTTTTACCTAATCAGCTGCACTGTTTTGGGGGAGTGCGGCGGTGCAGTGGGCTTGGCCAGGTCCCGCTCTCTGGTGGGGCTGGGGTTCGAGTCCTGCTTGGGGTACCATGCAACTGACTGATGTCCCGTCTGGAGTGTGTCCCCTCCTCCTCCAGCCTTGCACCTTGTGTTGTTGGGATGGGCTCCAGTTTGCCGAAACCCCGCTTGGGACAGGTGGTTTCAGACTGTGTATGAGCTGCACTTTTTTTTTTGAAGATATACACATATTCTGAAACTGATGTCTGCAACACGTTCCAAAAAAGTTGGGACTTGAAATAACAGGGTGATGTTAAACACGAGGCAATCGTGTTACAGTACATAAGGAGCCTCAAAAATAGGCCTAGTGCTTTAAGAGGGTGAGTCAAAGCTCAACAATTTGTCAACAGTTGCATCAGTGAATAATCCAGCATTTTGAGATCAACTTTCCCCAAAGACAAATCGGTAGGATTTTGGGCATTTCACCCACTACAGTGGACAATATAATGAAAAGATTCACAGAATCTGGTCAAATCTTGGTGTGTAAAGGGCAAGGCCAAAAACCACTTCCGAATGCACGATTTCTGATCCCTCAGACGTCACTGTTTTAAAAACTGTCATGTGTCTGTAGTGGATATCATGATATCGGCTCGGGAACACTACGGTAAACCTTTGTCAGTCACCACCATTTGCCGCTGCAATCACAGATGCAAGTTAAGGCTTTACTATGCAAAGCAGAAGCCATACATTAACACGGTCTAGAAGCACCGCTGACTTCTCTGGGTTCGGTCTCATCCGAGATGGACAGTAGCACAGTGGAATCGTGTTTTGTGGTCCGTTGAGGCAACATTTCAAATAGTTTTTTAGAAAAAACACCCGTCCTGTTCTCCGGGCCAAAGAGGAAAAGGAACATCCAAGCTGTAATGAGCATCATATCCAAAAGTCAGCATCTGTCATGGTATGAGGGTGTGTCAGTTCCCATAGCATGGGTAACTTGCACTTCTGCAAGGGCGCCATTAATGTAGAAAAATATGGACAAATTTTTTGAGCAACATATGCTGCAATCCAGATGTCATCTTTTCCAGGGACGTCCCTGCATTTTGCAGCAGGACAACGCCAAACCGCATTCTGCCCGGATTACAAGTGCGTGGTTCTGTAAGCAGAGAGTATGGGTACTAAACTGGCCTGCCTGCAGTCCTGAGCTCTGTCCGACTGAGAATGTGTGGAGCTTTATGAAGCGCAAAATACGGCAATGAATGCACTGTACAACTGCACAGCTGAAAACCTGTATAATGGATGAATGGTGGTAAATTCTTTTTGCTAAACTTATCCAATTGGTGTCTTCAGTGCCCAAATGCTTAAGTGTTATTAAAAGACGGTGATGTTACACACTGGTAAACACTCGATTGACCCAACTTTTTTGGAATATGTTGCAGATATCAATTTCAGAATAAATGCATATCTTCAAAAAACAATACAAGTGATTGGACAAAACATGAAAATACCTTGTCAATATTTTGTTTTTTTTTGAATACAAGTCAAAGTAAATTTACAAATCACTCCTTTTTGTTTTTATTAGGATTTTCCATACTGTCCCAACTTCTTGGGAATTGGGGCTGTAAATTAGCAACTCACTCAAAACATTCAACAAATGCATGGTGGTTTCCCTGATATTTTCAACTACTGCACCGATTGCTCTGACCAGTGACTTTGACTAGAAGGATATGCTCTTAAAAAATAATTGTTGTACTCAAAGTTTACTTTCAATTTCAGACTTCACTAAAATGGACTTTAAAATCTGTGAAACAAATGTGCTCTTTCATGTCATAATATCTTTAAGCAATTGTGTCCCTTAAGAACTGAAATAACTTCGTGCACATCAAACAGATGGGCCTGCTTTTCATTTCATTTTTCATTTTATATGACATTTTGTGATGACATGTGACACATCAGCAATTTAATCAGTGAAAGTTCCAGCTTTTTCAACATCGCACACCCTTGCCTAGTAAACTAGGGCAGGGGACAGCAGATTCACCGCCCGGTGTCTGGTCACTTGCCCTTATCAGCCACTCATGAGATTCAATAGTATTTCTAGTATTTATGATAGGCACAGTTTATATCAATAATTGAAAAGGAGTTATAGCAGACCGCATTACATGAGATAGCACTAGCCAATGTCTTTCACTCTGGAAAGCACACAAACACTGGTAGAACATGTGTACTGTTACTAACAAATGTAGAATAGTAGATAACTTTCATTTGATCGTGAGACCAAAGCTTTATTTATAACAGTACAAGGGTATTTATGTTGTAAAAGCTGGGTTTTTTTTTTTTTAAACACTATTTAAATCAACTGAGTTCCAAGTTGCTTAATACAAGCAGTCACCAGGTTACGAACGTCTGACTTACGTACAACCTGTACTTATGAATCACCCCCCAACAAAGCCAACTATATTGAAAATTTTAGTTCCTGTACATACAATTATTCATGATAACAAACGGGTGCTACTTTGCAACACGCACCAAACCATTGCATGCTTACAGTGGTTTTTCAGCTTGTAGGTGCATGAGCCTGAGGTTCGTTTTTTTTCAGTCGGACTGCCATGCCCACAACCTTACCCCGAACGTCCACACCTGCACGAAATCAGAGCAGCTGGGTATAAAGAAGCCGGACCTGCACACCCTGGTTGCGAAATCTCATTTGAGAAAGCCATCTCTCCTGTGTTCTCGAGTGAACCCATGACAACCTATCCATCCTTCCAAGTCCTTCATCCTCCTCAATACCTCGTTCCCGCTCTTGACGTCCACTGCTGCAAACACTTGCATCGCCTCCTTGACTACAACATCGAATTCTCACCAAGACCTACGTTTGTGCATCGACCAACCCACGCCTATCCCCAAAGACGAATCTCACCTGCTCCCTTGTGTACTGACAATAAAGATCCTGCGACTGGGTCCACACACCTATCTCAGTCTCCTGCCTGCCCAGTATGACACGGACCACATTGCTGTTAATAGTGTCTTGTGTGTTACTGTATTTGGCTTTAATTTTTTTTATTTGTTTTTACCCTCCTAACCATGGCACCAAAGAAAATGTGATGCATCAAAGAAAATGATCACAAATGAAATTAAAGTGGAAATAATGAAGCAATCGGAAAAAGGTCAAATGCCAACGAATACTGGAAAAGCGAACATTAAAGCTTCTTTAATGTTTTTATACTCACACACACATTCTCTCTCTCCCCCTTCTCCTCTCTCTCCATTATAAATACTGTAGTAACATTTATCTCTTTCTATGTCTCCATGATAAATATTGTAGATAGTTATTATTGTTGATTATATCATTACATTGTATTATAATTACTGTATTATGTTAAAGCTGTTTTAGTGTATATGTGTTTCTGAAATGTTTTTACGCATAGAAAGGTACACAATATACTAAGACAAACATCTGACTAACTGACGTTAGACACGAATCGTACCTAACTGTTCCGACTTGCGTAGAAATTCAATTTAAAAGACAGACTTAGGAACAATACCTGCCTCCAGGTGCAAAAAACGGAATTATTTAAATTATATAAAATGCTGGTCATAACAACCATAGCCCTGGGATATAGGTAAAAATCCCAAAATAATTTAAGTAGCACAAATTACACTTCATGCACCAAAGATTGCAATATTACATAATGCATTACATCATATTCTATACAGTATCAAACCGTATTTCATCATATCAGTCTCACCTGGTGTATTGTCTGAGGAAAAACACTTCGATATAAATTCTTTTATGTTTTCTCTGCACCTGAAAGAAATTTCAGAAGTCACAATCTAAAATCAAACCTTAAAACATTAAAACAGCTCGCTGTTTCCCTTGTTCATACTATGCAGAATGCATACAGGAAAGCGTTTGCTATTTGGGGGTGCGATTCATTACAGCAATGTGAAAAAGACATTCAAACAGTAAGACATGACAGTGGTTGACAGCCTGGACCATTCCAAGGAGGATACCTTTGCAATACCCCTAAGCAACTGTGACAGCATGAATATTCAAGACAGCCTGGAATGTCTACAAATAGATGCTTTTGACTATTATTAATAATTGATTATCTGATAAGTAACTACTATGCAAGTGCAGGTTTAAAAGGCTACAATGATTAGCCTAGAAAACTAATTTGTATATTATTTTGACATGTGCATAATATTTTAAATTACAGACAAAAAAAATTCAAATAAATTTCAACAGCAGAACCCCTCCCATTCAACAAACAAGGACTCAAGTTAGTAATAATCTCACTTGATCTTGGAGTCACGGACATAGATGGGGTCCTGGAGATTGTCTTCCCAAGGCAACCGCCCACACAGCCACTGAAGCATACAGTAACCCAGGATCTCCAGGTCTCCCCTTCTGGATGGGGCTGGAATGGGAAGTAGAGGGTAGGTCTTGTCACAAGGTCTCAGTGATGAAGAAACATATGTGTTTCTTTTAGATGCACTATATTTACACATCAATTATACAATAGTTAATTGATGTACAAAACATAGTATTGTTATTAGTATTTTACTATGCACAAAAAACAGTGTGGTACTGCACCCTTTAAAACTCTTAAAAAAACAACTTGGTATATTTGAGACAGAAGCTGACTTACACACTCCTTTATGAGCATCTATACTAGTGAATTCAATGGTCCCGTCATGACATCTTTTTGGGTCCTCTTTGTACTCCTTTGGTTTGCCTTCGGGGCAGTACCTGTATGCCAGCCCATAATCTACCAGGTAAACCTGAATTGGCAAAGAAAAAGAGAGAAAAATGTGTGTATATTACACCAATTCGGCATTAAAAACAAATTAAAATGCAGATCATATAACAGTGCTTACCTTTGCTAATTTCACATGGGAATTTTAAAAGAGCTGTTTTCTAAGCTACTACTGACACATCACTAATTTTTAAATTAAATACCACCCAACTACTTTATTTGCATAATCTTTGCAGTTTTAACAAGGGGGAATGGCCCTGCATATAAAAAAAATACTAATTTACAATACTAATACAATACTAATCTACACTACTAATCTTTACTTTTGAAAAATTAACTGAAACAGTATAAAGCATTTACTTTTTAACTGAAATCAATTAAAATTTATGCAGGTTGACATCATAACAGCTATCGTTTCTTACAACAGAAAAAATTCCGGAAGGATATTGAGAAACCAAAAACAGGTATAAAGCATATTCAAAGAATATAGTGCTAAAAAAAGTTTAGAGGAATAGTTATGAGTGTAGGATTTATCCATCTTATTTTATTGATTCTTCTATTGTGTGATGTTAAATATTCATAAAGAGATATATTCATTATCAATAACTGCTTGTTCAATGCAAGCTTGCAGTGGTCTGGGGCTTATCCCAGTATGCCAGTGCATCACCGACAATCACACAAATTCACTAACATACACTAAGGGCAATACGTTTATGTCAATTTATGTAGCTAATGCTTTTCTTCAAAGCAATTACAATGTCTTACCCATTTATACAGCTGGGTAATATTTACTCAATTTATACAGCTGGGTAACTACCTTGGTCAAGGGTACTACAGCCAGATGTGAGATTCAAATCTGCAACTTTTAGCTCCAAAGGCAGCAGCTATAGCCACTACAATATCAGCTGTCCCAGCAATACAGAGTGATCAATTCGCCTGAAACATGTCTTCGAACTGTATGAGGAAACCAATTTAGTCAGAGCAGGATTTTTTTTCATTTCAAGTAAGAAAATAAACTTGTTGAAGATCTTCCAGATTTTCTGTATTGCCGACACACAAGGAGATATTACAACAAAGAATTCAGAAACTCTACAAGGGTCCAGAAGGTGGGTGCAAAAGTGAGCACACATTAGAGACCTGGTTGGGGTTCTTCTGAGCAAGAAGAAGGTTGGATGCCTTGATGTCTGCGTGCACATACTCGTGCTCATGGATGTACTCCAGTACATCAATCTGAAGAAAGAAGTAGCAGACTTAGAAAATAGAGTGAAAATCCACATTTCACCTTACCTCAGGTTCAAAGTTTAATTCTACTTTTATTTCACATATGCTTTATTGTTGCAAATGCTGCTTTATTACTGGTGCACAAAAAAATGTGTCTGAAAAAAGCCCTATCAACTTTAACTCACCAGTCTCAATCCAAGCTGAATGACAAGTTTCCGTGGAAATACCTTCCCCCTCTCTTCAAAAATTTTCTGCAAATCCAATCCAAATCGGTCCATAACCATGAATCTATACCTAAGAGACAGCATACTAAATTTAACTGAAATGCAAAGACAAACCTAGTTAAAT
Source organism: Scleropages formosus (assembly GCF_900964775.1). NCBI lineage: Eukaryota > Metazoa > Chordata > Actinopteri > Osteoglossiformes > Osteoglossidae > Scleropages > Scleropages formosus. The sequence goes on from NC_041806.1 coordinate 28,458,065, forward strand.
AGCCCTCTTTTAAACAAACCACCCACCTTTGATAATGCTTTACCCAGTTTCCATGTTTACTTAACAATACTATTGTGACACTGTGCAGAACAGTCCCCCATAATTTTAACTTAAGTAATGGGGTAATAAGAAAGAGGAAACAAGAAATGTACTATAATTACCTCTTTCCCCCCTTTTCATGAAGACCTGATCCCCAATACTTTGGCACTCCTAAGTACTTCAGCTTATTTGTCTTGACCCAATTCTGGACTAAAACAGGCAGAAAACAAACTGCGTTTAAAAAATTATTAACGTAATTCAGACTCTTTCTTGCAAAACTTAGATGAAAGAATCCTTTCTGATCTCTGTGCAATACATTTATAATAGGGTTCAATAGCAAATAATTTCAGTGGCGTAAATTAATAAAAAAAAACTTTTCCTTACACACTATACAGTAAATAACCTAAAGTCAGACAATCTAGCGAATAAGGTAGTACACCGTGGCATGTGAATTAAACAAATTGTGCAAAATAAAATGAATGAACTTGTTTCTGTCCAAAGTAATAAATTTATAATTCCACTGAGGCAAAGTTGTGTCTGTAAGCTAATCTGTTGTTGAAACAAATGTCTGAAAACAAATTCCTGATGAATAAAATATGACCATTCCTGGATAATGCACCAGTTAATTGCCAAGAGAAATGAGTATTTGGATTTTAATAACTAAAAAGCAAAACGGCAACCATGGAGTCTGCAATACCACCTGGGGCTCTTTGTCACAGCAATCATGTGCATGGAATGTTCCCAGCTACAGTTAACTGATTTTAGCTACTCCATGAAAGCTCTTTCCCCAACACATGACACTGTACATTTAACTTTTATCTGAGTGAAAGCTATGGATGCCATAGAGGACCAAAAGTCATACTTAGATCAGGTTTTGCAGCACGCATGTAGAACTTCAGCTCAGAGAAGAGTGGTCCATTGTCACTTGGTTCCTACACAAAACCAGAAAGATTTAGGATTCAGATGAAGATGTGCACAGTGGGAAGAAATGCTTGAGATATTACAATAATAATTTCATTTATGCCTTGAGTTGCTTTGAAACTTAAACACTGAAAAAAATAAGGTCAATTTTTCATATTTAAAAAACATCTTACCACTTTGATAACGTAGGGGGCATCTGCCATAACAGGTTTTGCATTATCTTCATTAGCTTAAAAAAAAGAAAAAAAAGACAGCTACAATTAAAGTGCTCCTATTAAGAAAGAGAAAATCTGGCTGTTTCACAAAGGTATCCAATAGCTGCCCATATCATCTACAGTTTTGAGAATTTTTATATTTAATTCTTTACTATACATTAAATGTGGGACTATTAGGCCCAATGTGTGTTCTGAACCCACTCCACTAAAAATGATGCCAAGCCGATAAAGTGACCTGTGCTGTCATGAAGTGGTAATGTAAAACTAGTAAGTGAAGAACTTTTTTTAATTCAATAGAAAAAAAAAAAAAAAAAAAAAAACTCATGACTACAACATAGACAGACAAACATGTCATTTGTTTTTACATTACCTCGTTTAGGAGAGGCTTTTATTCAACACAGGAGCTATGATGTAGCTATTACTGTTGTGATGGTGTTATCTGAAGAATCTAAAATTTACAGTTGTGAGGAACAGTTTTTCAGCCCTTTGGCATCATCTGGTTTCCTGCATGAATGGTTTAAAAATGTAAGTTGATCATCTAAATAATTATAGCGGTATTTCACAAACCACACACAGAATATGGGCATCTGGTAATGTAGCGGTTAACATCTCCGAACCCAAAAGATGGCAGGTTCGAATCCCACCTCCAGCTAGATTACCCTTGAGCAACGTACTTACCCTACATTGCTCCAGTAAAAAACTGCCCAGCTATGTAAATAACTTAGCCCTGTAAGTCGCTTTGGAGAAAAGCATAAGCTAAATGAAACTAACATATACACTGATATATCTTTATTTAATAAATTGTTTAAACAATCAAAGACACTGCTGAAGAAAAGTTCGTGAGCCTATAGGATAATGACATCTTGAATGAAGGGTAATTTGAAACAATGAGTTAGGTTTTCCACTCAAGTTTGCACTGTAGGTTTGTCCTGCCCTGCTGTACTACACAATTTTGGTTACCTGCTCTTCACAACACAATTCAGTTGAAGTACAATATGTGTAGTAAAAATATATTTCAGAGGAGCAAAAGAAGAGTTGATGAAGCTCGTAAGACGGGAATGAGATACAAAAATATTTGGAAATATTTGGGACTCTACCAGACCAGTTTGGCAGACAGTTTGCAAATGGAAGAGATTCAGGAATGTTGCTATCCAAGGTAAGCTGATTTATATCACGCCAATTTACATTAATTCATTTAGCAGGCACTTTTCTCAAAAGTAATTTAAAATGTTAAATTACTTAAATCACTGATTTAAATCAATTTAAAAAAAATATTTCAATCAATTTAGCTAATTTATTTTTTTACCAATTCATCAAATCTGATGGTTTATTTGGTTACATATTTAGAAGCACTTAAAACAGCTTTGAATTGAAGGAAACCATCAGCACAATACTTGAATAAAGTAAGTGAATTAGGACAAGGACTCTAGGATAATTAAACCAGAGTGTTTAACACACTAGTCAGGTTTAAACAGCTTATAACATCAAAAACAAGTAAAAAATTTTTACACCACAACTTTAGGATAATGATGATTAAGACATTATTAACAGTTTTACTAGAAGCATGGGTAACTTATGCTTCACCCAGCTCAATGTCCTTGTTTAAGGCTTTGAGGAGAAATCATATTCTGTGCCAAGGCTGTTCCTAAGTTTAGACTGGGCAAGTCCATATGTGTTAAAGACATACTCTACTGCCTGCAGAGGAGACAGTGGTGGAAAGAAGCTGGTTGATGGCAGCTTTGGATTCCACATCACTTTTAACAATTATGTTTTACAATTTTAAATACTTTCAGGACAAAAAACATTCTGGTAACACTGCTATTAAAATAAACATTTACAAGGAATGCTAAAGATGAAAAAAAATTAATCAGATTTAAAATTTTAAAAATCTGATTTTTTTTAATTAAAAAAATTAAAAATATTACCAACCCTAGTTGCTACTCAAACTAGGAGAAGCTATCAACAAAGATCAGTGCATGGGAACACTTTACAATTGTCAAAGAAGCGATCAATTACCATAAGGTGATAGCTAAGAATCTGCAGGCATGTCCTGCACCTGATAACTCTTGTGTTAAGCCTACAGAAAAATACCAGCAAAATGCTGAACAAGAGGGGTGTTAATTGGAAGTTACCACAGAGGAAACATCTGCTCTCAAAAACATTTTGCAGTCTTAGGTCTGCTAGAGACCACCTGGATATACAACACCATTACTGGAAGAATGTTCTGAGGCCGATGAGACCAAAGCTGATATTTTTGGTAAATTTACACATTTTTTTTTTTTTAATTTATTTTTTATAGAGCACTCTTCTCACGCAGTGACACAGAGCACTTTAACACAGGCATACAGCAAGAAAAATTGATACAAACAAAGAAGACATATAAAAGACATTGTTGTCATACATATTATGCATAGCACAAACAAAACACTGAATACCAACACCAAAACCTCATCCCAACTGTGAAGCATTGTGAAGACAGTACAATAGTGTGGAGCTGTTTTCCTGCCTCAGGGCCTAGATGGCTTGAGGGACTCGAGGCATTGAGGGACCAATTAATTCCAAGTTGTTTCCAGAAATTCTAAAGCAGAATGTCAGGGTGTCTGATCTAAAACTCAGAAGAAGTCCATTCAACAGTCCAAAATACAGTAATCAATAACATGATGGCTGAAACAAAAGAAATTCCATATTTTAGAAAGGCCAAGTCAGAATTCTGACCTCAATAAGGAATCCTGTGAAAACACTGTGGCGTAACCTAATGGAGACTGTGTAAGCAAGACATCCCAAAAGTATACATGAACTGAAATAATTCTGTGTAAAGAAATGAGCCAAATTACCTCCTAACGGCTGCACTGGTCTGATCTTCAGCTAAATGAAATGTTTGGCTGAGGTTACTGTAAATAAGCCAAATAATAGCAATAACAAAATTATTATTATTACTGATATTCTTGTTGCTATAATAATATATATATATGCCACAGTAAATAAGTTCAGAATCTCCAGGTGTTTGCCGAGCATGGCATTCAGACTGCAAATGTTTCCTCACCAGTCAAAGTGACATCAGTGATCTATGTGTGACATCACCTGCTCCACACATTGAGCACTGATGTCACCTCAACTGGTGATTTAGCGTTTGCAGTCAATCTCGGCAAACAGCTGGACATCTGGATCAACAACGTAAGATACGAACACCATCAATCTTCTCTACTATTTCTAAGTTCAGAATCTAAAAATGGCTGCAGTCGAGCACTGTTGTGCCGCATGGCCTGATGGCATGCAACCAGAGAGGTGCTACAAAGTGGCCAGCATTAAAACTTACTGACTATATACACTACATATGTTGTTGGACTGAGAAACTTGCACTAATAATGCATTTCACCTTAACCTATTGACAGCATGAAAAACGACAAAACTTCCATGACCGTTTCCCTTGAAAAACTTATCTGAAGTCACTGATCCAGATTGGATATGTGAATGGAATCAGAAGGCAAGAAAGAAGTCATGTTATAACAGCATACAATTGGGGCTGATTATATTTCCACGGAAAGACACGTTGCTCCTACCTAAATACAGCATTCCAAAACCTCCTTGTCCAATGGGAGCCCCCAGTTTCCAGGACTTCTTCCCTGTGTCAGTCAAGACTTCACCAGCAGGAAAGGCCTCTGCCAAGGCTCTCTTGGTGGGCCCCTTAGCCTTCCCAGCTGCTCGGGCCTTTGGTGGCATCCTAATGGAGATGAGATACAATGGAGAGAGATCATTGAAGATTATCTTGACTTTAGACTCTCAGCTGTTTTGCTTTAAAATCAGCAAACAGTAAAAAATGAGCATGGCACATTCAAAGATAATTCAGATGAAATATTTCCAAATGCAGTTTTATGCAAAAGTTTGGGCACTCCTGGCCAAATTACATATTAGCTAATTTTGTAAGTGAAAAGTAGTAAACAACTGCTGCAGGAAACTGTGTTAAACATATTTGCAATCGTTAAAGCACAGTTACTTTATTCATTAACTTTAAAACACAGGAACAAAGAAAATAGAAACTATGGCATGTGAAAAGGTTTGGACACCTTAGCAAGTCAGTATTTAGTAACACCTACTTTGGCACATATCACAGTTTGAGATTTCTAATCACTTCTAATTCCAAGATATTCTTGGGCCGCCTTGCGCGCGCGCGCGCGCACACACACACACACACACACAGTTTCACACCTACTCATAGATTTTCAACGATGTTTAAGTCAAGGGACTGTGAGGGCCATTCCAAAACCTGCAGCTTGCTTTTCTCCAGTACATTAAACAAGTGGGGGGGGGAGCCTTACCAAGGTAAAACATCTTTATTCCCAGTGTTCAATATGACAGCACCTAATAAGCTGTGTTTCTTTATTGTTATCACTGGTCCACTACTGCTTGCAGAGATCCCCTGTCATACTTTGAAGCTGTTCGTGACCATGTCTCACTGTCACAATAACGTACTAACTTACCCATGTGTCACTAGACCGGCAGAGCTATGAATTTAAACCAAACACGGAAACTGCAAAAATGTGTGTTTTACATTTACAAATCGTTATGAGAACTTTTTTTTTATATATATATATATATATAAAAAAAAAAACAGAAAATACTGTGTATTGCCGGCTACTTCTTGTTTAAACGGAGAGGCTAAGTCAAGTGTATTCACAATCGATTTATTTTGGTGGATCACTACACTACTACAAGTTTCGAAAGCAATTATGAATCAAGAGCAGAGTCCTACTAGAATAATTCACACATTTCACTGTGCAAACATAGTATAGTTTAAAAAAAATGTAAAACTAATAAGCCTAGTAGTTTATTATATACATATATGATATAATAATATTTTTTTTTCCTAAAGTTTCCGTGGTTTGCCGGCAGTCCACGTAAAATTAGCGTCGCTCGGTCCATGTTTTCCTGTGTTTTTCTCAAAATATAGCCCTGGACGAACTTTTTTCCAGCCATGATGATGATGATCATTGAATTGATGATCATGATGATGATGAATGATGAACGACGTACGTATACATTTTCCAGTAAAATGTGTGACTAACTGTCAGAACTCTGGTCTTCTTCAACTCACCATTCGAAATCATTTAAAAGAGTACAAGTATCCGCAATTTAAATGTGCATAAATATGTTTTATACTACGTCGGTGTGGCCTAGCTAGATAGACTCAGACTGACTGTGTGTTTTAGCTTAGCTAGCCGGCTACTTTTCCGTTTAAACGGAAACCTAGGTATATTCACAATTATTTGACAATTTCTGAACAGCTTCTTATGATGTACTATGAGCCAGACATGTACCTCTACGGAGAATGCAAAATACAACAGAAAACCCCTTACTTTACTGTATTACTTGCGACTGTCCAACCACTCGAAAGTTCCCGCAGTTTTGCAACCAGGAAATCAATTTCTCACCCGGAAGCAAGGCTGTAGCCGATTGGTCAGATCGCTGACATTAAAGAGGACATTTCCTGTGATCCGCTGGTTGCTGGTACTTGTAGTTGTTACGACCATTGTTCGCGGAAATATTTCTTAAACTTTGAGACTGTAATTTATATATGTTATTAATTTGAAATTTGAAGCAAAAAACCTTTGATTTAACCCGTACACGGAATAGAACAAAAACATTAAGTGTGACACGACGACGTTCTTAAGATAAAAACAAGTAAATCATTTAAAAAAAACAGACTGTGCGCCACCGCGCTCCCCCTTTTCCTACAAACCAAAAAAAGGTAATTTTTTTTAATCTATATGCGGTGATGCAGTGGGATGGCATGGTACCCCACTTCAATAAGTAACATAGCTCGCAGTATCTATGCTGTTTGGCCACAGTTTTGAAAGTGGGTGATAGATGCTTACTGGTGGATAACAACTGACTTAAGTCTTAAGTCTCTCCATTTCCAAGAATACGCTGTAGAGTCTGTGCCATGCCCAATCCCAGTTCTTGACTGATGAACTTCATCATGATGAAGCAGATGAAATGAGCTAATTGTCCAGTTTAACAGGTTCCCATGAGTTCTCTTGGAAAGATTGAATTGTAGATGGTCGCCAGTTGTCCAGGAGGGATTTTCTTAGAGGCAAGAAGAAGCTGCAGTGTGACAGCAGCAGGGGAATAACAGAACAGAAGGGATGTGTATGATCACCATTGTGGTGAAAGGACACCTCGTGAGAGGCAAATACAGAGCCAAGGGAAGCAGTGTAGATGGAGAAGTGTAAGAGGCTCAGTACCGCGCTCTGTTTGAAAACCATCTGAGAGACTGAGAGGATAACAAGGGGATGCTTATTAGATTACGGTGTAGCTATTACGAGAACTGTCCAATGTTAGTAGAATATGCATTGCTAAGTATTCGCTAAATTGAGACATATCTCAGTGTAAAGTACTGCATTTAAAGTAAGTATTCTTAGGAAATGAAGTTCAGATTGTAATACACATTGTCTGAACCGCTCGTCCCATACGGGGTCGCGGGGAGCTGGAGCCTAACCTGGCAACACAGGGCGAAAGGCTGGAGGGGGAGGGGACACACCCAGGACGGGACGCCAGTCCATCGCAAGGCACCCCAAGCGGGACTCAAACCCAGACCCACCGGAGAGCAGGACCCGGTCCAACCCACTGCGCCACCACACCCCCCACCAGATTGTAATAGTATGTATTAAATTATGTACCTTAGATCTGTTAGCCCTAGGATAACTCTTTTACAACTCTTTTTTTTGACTTTGAAGCATCTTCTGTGTGTGAGATGGTTCAGACACTGTTCATGTGTTTAAAATACAAAACAATACTTATTTTTTGTTATAAACAAAGTGTAGCTAACATATCCATTGGCACTCTTAGATCATTGCACCTGCAAGTTCTTTTTTTCCTTGTCAGTTTTATATAAAGTTTTCAGTTTTTGTTTTGATGTAGACTTAGTGGCATAAGAAATCAATGGCTTAAAAACACTGTATGAATTGATTTATCACTTGAGGGAACTAATTCTTATCATTGAAGCTGTTTTACTGAGAAAAAAGGTTAGCTTGTTAATATCCTGATTAATAAATTTAAGAACTTTCATTTAATAATGCAAGATGAATAAGGCTTGAAATGTTTTGGTTTTCACTATTTATTTTAAGTTACAGTAGGATCATCAGGAACAAAAACTTTTCTCACTGATCAAATACAGTCAAAACCATGGAAATTACAAAGATTATAAAAATATTGTTGACATCCTAAGAATACCTGCCAAAAACATCACATGCCTTGATGATGTCAGTTCCGACATTTGCTGTAAGGGTTTTGATGCTCACGCTCAGAAGACAGATTTTGACAAAAGAAGAGAGGCACCCATTAATTTAACTAGTATGTCAAATGCAGGCAGGGGGTGGACTTCCTGTAAGTAGATATGTCAAACTTATTGTGACACTTCCACAGCAGAATGTAGAAATATTTTCTGTCATGTTCATATCCAGAGGGTCTCAAGGGATCTATTAACATCAAACACTCTGTTGTCTTACTATTTCAGATTGTCTCTAGTATGGCAGCCCAGTATCTTCCAGTCTGAAGCAGTTTTTGTTACTGTGTGCTCTACGGCTCCTATAGTGCAAGGTATATCAGACAGGACAGCAGGCAGTAAATCAGACCTATTCCCTGAAAATAACTATTGTTGTACCTTTGAATGCCCAAAATTCAGCTGTTGAAAAAAGCAGCAATTCACTTCAGATTAATATGTAAAATGACAAAACAAGTATATATACAGTTTATATAAATAGATATACAGTATATATAATATATAATATTATATATATATATATATATATATACACACACACACACACACACACACGCAGACATCCCTCTACTTATGTAAATTTGACTTATGTAAATCCATATTTACGCAAAAAAATTCCTGGCATACAAATTATTTACGGATATTGCTTATGCAAAACATCTGAAATATGTTAAGCACAAGTTGGCGTAGCCAGACGAGGAGGGAAGCTGCATCTTCCCAGTTTTGAGCCGTGAACACATCTCCTCTTGTTAGTGTATTGCTTTTTTTCGCATATTTTTTACCCATTTCATTTGTCACAATGCCTGGTGGTACACATGCACTTGAAGGAAAACAAGAACTGTTTGGCAAGCGTACAGCAATCGATTTGGAGGTGAGATTGAAAATAATAAAGGAGTAGTAGAAAAATTATACATTTTTGTGTAATTTTTTTTTCTATATACACATGTTTGCAACAAATGCCTAGGGTAGGGTAGCCTATCTTGAATGGGGGAGGAGGGGGAATCTGACATACAGCTTACTTAAGGGGTTGAAGAACGGTCTATTTGCGTAAGTCAAGGGGTGTTTGTCTGTCTGTATGTATATAGTAAAATTTAGGAAAATATTGGACACTTATGGACTTTGGCTGCTTAAGAATCCAAGATCAGGAACCATATGGCAGAACTATTCAAGCAGGCTGATAAAATGTGCCATTTTACACTCCAGAAGTTAGCTTCTCACTGCCTCTCTTTTAAATGCTTGTATGAATGATTGTTCGACTGATGAAATGAAGAAAGGTTTCCAGGAATCTGCTAGGTAGTTCCATGTGAGTGCCTCAAGGGAGGAGTTTAGGACAGATAGATGGTTATTCATGATTGCTAAAAGACACATCAAGGTTCTATTTCTGGGTCTCCCTCAGTGCATCAAAAGAGTCAGTATACTGTATAATCTCAGAATCATGCCCCTGGAGTTGTTTGATGTAATGAGCTATTACTCAACTTTTCTGTTAATTCTGGCTGTAATAACAAGAAGAGTGTTGAGCATGATACAATTTTTGGATGAAGATGAGATCGTATGAAGTTTCTGAAAGAAAGGGAAAGATCATAGCATAGCATGAAGCAGACTCCTTACCCACCCACAGTGACTCGAGTGTAGCCTCGAACCAGTTAGTCAATTGTTTAATCTGTTCAGCCCAATAGTAAAAGTTCATATTTGGTCTTTTTGTTGATAAAGTTTTGACAGCCTAGTTGGCCCTAGTTCTGGACCTTTTTTGTTTCAGATAAACCTAGAGGTTAAGGTGTCTAATTTTTTTTAAAAAATTTGATGATGCATGATTTCTTAAACCAGAGACTGGGAGCTTAGACTATTTTGTCGTTGATTAAAATGAAATTAATTGTTTAAATTATCCAGTTAAATTTGTATTAGAAACTTTTAGTTTTATTCGTTTAAAAGATTTACGGTTATGTTTTCACATCCTTTTAACGATAAAGCAAGTGTAAATCTCACTGTCAGAGTTTGACATGTGAGTGGGAGGCCTCATTACGTGAAAGACAAAAAGATACAGTAGCTGTAACCACAAGCACTGCAGCTACATTTACTACTATTCCTATATGCTCTTTAGGTACCCAAGCCTCATGCTTAACACCGATATATTACAAGACTGATTTGTGTTATTTTATGCTTCCCCAGAGTGTTGATTAGTTGCGCACTAATGGTTACTTGAATTCCCCGTGCACCAAATAAACAGAGAAGTAATGGTTGTCACTCACTTTTTTCTGCACTCCTCCCTACTTTACATCACAGATAAAGCAAAATCATTTATCTTTCACATATAAAAATATTCTATTTAATTTAGAGCTTCTTTGTTTGGGAAGCATGATGGAGCAACAAATATTGTTGCTGCTTCGCAGCACCAGCGCTGTATGTGTATGGGTACCAGCGGACAGTGGGTAACGTAGTGAATAAAGCTACTGTCTTTGGACCCAAAGGTTGCAGATTTGATCCCCACTTCCGGATGCTTACTTTTGCTCTAGTAAAATAACATAGCTGTACAAATGGGTAAATAATTGCAAGCTTGTCATAATTGTTACCTTAACGTTGTAAGTTGCTTTGGAGAAAAGTGTCAGCAAAATGTTTGAATCATGATCAATCTGTAGGAAGATTGTTCTGTCATGGTTTCCTCCTAAAGTCATGCATTTCATCTTATTTGGTGAGTTCAAAATGCATGTAGCTACCCTGTGATGGACTGGAGTCCCATCAGAGGTGTACCCTTCTTAATCTTGTGTCCTGTGCTTCTGGGATAGGACGACCACAACCCTGACATGGACATTCAGTTAGTGACTGATTTTCTTTATTCATTTCTAATATAATTTCAGAAAATATGTGTCAAATCTGAACTAATCCGTCAGTTTTTGCAAGAAGTGGACAGCATGTTGTATTTTTATAAGTTGAACTCACAGTATTCAAAAGTCTGTAATTAAAAGTAAATTAAATTGCATACAAATTAAACAAACACTTTTCTGTAAAATTTTGTGCGTCTGCCACGGACCTACCTGTTTTGCTATAACCTCCAGATACGGACATAAAGTGCAATGATATCAACAGCATAGTGTATATTAAGTACACAGTGCAAACCCGGAGATAAAGTGCATGGGTTACAAGAGACACATGAACCATTCTTACAGCAAGCGACTCGGTTGCGTGAAGGGAGTTAATACAAAGAACCACAACAGGGTTGTACACACGACCACAAAGGACTGGTGTGAGTGACAGAGTGTGCTCCACTGATGAGTCACCCTTTGTAAGCAGTGTATCTAGCAGTGTAAGTCACCTTGGTTAATAAGGTGTGTGGGCTGAAATCACTACATAGAGTTCATTGGAAGTTTCTTTGGAGAAAAGCAGCTGCTAAATAAATGTAAACGGTGTGGCCAAGCAATGTGAGAAACGGGTAACTAAAACAGAATAAACAGCTAATGAGAATCCACACACTAGTGATGTAGCTTTACCTGAACTGATTATGAAGCTAATTGAATACAGGTATGTTGAGTTAGTGGCATGGCTCTCAAGTGGTGCCTCTGGTGGACATCAGGGATTTCGCCTCTTGGGGTTGTGACAGTAAGTTAGATCTTGAGGTGGAAGTTGTTATCCAATGGTTAAAATGTTTTTATCAGTTAAGTGAAGTCATGTTACGATTTAACAGAGACCCAAAAATTATGTGAATTATTTTACCCAATTTCAGAGAAGTGTTTTAAATTGACGTACCAGTTGATTACATTATTTAAGGTTAAAGAAGCTGACTTTGTCCTGGATATTAAACTTGCACCCTTCCATTCACAAGTTCAGTTCAACAAACTCAAAGCTACCTGTTTCCTATGATGTGTTGCTATTGCAGGTAATTCATAGGATCTTATTGATCCTAATGATGAACCATTTTAAGATATCACAACCCATTGGTTCATATCAGGAAAATTTAATACACAACACTTTCAGAGAGGCTGACATGCCCATGGCAAAGTATATCCAAAGAAAAGAAACTTCCCAAGACAGCCAGACTGTGATATTAGTAACTAATCCTTTTGCTTTGTCCTTATCTTTGGCTGAATTCTGCTCTGCCTTGCTGTTTTTTGCTTTAGGGTGTTGAGATGGTGCACTGAGTGGAAAGCCGCCATATAGGATTTTTCAGATGCCATGTCTGATATCCCTGTGATGCAACACATTCCTTCATCACGCTCGTATCTGCACACCATCAAGAATAAATTACTTCCAGACTTTAAAACTTTATTATTCCTCAAACCCTGAACTGCAGCAATGCTCTTAAGAAGGTTATTAAGAGAGGAGACCGTAATTCACTTAAACATCCACTTCAAGAAAAATGAAAGAAACTATCACATGCACACAGTGCACATTTCATTAACTTTTTGTGGTTTGGATACATTGTACATTACATTCAATTTAATATGTTTCCTGTGAAATACATTGTCTGTATTTTATATCAGAACAGATGAAAAAAGTAGAAACATTTTTAATGTAAACTAAAATTTTGTGTGTTACCACATTTTAATGATAAATTAAAATACAAGTTTTGTTCATGCTCTTTCTAGACACTGCAGGTTTAATTGCATATTGTTAACTGTGAATGAATATATTTGCATATTAATTACCTCCCATTTACATTTTTAATTTGCTCCCTTCAAAGGGTGTGAGATAAAAGGTCGTACTATTTTAAATAATTTATGCTTTATTGCTGAAAAGATACTGAAAGAAAATATGAGGCTGTTTTTTAACCCCTAAGAGCTTTCAATGTATAAAGTACTCTTGAAACTATTCTTACAAATCTAATTAAATGGGCCTAAAATTGCTCAGAAGCTGTGTGTAGCACAAAGCCACCCAGAACGGAGAGTGCTCTGGTGGGTCCCGAGGATTTGCAAAAGGAAAGAATGGGAATGCACAGGAGATGGGTACTATTGAAGAGTTTATGGACATCATGCCTAGCTGAGAAAACTTTTTAATCTTGCTTAATTTTGTTGGTGTCCCCTTGGACGTGCTGTAATTTTGCCACTTAGTCTTTCAATTGTCCTGTAAGTTAAACTTTTAAAACTTCTTTTGCAAATGCAATAACTTTGGTAAAAAATAGTCTAAGGAGAAAGTAAGTAGTTATAAAGTGGTATTCTTCTAAATGATTTCAGCTGGGTAAGAATTAAATTTCACCTATTTTAACTTCTTAACAATTTTACAATAATAATGTATAACCATCAAACTTGGAAAATGAGAGGAAAACATGTTTGTTATACTATTGTAAATAAAGACGTTTCCTAAATATTCCTCCAAAGCCGAATATTAAACAGTATATTGAGTGAAGCATTTTAAGTTAGCATTATATTTATAAGCATTGGGGGGTGAAGCCAGGGCCAGACGTCCTGCTCACCTTAGGAAAGTGCACGCGCAATACATCGCCTCTCCTTCCCAGTGTAGTGATCGCCAGGCAGGAGGTCACTGCAAATGGCATCTCCTACATTACTTAGTCCATAGCAACACCTTCTCGTCGCAGAGGGGCACCAAAGAAGATGTACAAAGACTCTCTGAAGAAATCCCTTGGTGCCTGTTACATTGACCACCTCCAGTGGTCTGCTCTAGCCTCCGACCGCGAGGCCTGGAGACACACAATTCACCAGGCTGTCTCCTCCTTCAAGAACGCATGCAGGGCTGGTCTTGAGGACAAAAGGAAATGGAGGAAGAAATGTGATACTTCAGCACCAACCCAGAACAGACTTTTCCTTGCAGCCGCTGCGACCAGACCTGCCTCTCCCGTATTGGCCTCGTCATCCACCAGCAAGCCTGCAGCGGATGTGGGCAGCCCCCTTCTTAAATCTTTGTTCACAAAGCCAAGCCATGATGATATTTATAAGCATTAATATAGATTAATATGTATCCTTAATAAGTTTATTATAGGAACATGTCTTTGCACATACTTGACATGTCCATGTTTGAGTTAAATTGTTTAAAATAAACACTTTTAGATCTCTCATTGAAGAAGTCTGTTCATAATATCTACACAGTCTTAGCTGTAACAACTATTTCACACTTTCAGTGGTGTAGCAGATGGAATGGTCCTGGCCTACATGTGTGTTGGTTTGGGTCACTGAGCGTGCTGAACAATTGTTTCTTTGATCCTTTCAATTAAGAATTGTTCTTCTTCACTAAATAAAGCGTGTCAACAACATTCTAGATATGTATGTCACGTGTTACTCCTATAGCTGGAAAAACGGTCAAACTGAGCTTTGTTTTTCATATTGTTTTGCGTTCTTTTCTTTTCACAGATTCATGTTCAGCTGTTGTATGAACAATTATGTGTGACTGATGTACTGTGAGAAGGACATGAGTTAATAAAAAAATTGAACTTTGATCTCAAACTATTGAAAGAGACAGTAACAAGTTTTTTCTGACATTTTTAGTTCTATACATTACTGTGATTTCCTCTATGCATATATATTCCGATGAATATTTACGGGGCAAGAGTTTTCATATTTTACTTCTTATTTATTGCACTCATGATATGGCAGTGTACCTGTGGCCTAATTCTGCTTCCATGCAAGGTGAAGCACGGAGGTTCTCAGTTCAGGCTCCGTTGTGGTGGAACGACCTCCCCCTCTCACTCAGAATCGCTGAAACTGACCACATTTAAAAAGGGTCTGAAAACTCACCTCTTCCAGACTCACTTTGCCCATGATCTCTTAAGTTCATGTAAGGCATAAATGTTCATGTGCCATAACTTTAAGATAATGTCCGGATGAGCCTTTATGTAGCTACTCCTGTAATGTACGTACTGTAAATGTTTGTGTATCTTAAAAAAAAAAAATTAGTAGGAAAGTGATTAGGAATCATCGATATTCTGAGTTTTATGCAGCTACTCGTGTGATTAACATTCTTGCATATGGTAATGCGATCTGCCTTTAAAAAAGTGTCTATAAATATTTTAAAATTCATTTTTCTCTTTAAAAATTGGAGGGGTCATGATATAAATACACACGCACTGGCTGAAACCGCTTGTCCTGAGCAGGGTCACGATGAACCGGAGCCTATCCCGGCAACATGGCACAAGGCTGGAGGCAGAGGGGACACACCCAGGATGGGACGTCAGTCCGTCACAAGGCACCCCACGCAGCACCCGAACCCCAGACCCACCAGAGAGCAGAACCCGGGCAAGCCCGCTGCACCACTGCACCCCCTGATATACAGTAAATACATTGTTTTTCAAAATATTGAAAAGACTTGAGAAAAGAATTGAAAAGTTGAAGACTGATAGCTTGTATGAGTAACAGAAATCACCACAGATGTATTTTTTTGCTTGATTCATGAAATTGACCCTGTTAGGTATCAGCGCAACTAAGACACATCATTCTTAATCCCAAACTAATGGGGTAGTAGAATGCTTTACTTGCACCCTGAAACAATGCTGAAGAAGTCTGTGAATTACACAGGGACAGACAGATGGATGCCATATCTTTTGTGTGTGGGTATCTAGTGCTGCCCCAAAATATCCACTGGATTTTCTCCATTCAAGATACTCTACAGGTATCAGAAAGAGGGCCCCTTGATATCCCGAGAGATGCTTGAAAGAAGGAAAGCCTTAAAAAAGGTCAAGTAAGTGTTGACTGATTTCATTGTCATGGATGGTCCCAATCATACTGTGGCATGCAGCGCCATGGGTTTGGATGGGATGAAGAAGGAAGCACATGCAACATTCATCTCGAACGTTTATTTGAACACCGGCACACAGGGAAATAATGCTCTCAGTCCAGAAACTCCATTTCCTCCAGGACCTGCGCCTCAAACCAGCCTTCCCAGCTGATTTAACACCCCCAGGCTCTCCTTTCAGACACTGGCAAACACAGTCACCCCATTAGTTGCCCCATAAATTGCCCGAGTGGTTGAACCCTCTATTTACAATTTACCCACAATTCAACCATTTACAATAAACGCATTCCCCACTCGAACACCAGTAACACGGGTCATTACATTGGCCCCCGTCAAAAAGAAATGCAGCATCCCCGATGCTGCCTGCCCCACAAATGTCCCACTGTCCACTGCTGTCTCTCATGTGCCTCCGGTAGCGAGTGCAGGTCCCAGACACTCAGCGCTGGTTGTTGGGGCAGGGACAATCGGCATAGCCCGCCAAGGTGGCGTGCTCAGGGACCGAGATGACCATCCTCGTCTCTTGTCCGCCCAGCCTCGGTCCCAGCACAGCTCCTTCACTTCCACGTGGCACGTACCAGACTTGGTGGCGCCCACATGGTTTTAGCCGACCACCTTGTGCTGCCCACAGCTGACCAACTCTCGCAGGACCGTCGGGTCCACTCTCCACAGCCGCTCTACGCTGCCTCAACTACCCCATCAGTTCTGAACACCACTCCTGCTCACCTTGCCATCTCACCGCACGGTCACGTTTTGGCGAAGGACCCGGGCAAGTCGACATGCTTTCCGCTCTTGCCTCTGCCATCTTGCCACACACAGAGTCCGCTGCAACGCTTGTGAAAGCGGCCGCCTCTTTTTGCGCAGCCCTCCTGCTTTTGCGGCGTTTGCTCTGCTGCCTCGCCCTTTTAGAAAGCTCATTTGGGCTTCAGGCAGGCTGGATGCTTCCTCCACAAGAGCAGTGAAATCTTAATCTGCGGGCAAATTTGCATTGGCGGGTTCACTCGCCTCTGCCACAAAGCCATGCCTGTCCACAGATGAGGCACGCTGCTCTGCGACGTCAAGCACATCATCCGACCTCTTTGGAGAAGCGTCGCTCTCCGCGGGGCAACTTTCCTCACCACCTACACTCAGTAGCAATTCGCTGTCTCCTTCTGCCACGTTTTCCCAGGACGCAGGGAGACCCCACTCGACCTGCTTGCCCCTCACCAGCGGCACCTCGCAGCTTTTCTCCGCCATCTTTGCCACAACATACGCTTCCCCGGAGTCCCCCTGGACACCCATGCTCTCCAACAGCTCCTCCGCCTCAACTTCCACCATCGCAGGCTCTTCTTTCACCCAACACCGTTCCATCATCCCACTGGCTTCTGTCCTGGCGCCGATTTCCCTTTTCTTGTCTTCAGTGTTGAACTGTTCCCGGATCCAGCCTCTCATCATCCTGCCCCATCCCACATCTGAAACCAATGTGGCACACAGCGCCGTGGGTTCGGATGGGGTGAAGAAGGATGCAGAGGCAGTGTTCATCTCCAACATTTATTTGAACACCAGCACTCAGGGAAATAACGCTCTCGGTCCAAGAGAGCATTATTTTCTCCAAAGTGACTTACAGTGTTAATCTGTCTATAATTACTTACACATTTGTAGAGCTGAGTAATTTTTACTGGAGCAATTTAGGGTAAGTACCTTGATCAAGGGTACTACAGCTGGAGGTGAGATTCAAACCTGTGATCTTTGGGTCCAAAGGCAGCACCTTCCAAGAAACAAAAAGACAGATGATACCTTTCCTGGACTGAGTCAGCTAGTATCAGAGGTTTATTCTTCACTTTGCCCCCCATGCAGCAGCACTGACTGAGCTGACAGAAGCCAGAAAGTAATCATCAAGTGGACACTGGCATGCAAGAAGGAATTCCATCACTTGAAGGAGGCACTGTGTAAGGAACCTTTGCTGCAAAGCCCAGACTTTGATTAACCATTTGTAGTACAAAGTGAGGTTTCAGAAGTAGAGTTAGATTCTGTTTTGTTGCACGAAGAACCAGGGGAAGACCATTCCCTTGTGTACATTAACACGGAATTGTTTTGATGGGAGACATGTTATTTAACGGTAAAAAAGAAGTGCCTAGTAGGCAGATAGACCCTTCAATCCATGAAATAGTATCTGCTGAGAAAGAAGTTTGTGCTGGAGTCAGACCACCAAGTTCTGCAGTGGTTGAATAAGATGAAAAACTCAATTGCTTAAATCACTAGGCAATACCTTATAATGCAGCCTTTCGGTTTTGGAGTCCAATATCGACTAGAGAACTTTACAACAGACCTTCTTTCATGCTTGCATGACAGCAAGTGATCAGAGATGGTAGGGCATGTAATGGAAAAGTTTCTCCACACATTTTTGCAAATGGACATACTCTTTACAAGAATATGTATACAGCAACAAGGAATTTTTATTTAAAAAATACATTTTGTTTATAGCACAGATATATTCTCTTCAACAAGAATTCCTGTCACAACATACATATTCTCAAAAAATATATCTCCATTTACATGTTTGGAACAACTGTTGAATCACAAACTGTAATAAGAAAAAATACTTGTAAGGGTTTTCTATTTGATATTCTATTAACCTTAAGCTACATAAAAAATTAATTTTAATTGACTGAAAATAAAAAAATACCTACTCTCCATAATCTCCAGTTCATGTCATCACATATATATTCCCATCCATCCCACAGCATTCATAATTGTTACTGATCGTTGATTGAACATTCATTGTTAATGATCAGTAATACAGTCAAACACCAGATCTGATTTGTAAATAGTAAGGGAGAGAGTTCATTTGCTGCAGTCCCACAGTTCCATTAATTTTGGGCACATTTTACATTTAAATTGCAATTTTTCATTTAGCTGACGCTTTTCTTACAGTGTACAAACTACTGACAATTATTTACCTATTTAAATAGCTGGGTAATTTTACTATAGCAAGGTAAGCACTTTAGGGTAGGTGCTGAAAAGGTTGAGAATAGTCATATATAGCAGAAAAGATATGCTATGTGATGTGTGTTTAACCATTTTATGGAATGTTCTAATATGGAGAATATTCCAAATTTACTTGCTCTGTAATACACACACACACACAATTTCTCCTGTAAGGTGTTGGCTGTTTTAGGCCTATAAATAGAAATTTCACTGTGCAACTGTAAAGCCCAATAATACTGTAAACAATAAATCCAGTAGAGCAGTCAATCATTGTTAAACTTTGTGTGTGTGTGTGTCCTTACACACTGGTGTGAGCTAATCAGTCATGTAATAGCCCACAGTATATAACACTTTGTATTTAGGAAGTACTTAGAGTGGCCCTCTTTAGTGTGCTTTTAGAGATGCATCGTTATTGAGGTAACGATGTGAATAATGGCTGTCAACCTGAATAAATTTGGAATCTTCAGGAACTGAAGTTCCAGGACTATATTTTAACTCTTTTTCCTCACTGTTGTCATGCTGTTTCCAACCAGTACCTTATTCAAGTGTACTACAGCTGGAGGTAGGAGTTGATCCTGCAACCTTTGGGTCTAAAAGCAGCACCTCTAACCACCACACTATCAGCTGCCCCCTGTTGTTTGTTGCCACCTAACAGCTGGCATCTGTGTACTCCCATCTTTTCTTATGGTAAAACATTCTCCTTAACAAACCAGTTGTTCTTTCATGAAGTTTCAGAAGGTGGTCTATGTGTAGTTTGGTGTGACTGAAGAAACCCTTTTATGAATTTTCCACTGTCCAAGTGAAGCAACAGCACAAGAATTAATTTCAGGAATTTATCTGTCTGCTTAAAAAGATGTGTGCATTACACATAATTCAAAAGAACAGATGAACAGGAAAACTGGAAAAAGAAAAAACTTTGCGTGGTAGTTTATTAACATTACAACTTTCACCAGGTTTCTCAACTGGTTCTCTCACCAGTTGTAAATATACACTTAAATTATTGTTCTTTATCTGATGTTGTTTTTACAGGTGACTTTACAACTGGCTTAGTACACTATTTTTTTACGCACAGCAGGAGTAGGATTCAAACCACACACCTTCAGGTTGCAAGGCACTGATGTTAACAAAGATACTGTCCACTGGTTATAAGGATTTCTCTTTCTTTTCTTTTTTTGTATTTATTTTATTTTTTGCCAAAACACTGGCTACTCATCTTGTGGACAAAAAGTGGAACCAGAAGTCTTTTCAGAATTCAATTTCTGTGTAATTCCGAAGTGACCTTTAGCACTAAGCGAAAAGTAATTTATTTAGAAGAAAGGTAATGTGAAAATCTTGTCTTTTGCTACAATAAATCAACAGAATTCTTTTTTTTTTTTTTGTTTCGGTTAGAGATTTTTCACTCACGATATGGTACACTAGGCCAAAATGTCTGGATAACTAAGGACAAAGTGGTTATAGCTGGAAAAGTGGTATGGATTCATGTGGTCTGAGTAACTGAATGCCCAGACATTAAAAAGGGAAATCCATTGTTGTTATTGCTTTTACTGCTAATGTTATGTATATCAATAGTCTGAAATTGTATTATTGTAAAAGATTTAATTTTGGATATTGTTTGAATGGGATAACACTAAGAGACTGTTCACTAATTGTGCATATGTGTGTGCTGAGTATTATCTCCCCTCGGGGCTTGCCGTAGGCAGGATTTTGTACATGCGCACTGGAGCACATCAGTCAGTCTGCTTATAAGTTTCACTTGTGTTGAATCCAATAAAGCTTGGAAAATGTTTGGAATCAGTCTTGACGGGTATCGTTTGTTATTTTTTTTTTTACCTCTAAGTGTCTAGGTGAATCCTACACGCACGCTCGGTTACATTATTAACATTAGGTGCACAGTCCATCCTTTAGGGGTCTCAACACTTAAACATAATCAAAAGTTGCTTATGTTAAATTAATTCAGCTGCCCTAGGAGGGGTCTGGAGGTCTGAAATCAGCATGTGTGGGGAATGTCAGAGCACATGACTGAGGCTATCCATTGTAATTCCACCCTTGTTTATTGTAACAAGTGCTCTGATGTAAACATTTTCCCAGCTCACTGAACTTACTGAAATACAATTAGCAAATGCCAAAGAAATACTGTACCAAGACAAAAAACACACATACATACATACATACATACATACTGTCTGAAACCAGTTGTCCCAAGTGGAGTCGCGACGAACTGGAGCCCTAACCCAGCAACACAGGGCGCAGGGCTGGAGGGGGAGGGGACACACCCAGGATGGGACGCCAGTCCGTTGCAAGGCACCCCAATCAGGACTTGAGGCCCAGACCCACCGGAGAGCTGGACCCGGTCAAGCTAACTGCAGCACCACGCCCCCCCAAGACAAAAAAGATCTATAAAAATACTATAAACTTTTAAACTACTGTCACACTGCCTTGCAAGGGGAATATGCATGTATGTTATCTTCCCAAAATTTTGATAGAATTCTGTTTTTATGGTAAGATGACAAAAACACAGAATAAAACTGCTTAAGAATTTCTGTCACATTCATCAACACACAAAGCTCTACATTTCTGTATGACCTGACTTACAATATTTTTTTTTTATTATCAAATATTCAAATGAGATTCCAGGAACCTGCTGATAAATAATATATTTTTTTTAAACAGGCATACTACAGACACAAGAGGAGACAGGAAACTTAAATTTAAGCACATCTACAGTATTTATTGTTTGCCTGGCATTTTTGTCTTTGGGAACCTGTCCTTAAATTGCACACCGACAATTGTAAAGACACTGTTAACAATAAAGGAGCAAAGAAGTGGGAACTCTGAAAATAACTCCTGTGCTTTGCAGAGTATTTTGTGCAAATCTCTAATAAGATCCATTCTTCTTCCTTCTCAGTGACTGTCAGAATAAAATACATGTTCCGTCATCTGAATGGCCATTGAAAATATAAAGGATACGAATTAAGGGTACATTCTCAGTCCTAGACACTTTAGTAGCTGACACATGACAGCCAAAAATAAAGGGAAAAGGAAAACGTTGACTGAATAATAGATATGTGTCCAGGAGATTCAGAACCCTAATTAAATCATTTCATTGTAGTGTTTGTCCTCAAAATTCACTAATAAATTTGAGAAAGGTCCCTTCTTTCCTTTTGATGACCTACATACATATAAAATGAATGAAAATGTCTATGAAAATATTTCTTACATTTTCATGATTAGTGCATTTCATACTTGCTAAATTGCAAATGTAACGTATATGTGCTTTTAAATGTATCCTTTTTAATTCATTATCTTAT
This sequence comes from Scleropages formosus, assembly GCF_900964775.1. Lineage (NCBI taxonomy): Eukaryota > Metazoa > Chordata > Actinopteri > Osteoglossiformes > Osteoglossidae > Scleropages > Scleropages formosus. Next base: position 28,480,462 of record NC_041806.1, read on the forward strand.
TTCACTGAAAGAAAAAAATCAAAGTATGCAGTATGCTTTTTTTGAGGATCACAAGAGGGAAAACATACAACTTGTACTAAGCATACATACAAATGCAAAATATGTGTCCTTGCTGGGTTTCAGCCTATAGTTAACTTTTTTCTTATCTTGGTTCAATCTGGAATGCTTGGTTCCAACAACAATTTCAGTTACTATGTGGGGCAGCACAGTCAGAGTTGCTGCCGCTTTGGTTTAAATCCCACCACCTACTGCAAAATTCTTGTACAAGTTAATATCGAGCTGTATAAATGGGTAAATAATTGCAGGTAACCTAATGTTGTAAGTTTCTTTTGGAAAAAAGCATCATCCTAATAAATAAATAAATGAATTAATAAATTAATAAAGAAATAAATGTTATCAGAATTTATGTGAGGTATCTATTTCTAATCTAACTGGCTTCAGTACAAAGGCATTTGAGAATACTAATAATGGGACAAACATATTAGCATGCAGTAATAAAACAACAAAATACAGGGTTGATAAACAAAAATAAATATAATTACATTATATTCTGGAATTTCTCTAAATGCACACAGCTGCAATTGCTTAATTCACAGTCAATTCACAATCATTCTGATTAAATTATTATTTTGTCAATAGCAGAATGTAATCATCTGCTATTGAAACAGCTTTAAGTATGCACATGAACTTCCTATACCCATTTAATCAGAATACATTCACAACAAAATTATGAATCACGTAGAACTAATAAACACTGCAAACTGACAGTGACTGCGAACTGAATAGTGGTACAAATGTGAAAAATTAATTTGCTTATGTGTTTACTATATGAACTCAAACAGCACAGATATTAAATTCATTTTCTTGATATTGACCTTTCTCAAAGCTAACCTGGGAGGATGTGTATCAATATGCATTGATGACAATGGCTGTGCCATCAAATTGACCCAACACATAGTGACCAATCAGATGGTTTGCTATGTCCTTCTTCAGGTCATATGTGGGGGATGTGCAAACCCCACACACCCTAAACAGGACCTAAAACTCATATCCATCAAACAGATCAGAAACTGTAAGGCACCAGTTTACCGACTGTGCCACTGCATCATACACAATGTATACATATGCATCATATGCCACCTTTCATGGTATGCTGAAATTACGTTTTTGGGTAACAATCTTTGCAAAGCAGTACTTAAAAGAGTGTTTTTAAATAAGAACTGATAAATGTTAAAATGCATTTCATACATTTTTATGTGAACAGGGATTGGGTCAATAATCCTTTATTACTGGACTACACTGACATGTGAAACACAAACACACACACACACAAACAGACACACATTTTCTGAACCGCTCGTCCCATACGGGGTCACGGGGAACCGGAGCCTAACCCGGCAACACAGGGTGTAAGGCTGGAGGGGGAGGGGACACACCCAGGAAGGCACCTCAAGCGGGACATGAACCCCAGACCCACTGGAGAGCAGGACCCAGTCCAACCCACTGCGCGACATGTGAAACATGTTTTTACAATACTTAACATTATTTTTATTATTATTCATCAATCCTCTCCACTCCAGGTGGAGCATAAGGTGCTAACGAATCTCCGTCAGCCTCTGTGATCCTGGGTTAGCCAGCTGATTTCGTTCCAGGTCTTGCCCATCTTCTTTATCTCTTCTTTAACTGTTCTTCTCCAGCTGCCCAGGGGTCTACCTCTCTTTTGCTTGCCAGGTGGTGCCCATCCGAGTGCTATGTAGGGGTGTCTGGTCACATTCACGCGTAGTACATGGCTCAGCCATCTCCAGTGTCTGTTTCTTTTTGTCTGTAATGATGTTAATGTCTGTCTGTTCACTTATTTCTCTACAATACTTAACGTAGCACTTTAATCACATTTCATACTTAAGATAGCCTACATCTATCTGTTCATTTAGTTGATGGTTTTCCCAGAGCAACTTACACTGTTAAGATACATACAACTACATATTTAACCATTTATAGAGCTGGGCAACTTTACTGGGGCAATTTAGTGTAAATGCCTTGCTCAAGAGAACTGTAGCAGTAAGTGAGATTCCAACCAGCAATCTTCAGATCCAAAGGCAGAAACTCTAACCACTATCTGCTACATTACACATATATAAAATGCATTTTCATGTGACAACATATCAGCTGGGGAAGAAAGTTTCCTTGCATATATATTCATAGACTTCGACAATTGTTTGATCTTTGGAGATGGGACTGACACGCTCTATCAGTAAAAGCACATCTTGTTCGCTCATTAGCAAAACTTTTTCCCTGTATTTTTTAGAGCAGGTATGACATAGGATCATGCACTTTGGATGTAAGAGAGAAATGTTTGTCTCCACTAGGATTCTAGATCACTTTGCCCTTTGGACTCATTGCAAAGTGCTGGGGGAAATGTGATTAAAGTGCTACCTTCCTTTTCTGCTTCAGAAGCCAGCAGGCAATCTGATCAAGGTGCCTGATGCAATGTGACAGAATTCCCTGGGCCTGTGGAAAAAAAACGTACTGCTGTACCACATCCCAGAAGATCCCTGACTGATCAAACACACCCAGGAGTGTGTTGTGAACCTGAGTCAAAGCTTTTACACAGTTCTCTCCATATCCTTTTTTCAGTGCATATGTTAAAAAAGGCAAAAGGCGGTGAGATGGCTCCCTCTCATCTTTCTTGACAGTGCTTCTTTGTTTATGCCATTCTGAGCTGCCGAGCCATTCTGAGTCGACAGTTGCAGTGTTTTTGTTGCAGAGCGTATTAATTATCTTGCTTCTTGCTGGGGTTCAGCTATTTTGAATAACTTTTGTTGTCTAAGATTTTTCAGTCTTTTTTTTCTTTACAGATAAACATTTCCTGATTGGACTCAAATCCAGCCTGGCATGGCCTGATCATGTCGGTACCGTAGCCCAGGAGTGGTGCTCAAAATCTGATTCTACTTCCATAAAAATCAAGCGTCGTTGCTCTCTTCATGGATTTTCAGAAAACAAGACACGCTTGCCAGCTATGTAATTTGCTGAAATGCTCATTTGCATATTAAAGCATTAATTATCCCCTTCGAGTGCTAGTGATGGAAGAGTGCAATGTGTCGGACATGTCATTGGAGGAGCAGAGTCTTCGGGGTGTCTGGGGAGTGGAAGAGGAGGCCTAGCTTCTAAGTAGTGCTGTGAACTGGGCACAGGGTCATATAGGATTACACTTTGTGTTCTACCTGTGTCTTGTTTTTTTTTGTTTTTACATGTCTGGTCTTTATCTTTTTCACCCTGCAATGTTCTGAAAATCATATTTGTGTTTTTTTTTTTGTAGAGCAGCAATCTAAGATGCAACCTGTGGTGGCACAGACAGCAAGAATATAAGGCTTCTTTCTTATGGGAAGAGAAGAAAACACAAACTAGGAATGCAGTGATTGACTTGAGACAGCAGCTAGACAGGTCAATTTGACTTTTGAATGCTAAATTCATGGCTAATGTAAAGGGAATTTTTTTGTTTGTTTATCCATGATCTCCAGACTTCAGTAACATAGCCTCCTTTGCAACTGGGAACACTTCTACAGACAAGCTAATTTAACAGAAACTTGTATAAATTGTTTTCACATTGATGTACACCTTTATCATACTTTTCACTTTTCTGCACACTATATGGGTAGTTCTGCTTTGTTTTTCCACAGGTCAGTTATGGAATAAAACTTAGAAACACAAAAGAAATATGGTAATTTAGTTTGCTTTTATTTCTTGTTCTTTGCTGCTACACTAAGGTCTGTTTGTTTATGATAATCCTTTCTATATCTATTTTTTCTAAAACTTGGAAGCTGATAAGAATATTGACGTGTAATCTAAAGCAGAAACATACAATCAGTTTTGTAACAACATTTTGGTAATGTAGTATTACACCAACTTGCTTTATGACTACATGTGAGTTATAGAAAAGCAACAAATATAAATGAAACTCCCCAAAAACATTCACACTTCTCCTTCTGTTGTTTCCAGTATGGTTTAAACTGTTACCGGCTCCATGACAATCTGACACCCCAGTCACAGTAGCTCTTCTGCTGTCTTTGCCTCCAACCCTCTTAACCAACCTATTTTTTCCCCATGACAGCCCACATCCAGTCCCCTCCTTTCACGTTCTACCTTGTTCATTTGAGACAACCCTTTTTACCATTACCGCTACATGAATTCCAACGATGGGATTAATCCTTTTTCAGTTTGGGCCACGCCCAGTTTCCTCCCTTTTTCTTTTCTGCCCTTAGAGCTAATCCACTCACTATGACCCTCCTTGATGCCCCATCCATTACTTAAACTAAGCACTCCCACCTACCCTTATGAAAATAACATGCCACTTTCAGAATCTTGCTCTCAGCATCACCTTCAGATCCCCTGTTCCTCAACATACATGGTACTATTCTCACAAAGAAAAACCTTTTCCCTCTACCTAGTTTTCTATCTTTCCTATTCTCAGGTCACTCACTCCAGTTTTGAGCCATTACCACCGCCACTAGTTGAGGTTTCATTGACTTTATCAAAAAACAACTTAATTTATGAAATTCAAACACAATGTCTGCATGTGGACAATCAAACATTCCAGTTATATGCAACACCTATATTACTGAGTTAAAGCCATCCCTGTAAGGAGCTCCATTTGTTTGCATTTAAACCACATGTGTTCTATTAGGATAGGGGTGTGGTGGCGCAGTGGCGCAGTGGGTTGGACCATGGTCTTCCTCTCCGGTGGGTCTAGGGTTCGAGGCCCGCTTGGGGTGCCTTGCAACGGACTGGTATCTTGTCCTGGGTCTGTCCCCTCCCCTTATGGCCTATGCTACCAGGTAGGCTCCGGTTCCCCGTGACCCCGTATAGGACAAGCGGTTCTGAAAATGTGTGTGTTCTATTAGTCCTTCTTTTCTTGTTTCTGTCACATATCTTATATATGACCCACAAATTGTGTAGAGCAATATTCACTATTATTATTATTGTTTAAGAACCATGACTGCAACTATGTCTCTCTTTCTGCTAATGTAATGCACACATTGTATTTTCGCTGAGATGTACGTTGCATCTGCTAAAGGAAAAAATGTAAATGTTATTATTATTATTATTTTTCTTATTATTATTATTATTATTAGTGATAAACATATTCCAATCCATTTGTGTTGCTAGCAGGAGAATGAAAGTCCCAGCCTGTGAAACAAAACACTGGTGCCCTTTAATTTTCCATTGTGGCTTAAGAAGCCGAAATCATCAATTAAAGACAAAAGAAAATCTTAAATGCTTTATAAGAACTTATTCAACATGAATTAAACCTGATGTAAAATATTTAGAGATATGACAATATGAATTTCATACAATGCCATGGATGCATACACAAATTATAAAAGAATATATCTTTTTGCAAAATGCACCAAAATTGATTTTAAATCACTCTTTTTAACCTTAACAGCCAATTATCCCCCAGCTACAATGAAAGCACATCTTCAAAGGTACCTTGCAAATGCCAAGATTTTTCCTTATTTTTTCTAATTTATATAAGATATCCCATTTAGCTAATAACTTAAGTAAAGTCTTTAGCCATTTTGGGCTTGTGTACAACACTTTAAGGCATTTTTTTCTAATTTATGGTGCTTTGTTCTAAACTGTCAGTTGTCAGGTTTTTGCTGCTTCCATCAACATTTATAAAATGGCCCAGTTTTGATATGGATGGATTGAGACCAAATAACAAAACAAACAAACGCCACCGCCACCACCACCGGCAACAACGATAATAATGATAAAAGTTTATTATTTTATTTTATTTATTGTTATTCCAAAGGCAAAACTAATTTAAAGTAAAATTTATGTCACCATAAAATGTTCAAATTCTGAGAATGAAACAATTGTATTATTTATTAAGTTGCAATCATTTTGTCAGAACACAAAAGAAAAAAAAATCCATAATCTGTCACTTTTGTCTGTAGTAAACTAGTGCAGCTCACAGCTATCTAACTGCACTCCCATCTCAGCATCACCTTCAGATCCCCTGTTCCTCAACATACATGGTACTATTCCCACAAAGAAAAACCTTTTCCCTCTACCTAGTTTTCTATCTTTCCTATTCTCAGATCACTCACTCCAGTTTTGAGCCATTACCACCACCACTAGTTGAGGTTTCATTGACTTTATCAAAAAACAACTTAATTTATGAAATTCAAACACAATGTCTACATAGCCAGTCAAGTTTATCTCTAATGCTGGTGTTTACCTTTATGAGAAAGTGCAAGTGTGAAAATGTATAGCAATTTAAATAGAAATCATTTAAGTCATTTAAGTAAAAAGGTCAGTTAATAATCAATGCCCCTTTCCATGTTACAGAAAATTGGACAAAAATTTGAATGTACATGGATTTGTGAAATAACAGGAAATACATGTAGATGGAAGTATATTTTTAGATGTATTTGTAATTTAAAATTATTGGATCTCAAAAGCCTTATTTTTTATGTAGTGCTTTTACAATTGTCTGTATGATGCAACACAAATTATTAACACAACAAATTTAAGTATTGTAGGTCTATTATTTAACCACACAACACAACCAACATAAATAACACAACATAAAATGTAGAACAATTCAAATAAAATATACAACGTTGTAAATCAATGTGTAACGACCGAAGTAAACCTGAAAATTGTGTCCGATTTTTGCTGCATAAATCCAGACAACATGATTTGCTGTAAGGTGTAGAACTGAGCAAGTTTGTACATGAGCTATAATATCTTTAATATTTTTACATGATTTTTTACACAGAGAAATGGCATGTGCAATGTATGTATGATCGACAAGGGTCCAAAAATGAAGTGTAACGTCACAACTAAAATAAGATTAATTTCCATATGCTTGGTTATTTCTTACATAAAAACAATATATAATGTTTGGTAAATTTTTATATATTTAATACAAAGCAGAGCAGAAAGCATTAATTTGCAATTAAGTGGAATAAAATATATATTGTAGTTTAAACAATACTGCCATTCTTACATTTGCCCTTGGTGTTTTTGAGTATCTTCATCGGCAGTCAGTTTGCTGTTTCAAATTAAATTAAAGGTAGCACAATGCACTTAATGACCACTTTCAAAAACAGAATAAAGGGAGGCCTGAAATTATGAAGTTTCTCATAAGTGTGAGCGAATAAACGCAGTGGGTCTTTTCACAGCAGCAGCACTTGCCCTCAAGAAAGGTGCGGATGCCATGTTTGACCTCCCAGGGCCTCCTGACGCTTTGTCTGCACGCATGTTCGTTTAGAGAACAGCAGTGACCCCTACAGGCCAGAGTGCGACGGTGCGCTCAAGCTTGGAATGTTCTGGTACTCTGCGACAATGGGACACGTGTCGACAGCATCAGCTTTGTGTTCTAATGCAGGTTCCCCAGAGAGAAGTGGGGGGATGTAATGTAACGTTAATTACAGCTATTTATGTAAGAAAAAAAGCCAAGTGCATTCATTAACATTTATCTAACTGTAAAGTCAGCTGAAGACATTATAGAACAAAAATATTGTAAAATATTATAGAGAAGCATAAACTAGTATAGCGTACATGTGTCCCTGCTAAACTGATTTCAAGCAACATCTACAGAGAGGGAAAAACAGATAATGTGGTTGTTAAAATACAGTTCACTGTTTGTATCTGTGCTGTTGTTTGAGTGTCTTCTAATGTTATGGTTCCAAGAGCATGCATATACAGTCATGGACACTAAAATTAATTCCTTCAATGATATGCATATAGAATAAATTATTAAATTGGAAAAAAAAAAAACACTTTCCTTACTTAACTGGTATGAGAAGTGTTTGGTAATTTACATAAATTAGCATATTAAGTAATTGGAACAGATGCCAAGAAAACATTGAAAAACAGATTAATTGTCATCTACCAGGCATGGTGGCATGGTTAAAAATGAGACCCTTTTAAGATGCCAATTATCACAAAATTTCCAAAGTTCCCTTTTTTTCTCCTCAGTGATTTCCTTCATACTGTATGCTCCCCATCTCTCTCCTTCTTTTTCTTAGACACATGTCTCCCACATGAAAGCACATTTATCTACTGTATTACATAGCTCAAAACAGACATATGCTCTCTTTCTCTCTCTCGCACACTCACACGTATATTCATATGTTATTTTAAAACTCAGAATACATAAACACATGAATTCATTTACTGAAAATTAAATTTATTGCATTTAAAAAATTCAATATGTACATGCTCACACACATTATTCGTGCAAACACGCCATTCAGAGATTATGACCATGAGTACCAAAACAATGATTCAACAAACCCAGCCAGCACACAATAGATTTGCCTTCAGTTCTCACTCTGTGATTCAGAAAAATATAAGTATTCATTTTGAACAAGCTAAGAAATTGCCATTTCAAACATAATTAGTGACAGTTCAAATAGGAATAATTAACTGTAGTGAGGATAACATCTATACTGTCATTAAGAGAGGAAATAAGGAATCCATTTGATAGTATATTAGTATCTTACAGAACTGATCTGCTGAGGAAAATGTCTGTTAATAAAGATAATTTGTTGTCTGGCAAAGTAAACAATGCAGAGAGCTGAGAGATTTATGTTGTGTAATGTGTGATGGATGTTAAGAGATAAGGACCCAAAAATGTCTCATGACCTCTTCTCCCGTCATAGATTCTAAGTGTTTAGGCCGGCATGATCCCGCCTGTATGCAAAGTGGGTTATTTGTATTCGCTAATGACTTTGTAATTCTGTGCCAGCGGGAAACCAGTTTCAACTCTATTAGTGTGGTAGCCTGGTAAACAAAGGGAGGCCATGCCCATGGCAGAGTGCCAGCATGAGCAAGAGCTATAAAGGCACTTGTCCATCTGTGTCTGACCACCCTCACACCCTCCCACACACACACACGCTGTCAGGGGTAACGCCTTAGCTTTTGAATGTGTAGGACTCTCCTTTTCTGCCTTGCAACTGGAAAAAAACTACCTCTACTTGGGTCTTGATGTGCAATCAGACTCTTCACTCTCTCTTTTTCTCTTTACTTTCCCATGGCTAATTGAGTGAGAAGTGAAATAGAACAACGCACAAACAAAAAAATAAAAACTACTTGGAAATCATGGTCTATTGAATGTGGGTGCTGACTGGATTTTTCCTTTCTGTTGCCACTAGCAGTTCACGGTATTTTAGGTGCCTTCGGACCTCTTACCCCAGGATAGTGGTCTTTGATATTACTAATGTCAGAGAGCATTTTTAAACTTTTTAAACTTTGACAGATCCCATGATGTAAAAAATTCATTTTTAATCAACAGTTTCATTCAAGGAGTTTGCCAGATAGCCCAGCAGGTGACAAAAACCAGAAACAGTGAAACGGAGCGTTTAAGTGCAAAACAGTCAATATAGAGCCGTAGCACAGGATATGTAAGTGGTGTTCTTTGACAAAATACAGTAGTGATGTTTTTCTCACATCAGTTTTGTTTTAAGGGAAGCTCCCTGCCATCGGCTTTGACTGCACTTATTTGTTCTTACAGACCAAAAAAAACTGTTAGAGTTTTGGAAACAAAAAGCAGATTCCATGTTGGCACATGTTGTATCTATTTGCATATAGCCAGAATAATGACTTTGTGTTTGGTTTGCATGATACTTCTAAGTGATATGCTATGATCCATTTGACACAGTCAAGTTCACAAGCAATGCATTTTTTCATAATCCTCTATAAGGTAACAGTAAGAATAAATGGAGGAATTCACATTTCAGCCTCTTAAGTCTTCATCTAGATGTTTATAGGGGCTTCGGTTCAAACATTAGCACAGGTCTTTGACAACAAGTGCATTTTCTTGTAATAGGCCAGATTTGTCCTCAGCAAGTCCTCAGGAGTCCTCAGCAAGCCTCTAGGAATACGAGTGCACACCAGCAGTAGCCCTAAGTCCATCAGCTCCATGATTTGTCATAGTGTCTATGGGCTGTTTTGCCCAGCTCTGGCAATGGGCTTCTTAGCCCCCATCACTCAGGGGCTCCATCCCTGACCAACTGTCAGTTCCCAACAGCTTCATAATCAATCTCTTTATTAACTGTTCCGCTGCAGAAGGTGCCACAGCAGGAAAACTGGTGGAGCTGAATGGGGGTATCAGTGAGTTCGGTGACAAGGGACTGCAGGGTACAATGGTTGGCACAATGCATGCTGGGCTCTATCCGGCAGGGTCAGAAAGTTGGCGCAGTTTGGTTAGAGGTGGGAGGGGGCTTGCTGCAGGCAGGTCCCAACAGAGAGTTCAGGCTGTCACTTCTGATAACCCACAGGCTATCGAGCCAGCCAAAGCCTAAATGAGTATTTTACATTTGAAGGAAGATATGGTTTTGTGAGCATTTTCATATCTCTCATGCCCCTACTTTTATGTTCACTGAATTATATCTCCTAACCCAGTGACATCAAGGTAATGAATGCTCATGGTGGCAGGCTGACAAAAGTAAATAATTAAAATAAAAAGAATAGTATTATGTTAAATATTTATCACATCTTTCCCCAGTCTCTCTACAGAAAAGCCATGATGACTGGATTGCAGAGGCTGCTGAGGGAATGGCAGTTGGAAGTAGGGCACTACAGAACACACCTTGGGTGTAAACACACCTTTTTCATCGCTTCATTTTCACTGCTGAGTTTAGCTGTATCATTGACTGTGAACAACTATGACAGTAACGCAGCCAATGCTATCATAAAAAATTGTCCCATATACCAAATGGAAACATTGCACCCTGTTGTTTTTAATGTTCCCTACAAGTCTTCCCTTAGTTTTCAATGAAACAATTTTGTAACTCCCCTTGATGCCAATATCGGATAAAATTTAAATGTTCACCAGAGCAAGTCGGAAAATAACTTTTTATCCAGATTACCCAGGTGCACTTTTACATTTGACTGATATTTTAAGCAGGCTGCCCCTGATGTCCAGCACAACTTTCACAAGTGTGCCGGGGGTGCTGTGAATGTGGCACAGGGCGTAAGGCTGGAGGGGGAGGGGACACACACAGGAGGGGAAACACCCAGGATGGGACACTAGTCCTCCACAAGGCACCCCAAGCAGGACTCGAACCCCAGACCGCCCCCGGAAAGCAGGAGCTGGTCAAACCCACTGCACCACCACATCCCCCTGCCTTTAATGTCAGACTATTTCAGATTTTGTCTGGTCTTAAAAACAGTACAAAGAGATATTGTGTTTGCATTTTTATTGTGACATTTCGATTGTAGCACTTATTGATGTCTGGGGAACTGTAACACTTAAAGGCATAGCTTCCTCCCCTCGCCTCCCCATGATACACACACAAACACACGCACACACACACACACACACACACACACACACACACACACACACACACACACACACACGTACATTCATTTCTTTAGTGACTTATGTTGAATATCAGGACCCCCTGTAGGTAAGAGCAGAAAGCAGATTGACGGAACAGCATGGGGGCACCCATCACCCTCCACCTGATGTTTCCACAAAAGGTTTCATACCCAGCAGCATCTACCCCAGCTACCCCACCCACGCCTTCACCGTACCACTATTATGCAGACGCCTGGAATGTCAATGAAGGGCTATGGGAGGAGATGCTCAGAAAATAGGAAGTCCACATCTTCCACTACAATTCATCTGAATTACCTTCTTGGTTCAAATACAGTGACAGCTGTTCTTGCTCATCTGACAGCCATCATATTTTTGATTTGGCTAATCAAATCTTCAGAAGGACAATTATTTTTGTTTGAAGATCAAGTGGAAAACAATAGACTTAAATACTGAATACCGTCTGTCAGCATTGCATTAAAATAATATACTGTAGCATCCCCCCATGGAACTACTGGAGACAGATTCAAGAGACAGGGTCCAGGAAAAGTACTTTTATTAAACATGTACGTGTCTTTCAATAGTAACCTTGATAAATGTGCAACAGACAGTACAAGGCAGTCTCTGAATACATGAGAGACCCCCAGGTCACTCTGAGCCTCCCTACTCCCCACAACAGTCAGGGGGTCACCCCTCAAACCCCCTAGAATTCCCCAGTGGCAGAATTGGCATCAGCAACATGACAGTCAATCAGACAGGAACATAAGACTATGTACAAGAACAGGCACAAACACCAACTATTTACATTAATCCACACCATCCCCCTCAGCGCCATTATAATACATTACTAAGAACATTTGTTCATCTAGATTACACTTTTCTCCAAAATGACTTATAATCCTACCTACAACTATTTATACAGCTAAGTGATTTAATGTAAGTATCTTGCTCAAGGGTACTTCAGCTGTAGATGAGATTCCAACCAGGAACATTCGGATCCCAGGGTAGCAGCTCTAACCACTACACCATAAGCTTCCACCTAAAAGATAATGTCCCCATTAAAGATAATTATAAAAACTAGGTAAGAGAACAGGGACATATTTGATTCCGCACCTCACTGTGGTGCACACTACATTGACAGCAGCTTTAACGTAACCATCTCCCACCTTCTTCAGCAAGCCTGTGATGCCTATGGCTGTTCCATCATGTTGCTCATTTCCTCTATCCCAGCCCCCCTACCTCATTTCCCCACCACCAACAGCACTTTGTGCAAGATATATGGGGCAGATACCCAACAGTGACATGGAACCTCCTCAAAGACCTGGCCACCCATGAGTGTTTGGTGTCACACCAGTATCTCCAGCTGCTCTTTCCCCTAGGCTGCTGGAAGACAGTTAACAACAAAAAGAAAGACTTTGCAGTCTTATAATTTTCTGTTCTTTCAATATATACAGGAAATAGAGTTTTTAGGACTAAATTCTAATGTGAAATAAGAGATCAATATATATTACAAAATAAAGTGTAACTCTTTTAGAGTACATGGGCATGTCTGCATAGTTTTTAAAGGACTAAAGTGCAACCAAAAAGTTGTGTCCTAAGAGTAGATTTTTGTTACACACACACACACACACACACACACACATTATCAGAACCGCTTGTCCCTCACAGGGTCACGGGGAACCGGAGCCTACCCGGCAACACAGGGCGTAAGGCCGGAGGGGGAAGGGGACACACCCAGGACGGGACGCCAGTCCGTCGCAAGGTACCCCAAGCGGGACTTGAACCCCAGACCCACTGGACAGCAGGACTGCGGTCCAACCCACTGCGCCACCGCACCCCCATTTTTGTTACATCCTGGAGTAAAGTTTTTAACCTGAGCTGATAAAATATCAATTTATATAAAAGCTGTATGCTATGGACCAAAGTCTGCTCAGCAACCTAATTGAAATGATGTGAGCAGCAAATGTAGCCTCAACTCTGTATTTCAAAGATCCTTCTAAAAATGGACAAAAGCAAGGAAAACAAATATAAATGGAGATAAAAATGTGGATGATACTTCAGCCTGTTTAATAATTTTAGATTATATAGCGTATTGTTTCTGCAGTTATATGTTTTATGTCTTTCAAATGCTCACTGTTCAGAAAACGGAATGTTATTTCAAAATAGTGGACAAAACAGTGCGCTTGTCACACCTATGCCCTCAAACCAAACAACCCCACGTGTTGTGAATCAGGGCACACACACATTTTCTGAACTGCTTGTCCTATTTGGGGTCACGGGGAGCCAGAGACTAACCTGGCAACACAGGGCATAAGGCTGGAGGGGGAGGTGACACACCCAGGACATGACATCAGGCTGTCGCAAGGTACCCCAAGCAGGACTCAAACCCCAGACCCACTGGAGAGCAGGACCTGGTCCAGCCCACTGCACCACCACGTGAACCAGGGCAGTGGGTTATAGAAGGAGTTGTGCTGGCTCACCAGGTCAAAGAGTCTCATTGAGACAACCATCCTCCTTGTGCTTCCATCCTCTTCACCTGTCCCTGACAATGAGAACTTGCCTGATCCCTCGGTTTCCAAAAACCTCTCCTCCACTTGGGTCCAACCTTCCCCATGTCCTCTGTTCCGCATGACAGAAGATTCCACCTTAATGATGGACCCAGCCGGAATTGAACACTTGCAGAACGCCGTGTCTGCGCTCAACTCAGCTCCCATGATCAGACCTTGCGTTGGATATCAGAGACCCTCCAGGTGCTGGTGCAAGCACTCCAGCAAGCTGCCGCCGTGACAATCGTGACTGTCACAGCCAACAACCACGACTCACCTCCAACATCATCAGAAGTCACCACGAGCATGCCAGCAATGGACCCTCAGCTGGCCACCCCAGAAAGGTACGATGGCTCCCCAGACAAATGCCAGGGATTCTTCTACAATGAGAACTTGTGTTCTCCAGCTTGCCTCATGTATACCAGACAGATGACCGCAAGATAACTTACATCATTTCATTGCAGACCGGACCCGCACTTGCGTGGGCCAAGGCTGTCTGGAGAAAATACATGCCCACTACCTATGAGGGCTTCCGAACACAATTTGAAGCCATGTTTGACCACTTCCTCTCGGCGCCCATAGTAAGCAACTGTGTGATGATCCAACAGGGCAATCGGTCCAGGGATGTGTCTTCCCTGGAGTTCTGGACACTAGCAGAGCAGAACAGCTGAGACTCCACAGCTCTCCGGGCTAGTTTTCAGCACAGTCTGCACCGACAGATTCAGGTTGAACAATGCCTACTGGGGAAAAGACTCCTCCTTGGACTGCTTCGTCAAGACAGCTGTCATGATTGACAACCTGGCTCAAGAACGAATGCCTCATCCCCGGTGGTCTTCCACAGCCATGGCTCCTCCTGAGGCTCCAGATCCTTTGGAGCTGGGACAAGGGTGCCCTACCCCCGACGAGAGGCAGCGTCGACTCAGAAAAAAGTTGTGCTTGTATTGCGGAAGATCCGGCCACTTCCAAACTAAATGCTCTGTCTGCCCATCCACTCGAGACCTCCACCCAGAACCACGGGTGAGCATACGGTGTCACCCCAATCATCAGTTTACCGTGTCTGTAATGGTGTCCTGGGTGAAGACACAAGTAGAAACATGCATTCCGGTCGATTCAGGGGCCGCTAGTTGTTTCATGGATATCACATTCACCAGAAGTCACGCTTTCCCCACACGGGACTGTGAGGTCACGTTACAGGTCAGCGCGCTTGACGGACAGCCCTTAGCTACCGGGGTGGTGGAGTCGCAAACGGAGCCGCTACGGACACAAGTCAGAGCTTGCCACGCCAAAAATCTCTTATTCTTTTTGATCATGTTCGCCTGACATTCCTGTCATCCTGGGGTTTACCTGGCTGGTTAAAAATGACCTGGTTTTTCCTGGAGTACAGACAATCTCATTGCTTGAGGCCCACACTGCACAGAGGCCTGTTTGTCCCTTCCATGTCGGGCTACCACTATCAAAAGTCCGGATGAGGAGTGGGATCTGAGAGGGTGATGAGTGGAAGACTGCATTCAGCACCTCCCTGGCCACTATGAATATACCATGATGCCATTCCACTTATCCAGTGCGCCCTTTGTGTTCCAGGCTTTTGTCAGTCGTGTGCTGGGGGATATGGTGAACCAAGGAGTGATGATGTACCTGGATGATATATTGATATACTTCCACACCATGGAGTAGCACGTCCAGCAGGTACGGCAGGTCTTGTGTTAGTTGTTGGATAACTACCTGTTCGTGAAGGGAGAAAAATTCCTGTTCCGCCAACAACAGGTCACCTTCCTTGGTTTTACCCTGCAGGCAGACGGGGTGGCCATGGATCCCAAAAAGGTCCAAGCTGTGTTAGATTGGCCCCGATCCACCTCGGTGAAAGCCATGCAGCGCTTCATGGGTTTTGTCAACTTCAACCACCGGTTCATTTGGGGTTTCATCATGGTGGCTGCACCCCTTACTGCGCTTCTGAGAAGAAAAGGGACCCACCTGGTGTGGACCACAGAGGTGCTGGAAGCCTTCAGGTCCCTGAAGGAGAGATTTACAATGGCCCCGATCCTCTGACACCCAGATCCCACGCACCCTTTTGTGGTGGAAGTGGATGTCTCAGAGGTAGGTGTCGGAGCGGTCCTCTCCCAACGGCAGGGCACCCTTCCAAAACTGCACCCATGTGCTTATTTCTTGTGCAAGATGTCCCCTGCCAAACGTAACTACGACATTGAGAATTGTTAGCCATTAAGCAGGCTATGGAGGAATGGAGACACTGGCTCGAGGGTGCCGCACATCCATTCTTAGTACTCACCGACCACCGGAACCTGGAGTACCAGCAGACCACACAACATCTAAACCCCCGGCAAGCAAGGTGGGCATTATTCTTCACGTGGTTCCGGTTCGTGGTGTTCTACAGTCCAGGTATGAAAAATATCAAGGTGGACACCCTGTCCCGCATGTACGGCAAGAACCCCAGCCTGGAAACTCCAGAGCTCATCTTGCTGGAAAAGTGTGTGGTTGATCCAGCATGATGACTGTTTTTCCAGGAGCCCTGGTCGGCCCAGGAAGATGACCCTGGGCCCACAGACAAGCCGGAGGGTAAGGAGTATGTCCCGGTTGGCATGAAGCTGACCCTTCTCCATTAGGCTCATGACTCCAAGGCCACTGGGTACCCCGGTCACCACCTGACTCTCATCCTCTTACAGGGGGAATTCTGCTGGCCCTCCATCAGAGAATACATTCAGGAATATGTGGAAGCTGGTGAAACCTGTGCATAAGTGCAGACACCCAACCAGAAACCCACAGGCCTACTCAAGCCTCTACCTGTCCCGGCGCAGCCCTGGTTACATGTGGCAATTGACTTCCTGGTCAATCTTCACCCGTTGGAGGGTAACACCAATGTCCTGACCATTCTAGACCGGTTCTCTTGTGTCTGCTAATTCCCCTGGCCCAGCTCCCAACGGCCCTAGAGACCACAAAGGTCCTGCTCCAGGATGTTTTCCACATCTACAGTCTCCCAGAGGATATCGTGTCCGACAGAGGTTCACAGTTCACATCAAGGGTGTGGAAGGCATTCTGACGCTGGTTAGGGGTATCGATGAGCTTGACCTCCGGATACCACCTGGAAGTGAATGGGCAGGTAGAGAGTGTGGTGTGAAAAATTGTTTGTTCAACTGTGGTGTGAAAATATGTTAAATTAGTTAATATTTTCTCATGATTAATATGTTCCAGAGGGCACGGCGGCACAGCGGGTTTGGCGGAGCCTGCTCTCTGGTGGGTCTGGGGTCCTGCTTGGGGAACCTTGTGGCGGACTGGCATCCTGTCCAGGGTGTGTCCCCTCCCTCCCCTGCCTTACACCCTCTGTTGCCGGATTAGGGTCCAGTTTATCGTGACCCTGCTCGGGACGAGCAGTTTCAGACAGTGTGTGTGTATAATATATTCTAGTGTGATGATAAAGTTAATATGTTTAGAAAATGTATGGTATCTGTTTAACACAATGGAGATTGTTGATAGGAAAAAAAATGCAATGAAAGTTTGTTGTTGACTTTTGCTGTCCCAACGCACTTTTGTCCTGGGGAGATTATTTCTGAGTAAGACGCAAAGGAAGTTTCAAAAGAGTTCCATGCCTTATGATGACGTATGTATGAGCTTGCAAATAAAAGGAAGCAGCCAGACCGACTAGGGAGATACCCAGCTACCCGGGGCTCTCCCATCAGCCGATGTTGTCATGAAAAGTATCTACGTGTCCAAGTGTTTTGTGCAGATCTGCTGTGGCTGCTTGGTTCCAGAAAAGAAAATTTAATTTCTTTCACAAGAGGCTGTACTAAGACCTCTGACAGTTCCTACGTAGCTACTGTGGCCAGAAGAAATGTCAGTGGGCCCGTTTTGTACCATGGCCCGAAAACGCCCACAACTCCCTGTCACACTCATCCATGGGTATCTCTCTTTTTCAACGTGTCTTTGGCTATCAGCCTCCCCATTCCCCTGGCATCCGGGCTCCAGCAACATTCTGGCAGTAAACGCTTGGTTCTGGGGCAGTGAGGAGATGTGGTGGGACATCCTAGACCTGACCCTGATTTCAGCTTTCCACAGGGACCTCCCAGACCGGCTGGCGCCCAGGCCGGGCTGGGGTGGGGGTGGGGGGTTACTGTCACAGCCTCGAACCAAATGACCGCATCTGTTGTGAATCAGGGCAGCGGTATATAAAAGGAGTCGATCCAGCTCACCAGGTCGCAGAATCTCATTGAGACAACCATCCTCCTTGTGCTTATGTCTTGTTTTCTTTCATCCCTGGTTGCTGGCTTCTGACCATTTGTCTTGCCCTCTGACTTTGATTACAGATCTTCGCTCTCACTACAACTGCAAATCTACTAGTTCTTCGTCTGTCCCTGTCCCCAACAACAAGAACTTGCCTGATCTTTCGGTTTCAGCTAACCTCTCCTGCACTTTGGTCCAACCTTCCCTGTGTCCTCTGTTTGGTGTGTCAGCATTTTTATAGCATGCTTTATGGGAACAGAAAGTTTTATAATGAATTGTTTCCTTTTTAACTGTGTTTAAGAGACAATCTTGCTTGGTATTCTCCTAAATCAAAGTGATTAAAACAGTGGTACTTTGTACATGAATGACAAAAGAGTGACAAATATTGGTGGGAAAGAAAAAAATAAAGTGTTGTGCCCATTAGGAATGATAAGACATTCATCAGAGGAGTCCCTCATAAGACAGAACACTGTTTGCAAGCAAATAAAGAGGTTTTTTTCTTAAACAAGAGCGAGGTCTCCAGAAATATCTTCGGATTATGAGCAGGGTATTTTGAGAGGAGTCTGTGAGCAGCATATCGTAATGCTCTGAAACGGCTCTAACTGAGGCACTGACTCCATTATTCACGATTGATGGGTTCTCTGTAGTGCTACTCGACATATTTGTCCCAAGGAATCTGCTTCCAAATGAATGATATTTGCAGGTAATGCAGGATGTACGAGAGAGAGAGAGAGAGAGAGAGAGAGAGAGAGAGAGAATGTAGCATCAAATAATCAATCTGCTTCCTAACCACAAACCTCTGATTTATTCATTTTACATGTCTAAACATTTCCTGGTTTGCCTTATGCTTGTGTTCAAGCACTCTGTGTCACTGGGTGATAAGAGTGCTCTATAAAATAAATTGACATAAATTGATTTGAATATGGATAACGATACTGTTAGGGATGGCAATACGGTTAAAGTTATGGTTAGGGAGAGGTGTACGGAAAGCAATAAGGTTGAAGTTAAGGTTAAGGATAGGTATAGGCATAGCAAAGGAGTTAAAGTTTGGATTAGGGTAAAGGTTAAAGTTATCGTTAGGGAAAAGGTAAAGCTTAGGGTTAGAGTTAGGGTTACAGTTAGGGTTAGGGATATGGATTAGGATAGGGTTAAGGATAGCAACAGGGTTACAGCTAGGATTAAGGATAGGGATAGGGAAGACAATAGGGTTACATTTGAGGTTAAGGATAGGTAGCATAGCAATAGGCTTAAAAAGGGTTAGGATTATGGTTAGAGTTAGAGTTAGGGAAAGGGTTAGGTTGAGGAAAATTATTGGCTTCGTATGCACAACTGTGTTTCGGTTGTTCAGGCAACACTTTTCCTCCAGATTATAACATGTCCCTTTTATTTTAAGTGTGTTTGTGTGTGGTGGAGTGTTACTGGGAAAAGAAGTGTTGCTGGGAGGTGTCTGAAAGACGTTGTGTATGTGTGTGTTTGCATATTGGGTGTACGGTTGTGGGGAAAAGGTGGACCAAGAAAGATTGTGTCGTTAGAGGAGTCTTTGCTTATTTGTTTTAGGATTATGTCTCCACCTTGTGCGTGTAGTGTGGAAGTGCAGGTGGGGTGGAAATGTTTGTGGTGAGTGTGCTATGATGTGGTTGGGGTTCTTGTATCAAGGGAAGGTTTGTGTACTGTGTCAGGGATAAGCTTTGAATGGGAGATTTTTTTTTAGCTGAGAGTGTATGAATTGTAGAGGGGTGCGGTGGTGTGATGGGTTTGGCCAAAGCCTGCTGTGTGGTGGGTCTGGGGTTCAAGTCCTGCTTGGGGTGCCTTGTGGCAGACTGGTGTCCCATCCTGGGTGTGTCCTCTCCCCTTCCAGCCTTGCACCCTGTGTTGCTGGGTTAGGCTCTGGTTCACCACAACCCCACTTGGGACAAGTGGCCTCAGCCAGTGTGTGTGTGTGTGTGTGTGTGTTTGTTTGTTTGTTTCTGTTTCTGTTTCTGGGTCCAGTGGAGGGGGGTGTGGTGTCACAGCGGGTTTGGCCTGTGCCTGCTCTTTGGTGGGCCTGGGGTTTGAGTCCTGCCTGGGTTGCCTTGCAATGGACTGATGTCTTGTCCTGGATGTGTCCCCTCCCCTTCCAGCCCTCTGCCCTGCGTTGCTGGGCTAGGCTCTGGCTTGCTGTGACACACCCCTCCCCGGGACAAGCAGTTTCAGACAATGTGGATGTGGGAGCAGAGTGTAATGTTCTGTATTTCTTAGTTGTCATGTGGCTTTATATCTGTATTGTTGTATGTCCATTTTTACAACTCCCAAACCTTTGTCTGCCAGTTTAATGACTGTTTGTTTTTCCTTAGTGTCTGTATTGCCCCCCTTAAAGGTCAGCTTAGGTTGTTTTTGGTTATGTGTGCATGTAGGGGATCGTAATATTCTATTGTTGTCTTTGATTAATTTCAGAATAGTAGGACTGACTTGGTTCAAATCTAGTTCCCATTTAGATGATTAAATTAATGGGGTTAACTGCTTCTTTTGTTGGAAATTGAAATTGAAATTGAAATAAATAAATAAATAAATAAATAAATAAATACACACACACACACACACACACACACACACATTTTCTGAACCGCTTGTCCTGTACAGGGTTGCGGGGAGCCAGAGCCTACCTGGCAACACAGGGTGTAAGGCCGGAGTGGGAGGGGACACACCCAGGACAGGACGTCAGTCCGTCGCAAGGCACCCCAAGCAGGACTCGAACCCCAGACCCACTGGAGAGCAGGACCCGGTTCAACCCACTGCGCCACCGCACCCCCCGAAATTGAAATAATCTAACAAATTAAATTTTCTCTTCTATGAATGGTTTTCCCTAAAGAGTTCCCCCAAGTCTGGCCTACCTGGTGTTGGGATGAAAGTGAGGCCTCTCTCTAGAAGTTCCTCTTCCGGTTTTGTCAGAAAGTTTTGGACAAGTTAATGATGTTGGTGTGCTTTGCATTTTTATTGCACATCTTCAACCTTAAAAGTTTAAGTAGTCCAACCAGTGCCCATCAATCGATCGGTCTTATGTCAATATGGTCCACTTTAAATAAAAGTTTGTTGACCTTTGGTAAATAAACTCTCGTGTCATTCACTGTATCTGTTAATTGTATCCAGTGTATTCTGTTGTTCCCTCAGTAACATGTGTGAGTACTGTATGAGGGGTGTGTGTATGGAGGCATTTAGAAAAGTTTCCATTGCTGCCCTCTACATGTGCTGTAATTTCTTAATGGATGTACAGTTGTTGCAGACGGTTTTGAAGTCTTACACTTAATATTACCTGTTGTGTTTGTTTTTTCTCTGATATTTTGGCTATGTGAAGGAAGGTGGCCTCTGGGTAACTGTCCACCTGCACCCGGTTTGGCATGGTTCTGACTATCCTTCCTATATTTTCATCCCTTATGATTACAATCGGTTCCCTTGCTTCTAATTTCCACTGTGCAAACTTCCTTTCAGTGGCGGAGTGTTGTGCTGGTTTCCAAAGTGCTACTGTAATCTGTTGCACAAATTCCTCCTCCGAATTAACAAAGGTGTTCTGGCTCCTGTGCGTGTTTCTTGTGCATGTTATCTGTTTGCTTCTGTTCCAATCCCCTTTCTGTATAAAGTGTTGGGTTGCTATCCATGCCCTGCACTACTTTCAGTGGATTCTATGTCCCTTCTTCTGCAGTCTATTTCCTTCTCCTTGTCTGTTTCTCCTCAACTGTTCCGCTGTCTGGGAGGGCCGCAATTATTGGCAGCTCCTGGGACCCTACGCTGATGCTGGTTTTTATGGGTCCTGTCTACCTCTGTTCCTTTTTTCCTGTTTCTGCCATCTCTTTCCCTTTTTCATTTTGCTTGTTTACTGTAGCCACTTTCTGTTTTCCTTTTCCCTTCGCCCTTCTCTGTCTGTCCCGTGGAGACCTAGGTGGTCTGTCTGCCTCGCTGTGTACCTGTGCCATTGTTTTAATTATTTTCCTTGTTCCTACTGTGTTCTGTTCTGTGTTCGTTACTTGTGCATTCGTCCTGTGGCTGTTCGCAGGCCCTGGACAGATTACTGTTCTGACCATCTTGTTCTGTACTGTTTTCTGTTAGTTTATTAAAACCCAGGATATTTCTTGTTCCGATTAATGTTTCTTCTTTTAATCTGTACTTAGAGCTACTTTCTGCCCACTTGAGTGCCACCTCCCATTCCACCTCACTGGCTAAGTCAGGAGTGGGTTTTTCTGTGTGTATTATGCCTTCATAATGTGTCTGGTGTGTACGCACGCACGCACGCACGCACGCACGCATGCACGCACGCACGCACGCACACTTGCAGAACTGCTTGTCGCATACGGGGTCGTGGGGAACCGGAGCCAACCTGGCAACACAGGGCGTAAGGCCGGAGGGGGAGGGGGCACACCCAGGACGGGACGCCAGTCCGTCGCAAGGCACCCCAAGCGGGACTCGAACCCCAGACCCACTGGAGAGCAGGACTGTGGTCCAACCCACTGCGCCACCGCACCCCCCGTGTCTGGAGTATATACATGTTATTTTTCATCCAGGCCTCTGTGATTTTTTGCACTTTCTGTGACATGATGTTGTTAGGGGATGAAGGTTTAATAAATTGGGTTAATTTGCTCATCTGTCTTCTTATACTTTTAGGGAAATCTCCATTTTTAAGGCATCTCTCTATTATGATTAGGTGGTGCACAGTGTGTTTTTATTTCTAATATTGTAACAACCCACGTTACCGTGTTTTGGGCAGGAAAGTTGTTAAATGTAAATAGTTGCATTATGGGGAAAAATGTGGACTGTAAGTGTGCAACCACTGGGGGCACTTCTGGGGAAAATGGTGGGGTGACCGTGTGTGCCAGTGTGCTGAGAGAGAGCCTGGTGGTGCTAAGCAGGTTGGGAAGGCTGCCTTGAGGTGCAGGTCCTAGAGGAAATGGGGTTCTCTGATTGAGAGCATTATTTTCCTGTGTGCTGGTGTTCAATAAACTGTTTGAAATGAATGCTGCCTCTGTGTCCTTCTTTGCCCTATCTAAACCCACGGCTCTGCATGTCACAATGTGTTTTGGTTAATGTTCTGTTTAGTGTGGGGTGTGTAGTACTGAACTGTTGTTGATTATTATCTTTAAGACTGCTTGCCCCTGCCATGTCTTTTTGTTGCCCTAATACAGCAAATCATTGTGCAACTGTAGCATTTTTATTGTAAATATTACTAAGTAATGCAGTTTTGGGCCCAGCTATTCAGAGTATTTGAAACAGCAATGTACACAATCACAGCAACAGTGACAGGCCATACAGAAAGTCACCAGGTACGCAAAGACCAGTCATAACCCCTCTGTTTGTTGCAGCATACTGAGTTTTTTATCCTGTAAAACCCTGGGGCTCTCCCTCGGTAGTTCCGTGTCGGTTTGTCCACCAAAAGAGACTGTAATCCCAGTGTGTCCAGGCGTGCCGTTGCTGCTTCTTCCAATCTGCGGTCCTGTGCTGGTGCATCCTGTCCCTCGCTAGTCTACTGTTCGTCTCTCGTCGATGTGTTGTGCCTGTCTCCAATCCTCATCAGCGTCCCCCCTTGCGTTAGGTGCGGAACATGCACCTTCTTTTAAAAAGCATTTACAAGTCCTTCAGTTCCATTGTTGGTGTTGCTTTGTGCACAAGTATTCAGTTCAAAGTCCCAGGTCCGAATCTTCTGGCCCAGTGTCCTTTCAGCAATACTTAGTTGTTTCAGTTTGATGATGGTGGTAACTTGATTTTTACAACAAACGCTTTGTTGGGTTTTTATTCAAAATAGAAACTGATGTTCCGTTTAGCCTTCATAAAGGTTCAGCAGGACTCCTAATGTTTCTCATCTTGCTGGTGTTTATGCAAAGGAGAATCTGCCAGCTAAGGGGCAATGCAGTCTTTATATCTTAAGGAAATCAGATGCTACTTTTCTGAAGTGGAAATGGTCATGGGACAACAGTTTTAACATCTCCGCATGAAGTTTGGGTGTCACAGAGATGCCCATTTTGTGTCAACTTCATCAAGCTCCTATGTCCCTGGCCTGCTTCTAAGAAAGCAGCAGTGCTGTATGTGTGGGAGTTTGTTTATGTGTGAGGGGTGTGAAGAAGGGCCATGTCCCACCAGGGGGACAGAGAGCTGTGGGCAACCGTTTCCTTGGAGGTGTGATTTACTTATAAACAGTGATTGTGGTATTGTTTGTTTGATTCAGAAATATTTATTTATTTTTTGTAGAACATGTACTGGAGGGATTGCGCCGTGGCTCTGACAAGGTGAGGCTGAGAAAAATAACGGGCTCCATATACACAATTATGTTTTCGTTGCTCTGGCAACACCGTGTTCTCCTCCAGGTTGTAACATGTGTTAGTGTGTTAGTGTGTGGTAGAGGGTTGCTGATAAAAGAAGTGTTACTGGGAGGTGTCTAAAAGCATTGTGTGTGTGTTTGCATATGGGGTGTCCAGTTTGTGGTGTTTTTGCATGGGCATGCTGTTAGTCGGCGGTTGAGGTTTTGCAATGCGATCAGAGCGATAGAAGAAGAAGAGAGAGTGTGCAAGTGGTGATGTTTACTTGGTGTGTTCCATACTTGTTCATTTTCCTTATTAAAATCTTTGAAGAATAATTCACCTGCTTCCTTTGTCTACTGAAGTTGTGGGTGAAAGTGGACCAAGACTGCCAAGTGGTGTAAGAGGATTTTCATTTGTTTATTTTGGGGTTATGGCTCCACCTTGGGGGTATAGTATGGAAGTGCAGCTAGGGTGAAAATGTTTGGTGAGTGTGCTGTGATGTGGTTGGGGTTTATGTATCAAGGCAAGATTTGTGTTCTGTGTCAGGGATAGGCTTTGAATGGGAGATTTTTTTTTTATTTTTAAGCTGAGAGTGTATCAATCATGTGTGGTCTCGGAATAGGGATAAGATTAGGGCTGGGGTCAAGGTGATGGTTAAAATGAGGGTTGGGGTCAAGGAGAAATGTTGAGGGCTCGGGGGTCAAAGTAATAGTTAAGGTGAGGGTTGGGGGTTTGAGGTAATGGTTAAGGTGAGGGCTGGGGGGTGAAGCTGATGGTTAGGGTTATGGTTCGAGATAGGGATTGGTTTAGCAATAGGGTGCAAGTTAGGGTTAAGGATATGGATAAGGATAGGGTTATGGATAGCAGTAGGTTAAAGTTAGGGTTAGAGTTAGGGATAGAGAAAAGAATAGTAATAGGATTAACGTCAGGGTTAGGGATAGATATACAGAAAGCAATAGGGTTAAAGTTGTGCATTATATTTTGTGTTAGAGGATTGTCACTGCACTTCCTTGTGATTACAGTAAATTTATTTTTTCCTTTCACTGTAGCCCGACGCACATTCACGTTGTGTAGTTGTACAGTTAGATAGAAGCAATCGGTTCTGTGTTGGTGCAGTTGTCAGTTTTATTTTTTGTTTTATTTATTTTACTTATTTAATTGAATTTGCAGTTCATTAGGGTGCATATAAAGGTAAAAATAGGTCTGCTTTCCCTTCTGCCGCATAATTCTCAGATCTATCAACAGACAATGCTACTAACATTTTCCTCTCTGCCCTATCTTCCTCTCTCGACTCTCTCTGTCCACTATCTTCTAGACCAGCAAGCCCCAGTACCACCCCATGGCTAACTGATAAATTACGTACTAACAGGACCAAACTCCAGGCTGCAGAGCAATGATCGCGTAAGTCCAAGACTCGCACGGACCTGGATGTCTACAAACAACACTCAGCTGCTTTTCACTGATGTTTCCTGAGCTAAAACAACCATCATCTATAACAAAATACAGTCTGGAACAAAAAAAAACCACACAGACTCTTCGCCATCTTCTCATCCCTACTGTGCCCTCCACCACCCCCTCCTGTCACTGCTGAGGACTTTGCGTTATTTGAGACCAAGTCAACACAAACATGAACAAGTTCTCAGTATCACCCTGCCCTGTTTGCACTGGACTTCCCTGTGAAGATATGATCTCCGAATTCAAGCCACTCGGAATCTGAAGTCTCCGACCTCCTGATGTCACTGCTCACTAGATCCGATCCCATCGTCGTTTCTACAGACTATCTCCCCGCAACTCTCCACCTTTATCACTGAAATCATAAACTCCTTGCTCTCCTCTGGTTGCTTCCCATCTGCCTTCAAAACTGTTCTCATTTCACCTCTGGTGAAGAAACCCTCTGGATTCCAACTTAGTCCAAAACTATAGGCCAGTCTCCCTCTTCTCCTTTCTGTCTAAAACTCTAGAACGAGCGGCCTGTGATCAACTTCCTGAATTCCTCACCCAGAACCATCTTCTTGATGGATATCAGTCTGGATTAAAGTTGGTCACTCCACAGAGAGGGCACTCCTGGCAATGTCTGATGCTCTCCAGTCAACCAAAGCAGCCTCCCTCTCCTCAGTCCTCATCCTCCTGCAGTATTTGACACTGTCGATCACAGGATTCTACTCTCCTCTCTTAGTCAGCTTAGGATCAAAGGAATAGCACTATAGTATAGATAGGATCTGTCAGATAGGTAGGACTCAAACTATCAGGTGGTCGGGCAGGGCTCCTTTTCTTATCTCTATCGACTGGTGTCCCATAGGGCTCGGTACTGGGTCCTCTGCTCTTCTCAACCTACACCTCCTCCCTTAGCCCTGTCATCACCTCCAATGGATTTAAATACCACTGTTATGCTGATGATACCCAGCTCTTCCTCTCCTTTCCACCTGGAGCATCAAACATTGCTGTGCATATCACTGCTGGCCTGTCGGACATCTCTGCATGGATGTTTGGTCACTACCTACAACTCAACCTCTCCAAAACAGAGATCTCATCATCCAGGGACCTTCCAGCTGCCCTGTCTTCCTGTCATGATCTCTCGATCAAACTGGACAACTCACTCATTTTGCCTGCTCCCTTGGCTACTACTGGTCTGGGAGTGATGATAGACTTGAGTCAATCTTTCTCTCAGCACACTGAGGCCACAACCCGGACCTGCAGGTATATCCTGCATAACATCTGCAGGATCCATTCCAACCTCGCAACCGACTCTGCGCAACTACTTGTCCAAGCTATGGTGACATCTCGTCTGGACTATTGCAACTCTCTCTTGTCTGGCCTTATTGCTACTGCCATCAAACTTTTACAGTTGATACAGAACGCTGCTGCCTGAGTTGTGTTTGACTGCCTGAAGCGTTTGCATGTATCTCCTCTACTCATTTCTATAGCTGCCTGGATCAAATTTAAGACCCTGGTTATAACCTACAAATGCATCAATAGAACTGCTCTCAGATATCTACAAGACTTGATCATTCGCTACACGCTAACCAGACTGCTGCAGTCTTCCACATCTGCCCACTTGGTGGTCCCACACACTAAAGGTAAAGCATGGAGGTTCTCGGTTCTGGCTCTGTTGTGGTGGAACAACCTCTCCCTCTCACTCAGAACTGCTGAATCTTGGTCCACATTTAGAAAGGGTCTTAAAACTCATCTCTTCTGGACTCACTTCACTCGTGATCTCTTAAGTTCAGGTAAGGTATAAACGTTCATGACCATAAGGTATAAATATTGATGATCATGCTTTGGATCAATCCTTTACAGCACCACTCCTGCAACGTAACAAATGTTTATATGGCTCTCAAAAAAAAAAACTACTAGGAAGGTCATTAGGAATCAGCAATATTCTAGTAAAGTTTTCGAAGTTACCTGTGTGATGAATGTCGGTGCATATGGTAAAGGAAACTAACTGTACTTTAATTACACATCTGCAGCCATGTGTCTTTCTCCTAAGGTAATACAAAAATTTTATTTTCTATGAGATGTACATCGCTTTAGAGGAAAGCATCTGCTAAATGAATAAATGTAAAATGCAAAGTAAATAAGTAACTGCATTAACAATTGCAAATATGTTTAACACTTTCCTGCAGTAGTTCTTTATTGCTTTTCACTTAAACTAAATATGTAATTTGGCCAGGGGTCTGCAACAATCTTTAGATAGGTTGTACATGTCAAAGTAACATCCACATGAATGCCAGGGCCCAAAGCTTCCCCAGCAGAACATTGCCCAGTGCGTCACACTGCCTATGATGGCTTGCCTTCTTTCCATAGTACATTTTGCTGCCATCTCTTCCTCAGGTAAGCGATGCACATGCACCCACCGGTCAACATAATCTGAAAGAAAACGGGGCACTCCGACCGGTCGGCGGCTACGCAGCAAGCTACGACACACTGTGTTCTGATACCTTTCTATCATGGCCAGTATTACTGTTTTCAGCAATTCGTGCTATAGTAGCTCTTCTGTGGGACTGGCCCAGATGGGCTACCCTTCGCTCCTCACACGCATCAACGAGCCTTGGGTGCTCGTGACCCTGCTGTCGGTTTGCCGGTTGTCCTTCCTTGAACCACTTTTGGTAGGTATTAACCACTACATACCGAAAATATGCCACAAGACCTGCCATTTTGGAGATGCTCTGACCCAGTTGTCTAGCCATCACACTTTAGCCCTTGTTAAAGCTGCGGAGATCCTTATGCTTGCCCATTTTTCTTGTTTCCAACACATGAAATTCAAGAACTTACTGTTCATTTGCTGCCTAATATGTCCCACCCCTTGACAGGTGTCACGAGATAATCAATGTTATTTAATGTTGTGGTTGATCGGTGTCTCCTTTATTTCCAAGATCATCAACTTCATTCTGTTCTCTGGTTGTTACCCATCCGCCTTCAAAAGTACACTCATCTCAATGCTGTTAAAAAACCCTCTCAGGATCCAATGCCAGAACTACAGGCGTTACTACTATTCCCTTTTCAACTCCTCTGCCAAAAACTAAGGACTGGGCAACCTGTGACTAGCTGTCTGTATTCCTTGCTCGGATTGATCTTTTCGACAATTATCAGCCTGGATTCAAAGTTGGACATTCCATTGAAACTACCCTCCTTGCAGTATCATATGCTCTCCAGTCAGCGAGAGCAGCTTCCCTTACTGCTGTCTTCATCCTCCTTGACCTGCCTCCAGCATTTTTTTGGAATTTTGAGTGTCTGTGATTTTGGTATTGCTGTATACGTTTTGTGTTTCATTTTATAAATGTACTACATTTACTACATAATATTTTTGTTTGTACTAAGGTCAGTGAAAGAAAGCTCTTTTTTTGATTTTGGGGTGGACTGAGCTGTTTTTCTTTTGGTATAATTGCAGAATTATGGTTTTGTTTTTGCATTGAGCTTTATTCGGCTTTTCAAACAAAGTTTAGCACAGTGATGCTGGCATCTTTGTCTTTTTAATTCTTTATTGAATTTTTTGAAGTTTAATAATGGGGGGGGGGGGGACTTGAGACTTTAAAAACAAAAGTATGACCATTATGCGGATATAAAAAAGTCCAGAGGTAAGGGGAAAGGTCACGTGGCCATTTCTCAGGACGGCTGCATAAACTTGTATCTGCACTGCAAAGCCCCACCATTTATGAACTTTTTTCTTGGCCTGATTTATTCATGTTTTGATTTATGATTCATATTTCAACTTCTTCTAAAAATAAGGATTATCTGACTTCTTTCTCAATGCTCTCCCAGAAAGAGGAAACAATTAAAGCAAAGGCCACTGCAAAAAGACTGGCTGAAAATATGCAAATAAAGGTGTCCATGAATGCACTGGAAGTTTTTGATGAACAGATCAGGCCTTTGTCCACCTCTTTCACATCCAGCCCTTGGAGTTCACCTTCAAGTGCAAATCTGGTGGCATGGATGAACAAGAACATCATCGGTTCAAGCGCCCCACTGAGAATTAAGAAAAATGTTGAATTGACAACAATATGGAAGGTAAGTAAGCTAAGCACCTTGGAACTCAGCCGAATGCTGTCGATGTGAAATTAGAGAAAATCTCCACCAACATGGCAGTTTTGGAAATAAAACTCACTGATATGATTGCATGAACAGCATTGAAACTCTGTTTTTTCAGGCTGAATACAGACTCTCTAAATTGGAGCAGTTGATCGAATCAAAAGTTAAACCAGTAGACACCCTGGAGCAGTAAGCTGATTTGTAGAGAATAAAACTTGAACTGGATGAACTGGAATATTAAAATAATTATAATAAATTCAAGGGTGTGGAACTGCCTAAGAAAACATTCCTCTCAGTTTCTGCAGGACAAAGTACGTTCTTGAATGGGAATCTCGGCTAATTTGTTTCTTGTTGAGTTGGATTTTGCGGACTGCACTCCTCACCAAAATGCCAGTCCGAGGATCATTTGGCTCTGATTCCTGCAACTCGTTGACATCGAAAAATCCACAGTGGAGAAACGTGACAATCTTCAAAGATTCTTACCTGTGATTCTATCGTGGCCTGCTGGCTGAAACTATCACAGAAAGGTGTCAATTTCATGAAGTTGTTAAAGCTTTCAAATAATGCAAAATCCACCAAGATTTTACTTTCCCAAACCAATTAAGGTGTCTGCACGAAGGAAAGATACAACCATTTATGACTTTTCTTTTTGTTCTTGCACAGATTTCTTTCTCGGCTCCTGTGTTTCACTATGGTTTCTTAATTTTATTTATTTGAATTCGCTTTATGGGGCTTTGCTCTCTTTATTCTGCTAAGTGTGGGTCTTAGGGCAGTCTAGAGGAGTCGAAGGAGGTCTAGAGAGGTGTCCTCTCTATCAGACAGCTGTAAACATAAATGGTGGCTGACTATTCTTTGAAGGGGGCGTGTACCTTAAGTGGTTACAGTTTGCCTTTGGTGCTCGTGTTCTGACATCTTTTTTTCTCTTGTGTTCTACATCATTGGGTCACATGTTCTAGTTGTCTGGACAGACAGTACTTGTTGGGTAACTATCGTAAAGAAAAAGTTTTCAGTT
This sequence comes from Scleropages formosus, assembly GCF_900964775.1. Taxonomy (NCBI): domain Eukaryota; kingdom Metazoa; phylum Chordata; class Actinopteri; order Osteoglossiformes; family Osteoglossidae; genus Scleropages; species Scleropages formosus. The sequence goes on from NC_041806.1 coordinate 28,511,371, forward strand.
AAAAGTAGCACTTGGAATGTTTTTATAATTATGATTTGGGTTCTCTTTAATATGCTGAAATATACTAAATGAAAATTGTCTAATTTCATTGAAATCTTTCAAAGTCTCAGTTTAATCCATTCACTGTTAGCATTTTGTAGTTACTCATTTCTCTCTTTATGGGAGATGATTGAAGTTTCTTCAGATAAATTTGATGTGAAGGACAACTCATGGGTTTTTCAGACAACTGATTTTGATAGTGGCAACTGAACATTCCTAGGAAGCATTGTAATATTTAATTTATGCTTGTTGTAGTTCCTACTTTACCCTGTATTGTTACCATATTTTGTATGTCACTATGAGCCAGTGTTGCTGCGGTTGCAAAAAAGTTTTAAACAATATACTAAGTGCAGAAATACTACAGCAGTTATATTAGTTCAGACAGTGGCAAGTGGTCACAGAGCTTGATTTTCAAAACAGTAATTTGAGAAACAGCATAGAAATACAATGTACATTTACAGAATTGTATTTTTTATTTCTGAAAACACCTTGTCCTTACAAATAAGCCTTAAAAAATCTACTTTGAAACTGAAAAGGGGAGCAAATATCAAAGTGCTCTACTAAGATGCAATTGGTGATTCTTTGAGTACCTGGTGTTAGCTCATTAATTCCGCAGTATTGTCTATCAATGTCCACAATATCAACACAAATGACAAAGCATATCCTCTTTCATCAATTATCAACACAATACATGTAAAATCCAAGACACAAACAATGCCTTAAAATGAGGGAGGAAAAAAAACACTCTTACTGTTGAAATCATTCTTTGCTCTCCATTTATTAGTTTTCAAGCAATCAAACTTTTAAGATTAACATAATTACTCTTGTGCACCAAAAGAATGCAGTTTTAGATCATCCTTTTTATTCAATGTATGAATTTTACCAGACTCACCCCCCCCAGCAATAAAGTTTCCAATGAAGAAAAATGTGTATGTTTCCATGAGAAAGCTTGAGGTATACTGCAATTATATGAATGTGAGAAAGATCCCTAAACTGAGTCAATGTTCCAAGTCAGTACAATTATTGTCTGGAATAATATGAGAATTTTGAGGGAGAACTCCCCTTTCCATCACTCAATAATATCACATCTCCCCAAGAAATCAAAGGACAAAAAGCATGTTCACTAAAATGGATATATTCTCAAGCTGACCTGTTTGTAATGAAGGTGTTTTATCCAATTTGAGATTTTCTACTTACCAGTTACTCCAGTCATTCATTACCCATCATTATAATCCGATGGAACAACTTTATACAAAAAGACAGTGATAATTAAAGGGTGTCAAGTGTCTACAGAGATTAGTGTTTTTAAACACTGCACAAGATGACTCACTTTTGGGATGGGGAAAAAAAAAAAAAATCATGACCATACAATGTAGCCACCATTAGTATCTAATATGAACATTTTGGGAGGGACTTCTGCATACATACATCACTGATTTGAGGATATGACATCAAAATTGTGCATTATTACTGAGCAGTGGGACTACTGGTATAGAGGTAACACCATTTAGACTTGCAGAGTATGGGCTGCCCCTTTATGGGCGAGAGTGGACCCTGCACCAAAAGGTCCCTGTGTGCAGACGCAGCGCCTGCCGCTGCCACCGTTCTCTGAAGCAGCTTGGTCTGTGTTCCCAGGGGCCTTTGGGGGAACTGTGCTCATGTTCTACCTGCTGAGGCGCAGCTTAATGGAGTTCTTCACCACTGGAATGGGATTGGCTGGTAGAGGGGGTCCCTCTGAGAGGTCTGTATTGGACATTCTCTGGAGTGCACAAAAACAAAGCAAAAATCATAGAGTATTTCGACAGCAAGGCGCTATTTATTTTTTAGCTCTGTACTCCAGGCACAATGGATTTAAAATGAAATGATAACAGTTTTGTTTTTTAATAAAAAGTAGACTGTCAAGCTTTAATATGGAGGTACATAAATCTACATCAGGTGAACTGTGTAGGGATTACAGTCCTTCTGATACACAAAACTGCTTTTTTAAATTTTTATTTTTAATCAAAAGTAATTAGACAAGTTAACTGTCAAACAAAATTGACATGTTTAATACTTGGTGCAAATCTCTTGCATTTAATAATTTCCTTAAGCCTGTAACCCACAGACCAATATACTATATATACAGTAGTGATCATGTTTACTGATACCCATCTCTTAAAAATAAATCCAAAAGAACTTAGCAATGATGCAGCAAGTCAACTGATACTCAAGAAGCATTTTGAGGGGGTATAATCTCTAAAGGTTAAGTACTGCTTCTTGGGTGCCTGATTCTTCTGCAACACTTCTTTCCTACAGAAAAAAAGCTAAGCTATGAAATGTCATTAATTCGTTTTAAGTGTAGTTTTAAGAGTAATTTTTTTTTTTTTTTTTAAAGATATGGTTAATAGCGCTTGGATGTCAATAAATGTGACCACAATTCTGTATGTGTACTTCATGCAGAAAACAGAGAAGAATAAATAACAGTACATTTCCTTGAAAGGGGTTTAAAAATGTGCATATAAAGATCAGGGCATATTCTTCCATTTGCCCATATTATATTCAAACTAGCAACCAATAAGATGTTTCTATACTCCCACCTGTGCAACAGTGATTTGAGAGGCAGCATTTTCCTCTTTACACAGCTCCTGCAGGAAGGTGAGAAGAGCACAAAAAACAAGTTTCATAAAGAGCACAACAAAACGGAACAATTTTCACTATATTCATTTACCATTGACTTTTCAGAAATCTCAATCTTCTTTTCACAATGTGGGTATTTTCAGTCTTCATTTCGATTCAGGTGCATGACATATTAAAGTACCTTAAGCTCAGTATTTGAAGGAGTAATGTGATTAAACACCTACCTTACTTTCGACATCCATCTTCACATCACTCTGGGAAACCCTTTCCTCAAAACTCTGAAGGTGAAGATATTCATACAGTTTCAGTCAAAACATTCAGCAAAAAAAGAAGAAAAACTTGTAGCACTTCAATGTAAACAGTGCACAAAGCATTTTATATAAAATTAGTCACCTTCAAAAGGTGTAGTTAATAGCAAAAAAAGCGCTATACACAAAAATTTCAGAAAACCACGGTTTTAAAAGACCTGGGCAGAACAACACTAACAATAAGATAACATGTCATAAGACAAAGGGGGGAAGGACTAGTGTGTCCCAAGTAGAGTTCTTCTTAAGACAGACATGAGAAATAAGAGCTGTTGTTAGGTAAGTCATTAGCAGACTTGTTAAGTACTAGCTACTGATAGAGGTGTCACAGAGGTCTATGTCAGGATTTGCTAGAGAATGCTCTACTGAAGATTAAATCCATAAAATCACATTATATCAATAGCACATTGCTACATATGAGGAACATGCAGTTAGGAAAGGAAACATTCGGAGAAAATCTTCGAGAAGGAAGGCAGTGAAGATAGTTCATGGACACAATACAGGCACATTTTGACATTTCTTAAACCATTGGATTACTCTAAAAAAAAAGTCTGAAAGTAGAGGCAGGAGTAAATGAAGGTCAAACTTAAAACAGGAGACTAAAAAATAATGAAATGATCATTTTAGTGCTTACATTTTGTTCCATCAACCTGAGACTGCTCTTCACCTTGTTGTTGTCTCCACACTCTGCCATGTCCATTCTTTCACCCTAAGACAATGAAAAGATGGTGCAGATGGTGGTGTATTACTGTAATTATAAAATAGCAACTGTAGTTCATATGACAAAATTTACATAGCTGTATGTACAGAGGAAAACAGATGATACAAAATACAAAGCTCGTAAACTGCTCACAGAACCGTCAACTAAACACAAATCAAAAAGAATATCAGGGCAGCTTATCGCAAGGCTATAACAAAAATAACATCACCATTAAGCGCAATACAGGAAAATTTTGGGTTAGGTTACTCTGAGGAACTTGTTGAGTTGGAGCTAAGCCATGGCAAATATTGACAAATATTGACCTCATCGCCTTTGAGCCTCTTGCCTGCATCACTGAGCTGAGGGGAAGCAGTCCTCTTCTCTGGGTGAGGTCTGCTGGGCGAAGAGGTGTGGCTAACACATGTGTACGGTAGCGTCCGACTTGGAGTGTGTTTGGGCATGGCTGATGCTGCAGCTGACACTGGTGCTGGCCTAGAGCACTCCGGGACTCCTGACATAAACATGCACTCGGTTAGGTGGGAACATGGGGTGCGGTGCCATGAAAAGGTAAGCAAAGAAAAGCAATGTTGTAACACGGACCTCCAGCAGTTTCCCCAGTGGCCAGAGTGTCATGGGCGGCAGTCAGAAGAGCAGGAGGACTATGCCTTCAAATGAAATGAGACATAAGAACAACTGAGAAATTGTAATGAATATTGAACAATAATTGAATATTATTATTTTTTTTTTTATTAATTGTTACACTTTTGCACCCAACAGTGCTTTCTGCCACTATTACATAATAACATAGGCTTGTTTCAAAGCAAAGTGAAGATTCAACTTTTGCAAGTGTATTTCAGCTCTTGAAATTAATAATAATAATTTGCCTTTAAACGACACAATGGCTGTATTATATCTGCTACTCCTGACATATAAAGCACTCAGAATAAAAGCACCCGCAAAGTAAATAACATGGAAATGGATACTCAAACAGTATTTTAAAATACGTACAGGTATCCCTCGATATACAACTTTTCGGTACACAAATCTTTGAAGTTACGCCCTAAGAAAATTAATACCCTCCCTCGATAGGTAACACATAGGGTTTCAAAGCCTTAAACTTGACATTGGTATGCGTCCCAGCCAGAATCAAAGATTTACATTGAAAAACAAATAAGCTGAAGGAATTAATTTCTTGTACTGCATTATTCTTCTTATTATTATTATTATTATTATTATTATTATTAATAATAATAATAATAATAATGTTGTTATTAATAATAATAATAATAATAATAATAATAATAATAATGAGGCACAGTGGCGCAGTGGGTTGGACCGGGTCCTGCTCTCCGGTGGGTCTGGGGTTCGAGTCCCGCTTGGGGTGCCTTGTGGCGGACTGGCGTCCCGTCCTGGGTGTGTCCCCTCCTCCTCCGGCCTTACGCCCTGTGTGTTGCTGGGTAGGCTCCGGCCCCCCGAGACCCCGCATGGGACAAGCGGTTCAGAAAATGTGTGTGTGTGTGTGTGTGTGTGTGTATTATTATTATTATTGCTGCATAATACACAATGAGATTTACATCCACTTGGAGAAAATCATCTGCTAAATGAATAAATGTAAATGTAATATTACTATTAGTAGAACAGTAGAACCATGTATTGTATTACTTTTAACATATTTAAATAATGCATGATAATAAGGGCATGTTTTTATTACCAGTGAATGATGTTTAGAGCTATGTAACAGTACAATAAAGGTATTTTTTATTTTCTTCCCCTCTGTTTTGTTAATAATACTCACGTGCCCTGCACAATGATGTCACACCACAGGAGTGTGCCCCAAACATGTCACAACTATTCGGAAGAGCACCAGAGGGTGCGGAAGGTGCGTGTCGATATTTTTTTTTTTTTTTTTTAGACGCTGCATTCGGTTGACAAACGAATTTAGTGACATTATACTTTATTTTTGGGAACGAGCTCATTAACCCTTTTATACAGACCCTCTGCTCATTTAATCTAGAATGCCCAGAAGGGGTGGGCAGCCACTGGCATTTAGACCCCCCGAGGTTTTATTTTTTCTCCCTCGACTTCCAGCTGGGAGTTTTTGTTCCTTTCCTCTGTGGTCAATAGATATACTTATAGCTTTATAAAAGCATTGTATTGCTATAGTCTGCAGCCAGCTGTCTTTGTTCTGATGTTTTTTTTTTTTTTTGCCTTACATGCCTTTGTTAAAGCGCTCTGTGTCACTGCGTGAGAAGAGCACTCTATAAAAATAAACTGAATTGAAATGTATGATTTAGGATTTATCACAGCTACTGAGAAGGATGTGGCAACTTACCCTGGCGGACTGGCAGTGCCAATAAAGGTGCAGGTCTTTGACAGGGCTGTGGGAGAGGGCACAGACATGCTGCTGTCGCCATCCAGGGATAGATCCAAGCTGGTGTCTGTTATAAAGCGTACCCCATCTGTGGAGTGCTGTTATACAAGAAAGCATCCATCCGTTACCCGTAACAGCTCAAAGTGAGAGCTCTCTAAAACAGCAACTCTCAACTCTGCTAGCTCTTCCTTTTTGATGAGTTGTGCTTGTAAGTGAGGGCATCTAATCTTCCCTTCTGAAAATGAGCTTCTGTTCTATCCCAGCTTTAGACTCATTAATTAATCACTGTTTGGGTGGAACACATCATCATGATTTGGGAAGAGTTTTAAGCCAGGGTTTAAACCGACTGTTGGTTCTTGCCTCCGTTTAATTTTATCTCATTTCATCCTGACAGTCGTATCTGGTGTAGTCCTGGATTGAGTGTGTTTCTGCAGCACAATATTCCATCCTGCATCATAACCATGCGATTTTTGTCTTGTAACTTTTCAAGAACCTTTACTTTGGTCAAATGCATCAGCCAGACTAGTAGTAATAATAACGGTAGCAACAGCAACCATCACTTTAGACACTAATTACACACATGTCATTTCCAGGCAAATTAATATTTTAGGATCATTTGCAACATGTACCAGGGCTATACAGGAAGGTGTAACTGTTGGATTCCTGTGTTTGGTGACAGCTGAAACATGGTATGCATGACAAACCACACAGCAGGCTAGGATCGAAAACGGACTGACAGGGTGGATAATATGGTGGCTATATGGATGTTAACTATGTTAACCCATAAAATGGAGCACTAAAATGTATTTGTATAGTTGAAACAATGTTTAGCACAAAGAAGATGAGTAGTTTGGAGAAAACCACAAAACATCTGGTCATGGATAAGGGCAGGTGAGACAAGTTGTGGACAGACATGAACCTGCCATTCAGGTACAGGACAAAATTACCAATGCTCAAAAAGATGAATGGCAAACTCCTCTTACCTTTCTCCGTTTTTGAATAACAAAGTTTGGCAACAGCTGGTGCAGCTGCTTTCTCTTCACATGCATAGCTGTGATCTTCATGTCAGGTTCAAACATCTTACTGCTGATCGCCTGCCTGTAGACTAGAGCAGTTAAGCCAGTTTAAATGGACAAAGTGCTTAAAATGTAATTTATTAAGTGACATTAGCCAACAAAGTATTGTAAATGCAATTACATGAAATGGTAAGAATATGAATGATTACATGGCAAAATAGAGTGTTCATATGTAATTAATAAATAAATAAATAAATAAATAAATAAATAAAGGGGGGAAAAAGTTTCAAGTCCTCTCTGAGGTTGAATGAAAATAAATTGTGTTGTCCTTACACAATGCAATATTATTTGAACTGAAGAGGTTTCAAATCTCACTGCACAGTGACTGCCCATATTACCTGTGTCTGTGAATGACTGGATGTCGTACGTCAGATCAACGTTGAGGTTCTCTGACCCCTCCATCTTCTTAAAAACGATCCCTATCACCCACATAGTGCTGAATTCTTCCCTATTTCAAAGGAAAAAGGTTCAATGTCAAAATCTATAATTAAATACCACAATAAAAGCATCATCTGAAAATGTAAGGAGAAAAATGTGAATTAAGTCACAAACAATGTATTGTCTAAAACAATTCATATCTACATCTCAACAAGACAGATGTTCATCTGTGAACAGGGAACTTACTTTTCTGTGCCATTCTTGGGGCCAGGAAATGACTGCGGATTCACGTGGGCGAGAGTGATGAAGTCATTTTTTTCGAGGTTTCCGACCAAAATTCGAATTTTTGACTCAACCAAGCCAACCCTGCCAGCAAAATAAAACACAAAGCCCTCTGTTAAAAGCAGAAATGTATGAATTTAGATCCGTAGAGCAGTACTGGCAGTAAACACTGATAGAAAAACATGAGGGTACAAGGAAGGGGAAGGTCCCTGTCATAGAACAAAGTGAAATACATGCGGAACCTTGCTGATAAACTGAACCCAAGAGCCTGACTGGACCACACACTTGTTACAGTACCAGGTGGGCCACTTTCTTCCACTTTGTCATTGGACAACATGACATGAACAACACCACAGAGCAAGCAGAGAAAAGCACAAGTCATTCCCTAGCACTTGTTCCTGTAAGAGGTTCGAGGCGAGAGTGCACACGGGTTACTCACCACTCCAAGTGCAGTTTCTCAGTCGGTGCACTTGCTAGCAACACTATATAATGCCTTGGAACATAAAAACAGAACAATGCCATTACATCCTCCAAACAGAGCTGAGTGTGACACAAACAAACAAAAAAGATAAACAAACTGAAGCTGTTCACCCGCAGGCGGGTGTGAATAGCAAGGTAGGCTGGAGGACTGAGACCCCAGCCTAAGGGGAGCCAGAGTGGAGCTGGGACATGTCCTCAATGCCTTCTTTGTCCAGAAACATACAGCCTTCCAGTGTACCTGCAAACACATCTGTTACTTTAACAACACAAAAACAAGGCTTTTACATGCTCGCATTCCACACTGAGAAGCATATGGCAATCTACTGTGGGAAGCAGGAGTTGATGTGTCCCTTCAAATGCGTCACAGACTAGTTTCATTTCATCTGTACTGTGATAATCGTACCTCTATACATTACTATCCATCCATCCATCTCTAATGTATACCCTTAATCAGAATGAAGACACGCTGTATGGTAACACTGGACAAGGAAAGACACATGCCAGTGCTGCGTGAACAAGCGCATAACGCAGATTTTTTGCTCTATTACATAAAGTATAGAAATAACCGAAAACAGCATAAAAAGACTTTTTAGTGACAGATATAAATTACAAGGGGAAATAATACAGACACTCTTTGGTGTTAAGCTTATTATGGCTTGAAACTTCTAATTTTGTAGAAATTCTCACAAGTACAAAATTCAAAAATCTTAGAATATCAAATAAATTAACTAAATTTCAAAAAACTGATCTGCATTCTGATTTTTAAACTAAAAGTGTGGTTCATTTTTCCTAAAAGTATATCATTCATACTTTCATACAAATGATTGTGTAGCTGAAAGGCATTGTCCTCAAGTGACACAAATTCATATTAACAGAATAGAACAAAAATCAGAGATTAAAAAAAATGAAAACAAACGCTAAAACACAAATCCTGGAAAAAAAACAATCGATCTCATGTTCCAGAAGTCAGTTAACACCAGGTATATACACAGAAATTTTTAACATTATAAGAACAAGGCAGTATAAGAACTATTTTGGAAAAGATTTCAGAGTGGCAAATAAAAAGGTCTGAGACAGAAATATAGATTTTATTTATTACAAAGAACGTACATAAATCCACATGCTGGTGTTGCACTAATGGACTCAACTCAGCAATATTTATTACTTCATTGTTATGTTGAAGGGGCTAATGAGGACTTCAGCTTGGCAAAAGGGGACCTGAAATTCCCAGAACATCCCGAGTAAGAGCCGTGACATTCTCTAATAAACCCTGGGTAATGCACAAGAAATATCACCTTTCTTTGGACACATCGTAGCAATGTGACAAAATTACCTGTATGGCAAGGCTGAGCTGGAAGGAGTATTTACTACCAAAAACTGCAATTTCACACACAGGATTAAGGTAAATGTATACACAGAACTACATGTGTATCATAAATTAGTGCCTTATTGACATATCTGTGACAAGAACATTTATCAATTATTTGCACATAAGATTTAAAACTACTTTAAAAGTACTTTGTGCAACAAAGTAACTCCCGATAGAATCTACTAAAAAGTAAAACACTATGCCTTGTAATTCATATACAGTAGTCACCGTACGCAGGCGTCGGGAAAAAAGAAAACTCGCAAACTACAAAGATTTACCCCAAAATATCAAGAGAGATCTTCACGAAAGTCCTCTGACAACAAGATAAACAAAAAAAATTTCTGGAAAATTAGTTTATAAATCTTTCTTTGTTAAACCCAGAAGTTGTTGTACGTGACAAGCTGGCAAGCGTCTCCTACGACAGGGAAGAGAGTAACAAGATACTTTCGCTGATAAAAACGTTTAGAACGTGGCTCCAGAAAGCAAGCAGGTTGCAAAGAGCCAATTATTCAATTTGTCTATATGTTCATTTAAACACTGGAAAACAAGCAAAATGTATATCCAAAGGAACTTAAAGTGGTACGGTGTGTAACTTGTTTGCTGTATATTTACAAAAGGTACCAACACACAGCTCAGCAACTGACCATTTTGCTAAGAATGGTGTATTAATGATGAGGTGTATCAGGTAGACCTTATCTGAGGACACCCACTCCACCAATGCCCAAGTCACACAGGCTGAGAATATACTTCCTCCCAGAATAAAACATGTCAGTGTTGTACACTATGAAACAATTAAATAATTCTGCTATTAACTTTGAAATATGCATACTTGAAAATTGTCCAAGGATTTTATTTTTTTCAATTATACAGTAAAGCACAGGAATGTTAGCAAATTGTTCAGTAGAACAGCTTACCCATGATTTGTGCTGTGTAAAGTATATTTTAAGTATATTAAAATAAAAAATGGAAAATTGTAAATGTCTACTGAAACAGACTAACAAGAAATACATAGTGCTGGGAACTGGGAACTAAAACATTTTATTTGGAATTATATGTACAATAAGGAACAAGTAGGAAATAAAATAAAAACAATCAAAATGCAGCACTGAATCGGACACTATACAACCGCTGTACCTACCTTTAATTCTGATATTAAGGCACTGAACAGCCCCATTACTGCATATTATTATCACAGCTTTTTCGACATAAATTCTACAAGGATTTGTAAACAAAAGGGTGATTATGGATTATTTCATCGTTTTCCCCAAAATCAGAATAAAACCTTGGGAGCCTTATCTGCAAGTGTATGTCTTTATTTCAAATCGCCATGTAATGGATCACAAATTTAACAAAAAAGAAAAACATGTTACATATGCTAAAAGAGTGTGCGGGTATTTTTGAAAAAAAATAATCTTTATTGAAACACTTCTGTCTCACCATGTATGTCCAACAGGATAAGCAGTTTAATACATACTTGTATTTCTGAAAGAAGTTTGGTGCTTCAAATAGTTTGGACCAGTCTGCTTTATTCAGCATAATTTCATCTGTGATGGCAAGACCTGTAAAAAGAGAAAAGGTCAACTCAACTTTCAAGCAGAGCTCAGGCTGCACTTCTTACAGCACTAGTTACGTATCTGCTGCGAGAAATCACAGTAACAAACTAGAAAACAAGACTGAAAACTGTCTATGTAAATGTTTAATCTTTAAAAGATTAATAATTTAATTCTGTAAAATATATTCAGGTGTGCATACATAACATTGTTATGTGTAAAGTATACTGGTTTATATGGTGTTATGTGACAAATTGACTACTCAAGAATCACAAGTCTGCATCTAGATCTCTCCATCTGTTGCTGCAATGCATTTTTTGTAGTGCTCTCGGAGATGTGTACCACTTTGGAGAAAAGCATCTGCTAAATGAATAAATGTAAACACAATGTAAATGTCATATTACAAAGAATTAATTCCTGAACTGACAACTGTGGAGCTAAAAACATCACATGGCTGGAGGGGGAAGAACCACATAACCGACATGATATGTCCCAAAAATAATGAATAATACTTAAGAAGTGAGAAGTATCCTCCAGAAGAACACTTCTCAACAGTGGCTATGCATCCCTGTTAGACTAACCCTGTTTGAATTCCTCGATCATAACTGTGCGGGTAGATGCTGACACATTGTACGTCGAATTCTGCTGGGGGTAGGCTGGAGTGATGATTGGCATCAAATGGTAGCGGTCACTGGGAGTCACCTAAAACAGTTAAATTAAATATGACTTTTTATACCTGAACACTTGTGTCTCACCATGTATGTTCAACAGGAAAATCACTATAGTACACACTCAGTAAAAGTGAAGAGCAAGGGCCATGTGTACAACCTACTCAAGATTCCAGCATTCTAAAGATGCACTGCTATACTAATATCATTCTAACAACTCATATGATGAGACAGAAGGTACCCTCGGGTCCCAGACTTGGAGGTTGAGGTTGCACTCCTCAGGTTGCTTCAGCAGAACTGGATTAGGCCACTCCCTAAAGATACCACACTGAGTCAACACACACTATTCCACAGCACTCTATGGGTTTAAGAAGACATCATGCATGCTCTTCCTGAAGAAACAACAATTACAAACTGCTTCGCAAACCCTTGTACTTTTACTGATTTGCTACATTAGTTTCAGAGTTGGGGGCGCGGTGGCTTTGGCTGGGTCCCGCTCTCTGGCGGGTCTGGGGTTCAAGCTCTGCTTGGGGTGCCTTGCGACGGACTGGCATCCCATCCTGGGCGTGTCCCCTCTCCCTTCAGCCTTGTACCCTGTGTTGCCGGTTACGCTCCGGCTCACCGCGACCCCGTTCAGGACAGGTGATTTCAGACAATGTATACGTGTACATTAGTTTCACTTTTTTTATGTTTTCTCTCATATATTGAGTCTTTTCAACATGAAGCATTTGTTAAAAGGTAGAAAAATAGCAAAGCTTCTGCTCATGCTTCAACCAGTACTGCTTAGGTCACGACCCCAAAAAAGAGAAAGCAGTACTCATATATCAGCACGAAGGATAGCAGAACGAATACTTTTGCTGTTTTTTATGTATAAATGAAGGGTGCCTCACTGCTTCTGGGCTGTGGGTTCACATATACGTTGGAACCCCGATAAGGATGTATGTAGTTTGCCACCTCTCTACATACTTCTTGGTACACGCTCCAGTTTTCTCCACAGTGCAAAGACAAGTGTTGCACACGGATTAGTGACTAAACTCTGCGCACGTGAGCCAATGATTGTGTGTGACCGCCCTGTCATGGACTGGTAGCCCATGGAGGCTGTACCTTGTCTCACATGCGATGCTTTTGAAATTGGCTCTTAGTCACAGCAACCAGTGATGAGTGAGTCTCAGATGGTATTTAAGTCGAAAGAATGAGGAGTTGAGCGTGTGCACTTCAGTGCCTGCTGTTAATGCAGATGCTGCCAGTTAGTCAGTGTTCCTTGCTTTCTCTCAAGTCCAGGTGCCTGTCAGTTGCACATGTCACAACTCAAGATGCACCTGTGCTGAGCTCCAAATAAAACACAAGGGTTTGTGGAAAAAACTGCCTAATTCCACCACGCATCACCGCACGCCATGTGTCACTGTGAATTGTCATTTTTATGTCTTTCTTCATATCTACATCCAAAGCAAATTAGTTATTTTTTGTAGCTACAAATTGTATTGGGGTAACTTGCATTAAGTAGCTTGAGCAAGGGTATCATGGTCCCCTCACTACCTCTCCTGACTGACAGACCACAAAGCATCCATGTGGCCTCTGCCTGCGAACTTCCTGTGTTTCTTCTCCTTTAACACATAAAAAGGATCACTAGTTCACTCTACTATCTCTCAAGGTGTGCAATGATTTTTTTAAAACATTAGACTGACTCTCAATACCCCGAAAGGGCAATAACCTGCTACAAAACAAGAATTTTAAAAATAATGATCTGAGCCCCTTGCAGGTGTAACACAGTACGGCTACACACAGACAGTTAATAGCAATATGGGAAAATGCTCACCACTTGGAGAAGACCAGAAAAAACTTGTGCACCAGTGTGGAGGCCACGGCGTTGGGATACAGCTGGCAGGTACGAGCAACCAGCATCGCCCAGGACACACCACCCAGGAAGCCAAGAATGTTGGAGTAAATATTGTGACCTGCAAGCATAAGACATGTTTGTCCCTGAATCCTGGAATTATTTCGGATGTGAAATGATACTCACACATTACAATGAAATATGGATGTGCGTAAGAATGAAGAAGTACAGCAGAGGTAAGTGGGAATGTACCATTTTTCAAAGATACAACATACACATTCATAAGGAGAAAGCTGACAAGATTAATTTGGTTACCTTCACATATGACTACATTATAATTGGAGTAAGTCACTAAATTCAAAGACTTTCCAATTGTTAACATCTTCTCAGAATATAAACGTCGTGTTCAGTCTAATTCCAACGAAAAACAGACATAAGAATGTGGGATAGATGTAATTAGGGTCTTGCCACTGGGTACGACACTCGTGACTCCATGATGCCATGTACACATTCAAAGCACCCTGAGCCAGACGTGGCAACACATCACTGAACCGCCTGCATGTTTCACTGCAAGAAAGGTGTCCTTTTCTTTGTGGTAGGAGACCCCGGAGGAGCCCACTGCTGAGAGAGACAGACATAAGAAAGCCCGAGTGCGATTTGCCACACACAGCTGAACATGGGATAATGTCCTGAAGGCTGACTAGATCACATTCGAGCTTTTGCATAGTGCACACCATCTCTGTGTTTACAGAAAACACCATGCAGCCTTTAAAGGAAAGAATACCTTCCTTACAGCAAAGCATGGAGGAGGCTCAGTGATGATTCAAGGTTGCTTCACTGCCTCTGGAACTGGGTTCCTTAAATGTATGCATTGCATCACAAAGTCAGAAGAATATCAAGGCTTTGTGGAGTACAATGTCAAACTTAGTCTCAAAAGCTGGATATCCACCGAAGGTCATGGGTCTTTCGGCACAACAGAGACGCAAAACACGTCGCAGAAAGCAGCCAAAAATTATTCAAAATGCTGGAATATTCTAAAGTGGCCAACAATGACCCAGATCTATAGCCGACTGAAATCCTGAAAAGAGACGGGAAGCCAGTGGCGAAGAGTAGGAACCCTTCAAATCTGGGAGAACTTGAGCAGTCTGCAGTAAAAGAGAGGGTCACAGAGCCGATGCAGGGCTGCAGGGAGCTCATGTATGGCTACATAAAGTTCTTCAGTGCACTTGTGTTGACTGGAGGCTGTGCTACCAAATACGAGACGCAGTTGTCAGTTTTCTCACTTCCATTTCCTTCGTCTTCGGTCTGTGTGGATGTGAGTTGCACATGTTGCACCTTGAGAAGCACCTGTATTAAGCTCTAAACCAACCACAAGTGCTCTGTAATATTAACAGGGAAATGAAGTACTGAGGGAGCAAATACTTTCAAGTCAATTTCAACTGATGTTCAGAGAAAACTGTTAGCTTTTAAATACATACGCTTTGCCCACAACTTTATGGCCCGCAGCGTTAGTCTGAAGTTCTCAATGTTGGGCACCAGGTGCAGGATTTCATCTGTGACCCTGCAGCCTGGCAAACAGAGCAGGAACACTTTGAGCAAAAAGCATCATTCACATGTCTAGTCCTATGGGAAATATGCAAAGCAAATGTACACATGACATTCTCTTTCATGACAATCTTTAGAATTAAATTACAAAAAAATGTATCTTATTCAAGTACTTGACCCCTCAAAGGTGCAAAGGAGAGGGGGAAAAAGTCTGCTTTAACCTGTCAGTTAACTGAATAGTAAGTATTCATCCCCTTAAAATAACTGTCACAGTTGAGTACAAAATGTGTTTTAAAAAAAAAATAATATATTTAGACACATACACAACAGACAGTATATAGTTACCATTAAGACTTCGAATACAACGTATGTCTAAATTCTTCAGTAAACCATCATCTCGGAGGTCCAGGGATTCAGGAATTGTTTGTAGAGCTAACCGGGCAAACAGGATATCAATCTAATGTAAAAAAGAAAGGCATAATAAAGATTTAACCACACTATGAAAATTCCCCACAAACTGTGAAACATAATTTGTTTTAACATATCAGTCAATGTCAACTTTACTGTCATTCCCACTGTATGTTCAGGGCATACATAGGAGTGAAACTGCATTTCTCCTGGACCACGGTGTGAACAGAGGACAACATATTATCACTACTAAAATAATTTAGAATAACAAGCTACAAAACTGAAAACACTCTGGGATAAAGTGCAGTGATATGTTCAGTTCAATAAATAGAAATGTTAACAGACTTTACAGAGGATAATGCAAAAGAGTAAGGCTTTTTTTGAGCAATAACTGTGGAACACAAGGGTAGTGTGACATAATGTAGCTCAATATGCAATGTATTAAAGAAATACAGCAGCTATACTTGGGGTGAACACCGATTTAAGTGAGGTTTCAGCAGAGACTGTCAGTGACATGAGAGGAGAACCTCTGCAACCCATATGAAAGTGGCCGGTGTCCATCTGGATGGGGGGGCTTTGGGTACGGAGGTCAAAGTTCAGAAGTCAGGTATGTTAGGGGTGGTACAGAGAAAAAGTCTTTTCTCTTTCAAAAAATTAATAAGGCAAAAAACATCTATTTAAAATACCTCAATGCCATCAAAAGACAATTTTATTACGGGAACAAATGCTTCTTCCACAGCCTATAAAAGGAAGCAAAGACAAAAGTCAAAGGAGCAACAATTACTTCTTTCAACAGTAATTAGTGGTTTAATTACAACATGTCCCATAAAACCAGTGAAACACTCTATGATATAGTATCGTTTCTTACCCTCAAGTCCTTAACCTCCTCCTGCTCTTTCAATTTCTCGTAAAAAGAAGTGAAGAAGTCCGAACGATCCACATGGCGTGGGGCAACACAGAGGGCATCAATGTCAGCACCTTAAAAAGAGCCAAAATGAGCTGCATCACACATAAAACACTGACCAAAAAATAAATAAAACTTGCAAAGTCCTATTAATATTAAAGAAAGGAGGTATTTACACCCTTCATAGTGCTATAAAATGGTAAGATAACACTTTAAGACACACTTTATATTAAGATAAGCAAAACAATTTATGCTCAGTAAGATTAGTTCATAAATATCATTACATACAACCCATCTGAACAAATACAGATACACATCAAATACCTGCACGTTCAGTTGCATATTTTCACCAGTAAAATAAAGCAGCTACCCTTAATGATAAACTGCAAAATCAGTAATAAACAAACATAATTTACCTTTTGTATGAACTCCTAGCCTGTATGATCCAAATGTGAATATCTTTCCACCAACATTTTCTATTAAGGATGCTGGCAGATTCTATTTAGAATAAGAACACAGAGATTTGACCCATTAAAGGGGGTAAAGATTTAGAAAGATGTCAGTATCATACTATAATTCCTAGAAACCATTCTGAATTTACTATCAGGCTTTGTACACTTTGGTCATTTTCAAATTGTGGGACTTTTCATAACCTGCCACCAGGAACAAGCAAAAAGAAAAAAAAAAAAGCAGGACCAGAAGTTAAGGACTCAGTGCTTAACATCCACGGCAAAACGACACAAACCTAATAGAAAGCAATATGAAGTCTAAACCATCCGTGATCTTACGCTAGTGAGCACAACAAATGCTTAAGAAGCAAGAAGTGTGTGCTGGAGAATGGTAATGGCTGAAAATTTTTACAGGTATACCGTAGATGTGGTACTGAACGTGCTGTCACAAGTGCAGCATGCACAATCACACCACTTCATTTACGTGAGTCAAGTGAGCCATAAAAAAAAGACTAACATCATATTTTGTGAGTACTAGAACATGGTGCAAGGCCAAAACAAGTACACACTTTTACGCTCTCCCACATGTACATTACTTGGCTACGTCACTATCAGGAAATATTTCCTGAAAAAAGTATGACCACATCCTTGCATCACCTCTGTGGATAATGCTTGACCACCACACTTAGCATCCAGAGGACTGTGCATTTTACACAATCACTTCCAGTCAGCTATGAAGACACTAATGGCTATGTCACAACAGTACAACTCGGCCTACACCAGCACTGCTGATAGCTCATCTGCTGGCACTGGAACATACTGGAATTATACAAAGAACTGCTCACTTCCTCGCTTTCCTCTGGTCCACAAGGTTTACTTCCTTTCATGTGTGTTTCAGTGCAGACTCACCCATATTTCCGATGTCAAACTTCTTCATGAAGTAAAGGCATCCCGCCATATGCTTGCTTACTTTGTCTTTACTTTGGAGCCACTAAATGTTTAGTCATTCACTTTCCATGCATTCTGATTGCTAGAAAAGATTCACACTGACTATGTTTCATACGTGAGGTCAAAAAATATCCA
This sequence comes from Scleropages formosus, assembly GCF_900964775.1. Taxonomy (NCBI): domain Eukaryota; kingdom Metazoa; phylum Chordata; class Actinopteri; order Osteoglossiformes; family Osteoglossidae; genus Scleropages; species Scleropages formosus. Next base: position 28,529,428 of record NC_041806.1, read on the forward strand.
AAATGTTTACAGAAATGAATGCAGCGAACAGTAGATACTTTTTAGTTTACCCTTGTTGAAACACACCATTTCACTTATGAAAATCTGCACTTAGAAGAATGTATTTTAATACCAGTTTTCTATTTATGTAAAAAGTTTTTCACAATTACAAAAAGCAACTGGGGGGCAGTAGGAACTCCAAGTCACAAAATAGCATATTTCCTCCTTTAAAGGCTCCTTTATGCTTGTGTGTGAGACACTTGCATGAAAGCCCAACAGGCCATCAACTCTGCAGGTATACTGTGAGCACGTCTGCTTGCCGTCTCTGCAATTACTCTTACTTCCCCACCTCTTTTTTCTTACTGCATCATGGCTACGCCATGTGAAAAACACGTATGAGAAAGAGTGAAGAAAGCTGAAAGGCCAAAAAGCAGAGTGTGTAGAGCATGTTACCACAGTCCAGAATATAAAACTGCACTCCAGAATTTTCGCCACGGTAGCTGAGAGCAGCATGAAGGTCATGTGCTCCTGCTTCACTCCCACCTCCCTCAAACTCCTGTGCTACGTGCAGCTAAGCGATGTGACGGAGGACGGAGCTCATCGAAATTCCCATCCGTCCAATGTGCATTTAAACATATAAACCCGAAAGAACGTGGATTTGGCTTTCAATTAAAATTACAATGGAAACTCTCTCTCTCACTAATCCTCATGCACGTATCAATTAAAAGATAAAAACGAATATTTGGTTTCAACTTTGCACACAGGAGTCCTTTTCAGCAATTCAACAAACATTGGTTTACGCTCAGATTAAATACTGGTAAGAGTAAACATTTCGTTAATATCAGTATAAGTGTTTCCAGTTAAAAAGTCAAAACAAGCTGCATATATGTGAACTTATACAAATCGGGTTCTACTAAGATAAATACCACAGTGACATACATTATATGCAAAGTGTTACAAAGTAGGAATAATGCATTTCACTTTGTAATCCATACGTGAATATATGCGCAAATCATTTAAGTGGTGATTTGAATATCAAGTGTATAGTGGTACACATGTAGTATTGCACAATCTTTAACTATCACGTCTCTCTCAAGTGTGCCGAGACTTGCGGGCAGCAACACATATACACATAAAATAAAGCTTATGTGCTGCGTTTCTTTCACTTCTTTTGTTTCCGTAAAATTCGCATATGCCAAAAGTGTTGCTAAAATTTGACGGATTTTGGATCTGCCAAGAGCGTCTGAGTTTCGATTCAACCTAGTGCAGCTACAGCAGCTGCTACCCAACTGCGAAGATACGTGGGGCACGCTGCACCCGCTCCCAGGTGTGCCTTGGGTACAACCTGTTATTGGACAGTTTGACAGCAGACACACCTCATCGTTTGGGGATCAGAGAGGAAAGCAAAGTGTTCTATCGTACTTTGACCCAGGTACTGCTCCGAAACTGTTCTCCTTTACTGTTACAGTGGAGGAGGAAGAAGCTCAAGTCCTGGAGTTATCTTGCCTTCCTCTTCGCTATATTCTGCCTTCCCTCACGCTCCCTCACAGAGCCTCTCAACTTCCACCATCATGCCCACCATCACCACACTAAAGAGCACCAGCAGTATATAACAGCTGCCTCCTTTTTGCTGACATGGAAAATTTAATGGTTATTTTGATCTACTTTCCAGTTAAAAAGTAAAAAATTGGGCCCGTAACTACTCTGATTACTTAAAAGAGAGAGAGTAAAGTCATACCTTCTTTTCACTGATTTCTCTGATCCATTCCTTAACAAGAGTGTTTAATTTCCCAAGAACCAGAATTCTGTCATGGAAAACACATTAGTTGCATGTAAGTCCATCACTCACCTAGAAACATTTACATATTATTGTAGACACATAGTATTGTATGAAGATTAAGTGTTCTATTTACCACACAACTGTAACTGCTTACTTTCACAAGCCATAAAGAAATGTCTAAAAGAGGAAACAAAAGGACTGGTACAATGCTGTAAAGCAGGAATGCGCCTGCCAGACCCCCGACTTGAACTTGACACCAACGCCACAAGTAATTTGACAGAAATGCAGTCACCTGCGCTGCAGCTCAAGCTCTTCTTCAAACACGCCGTACGGCTTGAGGGCCTCACACAACTTTCGCGTGAGTTCCACATCAGAGTCCTTCGGCAGGGCCAGGCTGATGGGGGATGTGATCCCATAGTGCTTAGGCTGTTGCTGTGCTGCTTGAACTTGGTTTGCAACAGGACTGTGAACACACACAAAATTTAACGAATGCGCATTAATAACAATTCTGCATGTAAAAAGTGGCAACTTTTCCGTAACAATCTAACGGAACAGTCAGAAATCAAGGTTAAACTGCTATAACTGTATGCCAGCGTTCAGGCTTCTGCACTTACACTCCCACACAAAAACAAAGTGAATATTTACTGTTCATGCAATTTTAACGCTTCACATGATTCATCACTGCAGTACCTCCATAGAGATGGACACAAAACAAAAAATGGGAGTACACCTTTGCCTCTAGTACAGCTGGAACAATTTACACAGCAAAATATTAAATTTCACTTTTCAGATCACACGAACAATGCAAATATTTTGTCGTATCATCCAGCTTCTGGGATGGTTTCCATGTCCATCTTTGACTTCAGTGCTAAACTAAGTACAGATATGTGTTGCTTAACGACGGGGATATGTTCTGAGAAATGCATCGTTAAGCAATTTCGTCATTGTGCTAACATCATAGTGTGTACTTATAAAAACCTAGATGGTATATCCTCGATGCAGTCAAGAGATGCGGTAAGCATGATATTTATGACGCCGTTGCCGGCATAACACAGCATATAAGTAGAAAGAGTACACTCGAAAATAATGATAAAAAGTACAGTAAATACATAACCCAGTAACATAGGTGTTTATTATCATTATCAAGTATTCTGTACTGTACATAATTGCATGTGCTATACTTTTATATAACTGGTAGCGCAGTAAGTTTGTTTGTACCAGCACTCCTACGAACATGTGAGTAACACACTGCGCTACAACATTGCTAGTCGATAACAATTTTTCAGCTCCATTATAATCTTATGGGACCACTGTCGTATATGCGGTGAGCCGTTAAGCGAAACGTCGTTAAGCGGAGCAAGACTATTTAGTTGTAGCAAGCATTTTATCAGACTGCCTGACTTATTTTTCTTCATGAACTAAAAGAAGTGAAACAATACATATGACCTCAAATTAGACTTATGCAGTTGTACTTCACAACTTTTAGGTCAGGCTCTGCAGGTGTTTGCTTGAACACGATGCTTAAATTGAGAAATCAGCCAGGCAGCTATTAAAGCATGCTGCCTGGGACAGTGTTTTTCACACTCCTGTTTGACTCATTAGCAATGCTATTAGTTTTCCAATATCAATATTCTCAGTTTTGTATGTATGTATAATAGCAAATGCTGCCCCATAATGAAGAAATCCAATTGAGACTTACAACCATTGCACCACAAACATTTTTACAGAATGAAGCGAGCAGAGCAGACAGCGAGCCGTCCTGTTCATTTACTCTGCGTCTTAATGTACAATACCATAACACACAACAATCATCTTGTATTCCGGAATTGTATGTATTAATCCTACATGCATCTCAAACTTCTCAGGTGCCATACATGTATTAGTCCAGTCTCAATTAGAAAGTCTGACATTTGGATTTATGCAAGTTTTCTTTTGCAGAAGATGTGATTTAAGAGGGGCAAAACAGACATTTCTGATCAATGTTTATGTTTTTGTTTGCATTTTTGGGTCAGTCTTCCCCATATGCACTGATAAGTATCTGACTGATGTCCACAGGATGCTAAGTTACAGATAAGTAACATCTCAGTGCGTGACATGGATGGACAGCCCTCACAAGGCTACTGCAACACTGTGGCTTAACGTGCACAGTTCTGAATGTGCTTCAAAGTATCGTTCCGTCCCACTGCTCGTCTGTTCAACGTTACTGTATGAGAATAGGAATGTAGTCATTGGACATTATTAACATCAATGCATATGTTATGTACAAGTGCCTGATCAATAGAAACTGTCCACTTAAACAAGTAGTACTTAAGGGATAACATTTTTCAACCTGTTTTTACATTTATTCATTTAGCCAATGTGTTTCTCCAATGCAATGCACACTTATTTACCCATTTAGGCAACTGGGTCATTTCACTGGAGCCATTAAGGGTAAAGTACCCTGCTCAAGGGTACTACACAGCCAGATGGGAATCGAAACTACAACCCTCGCCTCCACAAACAAAGGCAGCAGCTCTGATCACTACGCTATCAGCTGTCCCAATATTAGTGGGGGGAGAAACAGACTGAGCTAAGTGGGGAGAAAACAAAAGGAGAGGTAAAGTAATTTGATCGACAGTTATTATATTATTGTTATTATTAGTACAGTGGAAGAGAGAGTGACGCCCAACGTGGCTCCCTTGCACCGCGACGCTCCACTGACGACAACACAACTGTCAACTGTACCTCATGCCCCGGCACACACGCCACACTACTGTCTGCTGTGTTTCGTAAACAGCAAAGTTTACATGCCGCGAGCTCTCCGTACCCCGACCGTGTGAAGCGCACAAAAACAAAAGCCAGGTTACTTTCGCGGTGCCCACATCTGGTACACATAATAATAAATAAAATATATAGTTAGCTATTTTATTTAGCACTGTGTTAGAAGTGTACTCCCAACCTCCCTGTGTTTACAAAAAGTCCAGCACTAGTGACTAGTAGTATTCGGGGGGGACATCATCGGCCATCGCCGACTGCTCGTTGCTTGAACGCTCAGTCAGGTTGACGGCGTTTCGGCGGTTGTAACCTTGTCCGCCGACATGCCGAGAGGCGGCCGCAGAGCGCATTTATGCGCCACACGTGTGTGTAACGCGTCTGCGTGCGCGTGTTTAACAAGAAGCTCGCTGCTACAATGTGTCCGTCAGTGAACAAAGCGGGGTTTGCGCGCGCGCAGCCGCGGGAAAGAACAGCAGCAGGGCCACGCGACACGAAGCGCGTTCTACTGCGGAGCTTCACGGACGGCTAATGGAGAACGAGCTCAAACGGAAAAAGCCTGACACCTCAAAGCAGTGGAGCGCAAGACAAACTGAGCGGCCTCATCGGCAGAGAATGAAATAGGCGTTCTGTCCTTGTCACAAGCAGAGAGAGTGTTCCAATCATGCCGCAGCGCTGTCCATCACGTTACACGGAATACTTACAATGGCATGGTATCTCCAGTAGGAAAAAAAGTCTATACCCCCCAAAACACCCCGCTCATGTTTTCCTTTTTTGATATACCAGCTATGCGTATTCTGGGTTTAGAAAGCTGAAGACACTTTGCTTTTGTTTCTACTCAACATGGCGGCGCACTCTTCCAGAGGCAACCTTGACGTCCACGTCGTACAAGCGCGGTGACGTAATCCGTAACGCTCCCTCAGCGGGAATTTGAGAGTCGAAGGGGCGGTGCAATATGGCGCTTACAAAAGTGGACGTGTTTGAGTCATAGAAGTTATAGTACATAGACAGGCCCCACACAATCTGGCAGTCGTCCGCCATCTTGGAAAAATGATTAACGCTCGTAAACGAAAGCGCAAGGCTTTGTATGCGCTCAACCTCTCTCCTAAATAATCTTCTAACTTAGGCAATGCTGAACCGATTTCCACAAACTATATCTTATTTTAAAGCTAAATATATTTTATATGACTTGATCAAACCAGACATGTAATATCAATTACACAGTAACGTGAACGATGCCAGGAAGTTTACTGATACATAGAATAATACACAGGGAAAGATGTTCAAAATCAAAGGGGGCTGGACACAAACCAACCATGCCACCAATATTCCATCCCTCCTAAAATCCCAAATACCCCTCACCCCATCCCAAAACAGCTCCCTCCACTTAAAAATCAGCCCACATCACGGGCAAGCACCACACTCCTCTCCAGGAGCCACCACAAGCACTTCGCTGGGGTTGTCAAGTGGGCACCTTCCTTCATTGATGTTTCATTGGACTGAGCCCATGACACCTCCAGAAAGCTCAACGGCGAGATCTGGCGTCCCAGACCCACCCCCCTCCATGCCCACAGTGCCATCCCGGCGACTCCATCCAGCGAAGAACCTCCCACCCCAGCCATACGTTAGCCACCAGCAAACCAACCAACACACCACATCAGCATATGGAGGCATCAAAAAGACTCACTATTTAATTTCACATAAACGAGTAACCCCCTCTCAAGATATACTGTACAGTTTTATTATCTAGGCATTAGGCTATGGTATAATAGACTACTGTCAGTAACAAAATCAGATAAGAACCAGAACGAGCTTTATTGCCAAGTATGTTCACCAAGACATTCCTTGTATGTGTGAACATACTTGGCAATAAAACTCGTTCTGGTTCTGGATCTGATTCTGATTCTGAAAATAAAAATTTTGGAATGTTAAGTTCTGTCTGTGTTTCTTTAAACATGATAAAGTTTAAGATATATTTTGTACTTGAGTCTGAGGAAATATTCTACATGGTACCATATTTAACCTACTTGGTTTCCCATATCAACAGCTTCCTATGTATAATTAACAGAGTAATCTCATCATCCCACATTCATAGTGCATGTTAATACACAACAGAGATTTTACTAGGATTTGGACTTATACGCACACACACACACACACACACACACACACACACACACACTTTCTGAACCGCTTGTCCCATACAGGGCCACGGGGAACCAGAGCCTAACCTGGCAACTCAGGGTGTAAGGCTGGAGGGGGAGGGGACACACCCAGGACAGGAGGATTTGGATTTATAATTTACACAAAATACCATAATCTCAGCATATAAGGCAAATATACCAGATAGTATCTGGCCACAGTTTTCTCAGTCTGTATAATTCCACCATTTTGTCCAATGCAATTTTTTGGTCAATAAATTTTGAATTCAGTTGAACTGAATGGAGGATATTTTCAGACTTATAAAGAAACAGACGATATAAAGTATAAAAATGCACACTGTAACGACCCACGTTACTGTGTTTGAGCGGGAAATTTGTTTTTTGTAATTGGCTGGATTTGGGTGATGTACAGGGAATATAAGGTGGTGATTGCGTCTGGCAGGGGGAGGAGGAAAAGGAAGCCTCGGGGTGTTAAAGAGGCTGGGAAGGCTGGTCTGAGGCGTGGGTCCTTGAGGAGACGGGGTCCTCAGACCAACAGAATTATTTCCCTGTGTGCTGGTGTTCTAATGAAATGTTCACGATGATCGCTGCCTGTGTATCCTTCTTCGACCCATCCAAACCCAGAGTGCTGCGGGCCACAATATCTTTATTATGATACTAGCAATACCAGTTATTACTGAAGTTCCTATTGATGAAGTATAAGATACAAAATTCTATGGTTAAAGACAGAATTTGTGAGATTCCAAAAGTTGTTTGCTTTGAATAAAAAAAAAAAGAAAACCTTTGCCAAGAAATACTGTGTTATAGATTCATGCTGAATGAATTCAGGGCACATTTCTCCTTTGGCAAGGAAACCAAAGCCAGTCAATGGAAAACACACACACACTTTCTGAACTGCTTGTCCCATACAGGGTCACAGGGAACCGGAGCCTAACCTGGCAACACAGGGCATAAGGCTGGAGGGGGAGGGGACACACCCAGGACGGAACGCCAGTCCATCACAAGGCACCCCAAGCAGGATTTGAACCCCAGACCCACTAGAGAGCAGGACCTGGTCCAACCCACTGCGCCACCGTGCCCCCCAATAGAAAACATTCAGGTAAAAATATAGATCATATAAGCATTTATTCAGAAATTTGACAGGAGAAGTTTTCTAGTTATGAATTTTCACTGTCAAGATCATTGGAACTCTATTAGTCAGTTGTGTTTTGTACCTCTGTCAGACTAGTCATGATTTCACAACTGAATGTCTCAATGTTACACAGACTATTAGAATTCCATAACACAGCTGTAGCAAAGACCTGTAAATTCTCAGGGAAGGTGAATAAGTGGATACAGCTCTCTGCCTTAATCAGAATGACCACCTCTGAAGTGCTTGCTGCAGAAACACTACCTTTTCCTGGCCAATGATCACGTCTGCAGTTTCTTATCCACATTTGATATTTTTCTACTGTATATCTATGTATATCTATGTATGCCTATCTATAGGCTTGAGGTTAGTCGACAGCAATAAAATTTCGTTAAACATATTTTTGGTACCCTTTCTTGCTTCAACAAATGTACATTCTTACTGCAAGAATTTAAAACTTTCACTTGAAAAACTAAACATATCGTAGGTAGGAAGATTGAGGCGATTTTAACATCTAAGATGTCACTAAGTCCACGGGCAATTTCAAAGAGCTGTGGCAAATCAGCTGTACATACGAGCAAAGCCAACTCTCCACAGGGCAATACGTGTTCCGCGGTTATTACATTGTCGCATTACCATCAGCATTATGGGATTTGTCATTATTATGGGATTTATGTAAGATTGTTTGAAACTTAATCGCAATCTGTGAGAAGTGAGAAAAGCTTAACTGAAGTTCAGAACAGTATGTCTCGTACGCTTTGAACCCCTAGACTAGGCCTAAAAAAAGTCTAAACCTTTGCTTTTAGTTTTCCTTATGTAATGTTTGTGTACACTGTAATTTATCTAACAAACTCTGCTATCTGGCAGACATGTTCAGTATTTGCCCAAGCAATGAAACTAGACAGCTCAGTGGCATAATGCTGCTGAGTATGTGCTGAATAATTAGATATCTTGTTCAACTGTAAAACTGCAGTACCCCCCTGAACCAAATAATCACATTTAATAAAAATGAAACATAAAATTGAAGTCTTCATTTAAAGCGGATAAAATTACATGCAAAACTGAGTACTCTGTGCGAAAACATTGAGTTTCTGACAATATGTTGATAACTATCTGCTTTTCAGAGTTGAAGTACATATTTATGTTGTTGTCATGGTAGAAGACATGAGGTGGAGGAGTGGTTGAGGACCCAATTTTGGGTTTGTTTATTTGAAGCACAAACAAGGAGTAGGCAATAGGCATTGTCGGGGACAAGCATGGGCAGACATTGTTCTTGGGATGAGATGGGAGACATAGTCAAATGAGCAGAGCCAAAGGTCAGAAGCCAGGACGAGAGAGCAGGAACAAGGGGAAGGGAACAAAGGAGACTGGGGAAAATGACGAGGTAAATGCGATTTATCGCTGACGTGCTGGAGATGCGGTTTCACTCTAAGGGGTTCCGCAACCAGGTGTGCAGGAGCGGCTCCTTCATACCCTGTCTCCCTGATCAGGGGCAGGTGTGGGGGTCAGACGCAAGGCTGTGAGTGTGACAGTTGTGAATTAACTCAAAAAATTAATATTTCTGTATAATTTTAACTGGCTATTAAATGGGTATATAAAGTTCTTATTTTTCATTTTATTGTATCCAGTTTAAGTCCAGATATTCTAAGAAATTTTGCTGGCACAGCACTGACCTCTGATTTAAAATTATAAACTTCTGACTCTTTGCTGACTTTGGGATATTGGTCATGAACAACATAATGCAGGAGCATACTGTTTAATAAATTAGTTATTTCAGTCAACCCCTTTGATAGTTTACACTGATTCAATCAATTGATTGACAAAAACAAAAGTAGAGAAACTAGTGGTTTAAGTAGTATTTTATTAGTCACATTTTAAAAACATTGGAACTGATCATATGTACATTGTTTTAAAAACAGTAATCAGCAGTCAAGTTTTTTTCTTGCAATATTTCTTAAATCAACAATAAAATGAAAATTTAGACTGTTCCTCAGATTAACAAAAAAGACCACATTCCAACTTAAAATACCTGTTTACTAAGAAGGCACACTTTTTGAGAAGTCACTGCATAGTGTTTTCAAAGCACATTCTCACATTTTGAACAGCAACGAAAAGTAAATGCTTCTTCGCCGAACAAAATCACAACAGCACAGCAATGTGTTTGGTATTTAAAGCTCCCCGCTGTTTAAAAAGGTACATAATCAGATTAAAAAAAAGATTAAATTTAAATTTAGAGTCATAGTTTCCTTTCTCTGAGCTTGCTTTCATGACAACAGCCAAAAAAGTTTAAACAAAACATCTGTGATTTTAAATAGGACATACAGTACACTCCTACTGTGTTCCCCAGTGCAATTTTGCTCTGTGATGAAGTGTGAAGAAATGCTACTGTTTACCAGGCATTTAAACACAGTCTGTGTCTACACCTGTGGTTAAAAGGTTCACTTACTGTTGAACGTGTTATGATTGTTGGCTAAATGTGTTATCAGTTTTTGTGAAGTGAGGACTTTTTTTCCAAGCCATGTCTTTTTGGGGTTTTTAACTTGTCTATGTGCAGGTTTGCAGAGCTTATTTCATTACGAAAAAACCAAGGTCCCTGTGATGACATGTTACCGAGGTTAATTACTGTCATGGAAGAAGCCCCAGAGAAAACAATTGGTCACTCAGCTTCAATAGCAAAGTTATCGTACTGGGCAAGTTCAAACGTATTCGTGCCAATGGCTGCCCAACCATTCTTGGGTTGCAAAACCACAGCAGACTTCCAAAGAGGGTATCCATTAAGCATTCCCGTGGCATACTGACCCTGCAAACAAAACAGTTCATGCACTCAGGCAGCACTTGTAAGAATGAGATATTCCAAATGTAATAAAATCTGGTTGCTGTTTCTCAAAAGCACTGATGACTTCGTCTTCATCATGCACACTGCTAAATTGATTTTCCCCATATTCCACAACATTAAAACTGTTAATAGCAAATACTATGATCACTGTAATTGTTTGCCTGTTCCGGAAACTGTCAGCTGTATTGATCTGGGTCTAGATATGCAAAAAGAGAAAAAGTTTGTACAGACCTTAACAGTGAGACTCAATGTGTGCCAAACCCCAGCTTGTGTTCCTGATAGACCTTCAGCCAGTACAATTTGTCCACCTTGCAAGCAAAGGAGAAGTGGGGGTTATAAGACATATCTCACCTAAGGTAGATGATGGCAGATTTCAGTTACGTTCCTAGAGCACTGCAGTTACTGCAAGTTTAATACCTTTCAATTAGACAGTGACTTACACCTGGAAAGTGTAATAACAAATTCAGCAATGAAGAGCAGTGTCCCATCTTGCTGTGTTAGAATTCACCACTTGTGATTTGGTGCATCCTGGAAAGTGCACTGTCTCAGGCGCATAAATCACTGATGACAAAACTGTTGCGAAATACTGACCAATGTCATTAGTCACTTTGTAGGTCCCGTCCGCATAGACCCAGAAAAAGACTCCCTTGGCATGTCTGACAGCTTCCCCGCCTTGATCCACCCTGGCAGCAATGAACACCCCTCCTGTCTTGGCAGTCTCAATAAAGATGTCACATGTCACAGTAAGGTTTTGCCTGGGGGAAAAGAAGACATGCCGAAGCATTGGTTCAGTCATTTGTACAGGATTGAGGCAATCTGGAGCCAGTCCTGGGAAGGACAAAGCCCACGGTGATTTATACTCTGTCCAGGTCATCACAGAGCATACACTCATACATACACACACACACAGAGCATGGAGCACTTTAGAAGCCCCAGTTCACATGAACTGCATGTTTTTGGACACAAGAACTTGCAAACTGCATAGAGGGATTTAGGGCCACATTCAAATGCTGAATACTGAAGACAAAATGCCAGTACTTGACATGATGGTTCCATCATCTTGGAAAAACAGGAGTAATCCTGGGAATTTTGTGCACTGGTGTGATAAACAAAAATCATCCACTTAGTGGTAAAAAACCTTGTTAATACAAGAGATAACAAGAATGGCCACAGTCAATAAAGCTAAGAGGAAGGTTTCAACCGCAAACATAACAGCTCAGTACAACTATGGTGCGGTGTGCATCTTTGAATACGCAACTCATGCAGATGTGGTTGTTAACATCTTTAAGTTAAAAAATAATGTAAAAAATTATCTTGCTGTAAAATTTTTTTTCCTGTCAACTTTTCCACAGAGCCCCTAGTTCCGTCTTGCAGACCCCAGTTTGAAAACCCCTGTTCTAGAAATCTGTGAGATCCAAAGAAACTGCACAAAGCTGTCAATGTAATGTGGATCAAGTGTCCATCACTTTATTGTGGAGACAAAATAGGGTCCCCTCTGGTACAAGTTAGGTGTACCTAGTAAAGAGGCTGTATGGCAGCAGCAAAATATTTGTTGAAACACGCACCAGTTATGGTCACCAATTATGCTGATGGTCTGATCTGCGTCTGCAGACCATGTCACTGGCCGCTGAGTGACCACCTGACGTAGTGTGAACACATGGGGTCCTGGGTCAGTCAAATTGATAAAGTACTCAAAAACTCCTGTCTGATCAGCAAAGTCTGGTGCCTCAGTGAAGGGAGGGTTACCTACAGTGAGAGAGAGAGAGATTGCTGGAAATTGCCTGGCATGTTTTTTGGACGATAGCAAAGTTTTACTCGATTTCCAGTAATAGTATTTAATTTGCCAAGTTTCAGTGCTCATATGTATTGCCATCCATAGGATCTTGTGCTGGAGAGGCACTCAACTTACACAACAATCGACATAAAATGTCAAAGATGTTACTTGTTAAAGTATTACACAAACCAGACAAATACTATGTAAGCATACGTATGTGTCCATTTAACTAACACATTATGAAAAATATACAGTTGACCCTTGAACAACACGGGTTTGAACTGTGTAGGTCCACTTATATGTGGATTTTTTTTTAATAAATATATTGGAAAATTTTTCGGAGATTTGCAACAATTTGAAAAAACTCGCAGATGAACTGCACAGCCTAGAAAAATAAAAACATTAAGAAAAAGTTAGGTATATCATGAATGCATAAAATATATGTAGATACCAGCCTTTTTATCATTTACTAGCATAAAATATGCACGTAATATGTGTAACATCTACAGTGTTTTGTATCATATAAGACAATATTGATGTAGGTACTGACAGACAGACAGACGATTCATCTTGTAAACAGACAACGTAAACTTACGGTATCGATAAACACAACACAATACTATACTGTAAATGTATTTTGTCTTCCTTATGATTTTCTTAACATTTTCTTTTCTCTAGCTTACTTTGTTTATGTTATTGGTAAGGCTTCCGGTCAACAGTAGGCTATTAGTACTGTAGTTAAGTTTTTGGGGTGTCAAAAGTTATACGCGGATATTTGACTGCGTGGGGGGTCGGTAGCTTTAACCCCCGCATTTTTCAAGGGTCAACTGTACTCTGCTAATCTCACAGATAGATGTGCAATTTGGCTAACAAATAAAAGAAAAATAAAAGATAAACAAGTCAACAAGAGGCAAATCAGGGCAGTATGAAATGAAGATGTCTTTTTGGATACTTACGGACGTTGAAGTCATCTTTGTATATTTTTGGAAAGGGAGTGGAGGAAGGTGGAGCCGGATGAGCCCCTTTCTGCCCCGTAGTTATAGTTGTTAATGTGTAAACTTCGTCTACATCCAGGTCCAAAGAAAATGTGCCATCAGACAGCTAGGAAAGTATAAAAAAATATACTTATCATATATACGTATATATTCATAATATACTCATATCTTCTTTGCAGGTCAAATGTCGGTGAACTTTAGAGCATTCGACAGCATTTTATGGAAGCAATCTGGAATACAATTCTAGCATTTATTTCTGTTCTGCTTATCTCCTGATGATCTTTGTTCTGTCATTAACAAAAACAAATTCAGCTAAACCTAAATAAGTCTCAAGGAATACGTCTAAAACAAACATCACAATAGCATTGCATCTGTGGGCAAATTTCAGTTCTCATTCTTGTTTACAGGGTGAGCATCACTGTACAAGCTTGTTTCAGAAAAATAAAGATACACATAAATCTCACAGGAGGAGTGAATTTTTCCTGAATACTGGCTTGAAAATACTCTTCCGTACACATAAAAACAATTGAAGGCTTTTTTCTCCACTGCTGATTTTTAAAAAGTCTATCAATAGAAGGGGCAGAATTCTGATCTGTTCAAATATAAGGGTTACCTTCATTGGACTAAGCTGCTTAAACAATATTGAATTTTGTCTCTTAAAATCCAACTTGGAGTGCCACACTTGTAGTGATGTCAGAGCATTCTGTTAAAAAGAAATAAATCAGCTTTAGTAGAAGAACATGATTTAAAATCAAAATTGTACATGTAGAATTCTGTAGTTACATACAAAAGATCCCTTCAAGTGGAATGTTGCACTCTGGGCAGAAACATTGAAGGCAGGGAGAGGAGGCCTTATACACTGGGAGTGATCGTGAGTCTAAAAAAAAAAAAAAAAAAAATTAAAATACGAATGCTTCCAAGTCGGTGGTGTATTTTTATAAATCATACATGTCAAGAGTTATTTACATTCATCCTGTCCAAACCTCCAAACAATCAGAAACATAAATCAATGTGCATACAAAAATTAATGACAAATGCACAGAGCAGTGCTACATGTTCCACTGACCATGGTTTCAATAACGATGGTCAGATTTCCATTTCCATCTGTGAATGCCACATAACTTCCACCTTGCTCCAAATGACCAAGAGTCTTTAGGTACCGCCATCCAGGTTGGGCAAACTGGGTTGTATGGGCTGAAAGGGAGGGATAATGGCGTGTAAGGCATAAAAATGCTGATTAAAATGCAGGTAGTTCTCGGCTTACAATGGGGTTCCATTGTGACGACTCATCAAAAATCAATTTTGTCCTAAATCGAAAATCCCTTTTTTTACCGTATTATATAATCCATAAGGATATATAAATAATTAACATGAATGAACGCTATGTTGTCTAGGGCTTTATTATATGTCCAACAATGTGTTTCAGATGAATCAGTACCTCTAAATTCCCTATACCATGTGGATATGTGTACTGTAAATACAATCACACTAAGTCATTTGTCAATACCGTATACTGTGTTTCAAGACAACTGCATGTGTTTCATTACTTGCAGCTAAGTTACTTTTATTCACTTCACAGACACCTTTCTCTAAAGCGACATGCAACTCAGGGAAAGTGAAAGTGTATTTCACTAGCAGGCTAAGAGCTTTAGATGCAGACACATGGTCTTCAAAGCACAGGCAATTCTTCCAATATGACCATTTCTGTCAGAGCATATTACACAACAGAATTGACTCAGATAGGAAATACAAAGGTGACCGTAACAAAGAATTTCCTCCAAGTTGAAGGAGCTGCTAGATCAAGAGAAAAGTGGGTACGAAAGAGATGCATCTCCCACCACATGTGGAAAAGGCACACATGGGGATGGAACCCTTGTCAGACATGACAAACACATGCACTTTGCACTGGAGTGTAGGTTCTCAGATGGTGTTTCTCGTGACAGTTACACAGCTATTACATGGCACATTACTGTCACTATCAAATAACTTAAATGGGTATTAGATTTGGTCATATTTTAAAGGGGGTTTCGCTTAACTAATATGTGTGGTTAAATATCAAATTCACTCTAAAAATTTGTAACAATGCAGAAAATAAGACAGGGGACAAACACTGTATTGATTCCTGTGGATATCCTAACACAACACAGGAAATAATAAAACAGTGACTTGAATGAGGGACACTTGCAAACCAAACTCACGTTACACTATATTAGCCCTGAGGTAATAACAGTAGCATGCAGCACATTTGAAATGTGGCAAACCTTTCTGGTTTATACAGTACCAGTTATCCATATTGGAGACTCGACCACATAATTGCCACTCCATGGCTCCTCAGCAGTCATCAGCCCATCTCGTCCAAAGGACAGGTTCTCATAATAACTTGCAATCAGATTCCAGGATATGGTGCTGGATAAGACCAAAAAAGAAAGCAAGATTTTTTTTCCTCCAGATTCCAGAGTTTAAAGTTAGGATGTGTAAAATATCATTTTTCACAACAGCAATGTGTCTATGCATCTTTCTTTTTTCTCAGAAGGGTACATTTAGAGGTAAAATTAGTTATTGGAGTGAGGGCCCATACCCAGTCATTCTGCCATTTACATAGTTCTGATTGAGGATACGTGCCCAGCAGCCTCCGCCCACATCATCATTGAAGGTACTGTAATCTTCAGAAGCCCACAGTGGCTTCCCAGTCAGCAGTGCCTGAGTGACAGTGGTGGTGCCTGGGTAGTGAGCACTGCCAATGGCATCACACACATGCACACAGTCAGATACATAACAGCCCTGCGATTGCTATGACATTCTGTCAGTGGCATTTCCCTTGCATTAGGAATATGAAGCACTCAGTTACAGGTGCAGTTCCTTAACCACTACATAACCTGCTCCCATTCAGTTAAATAAACTCAGTCCACTGACTGTGGAAGTAGTAAAACTATCAGTTACTGCTAATTTGGTGAAGTAACAGTAACAGAAAGACACATAATAAATTAATTTCAGAGAGTTTGTTGCCCTATGACCTTGCAGTATAGAGAGCTGAAAAGTTTAAGTCATGGTCAAAGGCTGTGAAGAAAAAGGTTTCAACACAATGTTGAAATGTTTTCTGAAGAAATTCACAAGCTTCAAAAACGCATACCCTATTACTTCAACTGCGCTGGAGAGCTCCTCATCAAAAATCACTGAAGTAGAAATAGGCTCCCATAAGTTATCGCTGGCCACAATTTTAACCTGTTGCAAACCACTTTTATCGAGAGTGTATCGCAGAAGCTTCCAAAAAACAAGAAAAAAGAAATACAAAAGCAGTGAGATTTCAAACTCAAGTCACTGATAATTAAGCATCAATAGAAAAAAATTATGAAATCCTTCTTGTTATAGACAGAGCTCTAACAGAGTTAACAAAAAAAGCTAAATAAATAAGCCACCAACAATATATTCAATGGAACAATATCAAATGTCAAAACCATATGAATAAAATGACAGGTAGTCAGTGGTAAACTATTAACCTTTTTCCTCTTTTAAAAACAAAACTATGTTTTTTCAGTATTTCAGAAGTGAAAAAAATAACACTGAATGAAGATTTTGCACAGCCATCAGAATTAAGTGATGATGTGTATCGCAAGAAATAGGGAAATACAGTCTCATGGAAACATCTCATAGCGTGGTGGTTAAGGATGTGAACTTTTACCCTGAAGGTTAGGAAAGGCCCTGTAACAGTACAATTGTGAGAGGTACTTATGGTTCTAGTAAATTAGCCAACTGCATAAATAGGTAACAGTACCAGTTATGAAAAGTAATAACTCATAATGGGACAAGTGGTTTCAGCCTGTGTGTGTGTGTGTAATACTCATAATAAATGCAGCAAAATAAAGACAAAACTTCTTCTGCATGGGGATCATATGAAGTGCAAAAACCCAGACCTCACTTACCCTATCACATCAACTGCATCATTAAGGTATGGGTCAATTATCATAGAACTAGAAATGTTCCAGCTGTCATTGGCTGCAATGATGCCAGTCTTGGTTAAACCCACTTAATACAATATGTTACGAAGAACTTTGGCAACAAAAAACATTGCTCAGGGAAGTTAAAATTTGCAAGTATTATCTGCATACTCATTATGCACTAGAAACAAATTAAACGAGAATATTTAAAAAATATTTTTCAAATTTTGCACAATTTTGTATCTTATTGTGTAATTTGGATGTTTTGAGTAAATGTTCACATTAAACCAAAAATGGGTGGCTTACTTATTTAGTTTTCTCTTTGTTTACTCTGGTCACATCATTTTAAAAATGTCAGGATGAGAAAAGATTGGCCTTACCTTTATGTACTTGCTGTCAAATTTTCTTTCATTCCATATCTAAATTCATAACAATACAAGGTTAGCTGCTTCATATTATGGTGTTTGTGTCAAAAAAATTTAGTAAAAAGTAGAATTCAAGTAAATGTACTATAAATAAGAAACACACAAACAGAAAATTATTTACTTATCTACGATATTCAATCCTGGACTCGATGTACTGTCCAAATTAAAAACCATTTCATTGCCTTTTTTAGGACTTCAGTGTGAAGGAACATACAGTGCACTCAAGGTATGACACCTTCACTTTTTCAGATTTTTTTATGTTGCAGCCTCATGCTAAAATTTTTAAATTCATTTTTTCCCCTCATCAATCTTCACTCAGTAGTCCATAACGACAAAGCAAAAACAGCATTACAGAAATTTTTGCAAATGGATTAAAAATAAAAAACTAATATCACATTGACAGAAGTATTAAGATCCTTTGCCATGATATGTGAAATGTAGCTCTAGTGTATCCCATTTCTACTGATTAGCTTTGACATGTTTCTACATCTTTTTTGGAGTCCACCTATGGAAAATTCAATGGATTGGACATGATTTGGAAAGGCACACACCTATTGGTATAAGGTCCCACAGCTGACAAAGGGTATCAGAGCAAAAGCCAAGCAATGAGGTCAAAGAAACTGCATACAGAGTTTAGACACAGGACTGTCTCAAGGCACAGATTTGGGAAAGGATCCAAACAAACTTCTGCAGCACAGAAGGTTTATAAAGAGCACAATGGCCTCCATAATTCTTAAATGAAAGAAGTTTGGAACAAGCATGACTCTTCCTAGAGCGTGTTGTCCAGCAAAATTGAGCAATCTGGGGAGAAGGGCCTTGGTATGAGAGGTGACGGAGAACCTAATGGTCACTCTGGCTGAACTCCAGAGATGCTGTGTGGAGATGGGAGAAACTTCCAGAAGGACAACCATAACCGCAACACTCCACCGATCTGGGCTTTATGGCAGAGTGGCCAGACAGAAGCCTCTCCTCAGTAAAACACATGAAAGTCTGTTTGGAGTTTGCAAAAAGGCACCCAATGGACTCTTAGACTGCGAGGAACACAATTTTCTGGTCTGATAAAACCAATTCAAAGAGTCATGTCTGGAAGAAACCAGGAACTGCTCATCACCGGTGTTAATACCTTTCCAGTGGTAAGCATGGTGGTGGCAGCATGATGCTGTGGGGCTGTTTTTTAGCAGCAGAGACCTGCAAGACTAGTAAGGGTCAAGGGAAAGCTGAATGGCAAAAGTACAGAGATATCCTTGAAAATGTAAACCTGCTTTAGAGCACTCTAGACATCAGACTGGGGCAAAGGTTCACCTTCCATCAGAACAATGACCATAAGCACAAAGCAAAGACAACACATGAGTGGCTTAAGGACAATTTAGTGAATGTCCTTGAGTGGCCCAGCCAGAGTCCTGGACTTGAACACAATCACACATCTTTGGAGAGACCTGAAAATAGCTGTTCACTGACGGTCCCCATTCAACATGACAAAGCTTGAGAGGATCTGTAGAGAAAAATGGCAGAAAATCCCCAAATCCAGGTGTGCAAAGCTCATCGCATCATATCCTGGTAG
The DNA here is from genome assembly GCF_900964775.1 of Scleropages formosus. Classification (NCBI taxonomy): domain Eukaryota; kingdom Metazoa; phylum Chordata; class Actinopteri; order Osteoglossiformes; family Osteoglossidae; genus Scleropages; species Scleropages formosus. Next base: position 28,548,755 of record NC_041806.1, read on the forward strand.
ACTGAAGGCTGTAACCACTGCCAAAGATGTTTCAACTAAGTAAAGGGTCTGAATACTTATTCCAATGTGATATTTCAGCTTTTTAATATTAATAAATTTGCTAAAATTTCTAAAATACTGCTTTCGATTTGTCATTATGGGGTATTGAGCATGGACTGATGAGATTAAAAAATGAATTTAATACTGAATACTTTGTGAAGGCACTGTCACTAAATAGCTGTGGTTTACACAAATCATAATATCAAGCTACCAATCTGAAAAAACAAGATGAAACCAATTTATCACATACCCCAATATAATTAATATCCAAGTCATGATACTGTTTTGCACCAATAATCCATGAGACAACATAGTAAGCAGTGATGTCCGGAAAGTCATAAGGCCAGTTTGTTCCATGTCCAACCCAGCCTGGAAAAGCCCAGGGTAATCCTTAAAAAAAAAAATGTAGAAAATTGGTTTTCATTAGTGCAGAACAAATATTACTGATACTGTGAGGTCTCACAAGAAGAGACTACATCAATTCTGTCATGAAAACCATAGATTCAATAGGTTGTTAAATAGGCCTTTCTTATCTGAATTTCAAAGCCAAGAAGATGGAAACTAATAAAAGGGGACAAACATGGACAATTTCTTTAGTTAAATTTTTGTCTCCTGTGTTGTACCATAACATTTTAATTCTGCTAGCAGTATACTTTATATATTGCAGCTTTTTCCAGAATCTGCCCATCTGCCTGAATTGAACCTGAAGCTCAGCAAGACAATGACCCAAACATACAAGCAAGAATGGCCGAAAAAGAAATAAAATGAAAGTTACAGAATGGACAAAGCCAAAGTCCTTACAATAGTCAGACTGAGATACCGTGGGAAGCTCTGAAAAGGACAGTTCATACTCAAGAACCTGTTGCTGAACTAAAACAGTTCTGCATGGAGGAAAGGGGCAAAATTCAGGTAATGCGAGACCCTGGTAAACAGCTACAGAAAGCACCTTGTTGCAGTCATTGCAGCTAACAGTGCTATAACTAGTGACTAAATGAAAGAAAAATTAATTCCCCCCCCCCCAGTGACTACACATTTAATTATCTTCCACACCAAGAAAGCTACATAAAAATACTAGTGGAATTTTTTGTCTCTCGGGCTCCGTTCACATACAGGCATCTCTTGATTTGTGAACTCATTTTAACTGAAATTTTGGTGTAACAACTCTGGGCTTTTCACATCAAATTTTTGATTTCCAGAATGAAAAGTAAGAATAACAGAATTTATCTAATGTGTGTCCGAAAAAAATTTAAAAAAGCCACACGTTGCGTAGGTGAAGCAGAAGCGCAGTAACATATTGTAGTTAGCGCTAGTGTACCATTTGCTGTTTCCTGTTGGTTTCCTTCATCATGTTTGTTTTCGTTCCACACGCTTGTAACTGCCAAGCATCATCCCTACCAACCATCTCTCCAATTTTATTGATAAATGAGCTGCAACTGGGTTTAAAGTGTTCAAGCGACGGTCATGTTTTTCTTCAGAAAAATTCCATGTCCAGACTCTGAGGAAGTAGCCCAGACCTCTGTGCAGTCACTATGTCCCCTACAATGGAATAGACTTGCTCAGTGGGTACAGGAACGCAGGTATGATTTGGCCAGAGGAGAATGCACTGGGAATATGGATGTATTGTCTTTCCACCAGTGAGGAGAACTGCTGAAAACAGTACAAACTCCAGCGCTGTATAACTCCACCTCCCTTGTATCTACTACTTGTGATTCACTGCACTCAGCCATGGATGCAATTCGGTGGGGGACCTGCAACCCCATTTGGGCCACTAAATTCAGAATGTGCAGAGAACGCTTAACATCTGGTCACGGTCCACTTTCATAGAGTGCTATATCAATGTTACGCGTGTTATCTGGCACAACGGCAATCCAACAGTTTGGCTTCTCCAGTTAACGGAAATCCAGCAGTTTGGCTTCTCCAGTTCCCACATATAACGAGGGAAGTTTGTCAGAAAAAAGACTGTTGCAGAGTCATTTGTCCTCTCAGTCTTACGGCTGTCACAGCTGCTTGGTTTAACTTATTGCTGTAACAAAAGTACAAATGTCTGGTCGTGCTTTTTATATTTTAAACAGCAGCACTATTTTACAAAGTTTGATTGCTTTCTTTCTCTACAGTTTTTTATAATTTTCATATCAAATGGGAAAGCCAAAATATTGTCATACCAGAAACTTATGAGCTGGTGCATCTCAATGTCTTTCCAGTCTACACTTGCTGTCCCCTAAATTCCTCAAAAACTAGGGGTGTATGTTTTGCAGCCCTTGTTGCTTTCAACGGTGTCATCTCAAGTACAAAGGAAGTATCAAAAGTATAGTAGTGACTTGCAGCAATTTCATATCTTAATACAGAATAAGTTTTGCACCATAAAACACAATTGAATAAAATTGTCAAGTTCTGCACTTTAACATAAATTTAATGTTTGTTGCTGTCTAAGGACAAAAAAAAAAAAAAAAAAAAATTCCAAAACATACTGCCTACAGCTATACCCATTAATAATGTCATTAAATGTTTGATACTCATGAGTCATTCAGTTGTCTGCATCCAGATCTCTCCATTTCTTTGATATAATGCCCTTACATATTGTTTTTTGAGATGTATGATGTTTTTGGGAAAAGCATCTGCTACACGAGGAAATACAAATATGTTTTATATCATGCTGAAATCATGACTTCATAGTTATATACTGTAGGTGTTTAGTGAAATTTTGGAATATTGGTTAGGGGTGTTCAGGTGGGCTGGGAACACATTATCCCCCCCCCATTTAAAGGGCAACAGGTTTTTGGTATCCAAAATGTTGGATACCAAAACTGAGAAAAAGATGTGATCACCTATAACATAAAATGGTGAAAAAACAGAAAATTGGAAATGCTTTTTAAGAGCACCTTCCTGGCACAAACTAAAGACAACGATTAAAAACCAAGAAAACGTAACGATCCCCCAGAATGTTCTGTGGGCGGAGTTATAGCATGAGGAAGACAGAAATGGAGAAACCTGTAGCTTATTTTCTGACACAGTTAACACACATGAAAAGCCAAAGCGCTCGACCACACAGAACACTACGAGGGACAGCAATTCGCCCATGGTTCCCCAAAATGGTTGTCCATTCAGCTACGCACACACACAGTGGCAAGCACTGCACTGTGAGAGCCATAGCTCCATCACCGTGCTATAACCCATCATTTCAGCATGATATAAAACACTTGCAAACACTTAAGCTATACTTCTAGACTACATTACATTTACTCATTTAATAGACACCTTTTTCCAAAGCAATGTACATCTCACAGAAAATACAATGTGTGCATTACATTAGCAGGAAGAGAAACTTAGATGCAGAAATGATACTTAAGTGCAGTTAGTTTGTTTCTTTCCACCATGTGAACCAATGTTCATCACACAAGTAGCTGCATAAAACTATGAGAATAGTCACAATTCCTGTTGACCTTCCTAGTATTTTTTTTTTGGCAATACATATAAACAGTTGGGTTACATTACAGGAGTAGCTGCGTAAAGGTTTATCTAGGCATGATCTTAGTTACAGTGCATGAACTTTTGCCGAGATGTACATCACTTTGGACGAAAGCACCTGCTAAATGAATAAATGTAAATGAACATTTACACCTTACATGAACTTAAGAGATCATGGGTGAAATGAGTCTGGAAAAGGTGAGTTTGACTACATTTTGAAAATGAAATTTTTCCTTTTATTTATATTTACATTTATTCATTCAGCAGACACTTCTCTCCAAAGAGACGTGTATCTCAGAAAGCAATACAAAAGTACGTTATATCAGCAAAGAGAGAGATTTGGGTGCTGACATAATTCTTGCATGCAGTCAATTCATTGCATACCACCAGTTACACTACATTACGCAAGTGGTATCCAGTAGACAGTAAAGAATATTCAGTAATGAAATTAGTTAAAAATAAGTGCAGACAACTATTTAAACAAACAAGGCAATTAATTGAAATTAACCGTTTACTTTTGCAACGCAGCACTTTCAATCTTTGTGGACATGTTTCAGATAAATTTTGTGATGTTCATTTTTCATCATGAAAATGAACAAATGAGTATCAAAGGTAAATAGCTGTTATATAGAAATTTTGGATAAAGAGAATTTGTAAATCATAAATTGAGGGATGCCGATGTAACAGGAGAGAAATGCCAAAAATTTTGAAAGCTTATACAAATATGACAGAATAAGAGCTGTAATTACTGTCAAGATCCATCTACCAAGTACAGATGATGTGGTGAATAATTCTGCAAATCAGCAATTTAAGATTTTCGATTGTTATATACAAAAGCATGACGTGTAAATTTGTGTAAGCAAAGGACAAAAACCAGTATTCCTGTTCCTCACTTTATATGGCTTTGCACAATGTGGCTCCCTGGTTCAGCAGCTTGTGTGCAGTTTCCCTCAGAAAGTTTTCTTCCACACATTCACTTTTTTATTTTACACTTTTAAAGATGAAGAGAACAAAAAAGTTCAAGAGGGTGAATACTTTAAGGCACTAATATATTTATATAGCGTATTACCAATAAGAGTAATGTTTGGGTTCCGCTTCTTGGCTTCCTTCATGAGCCACCACTCGTAACCACGAAAGTAGTTCTCGTCATTTTCATAGTGCATGTGAGAAGGCTCTGTTCCATCTGCGAGAAAAACAAAGTCAACTTTACTGACATATGTAAGAGCGAAAGAGTGCTTCTTCTGGACCACGGTGTGAACACAGAGGAAAACATATACTACCACTGCTACAATAATTTACAATAACAAGGTAGCTCTTCGAAAAGCAGTCCTAACATTTCTAGAAAAGGTTATCACTGGGGTGCGGCTCAGTACTGACTAACATTACTTTGTGCAGCAAAGGGACGTTTACAGCCTACTGTGACTTCGAATAAACATTTGAGAGATTGGTTTACTGCTGCAGCTCTGGGTCAAGAGTACAAGAATGAGTCTCTTCGGAGTTAAATTAGCATTTTGGTCACAACACCAGTCCACCAACCAGCATGTTTTATTTGTCTCATGATGTAGCCGCCATCTTTACCTGTAGTCTGAGCATCGCCCCCAATTTCCACCTTGAGAATATGCAGTGAGGCACCAAAGTTTGGCTGGAAAACAAATCAGATGCATGGTCATAACAAAAGTCTCGGGGAAAACTTGAGGACCAAACAGACAGCTGGAAGCAGAACTGGAAACTCCTAGAAGGTCTTTATGTCTTATTTGACATATTAAGATTACACAACAGAGCAGCCTTCTTAAGTCACATGTCCAAAACATTACATATATTCATTTTCCTGACACTTTTCTCCAAAGCAACACACAAGATACTTCACTTACAAAGTATTTACGCATATAGAGCTGGGTCATTTTACTGGAGCAATTTAGGGTAAAGTACCTTGTGAAGGGTACTACTAGACAGCAGGAGGTGGGATTCGAACCTGCCACCTTCGGGTACAAAGCCTGTCAAAGGTAGCAGCCCTAACCACTACACCACCAGCTGTCCCGTGACGTTAGTCTGACATCGGAGTTTCCTCGGGAGACCCATAAACGTAAATATTTCCTGAATATTATGCGGCCATGACAGGATTTTGCACAACTAGTAGTGGAAAGTGAGGCAATGCCTACCTATCTTTCCGATGAATCAGTGCCAGTGGCGATGCGGAAGTAAATATTATGCGTTGTGAAGTGACGGCGCATGCTTGCATGCATGCATGCATGCATGCCATGGCCGCGTGAAGAATATACTCACCTTAAACAAGTAATCGAGGATTTGGCTTCGATAGGGCTCCGCGTAGTTCACCAGCAGTCTCGACGTCGCCTACATAATTTCGTAAGAAACGGACAAGCTGAAGCTCTACTGAAAGACGAAACGAAGACATGAATCTGAAAGAGCGCACAGCCAACAGGTCGTCAAGCTCTCATTCATTTTTGAATTTCTCATCATCATGTTGTGAATCACTTACTCCTCCGCCGCTTAAACCGCCAATACCGTCGAAACGTCTTCCCAGGCCACTTCGGTCGTCTAACACGTAGTCCTCGGCTTCGCAAAATGTGAGATAAAGTGACAGACATGACATAAAAAACACACCGATCTGGTGGAACATTTCAGATCCCACGCGAAGCCGGCTACTCCACAACGAGCGCCAGAGTTCTGCGGCGTTAGGGGAACCTTTTGGTCACGTGACACAGATCGCCCTGCTGCCGCGTGACTATCACACTTCCGTCCTTCCTCATTCTAAGTCGCCGAAGGTTGGTGAAATGGCAGATAAAGGATGCAGTACTTTGTACAGCATATCTCGATGTTTAGGACCTAAAACGAACTACGGCGACACTTTAAATTAAGAACAGCTTCGGTCCTTCTTTGAATAGGCACCGTGACGCTTCTCTCCTCCACATAAAAATAAACATGATTCGTTAGTGCAGCGTTTGCAAATGGTGTTATACAAGTGAAGTCCTGGTACTTACATCATCTTTTACATGAATTCACTTGGCAGACCCTTTTCTTCAAGGCAATGTACATCTGAGAAAACACAGAAAGTGCATTACACCAACAGGAGCAGTCTCAGGAGAGATCTGGACGCAGACACACTTGATTTTTGAGGACGGTCAATTTGTCTCCTATCACCACATACATCACACCAGTAGCTAAACATAGGTTTCTTTTAATGAACAAACAGATAACATATTTATAAAGCACATATCAGAAAAAAGATGTTTTTATTATTGACAGATTCAGCAGTTCTGAGTGAGAGAGGAAGGCCATTCCGCTACATCAGAGGCAGAAGCAGAAATCTTTGTGCATTTGATTTGGGACCGCTTGTGTGCAGGATCACCAAGCAGACAGATGGAGGGGAAAACGGAATTAAGACAGTGCAAAAGCAAAGAACCCTTAAACTAAGGGGGTTTTAGGAAAACCAAACTAAACAAACTCAAGCTGGTCAAGTACCCTAGCTTTAAAACAAAACAAAAAGGTCTTCAGCATCTAGGAAACCCTAACTAACCAACTCTATATACAAAAAATCAAAAGTACAGGGGGTGGCACCCACTTCTTCCCTAATGTGTCTAGACAGGCAGCCGAAACCTACATGCTGGATATGTAGGTTGTGTGACATGCTTACTTGTCCGTTTTTTCCCCAAGACAACAACACAAAGTCAATAAACAGCTAACCAAACTCACAATGCAAGCACATCAATAAGCCAAACAAGAAGCATGACACAACAGTCTGAATCGCTTGGGAAATAGTTGGGTTTTTAAGATGGCAGAATCTGAAGGTGATTAGTCAAATGGAGGAACTGACAACAGGACTGATGATGAATGGGGATGGCAACCAATAGAAGACAATGGACCTGTACAGGGAGCAAAAATACACAAACACAGAATGGAATAATGAAACACACTGAAAGTCTGTACAGAGACGTAACAACCCACCCATAAAAGCAGAACCCCCCTCCCAAACATATGCTGACCAACAAACACAACCACTTCATTCCCAAGAAAGATAATCATCTACCACATTCTCAGTTCCCTTCTTGTGTTTAATGTTATTTAATTATTACTATCATTTTGGAAAACCAGAGACCAATGCATGAGACACTGATTATGATTGTACATCCGAGAAAGAAACATAGATGGATTGTGCTCGGTATAAATTATGACAGGTAATACACATAAACCTCAAAATACTGCAAAACTAACAGTAGAGCTAAAGTCTCTTTTTCTGTAATGGAGTAATTCAACTGGTGTTTGTTGAACTTGTGTTTAAAATTAAAAAAAAAAAAAGCACACAGGATGGTCAATCCATTGCCATCTTTTTGAATCAGAACAGCTCCAGCACCAACAGAACTTGCACCTACCTCCAGTTTGAATGGTAATGCAAAGTCTGGTGCAGCCAGAACAGGAGCATTACACAGCACTGTGTGTCTCTGTGTGTCTCTGTTGTTGCTTAACACATTCAAAAACATATTGGCATTCCTCAGACTATAGGAACTTATTTGATGGAGTAAGCAATTTTGTGAGGGGTGATACCACAGTAGAGAAGTTTTTACAGAAATTCCTATAGTAACCAGCCATGCCTAGAAACTGGTTAAGTCCCTGTGCAACTGGCACCGGGTTGCAAGAGCAGAAAATTCCCTAATAGTTCCAATTTTAGCCTCAACAGGACAAACTTGACTTACATCTTTGCCAAGATATGTGAATTTGGGGCCATTGAATCTCTCTGTGGCAGAACTGTTGATGGTCAGTGGGGGATGTAGGTATGAGCTCTCCTGAAATCAATGACAATCTCATCTGTTTTCCCCACACTTAGGAGGAGACTGTTGTTCCTGCCTCACACAGCCGGTTGGTCTACCTCCTCTCTGTATGATGTTTCATCATTGTTGCTAATGAGACCCCACCACAGTTCTGTCATCAACAAACTTAATGATGTGGTTGGAGCCGGATCGTGCAGTATAATCATGAGTCAGTAGGGTAAACAGCAGGGAACTGAGCATGCACCCCTGGGGGGCCCTTATGCTCAGTGTGGTGGTGCTTGAAGTCCTACTGCTAGTCCAAACTGACTGAGGTCTTCCAGTGAGGAAATCCAAAATCCAGTTACAGAGGGAAGTGTTCAGGCCCAGCTGGTCTAGTTTGCCCACGAGTTGCTGAGGGATGATGGTATTGAATGCTGAGCTTGTTGTACCTTTTATTGTTTGAGTTTGTGATGTTTGATGTTGTATGGAAAGGTGTTGTTTGTATTTGGTTGCCAACTTGTAATTGCTGACAAGTGATTGGCACTGAGTTTAAATTGTACAATTTGGAATGCGGTTTATTGAACTGCCACTAGATGTCCATACGCTAATTATATTCTTTGTTTTAGCGTAAATGCGATAGTAGTAGAGAAGAAGAGTTTTGCCTCAGAGTGTACGAGTGGAGTGACAGATGTTTGTTGGCATTTTATTAAATGTAACGTTGTTATTAGAAAACACAGAAGTCGGTCTCGTCATTTGCAAACTCAAGAAGCTGCAACGGGATTAGTGACAACAAAGCTGAAGTCATTGAATAGCATTCTGATGTAGGTGTTCTTGTTGTCCAGGTGTGCCAGGGCCAGATGGAGGGTGGTAGATATAGCATCATCCGTGGACCAGTTGGCCTGATATGCAAATTGGAGTGGGTCAAGAAAGGGGGGGAGGATGAATTTTATGTGTTACATGACTAATCTTTTGAAGCACTTCATGATGATGAAGGTCAGTGTGACAGAGCGGTAGTCATTCAGGCAGGATGCAGATGACTTCTTTGGCACCGGTGTTATGGTGGTTGCTTTGAAACATGTGAAAATAACTGCCTGACCCAATGAAATGTTGAAGATGCTTGTAAAGACATCTTTAAGATCTTCTGTACAGTCCTTCAGAACACAGCCGGGTATGTTGCCTGGGCCAGCAGCCTTGCGGGGGTTTATCCTAGTTAGGGATCTCTTCACACTGGCTGTGGACAGACACAGGACCTGGTCGCATCTGTTGGTGGTGTCTTTAGTGCTGGTATATTGTTCAGAATTTCAAAGCATTCATAAAGTTTATCTGGCAGAGAGCTGTAGCTGTTGCAGACCTATGGTGGGGGCTTGTAATCTACAATGTTCTGGATTCCCTGCCACAGACTCTGTGTCTCTGTTGTTGTTAAAGTGTCCATTTATCCTTTTTGTGTACTGGCACTTGACTTCCCTGATGTCAAGGAACAGGTTGGTCCTGGCTGTCATTAGAGCTGCTGGGTCCCTTATCTGAAAGCAGCATCCCAGGTTCTCAGCAGTGTGCGGACCTACCATGTCAGCCATGGTTTCTGGTGATGGTCTTGGTGACAGTAACATCATCAGTGCATTTCCTGATGTAGGCTGTCACTATCTCTGCGTACTCTTGAATGTCTGTGTGATGATCGTAGGTTGCTGCTTCTCTGAACATAATCCAGTGGTGTCGAAGCAGTCTTGTAATGCAGCTGTGGCTCCCTCAGGCCATACTCTGATCTGTTTTAAAACCGGTCTGACAGCTTTCACCCAAGGTCTATATGCGGGCAAGAGCAGAACAGAGATAGGGTTGGAGAAGCGGCTTTATACGTACCCTTAGCGTTTGTGTAAACAGAGTCCAGTGTATTGTTCCCTCTTGCTGGAAAGTCAACGTGTTGTTAAAATTTAGGCAGCAACGTCTTTACATTTCCGTGATTGAAGTCCCTGGTGAAAACAAAAAATCCATCAGGGTGGGCTGTTTGTTGCTCGCTGGTGGTGTCATAAAGTTCACTGAGTGCCTCTCTGGCGTTGGCGTTCGGAGGTATACACAGCCACCAGCACAATGGTTGTGAATTCCCTCGGCAGATAGTAAGGTCAGCACTTAATAAACATAAACTCTGCCAGTGATGAACAGTGTCTATGAACCACTACAGCATCTTGACATCAAGCTTTGTTGCTATAAACACACAAGCCACCCCTGCGAGTCTTACCGCACAGCACCGTGTCTCTGTCTGCTCTGCAGGATGTTGTCCGGTTCACCTCAATAGCGGAGTCCAGGACAGTTTCGTTTAACCATGTTTCAGTAAATAGAAAAAAACAGCAGTCCCTCATACTATGCTGAGTGGTTCTTTGTAGTTGAATTTCACCCAGTTTGTTAATGAGAGAACGTACTTTAGCGAGCAGGGTGGTCAGGATAGCCAGTCTGTTGGAGCTAGCCTAGCCTGGATGCCTCCGCGCTTGCCTCACTTATGTCCCCTCTCACAGCACTTACAGCATTTCCCCCCGAGTGTTGTGGCAGTAGGCTAGGTCGCTGTTTTTGGGCCTAGTCAAAGCTTGATGGTCAGATCTATCAGAGGAATAGACAATCAAGAGATCTAGATATGCATTCCAGTTTGGTATACATGCTAAGACTAGGTTCACTAATCTCTGAAAAGTTGCAGGAGCATTTCACAAACCAAAAGCCATACCTGTACTGCAGTAAACTATCTGGAGTCATAAAAGCAGAGATGTCTGATGCACGTGGGGTTAAAGGTACTTGCCAATAATATTTAAACAGGTCCAGTTCACTCACAAAGATGGCAGAACCTATATTGTCCTCTATTTGAGGCAACAGAAAAGAATTTGGTACTGTCACTGCATTTACTTTCTGGAAGTCTGTATAGAAATGATATGTTCCATCTGGGTTTGGAACGAGTAAACAGAGAGAGCTCCAGGAACTATGACTTGGAATGGCTAATTAATTTTCTAACAAATAATGCACATCTTTTTTCATAGCAGCTATCTTAACAATTTTAAGGCCATAGGCATGTTGTTTAATAGGAACAGCACCATTCACATCTATGTCAATTTGCAATACAGTTGTATGAGTGGGTGTGTCTCCAAAAATAGAGAGGAAATCCTGAATTAATTTGGCAGTGTCCTCTTGCTGGTCTTTTCAGAGTTCGCCAGCCTGGCACATTGTTGAGGAGCATTACGCAACACCAATCCATCCTCTTCGGTAACACTGTTGTCTAAGGTGTTACTGACTTTGCAAGCAGAAGCCACAGGGGAAACGGTAAGCCCTATTACCTTTCCTCTAGACCCTACCTGGGTGTTTTCTTTTGAGTGAAAGGCTTTTAGCATATTAACATGGCAAACATGAGTCTGGTGTTTCTGGTCAGGAATGTGAATTATGTAGTCTGTGTCACCTAATTTCTTTACCACCTTTTAAGGTCCAGCAAACCATGCAGAGAGGAAAGATCCAGGAACTGGTAACAACACTAAAACTGTATTTCCAGGTAAAAATGAGCAGGGAATTGCTTTCTTGTCATAATGATGTTTCACACTTTTTTGAGCTTGAGCTAGTGACTCGTTAGCACGGGAACAAGCATAATGTAGGCGTCCTCAGAATTTGCTAACATAATCCAAGACATTGAGTGTGGAGCTCATGTCAGACAGAAATTGCTCATTCAGAACTTTCAAAAGTCCACTCACCATATCACCAAATATGAGTTCTGCAAGGCTGAAACCCAAAGGCTCTTACACAATCTCATGTGGTGTTCAAATTTATTAGTCATAGAAATTCTTAAGCATAGGAACTGGTAATATTTCTTTGCAATGTGTTGTAAAGCTGTGCGCTGCACTATGAAATGGAAAATCACTGTGAAACAGGCTGTAACAAGCACTAGGCCGAGGTGACATGATAAAGGCAGGAATGTGGTTCTGCTTGCCGAGGTGACCTGATGAAGTAGGAATCTGGTCCTGCTTGCATACCAAGATGCTATCACAGACAGATGTTCTTGCCTTACCTGCAAGCAAGGCCTACTTAAGAAGAACAGGAATGTCAGATGTTGGCTATTTCCACCTGCATGAGCAGAGACTGCTAGCAAAGAAGTGAAGAACTACTAAGTGGAAAAGTACAGACACACCTGTCATACCGCCTAATGTATAAACCTTGTAAGATAAAAAAAGGCCAACGGGAAAAACTGGGGAGATACCTAGTTGTTCTGGGCTCTCCCATTGGCCAATGTTGTCGTGAAAAGTCTTTGTGTGTCTGAGTGTTTTGTGGTAAGGTGAAGAGGGCTCCTACAGCTGATCGGTTCCAAGGGAGAGAAAATTTCTACTGTCAATAATTTGAGTGGAACACCTTCATCCCAGTTTTTTCCTGTGTGATGAGAAAGGAGGAAGGTTGGATGCAGGGTTAGCAACTCTGCCCTGTAAAAAAAAATGATCTTGCTACAGAAGCAAAGAGTGTAATAAATGGAAATTGCCACACCCACATCACCGGGGCAACAGGGCACACCTGGGGTTCGACGGAGACGGAGGCATATAAGGCAGAGGAGGAGCAACGGTGGACGCGGAACCTTGTTCGCTTAATGCTCACTCATCTCGAGAGTCAGCCTTCGGTTTTCTTCTCTTTGTCCTTGCCCTCGCCCGTGTCCCTTCACCTTCCCTGCTCCAAGTTCCAGTCTTCTTGTGTTCTGACCTTTCGTCTGTCCTTCGACCACGCTTTCTGGATTACCCTGTGTACGATGTTTGCCAATCGAAGACTATCACCTGTCCCTGACTACGTTCCTTGTGCATTCCCCACAATAAAGGCCAGTTTGCTCCGCAATTGTGTCTGACAGCTCCTTTCCAGAACGGAACATGGCAGAAATAAATCTCAGCAGAGGAATACAGGCTAACTTTTGATGACAGTGGTGGACCAAACCCGAAAGGGTGTTCAGCACCTTATGCGATCGCTTATTCTCAATGCAAAAACTGTTGGAACTTGGAATGTACGAATGCTTTACCAGTGTGGCAAACTAACACAGCTCTTGCGAGAGCTTGATGATTATCGGCTCAACATATTGATTGTAACAAAATGCGGTGGACTGGGAGTAGACGCTTGGTCAGTGAAAACAAAACAATCCTCTATGCAGGACATGATCAGCACCATGTGCATGGCATTGGTTTGATGTTGGGAAGTGCAGTGGTGTAAGCTTTGGTTGGCTGGAAGCCAGTGAGCAACCGTATTATCACAGCAACCGTATTATCAATGTCCAAATAGAACGTGTGATCGGACCCCACGGAACAGCAGTGCAGACAAATGGAAATGTGAATAACTACCATCTTTCTGCAGTATGAATGGCCTTTGTATTTGAAATACTTATTTCCCTCACAAAACTATCTACAGGAAGACAGCAGTCATCTGATGGCACCACCACAAATGAGGTTGACTACTTCTGTGTTAGCAAGCGATGGAGTTCAGCCTTGCTGGATGTAAGAGTATTCCTGAGGCCAGACGTTAGCTCAGACCACCGTCTTCTACAATCATTGATCAGACTGCGGTTAAAGAATAAACAAGAACAAGAGTGAGTATGGCCAATAGCCATTCAAAAACTGAGAGACCCATTGTTCAGCAGTTTCAACTAGAATTGAGAAATTGATTTGATCTGCTGCAAAGTAATTTGAATGTTGAGGATCAATGATGATCTTTTGTAAATACAGTCATAGAAAGTGCAGAAGTAACAACTGGACGGAGACAAGGTACTCGAAAAGAGCAATGGATACAAGACCAGACATGGAAATTAATTGATGAAAGGAAAGAGGTAAAAGCTCAACTAGGCTAAGAAAGGCCAGGCGAGAAGGAAGAAGTCAAGGCCAAATACCGGACACTAGACAGAGAGGTCAAATTAAGCTGTTGGGTGGACAAGAAGGACTGGCTATAGCCCAAGGGCACTGAAGCACAAGAAACAGCCAACAGAAATGACACTAAGACTCCCTACCACATCGTCTGTGATCTAAAAGGGTCACAAAACAGCTCAAATGTTCCAATCAAGGACAAAAATGGGCTGGTCCTCCTTGGTAGAGAAGAGCAAAATGAGAGGTCAGTCGTGCACTTCAGAGAAACCCTAACCCAACCAGCACTTACAGCAACATATGACTTTGATATCATGACCCCTATACTACCATCAGACATCAACATGGGGACCATAAAGGTTGCTGAGACAATAAGGGCAGTGAAAGCCTTAAAGAACAACAAAGCCCCTGATCGCAACCAGATCGCACCAGAACTGTTGAAACATGGTGGGGACAACATGTGGAAAAGGCTGACAGCACTGTTCAACAACTTTTGGTAGACAGAACAAGTGCTGGCTGACTGGAGAAAAGGTATGATCATCAAATTCCCAAGGAAAGGCAATTTCATGGTCTGCAATAATTAGAGAGGTATGACACTGCTCTCAGCTCCAGGCAAAGTATTCTGCTTGGTCTGACTTCAGCGTCTAAGGGGCACGGTCAACTCCTTATCATTGGGTTCAAACCTTTTTCCTTACCTCCCAGCTGGCCTGTCCTCCTGTCGCAATCCATCAATCAAACTGGACAACTCATTCATCTCGCCTACCTCCTTGGCTAAAAGTCTGGGAGTAACGATTGACACGAGTCTGTCTTTCTCTCAGCACATCAAAGCCACAACCTGGTCCTGCAGATACATCCTGCATAATATTCGTAGGATCCGTCCCTACCTCACAATTGACTCTGCCCAACTACTTGTCCAAGCCATGATGACTTCAGGTTTGGACTACTGCAACTCTCTCCTGTGTGGCCTTCCTGCTACTGCCATCAAACCTCTGCAGCTTATACAGAATGCTGCTGCACGATCTGTGTTTGATTTGCCAGTGTTCCCACGTATCTCCTCCACTCATTTCTCTGCACTGGCTTCCTATAGCTGCCCGAATCAAATTCAAGACCCTGATTATTGTTTACAAATGCATCAATAGCACTGCTCTCAGCTATTTACAGGACTTGATCAACCGCTAAACCCCAGCCAGGCCCCATCGCTCGTCTACTTCTGCTCGCTTGGTGGTCCCGCGCATAAAAGGTAAAGCTCGGAGGTTCTCGGTTCTGGCTCCGTTGTGGTGGAATGTCCCCTCTCACTCAGAACTGCGCAAACTCTGTCTACATTCAAGAAGGGTCTGAAAACTCACCTTTCTGGACCCACTTCGCCCAAGATCTCTCCAGCTCATGTACGGTGTAAATGTTCATGCACTGTAACCTCATGAGCATCCCCAGATACAGCCTTTATTTAGCTACTATTCTAGCATTGTATTTGCTTGTTTGTGTATCTTATGTAAAAAAAGAAAAAAAAAGGTAGGAGGGTATCAGGATTTGTCTGTCCTGGGTTTGATGCACCTACTTGGACGATGAACCTCAGTGCAACAAGTGGTAGGTAACAAACTAGGTTTACTTGAGACTTACATGTCTGCAGCTATGTCTCTTTCTCTTAATGTAATGCATAAATTGTATTTTTGCTGAGATGTACATCATTTTGGACAAAAGCATCTGCTAAATGAATAAATTTAAATGGAAATGTAGGAGAATAAGCAGGATTTCAAAGAGGTCGGTCATGCATTGAACAGATCTTTACACTGTGGACCACCATCAAGGAATGCATCGACTTCAAACGCCGATACTAATAAATTTCATCAACTTAAAAAAGGCCTTTGATAGCATCCACAGAGACTCACTCTAGAAGATTGTGGTTTCTTATGGCTTTGAGCAGCACTATATAAACATCTTCAAAAATTATTATGCAAACTCAAACTGCTGGATTAAAACGGACACTGGTATCACAGACTATAGATTTTGTCATGAAGAAAGTGGAAATGGGTGCATGCGCAGGCATTCCATGGATAAACCAAACTTGACTCACGGATCTGGATTTTGCAGATGATGTGGCTTTACTAGCAAAGGTCCAAACCAAGCTTGCAACGCACAACCATGCATCTTGAGTGTGAGGCAATAAAAATTGGTTTGCGTAACAGCACTGACAAGATAGCAATGACAATAAACCAACATTCAAAAACAGACATCACCATTGCACAGCAGTTGGTTCAGGAAGTGGATGAATTCACATATCTTGGCAGCATTATCACACATGATGGCAAAACTGCATGTGACATCCAGTGAGGGACTGGGAAAGCATCATCAGTATTTCAGCAAAGGCGATGGATTTGGTCTTGTTCCTCCATTAATACAAACATCAAAATCAGACTGTACAACAGCATCGTGAACCCAAAACCCACTTCTGCTAGTGAAACCTGAAAGATTATGAAAAGGATAGCCCACAAACTGAACATGTTTCACTAACACAGTTTATGTCAAACTTTGGGTATTTCCTACCTCTTTCAGATCACAACCAAAGAGATGTTACAATGTACTGGTCTGCTGCAGCTGGAAGACACTGTTGCTGAACAATGATAGCAACTAGTGGGTCACATTTTGCGATTTCCTGACCAGAGACTTCCAAAGGTGGTGATGCAATGGGAGCCGCCCAAGGGAAAGAGCAGACAGGGTCAACCACCAAAAACGTGGCGTTCCATCTTTCAAGAAGACCTCAAGACCATTAACATCGAATAGACAGATGGTGAGATCATTGCTGCCAACAGAAGCTATTGAAGAACACTCATTGCCCAATATGTCAACCGACGTAGGACTAACTAACTAGCTTTATGACTACAGGTGCTGTAATTTTTCACAGAGAAATAGCTTGAGGATATTACGTAACTGTAAAGATGATAGTTAAGAGGAACTGATTACCTGTTTTAGTCTTGGGTAAGGGAACAACACAATCTACAATTGCAAACCCCATTTATGGAAAAACTGAGATATTTTCTGAAGTGCAATAAAAACAAGAATACGCGATTTATTAATTCTCTTGAACCTTTATTTGACAAAAGTACAAAGAAAAAAGTATACAATGTTTTCATTGACCAACTTAATTGTATTTTGTGTCTTTAAAAAAATTCAGAATTTGATGACTGCAACACACTCAAAAAAGGTTGGGACAGAGGCATGTTTACCACTGTGTTACATCAGCTTTCCTTTTAGATTTTTTAATTATTTGGGAAATAAGGATACTAAATCTGATAATCTGATGCAGTTTTGCACGTGGAATTTTTGCCCATTCTTGCTTGATGCATTTACATTATATTTATTCATTTGGCAGACGCTTTTCTCCAAAGCAATGCACCAGTGTTCATCACACGAGTAGTTGCATAAAACTTTATCAGAATATCCACTATTCCTGATCACCTTCCTAGTATTTTTTTTTTTTTTTGAGATACATATAAACATTTACGTTACAAGAGGAGCTGCGTAAAGAATTGATCCGGGCATGACCTTAAAGTTATAATGCATGAACATTTATACCTTACATGAACTTAAGAGCTCATGAGTGAAGTTAGTCTGGAAAAGGTGAGTTTTAAGAACCTTTTTAAATGTGGACCAAGATTCAGCAGGTCTGAGTAAGGGGGGGAGGTTGTTCCACCACAATGGAGCCAGAACCGAAAACCTCTGTGCTTTACCGTCCGTGCGTGGGACAACCAAGAGAGGAGGTGTGGAAGTGCGTAGCAGTCTGGGTGGGGTGTAGTGGATGATCAAGTCTTGTTGATAGCTGGGAGCAGTTCTATTGATGCATTTGTAGGCCATAACCAGGGTCTTAAATTTGATCCAGGCAGCTATAGGAAACTATTGCAGAGAAACAAGTAGAGGAGATACATGCAAATGCTTTGGAAAGTCAAACACAACTCAGGCAGCAGCGTTCTGTATCAGCTGTAGAGGTTTGATGGCAGTAGCAGGAAGGCGAGACAGGAGAGAGTTCTAGTAGTCCAGACAGGGTGTCGCCATGGCCTGGACAAGTAATTGTGCAGAGTCGGTTGTGAGGTAAGGACGGAATTTCTATTGATGTACAGCATTACAGCATGATACACCAGCTGCACAAGAGAAGAACAGGAGGCTCTGCAACGGGTCATCAGGACAGCTCAGAACATCACTGGTACACAGCTACCAGCAGTCAAGGACATTTATCTGTCCAGATGTCAGAGCAGAACCTCCAAAATTATCAAGGACTCCCCTCACCCTGCATACCACCTCTTCAAACTGTTCCCCTCCGCAAGGCGATACAGGACAGTTCACTCAGACACCACAAGAATGAAAAATAGCTTTTTCCCCAGAGCTGTGAAACAGCTGAACACTGCTTAATTTTTATTGTATTATAATATCTATTTATCTACTGTGCTATCTGTTTAAATTGTTTAATTTTTATTTTTATATTTGTGTCATGTTTTATATTGTTGTCTAAAGAACTCAGAGAATACCACTGTAATTTTGTTGTATTGCACAGCAGTACAATAACAAAGTCTTCAATTCAATTCAATTTGCAGCTGAGCATGTGATCAAGCTGTGTCAAAGTTAAACATTTCCTTGTGGCATTTCTATTATTTTGTGCATTCCTGTACCTGTCAGCAAAATGCACCCAGAAAGAGTAGGAATGAGTGGATAAATAAATCTTATTTCCATGGTGTTTACAGCTCCAGTCTTAATTTCCTTAGTACTGGTGATCAAAAAAGACAACAAACATTGGCATGCTGATGCAACGTTCCTGACAGTAACTAGCAGACTATTCCAGAGTTTAGATGCTCTATAGCTAAAGATCTCAGTCCTACTTTAAGGAAACCCACATACACAATGTTCTGGAACATAAGAATCAATAATTGCACAAATGTAAGCCTGAGCAATGTCATGTACTGCCTTATAGGTTGAAAGTAAGATTTTATAATCAACTCTAAACTTAACTCTGAGCCATTGCAGCGATTTAAGTAAGAAGTGACCTTACTTTCTAGTTCTTCTAACAATTCTCACAACAGTATTCTGTACTAACTGTAATCTGGTATAGATAGCTTGATAAAAGAACATTACAACAGTCCAACCTACTCAAAACAAAAGTACAAACTAATTTCTCAGCATCATGCCTATGTAAACATTACTTTACTTTATCAGTATTTCTCAACTGAAGCAAGCATGACCTAGTCAATGTAGCAACACGAGACAAGTGACAAATTTCAATCCAGTGGAACACCCAAGTCCTTATCACATTCTGCAAGTGTGAACCTTAAACCACAGATGGTAAAGATTGACATGACTGTGGCAAGAGTTTCAGCATCACCACTTACCACAAGTACGTCTGTTTTACTGGCATTCAGAGATAAAAATATTACTCATCCATAATTTTATATTGATAAAACAGTTTGCTAAAAATACAAAATGTGATGGGTCATCAAGTTTAAACAAAACATTTAACAGTGTCATCAGCGTAAGTGAAAGCTGACACTGAATAATATCACCCAATGGCAGCATGTAGAGTGAGAACAATAATGGATTGAACACTGAGCCTTTAGGCACACCATATTGAATCATAGATGAGAATGAAGGGACACAGTCAGATTTCTGTACCAAGGTGTTTACGCCTAGTTAAACAGGGACGAAACCACTTCAGAACAGTGCCCCTTAGTCTAACCAGGTGTTCAAGTGTACTGAGTAATATGCTATGTTCAACAGTACCAAATGCAGCTCTCAAATTCAATTGTCACGCTCTCTGCCATTCACGCTCTCTGCTGTTCCCGTAACAAGGGCCCCTGAGGCTAATCAGGACTAGTAACATAAGGCACCAAACCACTGCCTACCAGTTGTGGAATCTCACTCACCTGAGACAACTGTCCCTACCGTGCTTGCAAGTCCTACCTTGTCGGTCCTGCTCCAAGCCTTTTACCTCCTCATCCCTTGTCCTGCTCTCCACCTCCCCAGAGACGACCACTTGCTTTGTCCCATGACAACGTCTTCAGATCCTCGCTTCAACCCAGTTTGCCCGTCTGCAACCATGAGAACCTGCCTAGCTTGCTTAAGTTTAATAGAAGATCCTGCACTTGTGTCCAGTGTCCAGCTTGTCACACCAGTAACAGAACAACTGAGGTATGACCAGCATCAGAGTAGATGAGAATATCATTTACAACATGTGTGAGTGTTGTTTCAGTGCTGTGACCAGGGCAGAAACCAGACTGAAACTGTTCACATATATATGATGACTAAGGGGGACATGGTGGGGCAGCAGGCTTGGCCAGGTCCCACTCTCTGGGTGATCCGGGGTTCGAGTCCTGCTTGGGGTACCTTGAGACAGACTGGGGTCCCGTCCGGGGTGCATTCCTTGCACCCTGTGTTGCCGGGTTAGGCTCTGGTTTGCTGTGACCCCACTTGAGACAAGTGGTTTCAGACAGTGTGTGTATTATGATGGTTAAGATTTTACAATTTGGGAAGCTACGATCTTTTTTAAAATTTGGATGAAAACTGTAGATTGGAGATGGGTCTATATTTACTTGGGTTAATACAATCAAGATCCGATTTCTTTGGTAGGGGTTTAATATTAACAATAGGTTCTGCAAGAATGGAAACTGCAGCTTTAAGTAATTTAGTGGGGACTGGGTTTAAAGGACAGTTAGTACCTTTCACAGACCAAATTACCACAGTAATTTCCTCTATAGTAATTAATTTGAAGCTACTGAAACGGTGGGGACAGCCGAATATATTGTCATCATCAGAACCATTTACACTGGCCTAGACTGAAGCAGGGCATGATGGGTGCCTGGAATATTCTCTAATTTATTTAAAATTGGAATAAATTCATCATTAGTAGTAGAATTACATTGTTTATCTTGGTGTTTACCAGTTAAGTAAGCAATGGTGTTAAACAGAAAAGGAGGATCATTCTGATTTTTATCAATTAACAGCCCATAATATTGGGATCTGCCATTAAAAAGTGCTTTTCTTTATTTTTTTTTAGACAATTGGACCAGACTACATAAAACACATGCAGTTCAGTTGAATGTAATTTACGCTCTAACTTTCCAAGAGGTGCAGATTCGCTGAACAACGAGTTTGATTATTCCAGTAAGTTTAGTTGGAGCCGCAGAATCTAAGGCAAGTTTTACCATGAAACGATATTTAAGAGCCAGTTGATCTGAATCCACGTTCATTACAAAAATTTACTCAATTTACAGATTTACTCATGTAATTGATAAATTTAGTGGTACTATTTTCATCAATATTTCACCGATTAACAATCTGCAGCCCGCTGGTCCCACAGGTCTCTGTTAATAGACCTACTATGTCTGTTTGTAGGACATCTTAAACTTATTTTATCTGCCAGCTGTGTTCTATTCTAATTTTGGAACTGGAATATGAATGTTTTTACTTCTACAGTTTATGAAATGTTGCCTTCTTTAATTTTTTTATGGTGTTGCCAAATGTTTACTGGCAACTTGCAGATGATACTGCTTAATCAAAGGAATAACTGGTGTGTATGTTTTTACGGGTAACACTTTCGTGCTGAATTAAATTAGCTTTTTTCAAACTTATCACACTGGATGGGCCACCAGTTTATCACAGTGTTATTATTGCAGTGTATTGATTTCCACCATGTGCCCAAGTTGAAGAAAAAATTTCTTTTCTCTCTTCTGGACTTTCACAAAAATTGTCAGCAATACAATTATCTCATATTAATATAAATTAGCATTCAAAAGCTTGGACTCACCCAGAAATTTTATGTTTTTTGAAAAAACATAAAACCATAATACCATTAAATTGATTTAAAAATGGGGGTGTGGTGGCGCAGTGGGTTAGACCGCAGTCCTGCTGTCTGGGGTTCGAGTCCCGCTTGGGGTGCCTTGCGGCGGACTGGCGTCCCGTCCTGGGTGTGTCCCCTCCCCCTCTGGCCTTACGCCCTGTGTTGCCGGGTAGGCTCTGGTTCCCCGCAACCCCGTCTGGGACAAGCGGTCCTGAAGACGTGTGTGTGTGTGTGTGTGTGTGTGTGTGTGATTTAAAAATGTAGCCAAGATATCATTTCTAATGTTACAAATGGCTATTACTGCTTGAAATGACTAATTTATAATTTATTTTTAACATATGATTGCAGAGCCCCATTTCACCAGTCATTACTCCCGATAGGAAGCCAATGCATAGAGATAAGGAGGTGTAATACATGAGAATTCTCAAACAACTCGTCCAGCAGCATTCTGAATCAACTGGAGAGATTTCTTTTTCAGAGGTCAGGAGGACAGACCGCAGAGACTTGCAGTAGTCCAGGCACAATATCACCATAGCTTGGATGAGAAGTTGCATAGAGTCTCTGTTGAGATGGGACTGGTCCTGCAAATGTTATGCAGGCTGTATCTGCAGTCTGGGTTGCAGCTCTATGTTTGACTAAAGTCTGTCTTTCTGTAATCAATAGTCCCAGGCTCTTAGCTGAAGAGGTGGGCAAATGAATGAGTTGTCTGCATCTGTTCATCATGCTCTCGGCCTGGTCCCATGTCACTCCCTTGCCTAAGTCACATTTCTGTGTACTTAGGTCAGTTTCCCTTAGGAGACACTCAGTATGTCTCTTTCCGTGTTATGCCTTGTCTCACTTTGGCACTTTGCATGCAGCACACACTGTAGCTATGTTTACTCTGCTTTTCAGAACATCACCCTTTTCGTCCGTATTTGGGCACACGGCAACACACGTTTGTGTCCGTGTTACCTCTGAACATTATAATAAGTCTATGATCTATTGAATTATGAGGCACTAAGACTTGCAGGCACCTATACTGGCAAGCTTCAATAGCTAAGAAAGACAGTAACTCAATGTGGCGGCTTTAGAATTGGGAGAACAAGGAAACACCGGGAGCACATGGGAAAAGGTGCACTGGAGGTGGAAACACACAGGCAGCTAACACAAGGAAGAGCAACTCAATTACACAGGCAAGCAGTGATTAGAGCATGAACTTACTGTTATTCCACACTCTTTCCAGTGGCAGTCTCTCTTTTGAAGACTTGTGTTACTGAATCAGTAACTATTTGGCAAGTGAAAACTGGTGCAACTAGGTTCTCAAGGTTGTTCCAGTCAAGGGCCTCAGGTGGTCAGTCAGGATACTACTCACATAGGTAATGACAATAGACTAAATAATTGAAACAAATAATGTACATCTCTGAAAACAAGTACATCTCATGCAACAATTACATTCCCTGTACAATGTTCCTGTATAAAACCAAAAGTGCAATATTTGCCATAGATGCCGGGCAATTTTATTCCCGCAATGTCGCTTCTATAGTAAAAAGAAAAACCTGGGCAGCACTAAATAGTTTTTTCCAACAATATCTTGCAAAATTGTCTGCCTGCATGTATTTATTATTATAACAATTGCATCACACACACACTGTCTGAAACGGCTTGTCCCAAGTGTGGTCGCAGCGCTTTTGTTGCCGGGCACAAGGCTGGAGGGGGAAAGGACACACCCAGGACGGTATGCCAATCTGCCACAAGGCACTCCAAGCAGGACTCGAACCCCAGACCCACCAGAAAATGGGACCTGACCAAACTTGCTGTGCCACTGCACCCCCTTTACAGTTGCATCAGGTCTAGTAAATTCTGAAATGCTTGCATTGAAAACCTCTGTTTACAGACAGAAACAATGAGATGGCAACAAAGAGAAGTAGAGAAAACAAAGTTTTGGTATGCATTTGTGTTAGTTTTTTTTTTTCTTTTTACAGCAAAAGAAGAGGCTTCCATTCATATTTTCTGAAATTTTACATAGTGACTTTTGAGAGAAGTTCATATTGGTAATTTCATTCTATTCTAAGAAAAATATTTAACTTAGTGTCCAAGTGCCCTCAGTTTTTAACATGTACCATTATATATGGGTATAGCTTCCGTATGGGAGTCCGACACAGATGTGCGTTGCAGCTCTCTCCTGTGTGGCCTTCCCGCTACTGCCATCAAACCTCTGCAGCTTCTACAATGCTGCTGCACGAGTTGTGTTTGATTTGCCAAAGCGTTCCCATGTATCTCCTCTTCTCATTTCTCTGCACTGGCTTCCTATAGCTGCCCGAATCAAATTCAAGACCCTGATTATTGTTTACAAATGCATCAATAGAACTTCTCCCAGCTATTATTTACAAGACTTGATCAACCGCTACACCCCAGCCAGACCTCTTCACTTGTCTACTTCTGCTTGCTTGGTGGTCCCGCGCATGAAAGGTAAAGCACGGAGGTTCCCCGTTCTGGCTCCGTTGTGGTGGAATGACCTCCCCCTCTCACTCAGAACTGCTGAAACTCTGCCTCCTTTCAAGAAGGGTCTGAAAACTCACCTTCCTGGACCCACTTTGCCCAAGATATCTTCAGCTCATGTACAGTGTAAATGTTCATGCACTGTAACTTCATGAGCATCCCCAGATACTGCCTTTATTCAGCCACTACTCCGGCATTGTATTTGCTTGCTTGTGTATCTTAATATTTTTTAAAAAAAAGGTAGGAGGGTATCAGGATTTGTCTGTCATGTGTGTTTATGCACCTACTTGAACGATGAACCTCGGTGCAACAAGTTGTAAGCAACTAGGTTTACTTGAGACTTACATGTTTGCAGCTATGTCTCTTTCTCTTAATGTAATGCATAAATTGTACTTTTGCTGAGATGTACGTCGCTTTGGACAAAAACATCTGCTAAATGAATAAATGTAAATGTGAGTAGGACTTGAATGCGGAGGCATGACAGAATACCGGACTGGAACACTGGACCGGAACACTGGACCGGAACACTGGACCAGGACTGGAGGACAAGAGGTGGGAGTAGACAGGACAGGCACTCGGGACCAGAACATAAAAACCTATGGAACAAACCGAGAAACCAGGGAACTACTGATCTCAAAGCTCACATGCTAGAAACCACTGATTAAGAATCCATAATTTGTCCTCCACCCCTTGCTCCTTTTATACCTCAGCAACTGTGAGATTGGGAACAGGTGCATGGGTCTGGGCTAGCGGCACTGAGTGACGCCTCCTCTGGCCAGGACGGGTATTATCCCCGTGGGTCGTGACAATGGGATTCTGATCCATTTGCTCAAAGAATGAAAATACAAGCGTGGTGCAATAGTTTCGTAGCACAAGCTATCTAAAAACACTAGAGGAAAGAGGTTCTGAAGGGAAAATATGTTTTATTCATTTTCTTTGAAATAATAAAATTCACATGTAATGGTAAACTTTGAAAATTGTTTCAGACACTGTGAGACCAAGTAGTTAAAAATAAATACATGTCTTTAAAAACACTGGACTAGATTCCTTGCAATCTATTTGCCAGCATGATAAAGTCATTACTTTACTGTGATCACACACAGGTCTTTTCAAAAAGGCTGGGTAAATCAACAGTTCCAAAACAAATGTATATAAGTTTCAGAGCAAGTATCACAGCAGTTTGTTGTAATATTTTCTTTGTAATTATTAAGAAAGCTGAGTAAAATCTATGAATAAGTTGATATAAAATGCCCCTAACTTTATTAGCAACTGAAAAATTAAATGGCATAGTCCAAACTTTATTTTAGTTTATTATTAGTGGCGGGGTAAGAAACCCCTCCGTACCAATGCTTCACAGGGACTGACACAAGTATCGTGAATAAATTACATCTTCACTACAGAAGATAGTAACTCCCTGAGGAATGGCATCCATGACAATTATGAATTCTATGGGAGAATTTCTACATACCTTGACCAAGAGCTCAACATCATAAGGTTACAGTACTTTACCGACCTGGTGAAGTAGCACTTTCTAATAACTTTCTCAAGAGTGTTGAGACATTCCAAAATTTATTTAGAATTTTCACAGTTTAAACACTTCAGTTGTCTATATTAGGGAGGCTGAACAGATATGTTACTCACAATAAACAGAAAAGGGGCTCTCTGGATATAATTGCCTGTTTTATTCTTGATTTTATAGCACAGTTACATTACATGCTGTATTTCAACTATGGCCTGAGTATAAATTCTTGATCAAGGTAATCAAGGGTTTTAGTATTTCCATTTTCCCTGAGTATATTCCACATTTTTACATGGTCAAAAAAATCACAGCGTCACACAGCAAGAAGAAATGGACACAGCTTCAAGGACAGCTCTCCGGCGTCGGGCCCCTCAGCACCAGGGGCTGACTCCTTCCAGTGTACCAAAGTCACATTTGTTCTTTCACAGAGGGGAAAAAAGCAGTGAGGAAAGGCAGGGTGAATGAGTCTAGGCTAGATCATTGAGGAGTGAAAAAACCTCCGCCTGGTCCTTTTCCCAGGTCTCACAGAATGACAATGCCACAGAACCCACAGCTGCAGTAGCAGCAAGCCTGTCCGCAGACAGGACAGTGACAGCGAATGACTGTAAATTCATTCACTGTAGGTTAACTGGCAGAGTATAACCAGCAGAGAGGAAAAAACATTGACCCAAATATGTTACTGTCACCCACAAGTATGAAAACAGAGAAGGCGGTAGACTCAGGTCTCGAATTTAAAGACACTTGAGTAATGGCTTTGGTTGTCTAGGCTAGCTTAGACACTAACAGAGAACTGGTCTTCATGAAATAATGTGAATAAGTCACTCAAAGTAATCAAGGTGAGACCAAAGAACTGATGAGCTGGTGCAAACCAAGTGCAATCCACAAAGCAAGCAAGGCTCATGGTCCCTCTCTATAATAAATACCCAGTGATGTCAGATGTGAATAGACATGCATCTCCTGGCGGATATGCAATGTCAGACAAAAAACAAGCGTTATATGAATGGAACATGGTGTCAGATACAAACAGTCCCTGGGTGGAGTGGAGTGACCCAGGTTTTGATTCTTAGGTCCTGGGGTTTGTGAATGTTATATTTGATAATTCTGTATCATATATGTGTCAGTGTCCAGAGTATTTCTAATATTCTAGATTTGGGTTAAAATTAGACTTTCTCTATGTTTAAGAAAAGGCATTTTTCATGTTTGATGACAAATGGTTTAACCTTTCATGACTGAGAAGGACATTTATTTTCCACATTTAAATTAAAGGTAATAAAGAATTTATTTTATGAGAGTTCACTTTACTATATCAACTGAAATTGGAAGTTATATATAATGGTTTTGCTACATCTATGAGAAATCTTGCTGTTTTGAACCAGATTTATCCCTTATGCAAAGCCTTATTTTCATCACCTGAGAAACATTCTAAAATATAGGGCTTCCTCTTCATACACCAAAAAGTTAACACACCTTCATCTCCAGCAGATCTTATTATTACAATGCAGTGCTATCTAGTAGCCCAAATGACCCTTTTCAAGGTGTAAAAATATACTTAACTTATAACCAGCTGTCAAAAAAGTAACTGCAGGTGCCCGTTCCTCAGGTCCTCCATTGGCCCCTTCTTATGCACAAGCCTGATGGCACCTTTTTGCACTAAGTAACCTACCTGCCTATGACAGAATGTTGGTTCACAGAACAAGAGGACATGGACTCTGATTTCCTGCTTTACTTGTATCTTGATTTAAGAGTTTGGAAGTTCTAATGAAGAAGGGGATCAGAACTATGAGCGGACACTCAAACTCAAGGGAAGTTTGAAAGTCATCTTACTGTGAACAGAAGGGACTTAAATAGGGGAGTCATGACAACTTGCTCTTTGTAAGATGTAACCAGGCAGTTATGTTATGGGACAACCATGCATGTGTGAAGTCTGTAGGTCTATGTTGTTTGTGCATTGTGTCATTGGATCTGTGCACGTATCTGTGAGTATTGAGTCTCTGTGTGTGGAATATGCCACACCACCTTAGTGCCAAAATCTCCCTGACAGCTTCAAACAAATCCTGTACCACCACTTCCCAGAAATGCAGATAAAGCTCCGCAGGGAGTTCATCACATCCTGGGACCTGTCCTGTTCTGTTGGTATTCAGGACCTGCCCTACCTCCTGCGCCCAAAGTTCTTTCTCTAGCGCCTCTTTTTCCACAGTTGAAAACCTAATATTAACACTGTGCAAAACCCTGATTTTTAAAAAAAATACATAGAACAAAATCAATTTAATAAGGCCAACCAATATAAATACTGCATGACAGGTGCTTTGAAACAGATTAAAAGCATACCCCTAGGTACCAATTGGCATGCACTGAGTGTTGCTGAAGACCTTACCTTACTTTTTTTGGTATTATTCTTCACAACACGTCCACCCCATTAGTACATTTTAAATCAACAAATACCATTAAAACAATTAATAAAAAATAACAGAACAAAAATTAATAAACACCCACAGTAAACTACACTAACTGTAAAGGAAAACTAAACATGGACACTACACAGATAGCTCTACTTTTAGGGGCTAATTAAAAGTGTAAAACAACATGTTGTAAACTAAAGTAAAATCTGCAGTTAAAAAAAGAGGCCCTTCCACCTTTCCTTGCTTCTGATCAGTCCCATTACATCACATCTTTTTCCATCCTGAAGGTGAGGTCAGCCAGAATTTTAAGGTATTTCGGTAAGCGAAGTGTCAGTTTTGTGGTCAGGAATAATAAGCATTTTTTACCATTACAACTAATGGCAATTACATCTTTGATGTATGAAAATACACCTTACAAAGGATGTTTTAGGAAAGAATTACCTTTGTAAAGCTGAGGAAGACTGGACATGTGACACCATACATAAATGTAATACTTCTAAGCAGAAGTAAACAACCAACCAACGTCTACAACCACTTGTCCCGAGTTGGGTCGCAGCAAGCCGGAGCGTAACCTGGCAGCGCAGGGTGCAGGGCGCAGGGCTGGAGGGGGAGGGGACACACCCAGGACGGGATGCCAGTCTGCCACTGCCACATCCATGCCATCAACATAATCAGACACACCTGGGACCTGACAGGATATAAGGCAGAAGCAAACGTAGAAGGACGCGGAACCTTGTTTGCCAACAGCTCACTCGTTTTGAGTCAGCCCACTTCTCGCTTCTGATCCTTGTTCCCTGTTCCTAGTCCACCCGCCCGAGTAGTTCTCCCAAAACCTTTTCCTTTCCTGTGATCTAATCCGTGTTCTCGTGTCGACCTATTGCTTGTGTTCACCAACCTCGATTCTGGATTTCCTGATAAACGACGTTTGCAGTCCGAAGACCCAAGCCTGTCCCTGACTACGGTTCCTGTCCAGTCCCTAAATAAACTCCTGTGTACTCCGCAATTGAGTCCGCCTTCTCCTTCCGGACGAAACCATGGCAGCCACAAGACACCACAAGCAGGACTCGAACCCCAGACCTGAGGAAGAAGAAGAAGAAAAAGAAGAAGTCATTTTAAATGTTGTCAAGCACCAATGACATTAAAGTTGGGTTTTTCAACAACGTTTTGTATTTTGAAAGCATACAGACAGCAATATTCAGATGATTCTTGATATGTGAATATAGTGGAAGTCACTGCTGTGCTTCAGCAGCCATAAGTGAAAAGGGTCCATTCAGGCTCAGGTGATATCATTACTTGTACAGAGTACAGGACTTGCAGAGGAATACTGGAAAAGTAGCATGCTGGCAGAAAATTTTGCAAATCTTCTAAGAAGGAGAAGCAGCTGAAAGGAACAAAAGTGAGAATGAAAAACTTGTAATGTTGTTATTGGTGTGCCTGTGAAACTGCATTGTGCTATTTGAATCGTACCGTCATTATTACCTGAACCATGCAGACGAATTAAGTGCAGGAGTCCTGACCACCTTACGCTTGGTGTATGGACATGAGTCACAAGGTGGCAGTATCTGCTCTTCTTCCAAAAGATGAGCGCCAAAGCAGGAGTCTGGAGCTCAAACGAGTACCAGCAGAAAAGGGAACTTCTCATGTATGAAAGCAGATCCCCACAACGGACACAACATACACCAAATAGTAAGCTTCTACTTTTGTGTTGTACGTCGCTTTGGAGAAGAGCATCTTCTAAATTAATAAATGTAAATGTAAATGTTCTGCAACATCATACCACTTTCATCACCACACTTCTGATTTATAAACCGCCTTTAAATATTTTCATTCCTCTATGAGTTCAGGCCTTTTGCATTCTAATTTGCAAAAAGGTGTTTCAACTAAATTTCGAACAGAAAACGGGCACATTTAAAAAATACGTTGTGGAGGAAGCTACTGTGACTGCACGTAAACATAATGAATAGAGAGCTCACAAAACTGAGATCTACATCTCTGAGGGGTGCCTTGTCTGTGTCCCTCTCCAGGGCTGCCATATCACTAGAGTGGCACCGGAGAAGTCGACGGAACCTTCTGAGCGCTGTCCTCCAACAGCCCAACACTTAGTATGGTGTTTCTTGGGTGGGCAGAGCAGAACTGCACCGATGGCAGGGATGCAGACACACACGGTATGCAGCAACAACCCTCCCTCCCCTGACCTGTGCAGCCCAGAGCTTCTCTTAGTGGCACAGCATCAAGGAGAGCTCAGACTTCACATACCATACATGACTCCACAGTGTCACACCCACACCCGCACCCGCTGACTCATCGGGAACACCTGCATCTGATTAAGCAGACATGGCATAAAAGGAGAACTCAGAAGCCCCAAAAGTGTGGAGCCTCATTGAGAAACTGTAGTGCCCTGTCATTGTGTTTGCCTTGGTGTCATTGCTTTCCTGGGTTTTCAATTCCTTTCCTTTATTCCACCGACTTCGGCTTTGTATATTCCCTTTGTACAATGTTCGCCATTCGACCAATCTTTGCCTTCCCTCCGATTACCCGTTGCCTGCCCCTTGTTGAATTTGGACAAGCCTGCACCTGAGTCGGTTGCTCGACTCGCAACCTCCACCATGACACACAGCAAACATACGTAGTACATCAAACTGTTTTAACTGTTTACCACATGTTCATTTCAAACTTCATCCACTATTCATACTTATGTGTTCACAAAAGCTGTTTCACTTTAATATCTCTGTCTAGGGTATGTCAACAGGGCCCACACTGAGATTGTACCAAGTCTGCTTGTTGAAACATGGTGCCATTTCACTGTCTCTCTAATTTCTGGATTGTGGGGGGGGAGTGGAGCTGCTTCAGAGTGAAGAATTTCACTTATGCCTGTAGAACAGAATCACTAATAACATTTTATTGTTCAAGAGGCCAGATACTTGTTTTCCTTCTCTTTCTAAGTAACTTCCCCTGCACAAATGGGTAAAGTTGGGGTAAAGCACAGGTTGTAGTATTAAGTTCATATCAGCAGTATTGCAGTATTAATATCAACAAAATCACATAATTGTGAAAAAGCACGCACGCACGCACGCGGCTGGGGGGGCTGCGGTGGCACAGCAGGTTTGGTCGGGGCCTGCACGCTGGTGGGTCTGGGGTTCAAGTCCTGCTTGGGATGCCTTGTGATGGACTAGTGTCCCGTCCTGGGTGTGTCCCCTCCTGTGCCCTGTGTTGCTGGGTTAGGCTCTGGTTCACTGCAACCACACTTGGGATGAGCAGTTTCAGACTGTTTGTGTGTGAGTGATATATCTGACTGACTTCTGCATTCTTTATGGAGAATGTAATAATAACAATTCTAAACAAAGCATCATTGCGCACAGAATTCCATTTTTCACTGGAATTGTTCCTAAACCAAGAAAATAATTATGGGGCACCTTACATACATTGACTGCTATGGCAAAAGTGGACAATGCGCAACCAAATTTCAGTTACTTTCTGTAGTCTTTTGACAACCTTGTATGGGGATCTGGCAACACTAAGAATAGACATCTCATTAGTCCCATAAGTAAATGGTTCCAAAAATACGTTTTTTTTTCCCACTATTCATGGTGAGTGTTTCTGAAATCTCTATACTCTGTATTACTCATTTATTCATTACATAAAATGACTTGTACACTTCAATGTACAGTTGCAGAGATAGGGAGCATATCCTGGAAACAGGGCTCAGGGTAGGGAAAACCCTGTCCATAGTCCACAGCAGGGTAATTTAGTGTTCACTGTCGTAACTCTGGAGAGCACAAGCTTTATTTCTTGGTACTGACAGATTTATAGAATATATACTGTATATCCAATACTTTAAGCAAGCATATCCGGTAATTTATAATAGTTTAATTTTTTTAGCTGGTTGTTCTCATTCTTAGTTGACATGTCATACATGATGTATAATAATAACTAAGGCGAGGACAGCTAAACGTAGTAAACGCCACTGCAATCGTCTATTCATGCTGCTGGGTTATATCACGGCAGTTAGAACCTAAGTAGCTAAAAAAAAAAAAAAAAAGGTCATAATTGCAGTGCTGTTTTGATTAAAAGTCAAAACTTTTTTCCGTAATTAAAAGCGCAGTTATATTTTGGTGACAATGAATGAATGAATGTGCTAGTAGACGTCCACCGCACCGTCCAATAGCAAATACGCTCAATTCTATTTGCACGTAGCCTAGCACACGGCAACAGCGCTTTCGAGTTTAACATACGCCGTCAACAAATATTCTAAAGCTGCAGGCAAACATCATTTCTGTTACATGTTTATTCAAAAAAGACGTGTACACTATCTTTCTCATGATCTCATGTATTTACTTTTACACATTTATCCCGAATTTATGTAGCTCCAGTACTTGGCGCATTGCGGGCCTAAAGCAGCCAATCACACGCGACAATACACTGTGTGCTATATTGCAGGTCTGCTTTAACCAATAGAGTGCATCGTCACAAAAAAGCACCGCAAATTCTCCAGTGTCAACCAGGAAACTGGCTTGAAGGATAGTATCCTTCCGCGTAATTAAAATAGTCCATTCTGGAGTAAAGGAGATGCGATAGAAATTTCTTATTCTTTTAATTACTTTTCAATAGTCAACATGATACGCACTGATTTAGGTACAGAAGTCGCCACAAATACGCTCTTTCTTCCTTCGCCTTTGAAAGAGGTGTTTTCGCCACTGATCTGTCTAATGCAACTATTGGCACATATTATTGCATGTCGGCGAAAAAGTGACACGACGCTCCTTCAAGCAAGACACTTTAAATGTATATAAGAAACAATATGTGTGTAAATTAAATGTATATAAGAAACAATATGTACTAAAATCCAGGTTACATGTTTGAATTCGCCACCCACAATTGTTCATTTGATTCGCGCAGCAGGCGAGTGCGACACATGCGCGCACTCGCGATCTGCAAATTCAACAGGTGCTATCAAGTCAAATTTTTTTTTTTTTTTTTTTTTTGTTCCCTTCAGACACTTCTAAGTTCTTCAGTGTTTGAAGAACGAACTCCCTTTTGACGTTAAAAACTATAATCCGGCAAGGAACTTCATTTCTCAACCCAGTTAGTTAAAACTAAATTAAAGACACTGGTATGAGAACTTTTAAATTTTCGACGTCAAACTATTTTCTATCAATTCTGAGTGTGTGTATATATAAGTGAGTGTGTGGTGTGTTTTACATTAAGTGACAAACAAATTTCGTTTAGAGCTGGTATACAGCAGAACTATGGACGGCTGCGCTCGGAGACGACATTTGCGGCGCATCACATGATATAGTGGGTGGAGCCTGAAGAGGCTCCCCCAGAAAATGGCAAGGAAGTGAGTGAGGGTTGTGCGGCGGAGGGATACATATTTGCATAGACGTCAATAACAGCGGATACATACCATTGAGCCCCACAAGTGGAGGTTACACGAGGAGCCGGTTAGTATTAGTTATATTGCCAGAGCGAATCGGTGCTATCGGACATGGTAGGTATTCATATTGGTCTCTTTTTTTCTTAATGCGCTAATAGAGCTTTAAACGAACAAGAAACAAACTCGGTTCGCTGTAAAATTTGCGTTGATCATCATGATCGATCGATCGATGTCAGAGTTCTTCTAGACTAACCTCATAGCGGATGTGACTAAGTCGAAGATTACTCGCAATTGTATTCGATAATATAATTGACGCAAACGAACTTAAAGAAGCGATGTTCACAGCGAATCGAATGTCTAAGCATTGCTACCTGAGCTAGCCGCAGCTTCGGTGACGTTGGTTGCGCGGGGACGTGCTGCTGCGCGCGCTACGCGCTTTAATTCGTAGGTAGAGGCGAGTAATACAACGTTAGGATTTTAGATGCTATAACAAATGTATTCGCGAAGCTAAATGAATTAAAATATACCCTAATGCACGAGCCGAGGCGAGCCCCTCGGTGCTTATTATTATGGTCGGCCCGGGGCTTAAAAAAAAAAAAAAAAAAACAGTAGTCAGAGTCGATCTGACGTTCTTCAGACTCAGGGAAACACGAAATAGTTTCATTGTGGCTGTGTGTTAACATTTAGGCTTTTTTGGCCGTGAAAGTACATTTAAACCTTTCTCTTATCCGTTTCCGTTTTGTTCACCGCACAGCGCTGTTTTCCCTCCTTTTTTGTCCGCGAGCCGCACCTCTACGCGATTCATATTTGCGCGTGCCACAGTTGGCGCCTTTCAAGGCTGATCCATTTTGGCTGCGGTTCTCAGTGGACGTTCACACGGAGGGAGGGCAATTAAAATGGGAGTGAAGTTGGAGGGCCGAGTACGGCGGGTATGAGGTGTTTTTGCATAGAATTCGTGATGTAAAAGCTAGGGGCAAGCGGCGCGGAGTGGTCATTTTGCTATCTTAAACCGTTGGCAACAATTATGCAAATGTTTGCCAGCTTGGTAGTTAGCCATTACTGTGAAGGGAAAGTTGAGGAACATCCCTTTGGTATGTGTATATACACACCCAGCATAACCCTCAGATGGTGGGGCTGAATGCTCTGCATTCTTGTTGTAAAGTGCTGATGTGAGCTGCTCCTGTCTGAGGAAGGTGAACACCTGCTTGCACAGTTTTGCTTTCCTGGTTGCCCATGTGACAATAGGTTATGATCTCACCTTAAGGAGGTTTATCCTTCAACACACCTTGAGTTTCCCCAGTTAGTGGTTTGAGCTCTGAGGTGGATGTGCCACCTGGGCATTGTAGATCAGTATGCATCACATGGAAGCTGCAAGTTTTAGCTCTGGAAAACAGACATGTCTTCCAGTCCAGCCTGTGTGCTCACTTCAATCCAGTGGAGCTTCGTCTTAGCTGGACTGAGATGAAAACTGGCAAAATTTAAGAACTTCTATAAGAATATTCTAGGTTTTTGTGCTCAGCACTTATTTTTGTGACTGTTTGAATACAGTGCTTTGTTTGGAGGAACAGTTCCAGTTGTGTATGGCATTTTTTTTCCTTTCCAGTTTGTCACCCTTGTTAATATTTACACTTATTAATATAGCTGCCACTTTTCTCAAAACAGACTTAAAGTACCCACAATTACTTGCCCATTTATGCAGCTGGGTAACTAGCAAAGTAGTTTAAAGTACCTTGCTCAAGAGTACTACAACAGTAGGTGAGATTCGAACCTGCAAGGCAGTGGCTGTAACAACTATGCTGCCAGCTATAACCTTCTATTGTAATGAGATTTGCAAGTAACTGAAGTGTCCCACACATTTCAGCACATGGTCCTGCACTTCTCTCATGGGAGGTTTTGGAATTATTGTAGGACTAACTCTTGAAAGGACTGTGATGGACCTGGTTTGAAAGTTGTTTCTGATGTATTTGCTAAATGCTACAATACTGTTTCACCAGCTCCTCTTGCTGTCAGTAAGGCAGTTGAGAGGATTGATCATGATCAGTAAAGTCCTAGGCTCTCTGTTTGTTCATTTAGCAGATGTTTTTCTCCAAAGTGACATATTTCACAGAAAATGTGTGCATTACCTCAGGGACATGCTGCAGATGTAAGTACAGTTGGTTTCCTTCACCATATGCACTGCTGTTAATCTCACAAGTAGCTGCATAAAACTTTACCGGAATATTGCCAGTTCCTAATCACCTTCCTGGGTTTTTGGTTTGAGATTCATAGAAACATTTGTTACATTGCAGGAATGGCTTTGTAAAGGATTGTTCATGATCATACTCCAATCAGTTATACTTTACATGAACTTAAGAGATTATGGATGACATAAGTCCAGAAGCTATGAGTTTTAAGACCCTTTTTCAATTTGGAAAATGATTCAGCAGTTCTGAGTGAGAGGGGTAGGTCATTCCACCACAGCAGAACTAGAACTGAACCTCTGTGCTTTACCTTTCGTGTGTGGGACCACCAGGAGGGCAGATGTGGAAGAGCGCAGCAGTCTAGTTGGCTTGTAGTGAATTAGTTTTGTACATAGCTGGGAGCAGTTCTATTGATGCATCTGTAGGCTATAACCAGGGTCTTAAATTTGATCCTGGCAGTTATGGGAAGCCAGTGCAGAAAAATGAGTAGGGGAGACGCATGCAAGCACTTCAGCGAGTCAGACACATCTTGGGTTCTGTATCAGCTGTACAGGTTTGATGACAGTAGCAGGAAGGCCAGATGAGAATGTTCCAGTAGTCCAGACAGGGTGTCACCATGGCCTGGACAAGTTGTTGGGCAGAGTCTGTTGTGAGGTCAGGACAGGTCCTGTGGATGTTATTCAGGATGAATTTGCAGGTCCAGGTTGTAGCTTCAGTGTGCTGAGAGAAAGATGGACTTGAGTGAATCCTCACTCCCAGACTCTTAGCTGAGGAGATAGGCAAAATGAGTGAGTTCTCCAGTTTGAGAGATCATGATAGGAAGACAGGCCATCTGGGACATGCAGGATCTTTGTTTTAGAGAGGTTGAGTTGTAGGTGGTGATCAGACATCCATGCAGGGATGTCCGACAGGGAGGCAGCAATGTGCATGGAAATGTCTAATTCTCCAGGTGGAAAGGAGAGGAAGAGCTGGGTATCATCAGCGTAGCAGTGGTATTAGAATATTTCCTGTATTTGTCATCTAATTCTGCAAAGAAATGTTCCTGTATTGTGCTTGAGGCTTTAAGATGGGGAGGGCGGATGGATTGGGGAGAGTCCTAGAGCTCTTTGGGCCTCGCTCTGTGAATTTGGCATTTGTTTTGTGCCATTTTGATTTTTCTCCTAAATCTGTAAGCAACCTGCTTGAAGGAGCAAGGTTGTGTGTTTTCAGTGTACAAGTTTGATCACAGGCAGTGGAGCAGTCTGTGGAAAACACCCTGCTGGCAGGTTGCCCAAAGGAATGCTTTCACCCACTGAGGAGCCCTGCCCTGGCTTGTGGGGAAATGTCAGCCCCCTATCTAAAAAAAAAAAAAAGTGGAAAAATTCAAAGGAAACAAAAGCATTACCACGAGATACAACAGCTTCCCAATACTTGTGTGTTCCAGTGGATGTAGATGAATTCCTAACTTCCTTTGAGGAAGTAGTAGTATTGCCATGCCTGCTCTCTCAATATGAAGGTATTATGTGTCTGAAGATTGCTCAAAAAGACAATTAAAATGCATATCACCAGTTATCTTTTCTTCCTGTATGTGCTATTGCATCTGACATTATGCGGTACATGTAGAGTAACATCGAAGTTCTTTCTTTAAACAATGTAGCGAGCGTATACTGTCTGAAATATAAATTGAATAAAAGTAGTTAATTCTTTGCTTTAATAAAACTCCCTCTTTTTATAAAAAAAAAAAAAAAAAAAACAAAATCAGTGCAAAAGAGTGGCAGGCTTTTGTGGTCAGAGAAAGCAGCTGCAGCTCTTTAGTTGGTGGCACGTCTTTGTTTGTTCTGTAGGGGCTTCTGTGCTGAGTGGAGGACAGGCATACAGACATGGCTCAGGGGTTAGTCCGTTCAGCCTCCGGACTGGAAGAGGAACACCCTGTTGACAGCTTAATGGACCAGATCACTTGCTGAAACACATTCTTGTCACACACATTAAGTTCAGACCAGTATTTTTACAGTAGCATTTTCTGTTGACCAGTTGTGTGGTTGGGTGTCATGTATGCACCTCTGAACCACCTCCCAGTAAGGATGCTGCTAGTGGCCCACCCACATGGTGTAATGACCCAATTTCTTTAGTGCTGTGTGCAGTGTGATGCTGGGAATATGGCAACTCTTTTTAAATGCTGCTTTGGGAGGTATAGGAAATACTAGGTTGAAGGTTTGCTTTTAATGTCATTCCACAATTATACAGATGTATGAGAGAGAACAAAATACAGTTCCCTGGGCTGTGGTGCAACAATGTGCTTGGCAGCAGTACAATATCACGGGCTTAGCCTAGAGGTAAACAGTTGGTAGGTTAAAAATTCCTTCCAGCAGGCAGAAGTCTTCAGTGGGGAAGTACTGGACCTGGAGAGCTGTTTGGAGGTTGTGATTAGAAGAGTGTTTGGGAAGAATGGCTTGGTGTTCTGAGAAAAGCTGGATGGCATAGATTTCAGAGCAAAACAGCATTGGTACATTGTTTGAGGAGGGGTGGTAGTCACAAGTGCTGCTCCAGATCTCAACAGTGCTGAGATAAACAGCGTCTGAGCAAAAGGGGACAGCTGTTACAGCTGCTGCCTTTGGTGGCAGGTTTGAGTCTCGCTTCCAGCTGTAGTACCCTGTAGCAAGGTACCTATTCTAAAATTGCTATAGTAAAAATTACCTGGCTGTATAAATGGGTAAGTAATTGTAAGTAGCTTAACACTAAATCTCTTTGGAGAGAAGTGTTAGCTAAATTAATGTAATATAGATGTTGGGAAAGGTGCTAGTTGGCCTCACTACTTGCCCTTTATAAGTCGTCTGCTTTTTGACCTGCAATCCTTTAATTTGAAAAAGCAACATTTCATGAAAAGAGTGCAACAATGACTGGTTAACGCTCAGAAGCACGAAGAAAACAGATGTGCAGCGTTTTTATGGTTGTCTAAAATTATAGTATGTGGTTAGTGCACATTGATACCTTCTTTTAGACTACCCAGATGTATTGGAACACTGGTTCACTCTTAAATTTAAATTTGCTCTCTTGTTTAATGCTGCTGACTGAAATTATATGAAGTTGTCATGGTTGCTGTGCTGCAGCAGCTTTGAGTAATAAAATAACTATTTTGTTAAACTTCTTTATATTATCAAGGTGACCGCCTCTTAGTGGCTCATCTTGTGAAAATTCTCTGGCGTGACCTTGATAAAGTACAGGTGGTCCCCTATTTACGATGATTCGACTTGTGTGCCCCCCTTCTCGACTTCACGATGGTGAGCTGGCAATAGAAATTCAGTAGAAATCATACCCCCCGCCTCGGGCAAGCGATACGTGAAGTGATACTCTCTTGCAATGCTTGGCAGCGCCGGCTACCCGCATCTCCCATTCTGTCATGCAGAGGTGTGTATTAAATGCATTTTCAACTTATGATGGATTATGGGGAATGTAACCTCATCGTAAATCAGGGACCACCTGTAATGAGAAGCGAAGCAGAGGCCTTCTGGTTATGCTTATGATGTCCCCTTCTATGGGGACTGACCATGTGTTCTTGTATCGTGCAGGGTGGTGCTGTCTTGAGCTCGTGGTGTCATTAGAACTGAGCTGTCCACTAAAGGGGAAAATGAGCCAAGGCTATGGATAGCTTGTCAGTGTGAGATGCTTTAGTTAAATTTTGAATTTTATCTCCTTCTTTCAGGCTGACCAGCTAACAGAGGAGCAAATTGCTGGTAAGCAGAGACAATACAGAATCTTTATGAAGGTGTCCGCAATTGTGTGAGGCGGAACAAAAGTTGTTGTTGTTCGGTATGCCTTTATGTAGCTTTGCAAATGTTTGTATCTTAATTTACCTACTTCCACCCCCCCACCAATCTTTACTAGAATTCAAGGAGGCCTTCTCCTTGTTTGACAAGGATGGTGATGGCACGATCACAACTAAGGAGCTGGGCACAGTCATGCGGTCACTGGGACAGAACCCCACAGAGGCAGAACTGCAAGATATGATCAATGAGGTGGATGCTGATGGTGAGTACAAAACGTCGCACTGAGATCAAGAACGTTGCAGTCGGTTCTTCATGTTTCCACATATTTTACTGTCTGGGAATAGCCAGTATGCATATATGTATAGGTGACTAAAAGGTTTGTGTGTGTGTGTGTGTGTGTGTGTGTGTGTGTGTGTGTGTGTGTGTGTGTGTGTGTGGGGTTTTTTTCTTTCCCTCTGTTCCCTTAGTCGTCATATGCGGTGTTGTTAAACAGCGAGCAAGATTTGCTGTCTGTTCTGAAAAGAATAGTTTCATATTTAGCTACATATCCATGTATCTATATCTAGAATTGGTGTCTGTCATATTGTGACTGCCTCAGTACTAGAGTCCTAGTACTGTTCCAAAGCTATCAGACCTAATAACAACTTTGACTGTTATATGTGTTGTGTTTTCTGGCTGAAGAATGATTTAATGTTCTTTTGTGGAGGACATGTAAATACTGAATACTTTACTCATCAGCAATTTAAAAAAAAAAAAAAATTAAAGCAAACTTTAAAACTAATTTAAAGTGCTTCCGTAGACCACATCCATGGAAAATTCATGCTTATTATTCGTGTATGTATGAACACTTGAAGTCATATTTCCAAGAAACAGTAACTAAATGGCTCAGTGACAAAAAAAGGTAGCTAATGAATATTAGCTTTTCTACTGTTGAAGCACAGTATTTGTTTGCACCTAGGTCTATGCTAATGGTTCCGGCACTCGTTTCTGTATCATTATTCTCTGGTGACTCAAACTTAACCGTGTTGACAAAATATAAATTCTTTTCTAACTGAGATCAGTATGAATGTTCAGATTGCTATGTGACATTGCCAGATTTTTTTTCAGATGAGCAGTGTACCACACCCACCTGCTTGATGTGTGTCTCTCAGAGCAAAGCAAGACTCAAACTGCATAGCAAAAATCAATGTCTATTAAAAAGCAGGTATTGAACTGAAATGGGACTGAAGACTAATGCAGTGTTGTAAACATTAATTTCCAAACCTCATTTTATGAATAAATAAAACCAGATGATTAACCTTTCTTGCTTACTTATTTTGTAAGATTTCGAGAGCTAATTCTCCATGGTTTAAAAAGCAAAATCGAAGAGCTGTATGAGAACCATAACCTATGAATTTAAAAAAAAAAAAAAAAACACACATAATTGCTGGAATGGGGCACAGACTTCATAAGCTTTCCCTTACGGTTGGTAAAGACATTCTGTGCTTGTATGTGCTGTAAGCTGGCTAAAGTGCAGTGTGTTTGATAGGGTAGCATCATGTGAAATATTGTTAGCACCCTCAGCTATAGAAGTGCTCCTATATTACTCATCACACAAATATCCTGAAATCCTTGTCTGTCAGCCCAGGCTTTGAATGCTCCACAATACCACCAGCCGTTACACACACACGCTGGCTGAAACCTTGTCCCAAGCGGGGTCACGGCGAACCGGAGCCTAACCCAGCAACACGGGGCTTGAGGGTGAAGGGGACACACACACACCCTGGATGGGGTGCCAGTCTGTCACAAGGCACCCCAAGCGGGGCTTGAGCCCCAGACCTGCCAGAGAACAGGACCTGGCCATGCCCCCCCCCCCCGGCATTACTGTGGGTCACTAAGGTTTTTTAATAGCTTTTGAATTAGATTTGTATTTTTGTCTCAAACATTAAGCTTCAATTGCAAACCTGTGCTGAATTGGTTTGTTTTGTAGGTTTCAGATTGAACATTTAGCAGTGCATAATTTCTGAAAATCAGTTGCATGTAATCCTTCTGCTGTATTCTGGCTCTGTGCTGTCATGGTAACCGGTGAACTGTGTAACCCATTGAAGTAAGTGTTGCTGAAATTGCAGTGATTTGTCAGATGAATTCTGGGTTTACATTCATTGTGTTGAGGAACGAGGCTGGGCATGTTTCTTGATGCTTACTAACACATGAAGAAAAGCTTGCCTTTTTGGTGAAGAGGCTGGCAGTTTTGGTATCA
This sequence comes from Scleropages formosus, assembly GCF_900964775.1. Classification (NCBI taxonomy): domain Eukaryota; kingdom Metazoa; phylum Chordata; class Actinopteri; order Osteoglossiformes; family Osteoglossidae; genus Scleropages; species Scleropages formosus. Next base: position 28,590,610 of record NC_041806.1, read on the forward strand.
CTCTGCTTGGAGAATCTTAACAGAAGTGACCTGGGTGCTTTGAATCTTCTCTGCTCAGCTGAGGATTGGAACGGTTAGTTGATTGTAAAAGGTGTTTGATACTTATTGGTTCACAGTGAGTTCCTGGTTGAACTGCTTTCTTTGCAGGGTTATTCTTTGTTCTTATGCCTCTTGCATGAAGGTATTTCCTGTAAAGGTGAAATGATTTTTGCATTATTAGCATCTTATGGAATGTGCTGTTGTATAGAAGCAGGTGGGTCTGACTCTGACCTACAAACCGCTGCTTTTATGTGAAGTTGGTTTTATCTATGGGCCTATGTGAATAGTAAATCTTAATGTTAAAAGACCCTCTTATGAAAGGCAACCTCTTACCTGTTATACTTTAACCCCTCCCACACCTGGTGCACTACAGAATAGCATGAGTAATGGTGACGTTTTAATTGGAAGTGGATTATGCAACTGTGCAGGCGGCATGGTGCTACAGCAAGTAGCACTGCTGTCTCAGCACCTGGGTGATGTGAGAGGCTGTGGGTTTGATTTCTGCTCAGTCTGTGTGGAGTTTGCATGTCCTCCCCATGTCTACATAGGTTTCCTCCGGGTGCTCTGGTTTCCTCACACAGTCCAGAAACATGCTGTTCAGGTTCATCTGTAGTGTGTGAGTGACAGTGTATTCCACTGATGTATGGATAAGTGATCCATTGTAAGTCACTTTAGTGGATAAGAGGTGTGGGCTGATAACACTATGTAGTTCACTGGAAGTTGCTTTGGGAAAAAAAAAAAGCATCTGCTAAATATGTAAATTTAGTCACTTAGTGACTTGAAGGATGTAGAGCAAAAAACATGTGCATCAGTGTTAAACAAGATAGTTTTCCACTGCTCATTTATGAAGTAGAAATGGTAATCTGAGGACTGTTTTAGCTGTAAGTTTGGAGCATATCACTATAATACAGGACACCACAAACAGCTAATTTGTTCTGATTGCCTAGTGCTTTTACAATGCTATCTAGCCTTTCCTGCTTTCAGGTTGAAACAGCCTGAGCACTAGGGTGTGTCTAGTGCAGGGTGCCATTGGCAGCCTAGACCACTAGTTTAGACCATTAATGGTGACTAACTCACTGTCCAATGACATCAGATTTTTTTTTTTTTTTTTTTTTTCCCCCCCTCTCCTCCCCCTGCTCCCATTCAGAAATAAATCTGAAGCTTCCTTCTAGTCTTTGGCTAAGCCTGGACAGTCTGCCAACCATATACCACTACCACTCTGTGATAATCCAGTAAACCCTTAACCCTCTATCACTGATCTGATGTGTCAGTCAGTGCAGTAGAAGCATGTGGCAATCCTAGTCCACAGGAGCCCTTTGTAATCCTATTTGGACAACAGTAGCACCTTGCAGTTGATCACTTACCAGCATTCAAGTAGTATCTGATACAATTTCTCCTGTTTTCACATAATAAATGTGATTTCCCTCCTCCCCTTAAGTTCTTCCGGATAGTTTTCAGCATCCTGTAATGACAATCTATGTATAAAATTATTTGATCTATTTTTACAGATGTTTATACCATAATACACCTGTCTCTTACTTCCTTTCCATATTGTAAAGTTGGTGCTTGTATGGATACTGAAATGTGAACACTAACGATACTGGATTTCCTTTATATTACAGGAAACGGAACAATTGACTTCCCAGAGTTCTTGACAATGATGGCCCGGAAAATGAAGGACACTGACAGTGAGGAAGAGATCCGTGAAGCTTTCCGGGTATTTGACAAGGTGCGCCCCCTGCTCAGCCCTTCTATTAGAAAGGCATAATTACCTAAGAGGAGAGAGGCAGTATATAGCTGTCAGTAAAGATACCCCCCAAGGGCCTTGGTGCATGCTGTGTACACTGTATTGTACTGCACATCCTGGGATGTACTGTAGCAAAATGTGTAGGGTTGTTTTGGCAAACATCAATCAGATACATAAAAGGGTAATTAGGGTTACTTTTAAACTTCTTAAAGTTAACCAAGCGTGCACTTCCAGTTCAGCTTGCATAACTGGAATTACTTTGCTCAAATTGCACACAAGTACCTGTTCATGAGTACAACAGCCTCTTGCTCATTATGCCAGCTCCTTGGCTGTCTGGACTTATTTCAGCCCGTGTGTCCCACAGGATGGAAACGGCTACATTAGTGCAGCAGAGCTGCGCCACGTCATGACCAACTTGGGTGAGAAACTGACAGACGAGGAGGTGGACGAGATGATCAGAGAAGCAGATATTGATGGTGATGGCCAGGTCAACTATGAAGGTAATGGAGAGGGGAAATAGTAGGTAGGGACATGCATGTGCACACATACCACAGTTCATCAACAACAAGACTGTCACTCTTGATACAGGTAAGCAGCAAGGTGTGAATTTTCTGCATGATTGCTTATTATTTTAAATATTTAATTCTATTCCTTCTAATGAACTGTTACTGTACTGTAAATGACATTAAACCCAGTGGTTAAAATGGTGCTTCTGCCTCATGATAGCTGTTCACCAGTCATCTCTGGTGTGTGTGATTCTCACTTTCCTGGCACCAGTGCAGCATTATTCAAAAATGCCTTATGACATATCCATTGAAAACTTATATTAATGCACTTTAGAAACTGATGTTCTGAGGTATATTTGGGGTTTTGTGTACTGTTTGACTTTTGTCAGTTTTCATGTGCTGAAATTTTTTTTTTTGTTTTGTTTTCACAGAATTTGTACAAATGATGACTGCAAAATGAAGCTCTCCAGATCATTCCTTACCCTTCTTAGAAGAAAAAAAAAATCAAATGTTTTACTTACCTCTTGCAAAAATGTTCATTTATTCATACTGTTTCTGTATAGAAAAAACTGAATGTTGACATTCTGTCCACACTGGGAGGGGGGGGGCAAAAGAACAAAAATATCTGCATGGAATGGTTAGTAGTCCATCCCCAACAATCAGTTGCACATCAGTAATAAATGAACCTATCTGAGTTACCTTAACAGAGAAAAAGCACTTGAACTAAAGTTCCATTTGCTAGCAAACTGTTTGGGCTGGCCCTTATTTTCTTTTCCTTTTCTTTTCATGCATGCAGCTTGAGGTTAGGGTGTGCTTTGGCAAAACAATGTTCTGAATTCACTGAAGGTTGGTATTCACAGTTTGGTACAGTTGTGCTTTGGGCTGAGGCCTAGAGAAGGGTTTGGTGAGTGAGCCTAAAGCAAAGTGGGACTTTGCTGTGTATAAGGTTGATCTTTATTTTTAAATTTCCCCTTTCTCCCTGCTTCTGTAGAAAAAAGCAAGAATGCTTGGTTATTTGACATGGGTTTCTTCTGGATACAGCTTTTTTTTTTTTTTTTTTTTTCCCTCTCCTCTCTCTCTCCTCTCCCCTTCTCCCCCCCCCCAATAGTCTGTAGGGGTGGGGAAATGACAGGGTGGTGCAAGGTGTTTTTTCTCTCCTCCTTCCCCCACAGTGGCTATTCAGAGAAGAGACATTGCAAAGAGGGATCATGGCTGACCTTTTTCTTTTTGTATCTTGACAATGACTAGAACGCATTGATTTTTTTTTTTTTAGTGTTGTGTATCTTGCAACGCATAGGATTTCAGCACAAAAGTCGTCTTGGCTTTTTGTCTGAATACAGTTTACATCCATTCCAAGTTGTACATGCTAGTCTTAATTTTTTTCCAATAAAAGATCATGAACTTTATAAACACTTTGTATTTCTTTGCCTTATAAAGACTGATTAGTGATCTAAATGCTTGTTACTGCTTTTGTAACAAGCATTGTAAACAAATATCTGAAGATTGTGATGCTACGATGTCTGGTATGAGTGAATGCTTTGCTGCTGAAGTTGGCACTAGAAGCTACATCCTGCACTTGATATTTGAAGGTTCTGACTTGGATAGGAATGGGGCTTGAGTCTACATTACCATATTCAGCTTCCCTCAAGTTTATCGGTTTCCCACAATATTTGTTTTGCCACTCATCGCTCCTTTTTTTTCCTAGGCGTTTACTCATTTAGCAGATGCTTTCCGCCGAAGTACATTTCAGACGGGGGGGGGGGATACAAAGTGCATTACATCAGAAGATTTGGATGCAGACACATGACTCTTGAGTGCTGTATTTGTCACATTCCACTGTATGAGCTGGTGTACATAACATGATTAAAGGTTTATCTCTATCAAAAGTTAAACACATTTATCATGCTCTTGCAAGATCAGGGGAGAAGTGAGTCTGAAAAAGGTGTTTTGAAGCTCTTAAATGTAGAGTTTCAGCAGTTCTGAGTAGGTAAGGTTAATCCACCACATACGGGCCAAAACCAAAGACTTGGTTTTAATTTGAACCTCTTATGTGTGGGACCACCAAGTGGGTAGAGAGGGCAGAGTGTAGTGTGGTTTGGGTATAGTGAGTGCATGTTTTATTGTAAACAGATCAATATTAGCCTTAATATGCCATTGGGTAATTCAGAATGTCTGAAATGATTTTTGAACTTGTTCTGGTTTGTTCTCACACTCCAGAGAATAAGCAATTCAGGTGATGTGGTGATAACTTTTAATATATGCATGTTTTGGCTACTCTAGACTTGAATCCCATCCCAGGTGTACTCCCAATCCTTGCACTCAGTAATTCTGGGATAGGTCCTGGACTGCCACAACCAGGGCAAGTGTTTTAATGTGATTGAGTGTCTAACCATCCTTTTAGCTGCTGACAAAACTTCAGATGAATCCAAATAGCCAGTTTGAGGGCTGCAGTGGACAGGGATTGAGTGGAGCTCTGCTTCAGATCTGATGAGGCCACTGAGCATATGGCCTGGTTACTAAGAGTGCACCAGCCCTCTTGTTTCCTCCCCTTGTTCTAACAAAAGATGTCGCCTTTCAGTGATTCTCCAACTTGCACGTTTTGAGATCCACTGGGTTGCCTGGCAACTGCAACCCACTACTGAATTAGGATCCCAAGATTTAGTGATTAAAAGGCATGTAGGAGTTTAGTCTGAGGAAGGAGGGGGAAACTTTATGTGGGCCTTCAGCTAAATGTCTTTACTGAGTTCTCACTCTTGAGATGCACATCTCATCAAGCTCTTCACAATGATGCGTTAAGGGTTTAAAAAACTTGCACTGGTTGCTGTCTATGGGAAATATCCCTGGTGTATAATTAATCCAGGCCCTTATGTGTTTGCTGTTGGGAAGCAGCTGAACATCAAGCCAACAAATTCCAAAGTGTGTGTAGTCACCTTTGTGGATGCATTTTGAATGCTGTATGCAGAGCAGACTGAGTCCTGGATTGTATGTTGTCTTGAACAAGGGAAGTGTCACTTAAGTACTTCTGCTTGTCTCTTGAAAGAAGAATGTGTCCGTTCAGAGATGGAGATCCATGATGATTGTTTCATTCTGACATTTCTCTGTGCTTCTGGGGAGCTCTGTGTCCTCCTTTATCACTCAGGGGCAGAAACACTTGCAGTATACAACAGAAGTAAGTACACCCTTGTGCAATATCACTTAAATGTCAAATGATTCAAAATTGTATCACCTCAGTAATTGCATTATTTCTAAGTTGAAAAGTACAGTATTTTCTCCTATGTGAAAGTAAAAACTGTTTAGATTTACTATATTAAAAATACAGGCCCCACAGAAAGAAGTCAATGCAACAAAAGTAATTACACCTTTCATTACTGAGATTCAAATCTTACTTCTTTCAATATTGTAAATGTCCACCTTTATTTTTAATGACAGACTCTATCCTCCTCTCCTGTAAACACCAGAACTTTCTCAGTTTTGGACCTATGGACTGTGTCTGTCTGCATCATGGCTCCACATGGGAAAAAAAAATTCCAGAGGAATTAAATCTGATTGTGAGACTTTACAAAGATGGAAAAAGATACAGGAAGATTAGTGACCAACTAAAAATCAGTTTGAACACAGTTGCAGCAATTATCAGGAGGTACAGAACGAGCCATAGTACCACTAATCAGACCCACAGTGGCCTTTCTCCTAAAATGCACAAAACTGCAAGATTAAACTTTTCTAAAGAACATGAGAAGAAGCATGAATTTTGGGAGCACATTCTTTGGTCAGATGAGACCAAGACAAATTTGTCGGGCTCAGATGGGGTTCAGCATGTTTAGTGTGAACCTGGCCAGGACTACCACAGTGAATGTGTAGTCCCTTTTACTTTTACATAGAGCAAATACCCTATTTGTCAACTTAGAAGTAATAAAATTACTGTAAGGTGATACAATTTGGAATCATTTGACATTTAAGTGATGTTGCACAGGGATGTACTCACTTCTGTTGTATAATGTACGTCAACGGTGCCAAAGGTACAAGATAGAGAAGGGAGAGCAGTTTATTCATCCATTTACCATAACCCTTGCACAACGAGACTCGTGTTAATTAGCTGATTCATGGCAATCTCAGCACATCGCTGAATGACTGGTGTGTGGAAGGCTCTTCCCAGAGAACTGACCCTCTGTGTGCACCTCTTACATTGGGTTGTGGGCTCAGCAGAGTGGGGTCAGTGATTGAACTTACTCGTAATGCATTAAAGTGCAAAGGTCTTTGTGTTGGGGGGACCGGACTGTGTTATTTTTAAGAACCATCTTTACCATACCTGGTTGCCTCTACTGTTCACTAAGCATGCTTGATCTAATACCATGCTATTAATAATCGCTTTCTGGAAAGTCACCACAGGTTACGTTGTTACACTAGTAATTCTAGCAAGGGGTGTATCAGTGCCTGAAGTCTCTGGGGGAGGGGGGTTTACTCTCCCAGTGGGCAGATGGGAGAGTGGGTTCAAAAGTCATGTGGAGCTCCAGTCTTGCCCACTGAGAGCTGAAAACAGTTTGGGAGCCAGTGCTGTGAGGAACTGAAGTTGGTGTTCTTAGGGGTCAGCGAGGAGCACAGTGAGCAGTGAGCCGCCCACTCCGCTCCGCTGAGGTGAGGTCAAAATTAAGAACACTTGCCTGACTGACACCTTTATTTCAAAAGTCATCTGATACTGTATGTCACATTGCAAATCACTAATGTACATAGGACATTTTGCCCAGGAGAGACACTGGTATAATTTTGTAATACTCTGTGCTGAGAAGGACCAAAGAAGGACGAACGGATAGTGCTCATTATGAACATTTATTGGAACATGAACACACAGCAAGAGGCATCAGCACACAGTAATGGAAATAATGCTCTCCATTTGAGGACCCCTTTTCCTCAAGGGCCTACGCCTCAAGCCATCCTTTTTTTCAGCCTTTTCAGCCTTTCCACACTCCCAAACAGGCACTCACCCCCTTTTAATCCTCGTCAGCCCCCAAGTTGTTTGAACAAGTGTTTTACATTTTTCCCACAATTCCCATTCTTAACTATTTACAATGAACAGCTGTTCCCGCTTGAACGTGACTCTCCTCGGTAACGCAGGTCGACACAATATGATCACTAAGACCCTATAACTCTGCTCTGTCTTTACGACCAGAACATCTCTGAAGTCAAAAGTATAGTCATGTGCCACTTTACGACGTTTCGCTTAAAGACTGACCATGTGTACAACGGTGGTCCCATAAAATTATAATGAAGCTGAAAAATTCTCATTGACTAGTGACATCGTAGTGCAACGTGTTACTCACGTGTTCGTAGTGGTGCTGGTGTAAACAAACCTACTGCGCTGCCAGTCATATAAAATTATAGCACATACAATTAAGTTCAAGTTCAAGTTTAGTTTATTGTCATAGGTACAAGTACCACGTACAAGTATCATGAAATTCTTACTGAATGCTTTTCCACAGACTATGGACAAAGACAGACATAGAAATACTGCACAAACAGAACAATGACAATGACAGTGAGTAGTGCAACAGCAATAGCAATAAATAATGGTAATAGTGATAACAATAATACCAGTTGACAGCCAGAGAACTTAGAACGAGAGAATGAGAATGCTTAAAGTGGCAGTATAATTTACCAATGTGCCTGGGAGGAGCAGTCCAACTCTAGTTACTAAAGGTGGCACATTGGTTAGTGTTGTATACTCTTACAGCAGTGGGGTAAAAGCTGTTCCTGTACCTAGCTGTGCGGGTTTGAATAGACCTGAGCCGCTTTGCAGATGGCAGGGAAGAGAAAAGTGTCCGTGCGGGGTGACTATGATCTTTCATGATGCGCATCATCTTTCTGAGGCAGCGTGTGGTTTAGGTGTCCTGGACTGCTGGTAGCTGTATGCTGATAATTTCTTGAGCTGTTTTGACCACCCTGTGTAGGGCTTGTCCTGTATGGAGCAGCTGCCACCCCAGGATGTAATACACCCTGTGAGGACGAACTCCACAGCACACACAAAGTGGTGAGGACTGTAGTAGACATCCGAGCTTTCTTCAGACGCCTGAGGAAGTGGAGACGTTGATGGGCCTTTTTGATGGTTGATGCTGTGTGCTCAGTCCATGTGATTTTGGCAGTGAGGGTGACCCCTAGGAATCTGAAGATGTTGACCCTCTCTACAATGTCCCCTCCTATGTAGATGGGTGCATGAGCCGTATCCTGTTTCCTGAAGTCAATCACCAGCTCCTTAGTTTTACTGACATTGAGAGACAGGTTGTTGTCCTGGCACCATTCTCCCAGGAGCCTCACCACCTCTCTGTAGGCCGTCTCATCGTTGTTGGTGATCAGACCCACAATGGTGGTATTGTCAGCAAACTTTATGATGGTGTTGGAGCTGTGCCTGGCCACACAGTCATGTGTGAACAAGGGGTACAGCACCGGGCTCAGGACATTTCCCTGTGGAGTGCCAGTGTTGAGGGTCAGTGGGGAGGAGGTATTACTGCCAATCCGCACACGCTGGGGTCTGTTGGTGAGGAAATCCAGGATCCAATTGCACAATGTGGCACTCAGTCTCAGCCCTAGTAGTTTGTGGATCAGCTTGGTTGGGATGACAGTGTTAAATGCTGAGCTACAGTCCACAAATAATAGCCTTGCATACCAGTTTTCATTATCCAGGTGAGACAGAATGGTGTGGAGTGTGTGTGTGATATTGCATCTTCAGTGGATCTGTTGTGGCGGTAGGCAAACTGCAGTGGGTCCAATGTGTCTGGGATGGTGTTCTTAATGTGTCCCAGCACCAGCCTCTCAAAGCATTTCATTACAATGGCGGTCAGTGCCACTGGGCAATAGTCATTAAGGCAGCTCGCTTTGTTTTTCTTAGGAACGGAGATAATGGTGGTGTTTTTGAAACAGGTGGGTACAGTTGAGCTTTTTAAGGAGGTGTTAAATATTTCCGTGAACACAGCAGCCAGTTGTTCACTGCATGTTTTTAAAACTCACCCTGAAATTCCGTCCAGACCAGCAGCTTTGCGGTTGTTGACATGGCTAAAGGTTTTTCTCAGTTGTGCTACAGAGACGGTGAGACTGGCATTATCATGCAGCGCAGTGGGGATCCACACCGGTGGGTCTTTTTTCTCGAACTCAAAGCAGCCATAAAACGCATTCAGTTCGTCAGGGAGAGATAGAGCGGCACCTGTCAATGTCCGCATCTGTGGTTTATAATCTGTTAATGTTTGGATTCCCTGCCACAGCCTACATCGTGCATCTTGACACATAATACAGATCCTACTTGACTTATGATGGGTCTACTTACGATTTTTCGACTTTATTATGGTGAGCTGGTGATAGACATTTAGTAGAAACCATATTTTGAATTTTTTCCTGAACAAGCGATATGCGGTGCAATACTCTTTCACGATGCTTGGCAGCAGCAGCAATCTGCATCTCCCAGTCTGCCATGCGATTGTGTTTTGTGCATCCATAATGTCACAGAAATGCTCATCTGTGTCTCCTGCTACTGGTGGGAAGAAGAAGAGGAGGGCAATTACTATTGAGGAGAAACTCAAGGTTATTGGCCAGCTTGAAGGCGGTAAGCCCGTAATGACATCGCACGTATGCTAAGATATGATTTTTGGTAGGTTAGGTGTATTAAATGCATTTTTGACTTATGATGGGCTTCACGGATCGTAACCTCATCGAAAGACGGGGATCACCTGTATTCGATAATGATAATAAACATCTATGTTACTGGTTTATGTATTTACTCTACTGTACTTTTTATCATTATTTTACAGTGTACTCTTTCTGCTTATATAAAACTGTATGCTGTGTTACACCAGCAGCAGCATCATAAATCTCATGTTTACTGCATCTTGACTGTATTGAGGCTATATCATCTAGGTTTGTATAAGTACACTATGATGTTAGCACAGCAACGAAATTGCCTAACGATGCATTTCTCAGAATGTATCCCTGTCGTTAAGTGATGCATGTCTGTACTATCTATTTGAACAATTTGCATTTTGTCTTGCTCTGGTTCACAGTGGTTGAGAGTAGATCACAGTGTCCATTTTAACTGGCCAAAAGCACCCTAATGATTCAATTTAATTCAATTCAGTTTATTTTTATAGCGCGCTCTTCTCACAAAGTGACACAGAGCACCTGAACACAGACATAGAGCAAAGAAACAAATATATCAGACAAGGAAACTACAGAATTAGCTTAACACATTATAAATGCTTTTATAAAGCTGTAAGTATGCCTGCTGGTCACGAAGGAAAGGAACAAAAAACTACCAACTGAAAGTGCCAGTGGCTGCCCCCACCCCTCCTGGGCATTCTAGATTAAATAGGACTTCTAAGTCAGTTTACAGGTAATAATGGCATTGTTGCTGAATGGTAGCTTGATTTTCCAGTTCAGTAAGGTCCATCTCATCTGTCTCAGTGGTTAGTCATCATCTTCAGTCAGCATGGTGTGCTTCTGTAATGAGCAACCGGCTTTGTCAACTCTTATTGTAGGGAAACAGTACTCAACAAGAAGAACCAGTTTCTCAGCGTCCTGCTTACATAGGAGTTGCCGTAATTTAGCTATGTGTGTTAACTGGCGGAATCACAACTTAGTCAAAGCATTTACATGAGATACAAATGACAGGTTTCCATCCATCAAGACACCCAAATCCTTAACATAATCTGTACGCTTGAAGCTTATACCATTTCTGGTAAAGATTGATGTTATTGTGTTAAGAGTTTTGTCATCACCACCCACTACAAGCACCTCTGTTTTGTTGGTGTTCGGAGATAAAAAATTTTCACTCATTCATAGTTTTATATCGGTAAAACAATTAGCTAAAGACACCACATGTGATGGGTCATCAGGAGTAAACGAAATATATAGCTGTGTGTCATCGGCATATGAGTGGAAACTTACATTTTGTTTGCAAATAATGTCACCCAATGGTAACACATAGAGTGAGAACAATAATGGACCTAACACAGAGCCCTGTGAAACACCATATTGAACTGTAGTTGAGAGGGAGGGGGTGTAGTTATCAGATTTTAGAACAAATTGTTCACAGTTAGCTAAATATGAGTCAAACCACTTCAGGACATGATCCTTGCAGGGTCCGAGAATACAATTCACAACCAGCCAATTGACTATCAGTTCTGAGAAGGTCTTTTTTAATTCAGATCATACATTTTCCCCACATAGTTCCTATCAGTAAAGCATGTGGATTCAACTAAAAATCAAGAGCACAAGTTCAGTGGCATCCAGTTACTGGCATTCTGTGGTGGGACACTGTTTAGTAAGAATGACGGGTCACTGCAGTCCATGCAGTCCATGATTTTGCCTGTAACTCCATGGCACTGTATAGGCCCACTGTGGGATATTCAAACCCTGTGGGTTTAATTTAAGCACATGGGCCACATCAATATTTCATATGGAAATGAAGCAGGGCTTGGCTTGGACAGACATGTGATAGGTGTCCCTCTGGAGGCCTCTCGGGCTGTGGACGGTGGAGTGATGGGCTGTCTCTTGTATTGCACACTGTTGACACAGCTGAGTAGCCACGGTCTCTCACACATGTCCAATACCATACATGGGATCCCATCACAGAAACACAAAACAGGAACCACACCAAAACTGCAAAATTAAGAATACTTCACATCTTCTTTATATTTTCCTAATATCCAACATGGAGCTGAGTTATTGTGAGTACTTCTTACACTGAGTTAAATATTACTGATCAGTGCACACCAGACGCTGTATTGTTCAGCACGCTTGCAGCAATTGGAACTGCTTGATTAGTGAATTCAGTTTTCTTTGAGGGTACCACAACTGAGTTTTCTCTGCGTTTTAACTCAAAAACCTCATGGTTCAAAGTGCACATCTTTAAGCATGCTGCTTCATGTTCTCCGTCATTTCTGATGCGTAGCACGTAGCTTCACAGCGGTGGGCAAAGAACAGCTCAAATCGTTCATTTGTATTCTTTTCACTTTCTGTGCACAGCTGCTTTTAAACACAACAAATGACTCCTGTCCTCACCCAAGAGTGACAGAAACGTGTGTTTGTGGCTGCAGTGCACCGCTTTTTCTTGACCCTTTTGAGCAGTAAAGCTGCGATGGCGCAAAGAGACAACGCAACATGTTGCTTGCTCCAACACGGTGCATAGGAGCCAAGAACTGCTCATGTTACTCACCTAGAGGCCCTTTTGGGGATGCTCATCCCAGTTACTGCCTGCCTTCATCCCCAGCAAAAATATGTCACTCCAGCCAGGAGCAAGTAGGTTACAGCACAAAACATGGTCGACCTCTGATTGAATCTTATTTCCAATTTGATTCCAATGCAGTTTTTCCCCCAACACATTGTGTTTACTTGTTACTTGATTTAACTCACCCTGTTATTGATAATTGAATGCGCTGGAGATGTGGAATGGGTGCCAACTGTGTCTTTGCCTGCTACTTGTACACACTTGAAATACCAGACACCCCTTACACCAGAATAGTCAATACAAGGACTTGACAAAGCTGAGGGCAAATTTTCATCACCTCCTGTTTTTACAGGTTCAAAGAGACTCTCGAGTGGTCCTTTTTGAAAGAGGCTCAAGTGCTGGCGAGTGCTTGTCAGTGCCATTGAGCAGGAGAATCAGAATCAGAATCAGAATCAGAACGAGCTTTATTGCCAAGTATGTTCGCACATACAAGGAATTTGTCTTGGTGACAGGAACTACCACAGCACAGACAGAATGACAGTGACAAGACACAGATGAGAAGATAGAGTATGTGAGCAAGGGATAAAAAATATTTAAAAATATAAAGTACCCAATATACAAAAATAGTACATAAATAGTCGCTAGATACAAATGCAAGGGAGTGTAAGAGAAATGTGATAAATAGTTATAAATATAAATAGCATTATGTAAACAGAAACAGCGAAAAGTAGTAGAAGGAGACATCCATAACTGTTCCACCTGAAATTGTTACCGTCAGCAATGCTGATAAAGGTATCTGGCCAAAACGCAGCTGTCACCTTACAGGAAATATAACTATTTTGCTAAGCTTGTGTGTGCTCACCCAGCCAGCATATACATTACCAGCGCATTCTGAGCTCCAAGCCCTTAACTGGATTCTTACACTAAGCTGAGCACGTCTTCTGTTTTTTCAACACACAAAGTTTGATCGTAATCATTAGCAATGAGCACTGAGGAGAGTTCAGGATAGGCTGCAGACTGTTACTGACTGTTTATTGCCCCCACAGCACACACAGTGGCATCCATGTCATCCTGTGGCCACCAGGTGTGGGATGTAACTAGAGAGGGATGGCAGGAGATTCTGTTGCCACAGGTAACCCAGTAGTTCTCTACACAGGCCCACCAGACTGTCTGTCACACTATCTATCAGCCCCACTATACCAGGCGCTAAACCAGCACACCTGTCTGCTTATAGGTGAACTGGGGTCACCACACTACTGCACCTTGAGGAGCTGCTACCATCAAACGTGTCAGCTGGTTGGCACTGAGCAAAATGTACAACTACTTTTACAGACCTGGCAAGCTGGATACCCTGTTTGCCCTAAATCAGTATCAAGCAACTCTTAATCTCCTTGCTGCAGAGAACTTTTTTCCCACAATTTTTATGTATAGGTTTAAACAGGCTCAGGTGTGTCCATTCAAGCCCACCTCTAACCCACCGGCTGTTTCCTGGCCTTTTGTGTTGCTTTTTTGTCCCCCTTTTTCACAATCAGGTCCTATGTTTACATTTACATTTATTTATTTAGCAGATGCTTCTCTCCAAAGTGACTTCCAATGATCTGTATGTAGTGTTATCAGCCCACACACCTTATTCACCAAGGTGACTTAGAATGTTAGATACAGCACTTACAATGGGTCACTCATCCATACATCAGTGTAATAGAACTACTATAGTGCAGTTTGCTTCAGAGGTAGTTCAGAGCAAGGGACTGATTGCTCTGGTCCTAAAGTACTGTAAATCCACACATCCATCCCCCCCATGGCCAAGCTGTGGAAGGCAGTCACTCTACATTGAAACCAAGTGATTCACTGATGAGCGTAACTTCTGAAACACACCAGTTATGTCGACAGGATTCCATGCTGATGTTGTGTCCCATGTACACTCATTATCGGGAAAGGAGGGAGCAATATGGATCATTTATTCAAGAGTATAAAGGGACCATGCAACTGTTAAATGTTCGCAGCAAGTTGAGAGACACTAAACCTGACTGCGATCATGTTTGCACACAGTCCAGCAGTAATATTGCCTAAAGCTACGTAACTATACCATATATTGCATGTATTTAATATGAAATATATATTTATCTGACACTATTGTCCAAAACGCCTCACAATGTTAATGTACCTACAATTATGTACACAGCTGGGTAATTTTTACTAAGGCAATTAAGGGTAAGTCCCTTGCTAAAGAGCACTACAGCCAGAAATGGGAAGTGAACCTATGACTTTTACGTCCACAGGCAGCAGCTGTAGCCACGACACTACCAACTGTCCCATGTATGGCTCATGTATATGTTTTTTTCTGTCAGGTACATTGGTGCAAATGGTGAAATGCAACTAACTACTTTAGAATCACACATCTGAATCTAATTCTCTTTCTGCTAATGTAATGTACATATTGCATTTTGTATGAGATGTACATCACTTTGGAGAAAAGTGTCTGCTAAATGAATAAATGTAAATGATGTTAATTTTGCTGTTTCATATTGCATACTCCTGCTTGCAGTGTAAATGGCCCTAAATAAAACAGCTGCATTAATAGAAATGAAAGAAGTGCACTGCAGGGAGCATCAGCACTTTGGTAGCTTTCTACATCTGACTGGTCTGATGAAGCCCTCGGTCATCCATCTCTGGTGTGAAGGTAGAACACCACCTAACACCAAGCCTCACAGTTCAGATGGAGGAGTAGTGGCCAATACAGAAAAATAGCAGTAGAAGTGCTGGGCTCCGTGGGTAATGTAAGCCTCACCCCTGCTGCATCTTTTATATGAGTTGAAAGGAGTTCCCAGGTCAGATGGTTTCTTTGGACAGCATTGCTGGCTTCTGTTTTGTGTTGACAAGCAAAGCCAGAGCCAGTCTGGATTGCTCAGGCACTGAAACACATTTATGGGAGCTTCTTCTTCTTCTTCTTCTTCTTCTTCTTCTTCTTCAATACTACTGCTACTACTAATTGTGTATTAATCCATCTTCATTAACTGCTTGTTATGAGCAGGGTTGCAGGGGTATAGACCCAATCCTGCAATTACTGGCTGCAAGGCTTGGGGGGGTACACCCTGGATGGGGCACCAGTCTTGTGCATTCATATTTTTTACATTGTTGTTATTTAGAACAACTTATTTATATATCAGCATATTATATGTCTGCTCCATATGTGTCTGTTTGGTGTCTTCAGTCCAAATGAGCCAGAAAGGGTCTGCAATGTCAAAAACTTTATTGTGTTTATTTGATGCTAGTAACCATTGCACTCCAAATTTTCTGTCTTTATTACTTGTCTCCCTTCTACCCCCTCATATACAGAAGCCATTCCCAAATACGTGGACAAGAAAACTTTTCATTGAATTGATCTTTCAACATTTCATCTATTCCCCAAACTCACAGATCACAACTAGTTCTCTCAAAGCCGCAATAAACTCTGCAGTCATCTCATCCACCCATTGTGCTCATCTGAATTTGTGGTGCTCAACTACATTTACAGCTGGACTGAAATGTGCTTGTAGAGCAGAACAATAAGTTGTAGCAGTGCTGGGAAACATGTAAAAGATCTCTGATCTTCCGTTCCAAGGCAGTGATGTAGAGCAACAGGTTTTATGGCTTCTAGGCCACTTGTCCTTGCTAGCATTAATGACCATCATCTAGTTGTTGAACATCTACAGCCACATGGAGAAGGGCACTGCAGTTTGATCAGGACAGGGTAGGAACATGGAAGGAAATGGATCAATTGTTGCTACCATACTCATCACAAATTTTTGTTGTGTCTTCAGTCCAGATGAGACACTAAGTGGGTCTATAATGTCAAAAACCGTATTATATTTACCTGGTACTAGTCACAATTACACTTCAGATGTTGTTGCTGAAAATCTGCAGTCCTTTCCTCCCCCTTTCTGTGTTCCAAGTCAATGTATACCTTTGCCCTGCATGTACAAAGCAGAACACAAGCTGTTTTTTGAGGTAAATTTATGATTTACTGAGAGTCATTTTCTGTTTTCACAAACTCTCAGATATATCTCTTGAAGTGTTTTATGAGAATTAAAAGAAGGTGACATATTTTATCTTTCCTTATTGATTTTCTTGTTTTTTTTTTGCTTTACTAGTGAAGGCAAAAGGCAGTACACATCCATTCAAATCTGCATGGAACAGAACCAGAATCCATGTGTATGGGTTGGTTTTTATTGTTAGTGAAAGAAGCATTCCTTTATGTGCCTCAATGCCAATGTGCATCAATGAGCGTGTGATCCAGTGACCAGGAACTGCAAGGCTGACTGCTGTCACTGTGTGGGTGGTGGAGACTAATGGAAAGCAGCATAATGTTAATCTTTGAGATGTCTCTGTGACGATAGCCTGAAATCTTAGTTACCTTCCCAAATCGACAATCAGCTGCTGTTTGTGCCATCACCAAAAACCTAAAACTGCTTCTCAGTGGTGGTTCTAATCTGTAACCTTCCCTAAAAATGCTATGGCCTCCCTTTTAGGCTCGCAGGTCCTATCCCTACACTTAGAGACTCTGCCATAGCCTTGACCTGGTCATGTCACCAAAGATAGCTACCCTCACTTAGTTCTCTTGTGCAACTCCTGAGGGTATACTCAAATGTTGCTTTCTTTGGACATAACAAGTATAGTAGAGAATCAGCTTTTCGCCAGTTGAACAGGTTAGATGGACTTGGAAACATATCATAGAATGCCTGGATCAAGAATCTGATATGCTGAAGCTCTGCTCTCCTTGGGACCTTGCTTTCCAGTACCCCTTATCACTTTGTCAGTGCACTGTACTGCTGCATACCTGTCATCCTACCAATCTGTCCTTCCTCTGTTGTTGAGTGTACCTCTTTTTGAATCAATTTGTGCTTGTCCTTTCCCTGACCCTTATCATACCTCAATGACAGAACACTTCCCTAGTGCTTCCATCATCTGTGTTACCCCAAGCCACCATTAGGCTCATAAATGTTAACTTTAGCCTGCTGCTTTGCCCAAATAAGGCAATGATATTCAGTTTCTCAAGTAGATAAAGCTAACTAAAAAGATAAAAGCCAATCTTTCTTCCACAGGACCCAACCCAAATCTTGATAAAGAGACCACAGAATTCATGACAGAATGCCATACTGATATAGCCATGTTGTGAACTTATTTGGAAGTCCTGACTTGTCCACTACTGCTAGCCAACCTTCCAGTTCCAGGTTGGTTACTTGAATAGCTGCTGAAACTCTGAAGCTGCTTTTGAACAACTTACCTAAGTATTTCATTGGCATCTCCAAAATACTTAAAGAGTACTTTCAATGCTAAAGTGGAACTTGTCAGCAGGCTTACTTTTCCTCAGCATGACAGACCTGGACTTGGATGGCTTGAAACTCATCTGAGCACGTGTAATTAGCTATTCAAACTCCTTCATAAAATTCTGATGTACCTTTGACCGTGACCGTGATGTACCATGAGACCCACTATTTAGAAATGTGTGTGGCTGATATACCTTGACATGCAGTTCAATGTGGCTGTGTGTTGTCATCCTTTCCTGAGTGCTTCTTTGTTTTTGTTATTCTTCAAATCTGCTTTGCCAAATTTTTCCTTCCTCTCTCAAAACAAAAAACAAACACAGTAAGGACAAGGCCTGCCATGATGCATGCAGTCCCATTGCTCAGGATGTTGGCTAAAATGTCCCATACACCATCAGCAGCTTCCTGTGTTTTCAATTACAGATAAGAGGTACCCACCCCAACACTCTTTTTTTTAATTACTCCAAGTCAAGAGTTATAGGCAGAAATATCAGGACTGTTTAGGGCTGGACACAATTCAGAGCTGGAGCTCCAAACACCCTCACCCTCAGGCTTCCTCCTCATGCACTTTGTCATCACGCCATCATTCATTGTTCCATAATTTGTCCTGTTTTAGGTCTTCACAGAGAGGGTGTGGCGGCACAGTGGGTTTGGCTAGGTCCTGCTCTCTGGTGGGTCTGGGGTTCGAGTCCTGCTTGGGATGCCTTGTGACGGACCAGCGTCCTGTCCTGGGTGTGTCCCCTCCACCTCCAACCCTGCGCCCTGTGTTGCCGAGTTAGGCTTCGATTTGCTGTGACCCCTCTTTGGATAAGTGGTTTCAGACTTTGTGCGTGCATATATCTTCATGGTGCTGATGTTTTCCATGGGTGCTTCCTCATTTTTACTTTTTAAAATATACTGGAATACCCATCACTCATCTGAATGAAAAGATAATGGTCCCAGCACAACAGGGAGATCCTGAATTTATGAATTCTTCATACCTCACGGTAAAAGTTTGCAAGATGGAAAAAAATCAGACTAAGCAAACAGTTTTTCAAAATGAACCCTCAAACTATTTTTTAATCAGCTTTTTGGGAGCTGTTTGTCTGTGTGCAGCACAGGTTTTCTAACCTCAATACAGAAAGAAGAATAAACTGGGAATTCTGCACAAATTTTAATTATGTATGGTTTCCATTATGTACACTGTCCTTTGCCTAAATTTAACTCCATTCTGTAACCGAGAAATTGCTTTCAAGACAATGAGATTAGAGTCAGTGGAAGTTCTTTTCCCACAGTTGAGCCCGTAATTGGTTAAGATGTCCTGCTCTATGATTGTGGTCTGGTAATATTATCACTATGAGATGTCGACAGTTATCGCAGAAGGCACTGTGGGCTTGTAGCATGAATTAGGGCAGCGTTGTGTGATTGTATTGGTAGACAGCATATAGTTGTGGATTTGCATGATGGAATAAGCTTGCACTGAGATTGCAACTCTAAGAAGAATGGCACTGAAGTATTGGACCAATAAAGATATGTCTTATGTCAGTGAACAAGATTAGGCAGAGTGGCATGTTGTGGTTTTTTTTTTTTGTTTTTGTGTGATTGTTTTGCAACATGGCACTGTGGAACACTGATCTCCTACATCCATTTTCAGAGGAGCTGGGGTGAAAAACTGTGTAAAAGGCATTGTATTTTGTTGGCATTATAGCGCATGTTATACCTGTTACATAATAAGGTTTACCCCGCCAAAGTTTGGCAAGCCCAAACACAAATAAAATGGATGTGTTAAATCTTCATTCTGGAAAATGTTGTGGCTGCCCGCCCTCCACTGCGAACTGTATAACATTTGTTTCAATCCTCAAGTCAACACATCCATTTTGTATAGCAGTTGGCTGGTCTTGGGTCTTCTGAAATAACTTTCTCTTTATGTAAGTATTAAATAGGCAAATGAGAAGACAACGGGTTTTTGTATGACTTACGCTGTTGTAGATTACGCCGCCCCCCCCCCCCCCCCTCACCACGCCTGCCTCGTGCCACAAATTAAGCAGAAGTACTTTGCTTTGCCTGCCTGATGGCTCAAGTGGACAGAAGATTGAAAGTGCTTGTCAGGTTGGTGAAAACGAGTGCAATGTGACAGCAGCCAAGAGCACCGCTGAGCCAAGAGAAAAGGGGCAGAACTGGAAGTTGAGAATTTGATGGCACCGACAGGGTGGCTGACATACTGTAAACCACTCTCAGCTTGTGGAGACAATTTAGCTCTGTTGCTTATCAGGTCACAAAAGGTGACAGAAAACCTCTCAGATGATGGTCCATAATGAAAATTTTAAAGGGACACAATGTATTTGACTTAAAAAGAACAGCCATAAGATTATACTAAGTAGTTTATATTTTTTTAATGAAAAATTACAATATTCACCAACATACAGCAGCTCACAGGTAACACAGTATTTCTACTATTTTGAGCTCTGCTGTACCGAACTTCCTCCATATTCAAATGCCCCCATCCTGGTTCGAACATGTCACAATAGCATAATATGGCAAAGCTGGTGAGAACAGGTAGTAACTGTATGGCTTAGGACAGCACTTTTCAAATCAGGTCCTTGTGGACCCCTTTGTAAGGCAGTTTTTGCTGCTGTTTGTAATTAACTATTTGTGAGAGCGTTTTTGATTTGATGAATGGCACATTTCAAAACGTTAATATAGACGGTCCCTGATTTATGATGGGGTTACATTCTGATAAACCCATCGTAAGTTGAAAATATTGTAAGTCGAAAATGCATTTAATACAGCTAACCTACTGAATAGCATAGCTTCCTATCCTTTTAGATGGTCAAGATTGTCAATTGGGGAAGTCCAAGTTCACATGCGATGGCCATTACGGGCTTGCTGCCTTCATGCTGGCAATCATCTGGAGTATTTCCCTTCCTCTTTTTCTTCTCACCAGTAGTAGGAGACACAGATGGGTGTTTCGTAGACATGATGAATGCACAAAAGATGATGTAGATACAAGGGGTATCCAAAAAACACACTGGCAACACAGAGCACTGTAGAGTATCGGTTGTATACACTAGCGACCACATGGCAGACTCGGAGATGCAAACTACCCAGCTGCCCAGCATCATGAGAGAGAATCGTACTGCATATTGCTTGCCTGGGAAAAAATCAAAATTCAAAGTTTGAAGTACGATTTCTACTGAATGCATATTGCTATCCCACCATCATTCACACAGGTTTCCTGCCACAGTCCAAAGGCATGTGTTTCAGGTTAACTGATACCTGTAAAGACCTTGTGTTGTGTGCATGTGTGTGTGCATGTGTGCATATGTGACTACCCTGTACTGGCCTCCTCTCCAGGATGTATCTAGACCACTGTGACCACTATAATCTGGACAAGTAGTTCCTGACTATAAGTGAGTGACAATACCCATAGTTATAATAAGATTAGAAAATATGTTTGATATGTGCATAGATTACATTATTTCTAATAAAGCATGATTTTTCCTACCTATAAAACATATTTTCCAGCACAAATTCCATTAAATAAATTTTCTGAATGAGAAGCAGCAGCAATAAAAACACACACATACACACCTTCACCAGTATAAGAACTCTTGGGGTCTCAAATAGAACACACACCAGGAGCTGTACACACTGCCACTCATGTACTCCATCATTTCTGGCATTTTTTCTTGTCCTGATGCTGTCAGGTCCTTAGCAACGGCTATAGAAGCAGCAGTCAGTGTTTCCCACCCCGTCACCACAGCCCTGAAAGCTGTAATGCATCTCCACAACTATCCAGAGAGCAGCCCATGTTGCTGTTCAACTGCTATATCAGATAAAACTGTTTCTCGTTAGCATAGATTATAGCTGAGAGGATTGAGCACATTCCTCTTGCAAAATACTTTCATTCTTCAACAAAGGGCTTATACCATCAGCCCTCAATCCCCCAACATACCAGTGCTGGAACAATTGCTCCTTGGAGAAACATGCTATTGTGATGGAGTGCAGTAGGGGTCAAGTACCTGCAGCAAGCTGGGCTGTCAGACAGGTTTTGGCAGGGGGCAGGAGGTTAGACACAGCAAAGGCGTTATAAGCTTTCTTTCATCTCCCGGATTTATCTGGCTATGCAGCACACAGGAAAGGAACTGGAACTGTGCCCTTACTACCTGGGATTTTCTACTCCCTTTTTATGCATAATAATCAAGTAATGGATTTGCAGGTGGCTGGCAGTCAAAAGGACCAACACTGTTTTCTGTAATGCAGTGGTCTGTGTTTCACCAGAGTTGTCTGTGTTTAATTATACAGGTACATAACAATTGTCTGTATTTCATCATGGAATTGTATAGTTGTAATCTGTATTAAATCACTGAGTTTTATAATAGCAATGCATTTCTGCAACAGTAGCCTGTGCAAGCAGCCATTCCATGTTTTGAAATGGTCCATAGGATGTAGCAGTAGTAGTACTAGCTGTTGGTCTTCAGCCATGAAAGAGCAGTGCTAAAAGCAGGCCACTTTCAGCTGTGCTTAACCATTCTGTTGTCTAGTAGTAATGTGCACATCAGCCAGTAGAAAAGCGATTGTATACCTACCTTGACAAGGCATGCGGTCTTATCTTATGATGCTTAACGACAAGTTCCAGCAACAATAACATCAGTCTCCTGGTACTTTTTGTATAAGTGACTCCTTTCTACAAGGGTATTACTACTAAAGTACTCTACTGTTTGTTCACAGTGGGCATAAGAGACAGCGAATGTATAACAGAATATCAGTTTGAAAGAAAAAGCCTTTATTCTCCATATGGATACAAAACAAAAGACTCGCTCTAAGGCTCATAGCCTGACAAGAATCGATAACATTTACCAAGATTCATTTTGCCATGAAAAATCATGAATTCGGAAGTATAATTCAGTAACTACATGGGTGTGATATACAGTAAAACTCCTTAGACTTCCGTAATACAGATCTATATGCGCTGCAAATTTCTAGAGAGATAACAAATGAGCCACATTTTGGGATATATTTAGTCTGGTGTCAAACTTCTAGTGAACTTCTCTGTCTCACACTAGCTGACTGCTTAATTGATACATTAGTGTCATTGTCTAGTGTCATGTCACCTGATGCACAAGCGAACTCATGGCAGTACAGTTGAATCCCATCCTGGGCTGTTTTTATCTACGTTGAAACCCACAGTTTCGAAAATGTTAAATAATTCAAAGTTGTAATCAGCAGATTCACTTAACAAAAGACAACAAACCATGCATTATGGTTTTTTGAGTACGGGAAATTATTCTTGCCTAAACAAATATGATATGCATAGAGATACAGGGTATTCTACCTCTGTGCTGAAAACAGTCATTATGCTGTGTACACCTGTTTATTCCTGGATTCTCCACACAAAGCAGAGCACAGATTGATGTTCATAATGTTAAATAAAGCTCTCGATTTCCCATACCCTCCACCTAACCAGGAAATAGTTGTATTTTTTATTTGACTCCACTTAGCATTTCTTATATCAATATATTCAGTACGAAAGAACCTCCCTCTTTTAAGTGGCTGTTTTGCCTCATTTGTAAGGATTCCCTGAGAAGGCACTCTGTCTGGAGGGATGCGACACAATGATGCACCACTGGGGGAAGATGTTCCTGCTCCTTGACAGTGATACAGCACTCGTTGTGTCACAGTACCTAAATTTGTCTCATGCTGGAGCCTGTGACTGGCCCAGGTTCTGAATCAGTATCTAAATGGCCCCTTGGCCTTGTACATCATCTTTTGCATGTCTTTATCCAGTTGATTGACTTCTAATAAGGACAGAGTTGAAATGTGGTGATAAAATCTTCCCATATTTCTTGGACCCCAAGGGTGCCTACCAACGCCATAATAAAAAAATGAGTGAAATGATAAGAAAGGAAGTCTGAGGAACACTAGTTAGTGTGACAACATATAACATTACAAATGTGTGATCCATCCATTCATGCGTCCATCCGTTTTCAGTTAATAGTCCGAAAACTTAACAGAAATGTATTTATTTATTTATTTATTTATTTATTTGAATTTATCTGTTAAACAATGGACTCAGATTTTGTGGTCAACAACAGCAGAAGAATAAAAATACATATATATTTTATTTTTGTGAAAAAAAAAAAGACAAAATCAAAAACTGTAAAAGACTGAATTTAAATAAAAAAAAACAACGCAAACACAAAAATATGCTTTGACACAATAAAAAGTGTATAACTATGTACTCATATGTGTACAAACCCCCTGTGTCTGTGTGAGTGTGTTCTGGTTTCCTCCCACAGTCCTAAGCATGCAGTAATGGTGGACTGGTGACTTTAAATTGCCCATTGTATGTGAGTAACACAGAAAGTGTGTTTCATTGGTATTTGGATGAGTGTCTCATTGTACTGGTATTTCACCTTGGGTGCGTAAGGTATAGGCTGATACTGCTACAGGAACAGTCGGCCCATATACTGAACATGGATACAAGTTTTCTAGGACCGTGATACCGAAAATGTATGAACCGTTGGTCTGTATACTGGGGCATACCTGTTATTTGCTTGTAGGATTCTTCAGATTGCTGGCTTATCATCTGAAACTGCTTTTATTGTTGCACAATAGTCTGGTTATGTGTGTCATTGTAAAGATGAGCTCTGGTACTGAACGCATACAGATTACAAATCTCAGTCACACATGTAGGAAACACACATTTACATCTACGTCTACAAGTAAACACATAATAACCATCTCCAGCACACACTGCAGCAGCTGTCACTACCAACTCACAAAGAATGGAAGGATTTCTTGAAAACAACAGATTCTATATGGAATTTGCAGACAATGGGCTCCACAGTGGCATACAGTGTATGGCCAGAGAAACAACATCTAATTAATTTCATGCATGAACAGCTGACACAAGAAACACATGAATAGTCTTCATGTTGTCCAATGCAGTAAGTGTTAGTACTGAACTATAAAGCAGCTGAGCGATGGATTTCACACACAGAAAATATAAATTCTGCCCCCTTTTCCACAGGCTGTGCTTGATGATGCCAAAGCTTCCAAAGAAACACTGTCCTTGACAGTTTCTTGAAACTTGAATCTTCGTTGATGGTCTGCATGTTTTCCCATGGATCTCTGCTCCTGCTGCTCTGCGAAGTAACATGTCTTGGGAGGTGGAGGGGGTGCTCGACAATCTGGCTGTGTGTGACGCATGCTAGTCACTGGGAGAAGGAGACTGACCCCTTGCCTGAACGGGGTTCAACGCCTGGAAGAGGATCTGACGCAGACAAATACTAATCTGATTACATAGTCACAGTGGCTTGTGATGCAGTGTGCAGCATGCCAAGATCCATCACAAACAAAGTCTTTTTGGTGGAAGTGGGGAGTCCTGGGTCCACTGAGTCTGCCAGTTTCCTTTCGGTGCTGAGGCTGGTTAGGGCTCTCAATGAGCATCAAAGTGTTCATAAGGAGCCAATAACAATAAAGATGTTTGCTGTATTTCTTAGAACAAAGACAAACTTCTCTGACCAGTCCTCTAAATGAATAAAAAAACAAACCTATTTAATAAATATCTTAAAGGATAAAATACGCTCCCTCTACAAAGAGATTGTAATAGCAAGATTATTCTTGATTAAAATAAAAAAGATAGAATTTTATTAATATATTCTACAGAGGAATCATCATTACCCTTATTATTTGGGATTTGCATTTAAATGATTTGCAGCCAAATGACAAACATTCATGCATTATTGCAATTTCCTTCTATACATGTTACTGCAGTATATATGTGAAATATCAAAAAAAAAAACTAAACAAAGCAATATATTCAAAAACCTGGGATAGCTTGAAACAATAGACGTTTCCCACTATATATTTTCTTAAGTTACTTTTTTAAACCCTTGTCCAAGTTCACCTGTTCAACTGAGCTGTATGCCTTTGGACTGTGGGAGGAAACCCATTCAAACATGCAAATCCCACACAGACTGAGTGGGATTCAAACCTATGCCAGAATAGCCCAGGTGTTGTGGGACTGCAGTG
This sequence comes from Scleropages formosus, assembly GCF_900964775.1. Classification (NCBI taxonomy): domain Eukaryota; kingdom Metazoa; phylum Chordata; class Actinopteri; order Osteoglossiformes; family Osteoglossidae; genus Scleropages; species Scleropages formosus. The sequence goes on from NC_041806.1 coordinate 28,616,425, forward strand.
CTACCTGCTGCGGCATTGTGCTGCCCTATATAGTTTACTGACAACTAAAAATTATTTTAGCTGTCCATTCCATGAAATTCCTATGACATAAAAGCCATTTTTTAAACAATAATATTTTAATATTTGTTTTGGAGCATAAATGTGCTGCTTTGTTTCTTTTTTAATTTACACATTTTTGTGTTTGATTTGAGTAATCATGTAACATAAAATCTGTCTTGGGTGTGTCCCCTCCCCCTCCAGCCTTTCGCCCTGTGTTACCGGGTTAGGCTCCGGCGCCCCACGACCCTGTATGGGACCAGCGGTTTCAGATGATGTGTATGTGTGTGTGTGTGTGTAACATAAAATATAAAGGAATGGGGGGAAAAAAAAACTCCCACTCCCCACATAGGTCAAACCAGCATCTATCTTAGCCTTTCAGTTCCATTGGCTCACCCACTTGTAATGATAGAAATATGAAGAGCATTCTAGAACTTTCTAACACAAATGAATTCCCATGCTACAGATTTCAATCAAGTTGATTGGTTGTTAAATCCCTTCTATGTCACTTCAGGTTTAATAACACAGGAATTAAATTAAAAACCCAGACAATGCCTTCTCGTAATCCCAGGCTATCATTGCTCTGAATATAGCCTGGGTAGGTACAGCAGAACCAGCTGCTGAGTTCCTCATTGCTGGAATCAGCTAACAAAGAGATAATTCCTTTTTGTGCCAGTTTTTATACTGTACCTGACTGATACTTAACATGAGTTTCTATTGAGTTAGATGCTTCAACAGAACAGAACAATTATGAGTTGAGATAACACAAAATTTATCTCATGAGAGTGGCTTAGAACATTGGTGTTCAGCCTTTTTTCCTCCCAGGTCTCCTAATCCATCCATGATATTTACCCTCTTGTACTTTTGCTGCAATCCTAATGAAGGTGTTAGTTTCCAAATTTATGTTCTCAAACAAAAACTTATTTGTTGCTAGTGCTACTACGCTCTCCGTTTTTTCCAGCATTTTCCTTGGTCCTCATCCTCTTCGGCTTGTCTGTATTTGACATTTTCAGTGTTGTGGACATTCTCAACCACTGGGCTGTATGCTCCCCTTTTGGACAGCTCACCATCAAAGGAACAGCACTGGAATGGATTGAGTCCTAGATAGATCAGATAGATCGTACCAAGTGGTCTGGCAGAGCTTCCAATCATCTCCTCAACCTCCTTCAGCTGGTATCACACAGGGGTCAGTACTGGGCCCCTACTCTCCTCAATCTTCACCTCTTCTGTCTACCCTGTCATCAACTTCCATGGATTCTTCTACCACTGTTATGGTATGATACCCAGCTCTTCCTCTTCTTTCTGCCCGGAGCTAAAGACATTTACTTGCTTATCGCCACCTGCTTCTTTGACATCTCTGCTTGAATGTCTGATCACCTACACCATCATCTACAACTCAACCTCTCCTGCAAAGATCCCTTGCCACAGGGCTTGTTCATCTTCCTCTTGAGAACTCTATCAAATTGGATAACTCACTCATTTTGCCTACCTCCTAGGCAAAGAGCCTGGGAGTGCTGATTGACTTAAGTCTATCTTTCTCTCAACAGATTGGAGCCACAAATTGGACCTGCAGATACATCCTACATAACATCTGCAGGATCGCCCCTAAATTACAACAGACTCCGCACAACTAATTGTCCAAGCCATGGTGATATCCCACCTGCAATTACTTATCACTGCAACTCTCTCCTGTCTGGCATTCCACCTCTGCCATCAAACCTCTACAGCTGATACAGAACACTGCTGCCCAAGTTGTGTTTGACCTGCCAAAGTATTTCCATGTATCACCTCTCCTTGTCTCTCTGCATTGGCTTCTAATAGCTGCTCAGATCAAATTTAAGACTCTGGTTATGGCCTACAAAAGCATAAATAGAACTACTACAAGTACTCCTAGATATCTTCAAGACCTGATGATTTGCTACACCCCAACCAGACTGCTATGCTCTTCTATCTCTGCCTGCTTGGTGGTCCCATGCACAAAAAGTCCAAAATCAAAAGCACAAAGTTCTTTAGTTGTGGCGCCAATGTGGTGGAATGACCTCCTCCTCTCACTCAGAACTGCTGAATCTCTCTCTACATTTAAGAAGGGTCCCAAAACTTTCAGGCTCACTTTCTCCCCTGATCTCTTAAGTACATGCTAAACTTGTAAAGGTTCATGTTTAATAATTTTGTGATAATAAATTGTTGAATAAAGGATAAACCTTTATGGAGCTACTCTTGTGATATATACTGGTTCATTTGGTGGAATGTGACGCATTAATTTTACTCAAGAATCATGTGTGTGTGTCCAAATCTCTCCTTCTGTTGATGTAATGCACACACTGTATTTTTCTCTGTGAAGTACATTGCTTTGGAGAAAAGTGTCTGTTAAATGAATAAATGAAGATGTATGTAAACTACAGAAAATGAATAGACATTTCAAAAATAGCCTACATGTTTATTACATACACACCCACATTGTCTGAAACCACTTGTCCCAAATGGGGTTGCTACAAGCCAGACCCCAACCTGGCAACACAGGGCACAAGGCCAAAGGGGGGGGGGGGGGGGGGAGAGAGCACAGCCAGGACAGGACGCCAGTCTGCCACAAGGCACCCCCAGCAGGACTCGAACCCCAGACCCACCGGAGAGCAGGACTGTGGTCCAACCCACTGCGCCACCGCACCCCCACCCAGTGTAAAGACACTTCTATGATAACCTGTAATTTCCAAAATACAGAATTTAATAACAAATGCACTCACTCAGTTCAACTATTACTATTCAGATGAAACAAAAAATGAGTATATATTCTTAAAATACACATTTAGTCACTGCAGAAATTTTTCACTATTTAATTATAGAATCTGCTCAGCCGGTAAAGAGTGCTGCTGTTGCTTATTAATAATATGCTCAATGTGTGATGTCATCCTTAGGGACCAGGGTGACCCTGAGTTTAGTTCTGAGGGCTGTCATGGCTGAAAACCCAACTTTACACAGGTACGTGGTGCTGAATGGTATCAACACCTTCATTGCTTCTTCATGACACTCTGGGTGCTCTGCAACACTCTCACACCGGAATTTCTCCAGTGGGACTTCCCTGAAAGGAGATCTCCAAGTGCCATCAGATGACATATCTATGAACTTTCAATAGTTTTCATAGTGAAGTTACTGAAAGTCAAGGGGGTGTGGTGGCGCAGTGGGTTGGACCACAGTCCTGTTCTTTGGTGAGTCTGGGGTTCAAGTCCTGCTTGGGGTGCCTTGTGACGGACTGGCGTCCCGTCCTGGGTGCGTCCCCTCCCCCTCCGGCCCTACACGCTGTGTTACCGGGTAGGCTCTGGTTTCCCACGACCCCATATGGGACAAGTGGTTCTGAAAATGTGTGTGTTACTGAAAGTCAGTGAAGAGCATTTTTGTTCAAAGGTAAGATGCTGCTTGATCCTCTGTTAGTACAGGGAAATAACTCAAATTTCTCCAGCATCTTTGAGAGATGCACTGTTAAATGATTTTCGATAGTGCATGCAGATGTGACGTTCTTCATAAGTCGGTTGACTCATCTGTTTGGATTGCAGTCATTGCTGCAGAGCCTCGTGGCACACTGCACTTTTATATCTTCCCACATAGCTCAGATGCAATGTTTGACAGTATTGTTTGATAGCAATATTTTGGTTAATTGCTTGTACCTCTCCTGTCTAAATTATTCTATCACAATTTCAGTTGCACAAGGCAAAACCAAGGTTTCCCCAACCACATGAGGTTTCTTCTCTTGAGCTATCTTGTGCACTACAGTGTGTGATATTTTAGACGTTTCTTATCTACACCAGTAGTTACCTTCATTTCAACTTGTGTGCTAGTCAGTTATTTTGCCTTTCATTCAAAAAGGTCCTGGGCTTGACTTGGTACTGGTCATGTTTTGTCTGTAAATGTCTGATGAACTTGGCAGGTCTCACAAACTTGTTGGAAACACGACGCACTGTGGCTGAGGTAAACAAAAAACAGAATGAAGCCACTATCTAGTCAGAATCTAACAATTTTCTACATGTTTCAGTCCAGCATTACCTGAGCGTTTCTACCTTTTTAGGCTTTCCTAGCTGTGGGTGATTCATCATCCTCTGGATTCAGCGATGGATCATTTTCTGCGACCCTGCTTGGGACAAGCAGTTTCAGACAATGTGTGTGTGTGTGAGTTGAAAAGTTACTGAGAACTTTTGGTTGCTATTAGGCATACCCAAGCTAATACACTTTTACAGTTGAAGTTTAACACACCAGTGAAACAAACAATCAGTATCAACAGTTCAATATTGACACTATGGTTCAAGTATTAATTTCTCAGTGGTTCCAGTTTCAACAGTTCAATCACCAAAGTTCCAACAGTTCCCAATTATAGCAGAGGGAATGTGTGTCCAAGAGGGAACAAGCAGTGTTCGTTTCAACACAAAGTTATGGCAAACTCCTCACTCGAAGGTCGGAAATCATCCGTCTAAGTTATTCAAGAAACTGGACGGGAATTGAATCCTTTCCACAGCAGCAAATATGCAATTCAGAGCCATCACTCCGGGTCTCAGTCCAAGCCAAGGCTCGATTCTTCGAAAATTATTTTCAGTAAACTTGCAGCTGCCTTGGAAGTTTACTGAGGCCCCCAAGCTGAGAACCACTGCCTTAGAAGACCACGGTTGGGTTCACTTAATAACACAGAAAGAGTTAAGGAAAACCTGCCTTAATGGTACTGCAACTTGACACTGGAAGGCCACACAATATGCAAAACTTTACTGTGTATTTTCACTTTTCAGCTGGCAGTGAACAAATTTCAGAAACAATAAAAAGGACATGAGTATAAAGTAACTGCATATGCCAAGGATTGTGTACTGAGCTACTTCCAACTTGTTCCAGAAAGAACTACACAGATGGAACTAATCAAAGTACCTAGATGAAGAGTACTCTAGCTGGAATAAGTATTCAAATCTAGGATCTTACACTTGTAAGCTAATAGCACTAACCATTATGCTGCTGCTGCTGCTGCCTCAGTTTAATAAAATGAGTAAAAATCTGTTAAGATTTGTGTATAAAGACATTATTGTTATGGATTATGTAAGTATCACAAAGAAGGAGTATTTGTGTTATAGTGTGTACTTTCTCCCCTGAAATGATTTCATACTCTTTGGTTTTTACATGATCATGCAACACATTTACTGGACTCCACTACTTTCAGCAGTGAATGAAAAACAGTGTAGTTTGAATGCATCATTTAACTCAGAGTTGATTTGATGTCAGATTTTTTTATAACACCCACTGTCATTAACTGCTTGTCCAAGTTGTGGTTACCATGGTCCAGGACCTGTACCAAAAGTGCAAGGTGCAAGGCTAAGCATGACACATTCTGGACAGGGCACCAGTCTATTACAAGGTAGTCACACACACTCTTTCACACAAATTCACACATGATCAGCAGTTCAGAGTTACCAATCCATTTGAAATACATGTTTTTAGACTGAGGGAGGAAGGCTTAACAGCCTATGCACTATGAAGCTGCAGTGCTGCCCAGTGTACAACCATGCCACCAGCCTCTTTTTTGACAAATTTTGGTAGTGACATCCATTTCTGGCAGATATATCTAAGCAATCTCATGCTCAGAATACTGACTCAATTAATCTCTCAGGAGATGGAGTGAATATCTTACAATGGTCAGAGAGACACAGATGGAGTTCAGGGGATACAGGGATGTGCATCTTAAGGATTGCACTTGCTGAATTTTTGGGGAATGACAAAATGCCAAGGGTGGACATATTTTAAAAATCCCTGCAGCAGCTGCTGGGTCCTCTTTACCATCTAATCGTGGGTGTGTTTCTCTAGCAAAGCCATTTGCACTGAAATCAAAACTGGCTCTCTACTGGCTAGATGTAATGTCACCCAGGTGTGACAGGGTAAGCAGGGCTGTAAACCTGTCTGCTAATGATGAGAGAATGACAGAAGCCTCGTTCCCCCCAGTGGTCTTCATTTCAAGGCAGGATATTTCATGGAATTATAAACATCGTCTAGGTCTAGTTTCACTCTGAAACTGCTTGCTCTCACAATCAAAAATGAATGAAGTCAAATTTTAATAGAGTCTCTTTTGCAAAACCACATAATGATGCATACATATATTTTTTTAAATTTGTATGTTATTCTGTAGTTGAAGACCTCTAAAAGTATAACTAGAATTAAAGCTTTTGCTGATATTGAATAATTAAAATATTTCAGAAGTATTCAAACCCCTGATCTCAGCATTTGGCAGAAATACCTTCTGCAACCATCTTTTTGGCTGAATATCTGCCATTTTACACACTATTTGGGTGTAATTTTTGTATATTCTTCCTAGTGACTTATGGATAATGAGTCTTTCAACAGATTCTCAGTTTGATTCTTACTGAAATCTTCAGGGCAGTGTGATAGGAGTACACTCTATATTTGTAAGGAAACAAAACCCATTCATTAGGTTTAGGCCACTTATCTAATGGGAAGTCTTTTAATTTAAAAATTGATTACCTTTTTGTGTTCTTTGAACAAAGCTTATGGGAATGTAAATGAAAACAAATGAATAAAACAACAACTTTATTTCGTATAAGTAATGAGGCATGGATTAAACTTGCCTTGTAATCTGAAACTCCAGGGTATACTGACGATCACCAAATGCATGCTTTTCCTTACAAATTGAATCCGCACAATTATATCAAGCTGCAATGATCTTAGAATTTGCATTGCAGGAATTAAAGTGTAGCAGACTTGCTGTACCGTTGAGTAGTTCTTCCACTAATTAGACACAGGATCCGAAATGATAACACTTTGTTTAAAACCTTTGATAAATGATCCTGCCCCTTTAATAATTGAACTTCACAGCTGGCAGGCTGCAGTTCGAATTCGTCTGAGGTATTGGACACCTTACAACACAAAATGAAATAAAGCTGAAGATGTAGTATGGGTTAAAATTTCCTCTGGGGGAGTGAAATACTCTTAATACAGAGTTGAGCGATTAGAGGTCAGATTTCATCATTAAATTGATTAGCCACAGCACCATGGAATTTTTCCCAAAGCTGGGTCTATTTCTACAGGATTTATTTTTAGGTTACATGGTCAACGGTAGTGCAGCAGAGAATTTCCTGGAAATCAAATAAGCAGTCTTTTGGATAGGTTCTTTGCCATTACCATACCTGGTATGTAAAAACTATATTTTAGAAAGAGATGAGGACACATACAAACCAAGAGGTTGCTAATTCACAGTCCAGTCCATGTGTTTGACTCTTTCTTTAGCTTCAGCTCATTTTATTTGCTAGTAGTTATTTAGGTAAGGGGGGAGCATGGTGGTGCAGTGGGTTGGACTGGGTCCTGCTCTGCAGTGGGTCTGGGGTTCGCGTCCCGCTTGGGGTGCCTTGCGATGGACTGGCATCCTGTCCTGGGTGTGTCCCCTCCCCCCCGGCCTTATGTCCGAGTTGCTGGGTAGGCTCTGGTTCCCCCCGACCCTGTATGGGACAAGCGGTTCAGAAGGGGTGTGTGTGTGTGTGTGTGTGTGTGTGTGTGTGTGTGTGTGTGTGTGTGTGTGTGTGTGTGTGTGTGTGTGTGTATTTAGGTAAGTCACTTTGACTGGTGCTACAGGTATAAATGAGGGGACAGCTGGTAGTGTAGTGGTTCGCACTACTACCTTTGGTTCAAAAGGTTGCAAGTTTGATCTCCAGCTGTAGTACCCTTGAGCAACATACTTACCCTAATTTGCTCAAGTAGAATTCCTCAGCTGTATAAATAGGTAAATAAGTGTAAGTTGCTTTGGAGAACAGCATCACAAAATTAATAGTAATCAAAAAACTTCTTAAGACTCTGACTCCAGGGAACTGTAATGGACATTTTGTTCTGTAAATGTCTACCTCAAGAGCGCAACATTTCTACTGGTGTAAGTGTGTGCAGAATACTTTCATCTGTTTTTGTCACTGAGAAATGAGAAAATTCATGTCACCACTCATCACACTTCAGGACTACCCCCAAAAAGGTGTTGCACACCTTTGAGAATTCCTCACAAGGTCAATCTGGACAACAAAGTGGGTGGATCGAAGTGCAGTTTATTTTTATGCCATGAAGCAATGGAAAAATCTAGAAAGTTAAACTCTTTGTGGACAAACAGGAACCACTGGAACAGGCTCAGGGAGTCCTTGATACTATGGAGTAATGCAAGACTCTGCAGTGAAAGAACTGATCATTTTTTACTAGGTTCTGATGAGACTCCTAACAGCACATGTGTCTCATCTGAAGAAGAAGAAGCCCTCAGATAGATGTACTAACGAAAGCCAGGTTTTAAAAGTTTGAATAAATCAGAAGACTACACTTACAGAGAGGTCAGGAAAGAAAATTGCAGGCTTTTCCTGACTTTTTGCATGACTCATACCAGTCACCTGGAGATGTGGACAGGTACACTCATTCTCGTCTTTCTGTTGTGAGTCAGATTACACAGTGAATCAATCATAAATCAGTCATGCAATATATATTTTAAATTTTTAGATAAACCATATCTATATATGTACCATTGAGCAATGTACTTACTCTAAATTTCTTCAGTAAAAATTTCCAGCTGTATAAATGGGTAAGTAGCTTAACATTGTAAGTTGTCTTGGAGAAAAGCATCAGCTAAATAAAATATACAGTATATTGCATTTCTAAAGACTGGAAAAAGCTTTGCAAATGTAACAGAGAGCATGAACCATTAAATGAAAAATAATCATATAACAATTTTATGGATGCAAAAAAGGTTCACAGTCTTTCCTTACCTTATACTCTCCTGGAAAACCGGTTGTAAAATGAATTGTCACAACTAAAAGAACTGGGAGGTTCTTTCAGTCAGTAAATGCCACTGACCACTAGATGCATTATTAAAGGTTTGCTGGACAGTTGGGCTGGACAGGAGATGCAAAGGTGTTTAGATTCACTACAGTAAAAACCACAGTCCATCACAGTACCAGCTTTTTCTTTCCTCCAAGGTCAGACACTTTAAATGCTTTTTATCAGCCCCCTCCTACTTCATTGGTTCTACTTCAGCTTTATTGAGCAGGTGCTAGATTTATTTTTCAGTGCATCTTATTTTGGAATGCTGCTGGCAATCTGTACTTTCCAGTCAGACCCCTGTTGTGTGCAGCAGTGCAGAATTGGGCAGTCCTTCAGTAAATTAAGTCTGAGCTGTCCCATGGGAGCAAACTTGGTTTGTCCGCAGTGCTTGAAGCACACTTGAAATGGATTCTGTGAGATGGTGTAATTCTTGATCTTGGGCAAAGAGATACTGTTTGTTGCCAGTGAGTGCATATGTATTTTAGTCAGACTGAGTCATTTTTACAAGCAGATTCCTCTGTCATTATCAGATGGAGGTGTGGAAGTTTGTGACTCAAGTGCACAGTCTTGTTTACAGTGCTGTTTTTTGGTGCAAAGTGCAAAGGTGATAAGTACAAGTTCTTCACAAGGCTTGACTGTGCTCCAAGAAGGAGACCTGGGAGACATGATAACTGGATGACTCATGAAACACAATGACAGGCACACTTTACAGGTAAGATGGTTTGACAATGAAAAGACTCAGAGAAGATGACGAGGATGCTCAAGACACTGCACAGGCAGCCGGAACCCGAAGCAAGACAAGAACGTTGACATGCATTGTTAGAGAATACACAATATCATTCTTGCCAGTCAATCTTTTTTAAAGACTGTAATGTCAGGTGAACTTAGGGATTCTACAAACTGGCCCTGACCAGAGGCTAATGGTGATTGGTTATTGGTGGTATTGCACACTGGGGTTATGGCAGCACCCTTTTAAGTAGCGAAGATCATTGAAATTCTGTGAAAAGAATAATTTGAATCTACAAGAAGGCTGTGATCTTGCTTTTAGATATTAACTCTGGTATGAACAAGATCAAGATGTTATCATTAATGTGTTATTTTTTTCTTCATGTTGGTGTGTAAATTTTACGCAGCTCTATATATCTTGAAAATACTACAGACATCTAATTACCAAATCAAAGCTAAATAGTTTTGTGTGCAACAATTGTTATTGTTTAAGAGCTAAAATGTCTGACTTGAGTGCAGAGCTTCTCAACTCATAACAGTTTGGATACTCTGTAACTATAAGGTCTTGTCCTCGTTCCTTGCAGGACTTGGTAATTCAAAGTATTTTAACAGATTGGGTGGCTCAAAGTTTTTGTGCAAGTTTTCTGCCTGAAATCATGTGTCTGGCCCTTCGTATGGGCAAGATCTTCATGGCAGACCACATATCAACATCATCTATTCATGCACAAGCTTCTCGAGATGTGCTTAGCATGCTTTGAATGACAACTGGAATATAGTGATATAAAGCAAATAAAACAAAATGAATGCAGAAGCAAGTAAGTGTGATGTCAGGAATTAATGTTAAATACCCATATCTTGGATAGGTGGGGCTGTACTAGCACAAATTCCTACAGAAAAATTAGTAACTGGCATAGTTAAGGTTGTGGACAGTAATTTGCATGACTTTGAATCACATGAGAGCTTTGATGGAATGGCTGAGGTTTGGCCTGTGATTGGCTTGCATACTTCAGGTTCTTGAGGTTGTATTAGGACTTCCATTACATTTATTAAAATTATTTAAATACTCAGCCCAAGGGTTCAATGAAGTGGGTCAACCAGGGTGCTTTTTATTATTTATACTATTGTTTAATTGCATAAGAGATGCTTTTATCCAAAGCAGCTTACATTGCTTTTAATTTCATGCTTAACCCATTTATACACCTGCATTTTTACTAAGGCAGTTTAAGTTAAGTAGCTTGTTCTGGTGAACAACATTTTGGTTCCTTATTCAACAGCCTTAAACAAGAAATTCAGGGAAAGATTCTATAAGTAATTCTTTGTACTCTCTCTGTCTTCACATCTAGACAAACTAGCATCAAGAGAGCAAATCATCACACATCAGTATCTGTCTTACTTGCTTTCTTCTCAATTGTGTGCACGCCAGAATCTTCAATAAAGGCAAAGTAACTTAAATGTGATTAACACTCTTGCTGTTTTTTTTTTTTAATTAAGTGGTGTTTTTGAAAGCCTGAGGCACAGCTCAGTAACTATGACTAATTCCCATTAAAACATCTTAACCCTGAGATGTCACGTCAGCAACAAAAAGCAAGATTGACAGAAGATGGTGCAGTCATCCATGTTGAAATGTTTGCATTTTCTCATTTAACAGATGCATTTCTCCAAAAATATGTACAACTGAATACATTTTAAAAAGAAAAAAGAAGAGCATCTCACAAGACTTACGGATGTAGCTGCAACAGTTGCACAATTCTTATTGCTCAGGCTGTCCCACAGCACAATTTTAGCCAGTTTACATTGCATGACCAGCTGCCTATAGAATTAGTAGAAAATGCAGGAAAAGGTTATCATGGCATATAATTTAATATATCGTTTTGGTGCAGTTAAGAGGTCAGGACAGAAGTGGGTCCAAAAGAGGTGCATTTGGAGAATCTTCCTGGAAAGTTAAAGGAATTTGGCAGTAGTGTGGAAAACAGGGAGTGTTCCACCATATCAGGCTTTCAGCTGAGAACCTACAGACTTCTGAAGCATAGGAAAACTAAGAGGTGGAAGAGGAGTATAGCTGTCTTCTAAGGGTATACAGAATAATTATTTCCTGTAGGTATTGGAGTTCAGATTCTCAGACTGTCTTGTAGGCTTGAGGAAGGCAAGTGGGCCAGGATTCAGCCGAAGGGGCTAGACCACCATCTGCAAGACTCAAACTCGCATTGTCTGCAGACAAGTTGCCGGTTAAAGTGGTACTGTACAGGTACAAACTAACCAGCTACCCACTCTGCCTACAACTTCAGTGTGGCAGGAGTGAAGGTCTCACACATGCATTTTGGGACTGCTGGCAAGTGCAGGAGGTCTGGGGTTTGGTGACTTGCCTGTCCAGGAAGATCAATCTGCATATGGTTTTTATGTACGACAAATACTTGAGGGGATGGGACCCTGGCGCTCAGAACACAGAAGCCATCTGAACATGGCTGGTGATGAGCATAGCCAAGCAAATGCCTTGGAACGCAAGAACCCAGCTGGTCAAGACAGGGGTAGACTTGGGAGTGTAGGTGTGTGCCATAAAATCCAGGCCGACCTAACATTTAGGATGGAGGAGGACCAGTCACCTCCATTAGCTGCCCCACCAGGGGTGAAAGGACACTAGACCACTGTTACACACCATTCAAAGAGGGCTACAAGGCACAGTCTCTTCCACCGTTTGGGAAATTCGACCATGCCACCATCTTCCTCATGCCTAGATACAAACAAAGGCTGAAACAGGAAGCTCCGGTCAAGAGGGAGGTCGCACCCTGGACGGACGAATCAGTGGCCGCCTTGCAGGACGCGCTGGAAGACTCAGACTGGGATATGCTCCGGCAAAGCTCTGATGACATCAACGAGTTTACGGAAGCGGTTGTGGGATTCATCAGGAAACTAGTGGATGATACAGTGAACAAAACAATCATCACAACATTTCCCAACCAGAAGCCGTTGGTGGACAAAACCATCCGCGACGCTCTGAGATCTCGCACCGCTGCCTACAACATGGGGCTTGCTACCTGGAACATGGAGGAGTACAAGGCTGTGTCCTACAACGTACACAGAGCGGTGAAAGAGGCAAAACAGTGCTATGGAAGGAAACTAGAGTCACAGTTCCAGCAGAGTGACTCTAGAAGCCAATGGCAGGGACTATGAACAATTACGGACTACAAAGCACCATCCTCCAGAATGGTGAATGCAGACGCTTCTCTGGCAGACGAGCTAAACACCTTCTACGCTCGCTTTGAAGATGCAGCTAATGGTGCTAACGGACCTAACAGTGCTGTCAGCGCAAAGGTGCCAATGGTGCAAACAGTGCTGCCGTTGCTGAAGGCACTAATGGGGCTATCAGCGCTGGTGGTGCTAACAACGCAATTGCCAGTTTGCATGTGGACAATGCCAGGGTGGATAATGCTTTCACCATCTCAGAGCATGAGGCGAGGAGGAGGGCCTTCAGGAGGGTGAACACCAGGAAGGCAGCAGGACCAGACGGCATCTCAGGTAGGGTCCTAAGAGCCTGTGCGGACCAGCTAGCACTGGTGTTCACGGAGATATTCAACCTCTCCCTGGAGCAGTCGACAATCCGCACATGCCTCAAGCAGTCCACCATTGTCCCTGTCCTGAAGAAACCACAGCCTGCCTGCCTCAATGACTATCGCCCAGTAGCCCTGACTTCAGTTGTGATGAAGTGCTTTGAGAGACTGGTCAGCGACTTCATCACCTCTTCATTACCTGATACACTGGACCCACTTCAGTTTGCATACCGTTCTAACCGTTCCACAGAGGATGCCATCGTGTACCTCCTTCACATAACACTGAGTCATTTGGACACCAGAAAGGGAAATTAAGTTGAAATGTTTGCTGGCTACAGCTCAGCATTTAACACCATAATTCTCTCCAAACTCACCACCAAATTGGAGGACCTGGAACTGAGCTCATCTCTGTGCCAGTGGATCTTCAACTTTCCCACGGACAGACCACAAGCAGTTCGGGTGGGCAGACATGTCTCACTCGCCCTCACCCTCAGCACTGGAGCCCCACAGGGTTGTGTTCTGAGCCCCCTGCTGTACTCACTGTACACATATGACTGCGTGGCCACTTCCAACTCCACCACCATAATCAAATTTGCTGACGACACTGTTATGGTGGGCCTGATCTCTGACAACAACGAGAAGGCCTACCTGGAAGAGATAACATGCCTGGAGCACTGGTGCCAGGAAAACAACCTCCTCATGAACATCAGCAAGACTAAAGAGTTGATTGTGGACTTCAGCACAAAGCAGGAGAGGAGCTACCAACCCCTCATGATCAATAGGACTCCAGTGGAGAGAGTGAACAGTTTCCGGTACCTGGGTGTTCACATCACGCAGGACTTGTCATGGTCCTATCATGTTAACACCTTGATGAAGAAGGCCCGGCAGCGCCTCTACCACCTTAGACGCCTGAGAGACTTCAGACTGTCCTCTAAGGTGCTAAGGAACCTTTACACCTGCACCATTGAGAGTATCCTGACAGGAAGCAGTACAGCCTGGTTTGGGAACAGCACCCAGCAGGACAGACAGGCTCTACAGAGGGTGGTGCGTTCAGCTGAACGTACCATCCGAATGGAGCTACCTGATCTGCAGTCTATCTACAGCAAGCGATGCTGGAACAAGGCCAGGAAAAGAGTGAAAGACCTCAGCCATCCGAGCAACTGACTTTTCTTTCTGTTGCGGTCAGGGAAGCGTTTCCACTCCCTAAACGCTAATACAGAGAGGATGAAGAGAAGCTTCTTCCCTCAGGCTGTTCGGGCCCTCAACCAATACAACACCTAGGACTAAATACCAGTCACCTCCAGGAACCACTCCACCTCTGTTATTCCATTTCATATGCAAACTCAAACTGAACTACCTGCGCGATCTTGCACATTACATTGCACTGTTGCACACGATATTGCACTACATCTTATGCTGCATAAATTTTTACAATTCATTGCACACCTGTTTATAGATATTTATATATTTGTCTTTTTAGATTGTAATGTCGGACAGCTGTATAAAGCATTTCACTGCACGTCGTACTGTGTACGGTTGTGTATGTGACAAATAAAATTTGAATTTGAATTTGATGTGGAGTCCTCTTAGAAGCCAAAGAGAGGTGGAAAGGATTCTTTTGGCTGTAACTCCACAGGTCTGTGGCAGATTCTCAATTCTTGGGTCAGTAACACATATCATTTAATGCTTACGAAACACTGCAACCCCTATTTTTGGTGTGTTATGTGTTATATGTTAGGGGGAGGGTTTTAATATTCATCTTAAACTCACTATATTTAATTGCACAATTTCTTATAATTATGGCACTTTATCCCACTTTTAAGTAGTATGAGAAATGACTACCTGCATTGGGTATTTATTTGTTATTATTATTTTTTCAGTTTAGTGTAGTGTGGTGTTTTTCTTAATTGTGTTTGTTTATTTTGAATATTTAGTTAATTGTACTTGTATTTATCATCATATGTATCAACCGCTACACCCCAACCAGACAGCTTTGCTTGTCTACTCCTGCTTGCTTGGTGGTCCCGCGCACAAAAGGTAAAGCACGGACATTCTCAGTTCTGGCTCCGTTGTGGTGGAATGACCTCCCCCTCTCACTCAAAACTGCCGAAACTTTGTCTACATTCAAGAAGGGTCTGAAAACTCACCTTTTCCGGACTCACTTTGCCCAAGATCTCCCCAGCTCACGCATGGTGTAAATGTTCATGTACCGTAACTTTATGATCATGTCCAAATAAGCCTTTACACAGCCACTACTCCTGTATTTTATGTAAATGTTTGTGCACCTTTAAAAAAAAAAAAATTGTAGGAAGGTGATCAGGATTCATCTATTCTGAATTTTATGCACCTACTTGTGCAATGAACATCGGTACATAAAGTGGAAAGAAAGAAACTAAGTTTATTTAAGAATCACATGTCTGCAACTATGTCTCTTTGTCTCCTAATGTAATGAACAAATTGTGTTTTCTCTGAGATGTATGTCACTTTGGAGAAAAATATTTGCTAAATGAATACACACACACACACACACACACACAGTCTGAACCGCTTGTCCCATACAGGGTCGCGGGGAACCGGAGCCTAACCCGGTAACAGAAGGCATGAGGCTGGAGGGGACACACCCAGGACAGGACGTCAGTCCATCGCAAGGCACCCCAAGTGGGACTCGAACCCCAGACCCATCGGAAAGCAGGACCCGGTCCAACCCATTGCGCCACTGCACCCCCTCCTAAATGAATAAATGTACACACACACACACACACACACATTTTCTGAACCGCTTGTCCCATATGGGGTCACGGGGAACCGGAGCCTACCCGGTAACACAGGGCGTAAGGCTGGAAGGGGAGGGGACACACCCAGGACGGGACGCCAGCCCGTCGCAAGGCACCCCAAGCGGGACTCGAACCCCAGACCCACCGGAGAGAAGGACTGTGGTCCAACCCACTGCACCACTGCACCCCCTCCTAAATGAATAAATGTAAATAAATGTAAATGTATTCCTATTGTTTATATGTTTTATCAAAATGTTAATTAGGGGAGATGTAATGTGAAAAGGGGGGTGTGGTGGCGCAGTGGGTTGGCCCACAGTCCTGCTCTCCGGTGGGTCTGGGGCTCGAGTCCCGCTTGGGGTGCCTTGCAACGGACTGGCGTCCCGTCCTGGGTGTGTCCCCTCCCCCTCTGGCCTTATGCCCTGTGTTACCGCGTTGGCTCCGGTTCCCCGTGACCCCGTATGGGACAAGCGGTTCTATAGGGGTGGGTGGGTGTGTGTGTGTGTGTGTGTGTGTGATGTGAAAAGGAAAATGCCCAAAGAATGGTGGGGAATTTGTAGGGGAACACCCTTTTTATTGTTTTAACTACGTTTAGGGAAAAGACACAGTCCATCTTCACTGAACATGTTCAGAAGTGCATGTACAGCCTAGGAATCTGTTTGGTGGAACAACACTAAAGATTTTAATGGGAGGATGCAAGAAGACAAAAAAAAAAAAAAAACACTGGCAGGCTTAACCACAGATGTGGATGAGCAAAGAAATTGCTTACTTTGGGTTTCTGGGTGTGGTGATAATCATACGAAGGATGAGATGGTGAAATCAATGTAATTAAACCAAACAAAAAGCAAATAAGCTCCAGTCTAGTAAAAGAAATGAGCAGGACAAAAGTTGTGTGCACTCAGGATTGAAGATCCTTTCTTCCTCCCTGAAAGACCAACTTAAATTGTTCATCAAGGCTTATTGTCTTGATTAGGAACAGGTGCTGGCAATTCAGTCTTCCTTCTCCCCCTGCACTGCTGTTGCTGGTGCATGATACATCAGCTTCATCTGTCAAGACAGAAAGACTACAAAGATAATGATAAGGAACTGGTGTAAAGGTGAAGATATACAAACTGATCAGAAATCCCACATGCCACATTTAAAATCTCATCACTGTATCACCCAAGTCACTTTTCAGACTTTTATTTTTTCATTTTTCCTTCAGTATATCTCAAGAGGTCCAGGTAGCCTGCTGATTTTGTATTTATCTCTATGGAAACTGTTCATGAAACTAAAAAAAAACAAGCAGATGGATTTTGGTGCATCTCTCAAAGCTCCTACATATTCGTAAGCACATCATTTCTGTGACAGCTACTTTAGGTGCCATGCATGCTCAGTTTCATTGTGATTAAGTATGCTACTCTTGTTGTCTCAGATTTCTTAAAGCTCCTGGTCAGTTCATTAGAACAGCTGGAGACATTTGTTGATGGTGACCCATGAAGTTCTCAACTTTATGTACAAAATGGCTTTTGAGCTGTAAATATTCATGATAAAAGACAAACATTGGTGTAAAAAGCCTTAGTATTGTTATACATGTGAATCTTAGAGCTGTGAGCATACAATTTCTGATCTAGCCTGTGATGGGAAGAGATGACTAAAGGATTTTAAACAGAGATGGTCACTCAGTCTGAATTAGAAGTCTTTGGGAGATATTTATTTAGTAGGGAAGTGGGTGGCATTACCATAATGGATGTGATAAAGGACTCATAACAAAGCTACAAACAATGTATGCTGAATATAAAGAAAATAAATCTGGACTTTTTTTGTCTTAACCCTTAAAACATCTACAGTAGTTCTAACAAACCTCTGATAATGAGTATCACTGACTATGGGTTGATGCTTTCAGCTGCATCTAGACTTGCTAATCACCTGACCCAAAAGCTCTTGAATGACCCCTGAACATATATTAAGATTCAATTCAGTCAGATTATGCGTACTTTTATATAGCCTTCTTAGCACTATGATAGTGTCAAACAGTACAGCATGTAAGGCTGACATGAGTGAAAAGAAAAACAAAAGAAACAGAAAACACAAGGCAGTGTGCTATTGTAGTAATTAAAATAAGTCATCTGGCAACTAATGAAAAGAAAACAAACTCACAGGCTAAGGAACTGAGTAAAAGATACTTAGAAGATAGTAGTCCAAGTACCAGCTGCTGCTAAGTCTCCTTACATCATTTCATCCCCATTATACACTACTCCTGGAAGGATATTTTACTTACTTTAAAAAAAAAAATAAAAAAACTGGGATTGTGAGATCCAAAAAGTTTTCTTTTCGCTTGTCCTTTCTTTTGTCAAGATGAACATGAAAGTCATCCTGCTAAACTGAATAATTGTGATAACATGCTATGATAAATCATTTCATCCTCATTACATTACAACCACTTTACTAGATGAGGTGTAATAGGTAAACAGTGGAGCCGGACTGTGAAAGATCGAGTAGCAACTTCAGTGTCAATCTAGGATAAATATACAATAGAAGAATATATTAAATGCCAGAAAAAATAACCTGGCAGCAGTTCCTCACAGTAAGGAGCAGATCTGTGCATAGTGTGAGGGATCATCTGATACCTTGACCTGCAATTTTATGCAAAAGTAAGAATTAATTCAAATATCAGTAATGCTGTGAGAATAAATCACATACTTATAAACTGTTTGTTTTAATGTTCCTTAAATTATGGAATTAACATGACTCCTTGACTGCCTTTCTGAATACCACCCTCAGTTATTTCCTCAGTCACTTTTCTGTAACAGTTTCTCGCAGCATGAAAGAACAGGACATGAGAGATCATGGACTGATACAGAGTTGAGAGAGATTCACTTCGGAAATGAAGTTTGATCCAAGCATTCCTTTCACATCCCCTGCAGCAACGCTTATGTGCTTTGCAGGTTGCATAGGCTTGATGAATATTCACTAGGATGAGCCTGGGTTTCTCTGAACTCACTTTAGAGAACCTAAACAATGAAAAAAAGGCACAAACCACCCATGTCAGCAAGTTAGACCAAGCACAAAGCTGATGGAGAGGTTTCATTCGTATTGCTTGGTTCGTGGACAGAAAGCAATGCTTTACTCAGTGCCCCTGTTGGAAAAAACAGATTATGTGCTTTCGTCTTATATGGATATTTTTCGTATAATTCCCAATATTCTTTGATCCTTATAAACTCAAAGATTTTGATCTTATTTTCACAGGATGCTTACTTTTGAGTGTGAAAGACTGAGGGCAATCATCCTATTATCCTGCTTCATTAAACCTTAGCAATTTATATCTTTCCTAACATCTCAGTAAAGAGCACAACATAATTCCCAACAAAATTCATGAGTGCTTTAAGAACAAAAGTGCCAGACTATGAGCTGAAACAAGAAGCTGCACATATACAATTGTTTCATCTGTGCCAAATGCACAAATTACAGTAACACCTCAATTAGCACTGAACTGCCCATCCAATTCGTGTAAAAGATGGACACACCGGCTCCACGTGCCTGGCCCTACCCTTACACACGGGCCAATTTGTGGCTCGAGTTTGTTTACTAGTGATATGGTGCATGCTGACAGCAGCGTCTCATTCATTCCTTTGGTGTTGTTCAGCTGAACGGACACGGGGAGCACGAGGTACGTACATTGCACAGATGAACTGTGAATAATGGGCTCCCAGTAAAACTTTAGAGTATTGAAACAGCTGGGCTGCCACACCCACACCCACAATCACACACATACACACACACACACACACACACAAGAAACAGAGTCTCCAAATGCTAAATAACCAATGTTTTTTATAATATGGTCTTTATTATGGAGCGAGACAGACAGAGAGGGGAGGAGAGGGCAGCATTTCCTGGTTCCACTGGCATGTGTGCTATAACTAAACAGTTGTAAATGGGGCAGCGCTAAGCTGGTATTACTCCAGACAACTAAACTTAGCTAAACTGTAACTGGGGCAGCATAAAGCTGGGTATTACTCCATATCAATAAATCTACATCTAAAGTAAACTAATCTAACTAAACTAAGACTAAATCACTTTGATTTTTGGGTAATATCAGACAATAACAATTAAAATAACACACAAGAAATAACTACAAAAACACAGTCAAAAAACACTGAATATTGGCGAATAAAGTAACTATGTGATAGTAGTATTAAAAGGGAAAGTGGAATTGTTCTGATACAGAGCCTTTATCAGGAATTCTATGCTGACTAGTCATAAGACGTCTTAAATGTTGCTTTGCCTTGTAAGAGAGGAGTTTCTGGTAGGGGCTGGAACCTTTGTCTTCCACATGTTTGAGCATCAATGGTATACTAAAAGCATACTAATGGCACTGGTTGATCGTACTGAAGCATGTTCCTAATAGCTCTTTTTAAAAGACGGAGAGCATGAATGGAGCAATTCACAGGTGTCATAATGTACATAACATTACATACAAGCTCTCACAAGGGGAGAATGGACGTGTAAGACATGACATTTCGTTGCTTAGAGGACATTTTCATAAAAACGCTGAAATTTCTGGTTTTTCTACGATGGCTGTTCCTGAGGTCAGTTGTGTTATACACCTTACTTAAACACAGAAGCAAGGACTCACCTGGAATTTCCACATTTGGAGCTATATATTTACAGTTGCATGTTTTTTTTAAACATTTATTCATTCAGCTGATGCTTTCCTCCAAAGCAACTTGCCATGTTAAGGTACCTACAATTATTTACCCATTGATACAGGGAGTTAATTTTTTTTCCTGGAGTAATTTAGAGTAAGTACCTTGCTCAAGAGTACTATAGCCAGAGATCAAGCCTATAACCTTTGGGTCTAAAGGCAGTAACTCTAACCACTACACTGCCCCAGTAAGTGATGCAACAGGACAGAGACATATTGTGCAGCTGGTCTTTCATGGAATGCAAAAAGTCTGAAGACTTCTTAGGTGATGTTCTTGAAGTCTATGTTAGTGCCTCTGTGCATGCTCTGGCACCCTCCTGTCATTGAGGTGTGTTCTCGGAATTTTAAAATGACTCCCTGAAGAGAGGTGAACGATAATGGGGAGCTAGGAGAGATGAATAATTCGAACAATGGAACAACAGCAGCTCTCAATGAAAGCACAAGGGTGCATTACTCTCCGAGCCTACAGGCAAAACATGAAAATGCTTCTGCACAGTTTCTAAGATCAAGAACCTAGAAGACTTTAAAGATGCTGCAAGATGCGATTTTTGCTAATTTATCATCTAAAAAGGCTAATTCAGAATTGCACAAACGCACATACAGCACAGCCCTGAATTCACTCTAATCAGTAACAACATTTACATTAATTCATTTAGCAGGTGCTTTTCTCCAAAGGGATGTGCATTTCATAGAAAATACAATTTGTCTATTACCTTAGGACAAAGAGACATAGCTGCAGATGTGTGATTCTTAAGTACAGTTAGTTTGTTTCTTTCATCATATGCACCGAAGTTCATCACACAAGTAGCTGCATAAAACTTTGCCAGAATATGGCTGACAAGAACACAAAAAGAAAAAGAAAATGATCATTGTGTCTGGGCAATATCATATGCATATCAGCATGACTGAAATCTCTTACCTTATTTGTGAAGGTAATCATAATCATAACATAGGAACAGTGACAATTAAGATAATGAAATTCAAGCAGCAATTCAAGCATTTACATTTATTTATTTGGCAGATGCTTTCCTGCAAAGCAACATTCAACTCCCAATATATCCTTCTCATAACGTCAAGCTTTAGATACACAGTTACCAAAAGCATAACTTTTTTGTTCATGTCATTTTGCTGGTACACACTGTTCAAATATTTGTGTATTCAAGTGAGATGCAAGTAGAAAATCTCTGTATAGTCATGATATTGGACAAATTCTGCTGCCAGATGATCCGGGAACAAAAGGCTCTGAAAAAATTGTGTTTTGAATACTAGAAGGGTTTCCACAGTTCAAAGACAGAAGTTTGTTTCATTACCTTGGAATGAAAATTTAAGTTTCCATTTTGGACCCTTCGTGAGCAGAGCAAACAAGCAGGTACAGATGGAGTAGTGTAGTGTTCTTGTTCGGGAGCAAGGGTTGTTTAGTTCCTGTAGACATCTGACCTTAGACCATCTTACAGGTTGCAATTTGTAGATGTCAGTTTTGTGTGTTTTCATTGGCCAGCAATTAACCTCATTCTTCTTACAATGGTTAACAGGCACTGTATATGTTCCCTGAAATGTAACTTATTCTGCTGGCGTTGACATATGGTGTGTGTGTGAGTGTTGCTTTTTTTAGCTGCCAAACTAGCATTCAATCCAGACTTTACTCTTTGTGTTTGCAAAATTTCTGTGATGATGAGATATACTACACACACACACACACACACACACACACACACACACCTATCAGCCACAACATTAAAACCATTGACAAGTGAAGTGAATAACACTGATTTTCTCGTTACAATGGCACCTGTCAAGGGGTGGGATATATTAGGCAGCAACTGAACAGTCAGTTCTTGAATTTGATGTGTTGGAAGCATAAAAAAATGGGCAAAGCAAAAGAATCTGAGTGACTTTGACAAGGGCCAAATTGTGATGGCTAGATGACTGGGTCAGAGAATCTCCAAAATGGCAGGTCTGGTGGAGTGTTCATAGTATGCAGTGGTTAGTACCTACCAAAACTGGTCCAAAGAAAGACAACCGGTGAACCAGCAACAGGGTCATGGGTGCCCAAGGCTCATTGATGCGCATGGGGAGTGAAGGTTTACCCGTCTCGTCCAATCCCAGAGATGAGCTACTGTAGCGCAAATTGCTGAAAACCTTATTGCTGGCCATGATAAAAAGATGTCAGAACACACAATGCATTGCAGCTTGCTGCATATGGGACTGCATAGCCGCAGACCAGTCAGAGTGCCCATGCTGACCCCCGTCCACCACCAAAAGCACCTACAATGGGCATGTTAGTGTCAGAGCTGGACCATGGAGCAATGGAAGAAGGTGGCCTGGTCTGATGAATCACGTTTTCTTTTAGATCATGTGGATGGCCGGGTGCATGTGCATTGTTTGCCTGGGAAAGAAATAGCAGCAGGATGCGCTATGGCAAGAAGGCAAGCCGTTGGAAGCGGTGTGATGCTCTGGCCAATGTTCTGCTGGGAAACCTTGGCTCCCGGCATTCATGTGGGTGTTACCTTGACATGTACCACCTATCTAAAGATTGCTGCAGACCACGTACGCCCCTTCATGGCAACGGTATTCCTAGACGGCAGTGGCCTCTTTCAGCAGGTTAATGCACCCTCTCACAGTGTAAAAAAATGTTCAGGAATGGTTTGAGGAACATGGCAAAGAGTTCAAGGTGTTGACTTGACCTCCAAATCCCCCAGATCTCAATCCGATCAAGCACCTGTGGGATGTGTTGGAAAAACAAGTCCGATCCATGGAGGCCGCACCTTGCAACTTACAGGACTTGAAGGATCTGCTGTTACCGCCTTGGTGCCAGATACCACAGGACACCTTCAGAGGTCTTGTGGAGTCCATGCTCCGACGGGTCAGAGATGTTTTGGCGGCATGAGGGGGACCTACACAATATTAGGCAGGTGGTTTTAATCTTGTGGTTGATCGGTGTGTGTCTATATATGTATATACTGTATACATCACCCAATTAATTAAACAGCACAGCATGCCTTGCATACTGCTTTCTGGGTAGCTTTTCACCTGACATCTCAGAGTAATCATCCAACTGCTTATTTAGGATGAGACTCAAGACTTCATATCATTTCTTAATGTAACAAAAGGCATCGATCACAGAAAGAGGATATTAGTGGTATCATGAGCTGAAAGTTTGGATCTGGCTTTCAACTCTGGTGATATGTCCACATCCTGTCCTTTCTGAAAGCATGCGGACACAGCCACAATAAGCGGTGTGGATTTGTTGCTCCAATTAAATTCAGGTTCAGCTGGCAGAAGCTGACCCTGATGCTCCTAGGCTTTCTAACAGCTGTAGCAATGGTTTGAAGGGTCACCACAGCAGTAACTATAGACACTAGGTACAGACTATCGGTAGTGCGGTCTTTGCTGTTTTCAGATATTGAAATAATTTTAAAGTTACATTTTATGTTTGGGGGAGGCGCAGTGGTACAGCGGGCTTAGCTGGGTCCTGCTCTCTGGTGAGTCTGGGGTTTGTGTCCTGCTTGGGGTGCCTTGCGATGGACTGGCATCCTGTTCTGGCTATGCCCCCTCCCCCTCCAGCCTTATGCCCTGTGTTGCCGGGTTTGGCTCCGGTTTGCTGCAGTCCCACTCGGGACAAGTGGTTCCCTACCGTGTGTGTGTGATTTCATGTCCTTGCTGCTTGATATGTACACTCTAACATAACTTCAAAACAAAAGATTAATTTGAACTTTGCTCCACTTAAACTATTGCATCAAAATATTAGCTTTTACAACAGCTTCTGACTCCATAGTCATATCAGTATGCTTCCTTGTGGTTTCAGCCAAGGGTGTAAAATATTCACTAAGGTGTCTGTTAATTGCTCCTGATCTTTACTCATAACCAATGTTATTGTCGTTCACTAAAAATATAGTAATATTCAGTTCAGCAATATTTTAACAGTAATCTCAATAAAATGCAACAATACTAAATGGATGCTGTAATACATAACATTTTGCAGCAGCAGGGTGAAAGGAACATTCCCTGGAGCCTTTGCCATGAGGTTTAAATGTATTTTTTAATTTTATTAATGAAGGGTTTAGGAGTACTATATTAATGTTTTAGTGTTAGTCATTGTTATGTTACTGAGATGGGTATTGCATGTACTTGTAAAAATTTATAATGTTTGGTTTCCCATCTGAAGTATTTCTACTGTATTGTTCTCTGAGAGAGGGGGTGCAGTGGCAGCGCAGTGGGTTGGACTGGGTCTTGCTCTCCGGTGGGTCTGGGGTTTGAGTCCCCCTTGAGGTGCCTTGCAATGGACTGGTGTCTTGTCCTGGGTGTGTCCCCTCCCCCTCCAGCCTTACGCCCTGTGTTGCTGGGTTAGGCTCGGCTCCCCGCAAACCTGTATGGGACAAGTAGTTCAGATGGTGTGTGTGTGTTCTCTGACAACTTGTCTCAGTTTTCAGGGGTGTGCTTCAAAACTTTGTGCCATGTTCCACATGCTGCAGAGCACTAAGTAAAAGAGTATAATGGCAATAATGGAAGTAGAGTAGCAAATTCCCAAAGGTATAGCTAAAAGTTTGAACATCAATAACCCAGCTGACCACACCATGCACACATAGCAGCAAAGAATGTTTTCCTTTATGTGGAGATAGTTCCTGCAGCATCTCACCACTCAGATCACTCCAGTAATTTCCTTCGACTGGGCTGCACATTTTCCTTTGTTGTCTCTACCCAGTCTGACCACTCTTTCTGTCCATAGTAACCTCTACAACAGTTCTTCTGCCTGTATAAGTACTGTCCTACTTGTACTTTGTCCAACTGCAAGTCTTTTCCCCTGATTGAAAGCACAGGCATCAGTATGTAACATATGTCACCCATGTAACATACAGCACTGACAACGGCATGACATGAATTGAGTATCCATGAATTACCTCTCATCACATTCGTGTCAGAAATGGAATGGAACTTCAACCGATGATTGATGACTCTGTCATGAGAAGTTAGTAGAGGCACTGTGGAACAAAGGAATATCTCTCAGCTTAGAGGCACCTTAGTAGACCTGTTATGTGACATTTGTGTGCAGCCTCACGAGTCACGCTACAAAGAACAAGCACCACACTCCTGCTGCACTGGTGATCTACCTTCTGAGCCATGCACTGTCTTCCAGGATGAGCTTCAGACCTGGTGATTTTGGCCACTGCACAGTTCCCCACCATCAGTCTCCACTGTGGTGCTGAAGTGACACACTGCAATGGCCTCACCCCATCGTGAAAAATCCTGCCTATGGACTTCCAGTTGGTAAAATGGGTGGAATGGGTGGAGTCTTGGAAACAGGGCTGAATGGATGTGCCTAAGCTGCACCAAACTTCAGGATCAACAAGTATGCAACCTTGAGATAGAAGTAATTCAGAGTCTTCCGCAAGAGGATCCAAGAGGGACCAGTGACACATGTGCACAGATACAATGGGGTTACTGGGAGCTCTAAGCATGAAGTTTCAAAGATTGCCTGATTAACTTCTTTTCCAGTCTCCACTCTGGAGCAACTGTCACTCAGAACTGTTGTATGGAATTTAAAGCTGTGGTACTTTAACTGGTAGATTCTCCATCTTTGGGTAAGTAACACATGTCCTTTACTGCTTACAGGACACCGCAGTCCTTATTTTTGGTGTACATTAAGTATGTTAGTAAGGGGGGTGTGGTGGTGCAGTGGTGCAGTGGGTTGGACTGGCTCCTGCTCTCCTGTGGGTCTGGGGTTCAAGTCCTGCTTGGGGTGCCTTGTAACAGACTTGTGTCCCATCCTGTCCTGGGTGTGTCCCTTCCCCCTCCGGCCTTTTGCCCTGCGTTGCCGGGTAGGCTCTGGTTCCCCGTGACCCCGTATGGGACAAGCAGTTCAGAAAGTGTGCGTGCATGTGTTAAGTATGTTTTGTGGTGTTTTATGTTAGATGTATGGTTTATATATTTATCTTAACTCACTTTAATTGCACATTTTTTATAATTTAAAGCACTTTATTGCACTGTTAAGTAGTATTTGAAAATGACTACCTGTGTGGTAAGTGTATTTATTTATTGTTGTTATTATTTTTTATTATTTATTTATGGTTTAGTTTAGTTTTATCTTATGGGTGTTTATTAATTTTTCTTAATTGTGTTTCTGTATTTGGAGTATTTGTTTAATTGCAGTGGGGGATGCGGTGGCGCAGTGGGTTGGATTGGGTCCTGCTCTCCGGTGGGTCTGGGGTTCAAGTCCCGCTTGGGGTGCCTTGGGACGGACTGGTGTCCCGTCCTGGGTGTGTCCCCTCCAACCTTACGCCTTGTGTTGCCAGTTAGGCTCTGGTTCCCTGTGACCAAATGGGGAGACGTGTTTTGAAAAGGAAAACACCCAAAGAATGGTAGGTAAGGAGTACGGCAACACCTTGGACTAGGGACCCACCCCTCTTGTGTGGTGGAGTTGCTGGGCAAATTTCGTTTAATTACTTTTGCTTTTGCCTTGGGGTATTTCTTTTAGTGTTTTTTAAGATTCCGTCATGCAATGTTTATGTTAGTAGTCTTATTGATTTTATTGTTGATATTTTAGTACAGGCCTGACAGTTTTTATGTTATTTATTTATTGAATAAAGATTTTAAATGGTGGAAGTGATGTATGGAGAAATCTCTCGTGTTGGACAGTGTGTGGTACCAGACACTTTTTGTGTTCTGCTAATCTATTCTTATCGGTTAAAGAAAAGAAAAATTGTTGGTCCACCTAATGACACTTACCTCTGTGCCGTAGGCCAACAGTGTCAAGAGTATACATGGACTGGCTTCTTGAGAGTCAAATCATGCTGGCAGCAGGACTGACATGGACTTTGGATTATCAGGTATGACTGATTCCTTGGGTGCATGCAAAGTAGCAGCAGACTGGGGAAAGTTTCCCATCATACTTTGTTGCAGAGTGTAACTATAGTTTTAGTTATGTTTATGAAGTGTTGCAGTGTGTTGTTAATGTTTACTGCTAAACATTGTTATGTTGCTGCAGTGGGTGTTGTGCGTGCTTAATTTGTAATATTTGGTTCTATTCTGTGGAATGCAAAAAAGATCATGGCATGAACTGAATGTTACCTGAATCATCACAATATAGCTTCATGGTTCTAATGAAAACCAATGAAAACTGATAAAAACACCCACCCCAGATTATAAGTTCCGAGCACTCATTCAGGACTGCATAGTGACTGCTGCAAAAATTGTCACTAGAACCAGGAAGTACGACCATATAGCACCAGTACTGAAATCGCTGCATTGGCTCCAGGTTACACTTAGAGTTGATTTTAAAATCCTACTTCTGACCTATATGACACTACATGGCATTGCTTCGACTTACCATTGTGAGATTATTGATTCTTATATTCCAAGACAATATCTTTGTTCATTGGATGCGGGTTACCTTACAGTGCCTGTGATCAATAAGGCCTCAGTAGGTCTTGCCTTTAGCTATAGAGAACTTAAACTGTGGAATAGTCTACCAGTTACTGTCAAAAGTGTCCCGTCTGTCTCAGTCTTCAAATCTAGACTAAAGACTTATATGTTCAGTCGGGCATATCACCATGAAATTTAATTCCACTTGGAAATGTTTCTGTTTTTCCTACCTCTGTATCAAAATGTATTAAACATTTCGTTAAGTTATTAATTACTAACAATTTCTTCTTGTTGAGCATTGTCTCCCTACAATAAGACCTGAGGAGGCTGGCCGGCCGTTGTTACAGCAGCACCCCATGTTGAGTGAAGATGATGACAAACTGCCATGATGGACGAGACGTACCTTGCTGAACTGGGAAATCAAGCTACCATACAGCAACGATGCCATTATTACTTGTAAACTTAGAATTCTCATTTAATCTAGAATGCCCATGAGGGGTGGGCAGCCACTAGCACTTGGACCCCCAGAGGTTTTTTCTCCCTTAACTTTACAGGAACTTAACAACCCCTGTTCCTGAGCAAAAATAGGGTGGCATGGTGGCACAGCGAGTAGTGCTGCTGTCTCCCAGCACCTGGGTGGTGTGAGAGAAGGTGGGTTCAGTCCCTCCTCAGTTTGTGTGGAGTTTGCATGTTCTCACCATGTCTGTGCTGGTTTCCTCCCACAGTCCAAAAACATGCTGTTCAGGTTCCCCCATAGTGTGTGAGTGACAGAGAGAAAGTGTGTTCCACTGATGTATGGATGAGTGAGCCATTGTAAGTAGTGTATCTAGCAATGTAATCACCTTGGTGAATAAGGTGTGTGGGCTAGTAACACTACATAGCATCCATTGTAAGTTGCTTTGGACAAAAGTGTCTGCTAAGTGAATAAATGTACACTCCTCCAGCTCTGCCTACTTGCTTGCCCTGCTCAAGTAGGGTCCAAAATGAGAACTGCTCAATTTTCATACAAAGTTAATGAAACAAACTTCTCTTTCTAAAACACTTCTGGGAACATTTAAGAAAATCACAGAACAAAAATACATGTAAATATGGATGGAAACAGGGTGGCACAGTGGTGTTGTTCGTAGTGTTACCAGCTGACAGCACCCAGGCTGTTCAGGTGGTTCAGTTTGCGTGGAGTTTGCATGTTCTCTGTGCCTTTATTGCTTCCTCTAGATAATCTGGTTTCCTCCCAAAGTCCAAAGAAATGCAGTTTAGTAAACAATAATTTACCTGTAGGGTGTGAATGGGTGGATGACTGTGTGCTGATGTGGCTATGCTGTGATGGGCTGGCATCCTGTTCAGGGTGTACCCCAGTCAGCCTTGTGGCCAATAATTCTGGGACAGGTTCCAAACCTCCAGTAATAAAGTTTTAGCCATTACAATTTTTATGTGTAACACTAGCATAGTCAGAGCATAGAGTTATCGTACAGTTCTCTAAAATTTGCTGTTAGCTGCTCAGTGGGGGAGGGAGAGAGAGAATCTGCTGCTCTGTTGCTGTCTGAAACATGGAGCTGTCATGTTGCTGACATTAATGTTACATTTGTTAATTTAATATACACTTTTCTCCAAAACAACATGCAGTTCAAAGCAAACAAAAGCACATTTCACCAACAGGTATAGAGACCTTTACTCCAGGTCAGTACATTACAAAATTGTCTTCAATGGTCATACACCTTAACTTTATGATCACGCCCGGATAAGCCTTTACAGAGCCGCTACTCTTGTATTGTGCGTAAATGTTTGTCCATCCATCCATCCATTTTCTGTCCCACTTGTCCTAAAAGGGTCGCGGTGGCAGCAGGGAGAGCAGAGAGACCCAGCCACCCCTGTGCCCCGCAACTTTCTCCAGCTCAACCTGGGGGATCCCAGCCGTTTCCAGACCAACTGTGAGATATAATCCCTCCGGGGGTCCTGGGCCGACCTCAGGCCTCATCCCAGTTGGCCGTGCCTGGTATACCTCCAAAGGGAGGCGCCCAGGGGGCATCCTTATCAGATGCCTGAACCACCTCAACTGGCTCCTCTCAATGTAAAGGAGTAGCGGCTCTACTCTGAGGTCCTCCCGGATGTCCAAACTCCTCACCCTGTCATGGAGAGTGAGCCCCATCACCCTGAGGAGAAAACTCATTTCAGCCGCTTGTATCCGTGATCTTATTCTTTCGGTCATCACCCAGAGTTGATGACCATAGGTGAGGGTAGGGACGTAGATCGACCAGTAAATGGAGAGCTTCGCCTTATGGCTCAGCTCCCCCTTCACCACTACAGTCAGGTACAGCAACCGCATTACTGCTGCCGCTGCTCCCAGTCTGTGGCCGATCTCACGCTCCCTTCTTCCCTCACTCGTAAACAAGACCCCAAGATACTTGAACTCCTCCACCTGGGGCAAAAACTCTCCCCTTACCTGGAGGGGACATACCATCGTTTTCTATGAGAGAACCATGGACTCAGACTTTGAGGTGCTGATCCTCATCCCCACCGCTTCACACTCGGCTGCAAACCGTTCCAGTGCGTGCTGGAGGCAGCCATGTGACGGTGCCAAAAGGACAAAATCATCCGCAAAAAAGCAGAGATGTCACCTTCTGACCCACACAGAATGCCCTCCTGACCTCGACTGCGCCTTGATATCCTGTCCACGAAAACCACAAACAGGAGTGGAGACAAGGCACAACCTTGGCGGAGTCCAACACCCACATTGAACAGGCCTGACTTAATGCCGAGTATGCGGACACAACTTTCGCTCCGTATGTACAAGGACCAAATAGCCCGCAGTAGTGGCCCCGGTACCCCATACTCCCAAAGCACCTCCCACAGAATTTCCCAGGGAACACGGTCATAGGACTTCTCCAAGTCCAAAAAATACATGTAGACTGGATTAGCAAATTCCCATGCCCCTTCAGTGAGCTGTGAGAGGGTAAAAAGCTGGTCCACTATTCCACGGCTAGGGCGGAATCCGTATTGTTTCTCTTCAATCTGAGGTTCAACTATCGGCCGGAGCCTCCTCTCCAGCACCCTGGCACAGACTTTCCCAGGGAGGCTGAGAAGTGTGATACCCCGATAGTTAGCACACACTCTCCGGTCCCCTTTCTTAACGACAGGGACCACCACCCCAGTTTGCCAATCCAAGGGCACTGTCCCCGAGGTCCATGCAACATTGTAGAGGCGTGTCAACCATGACAGCCCGGCAACATCCAGGTCCTTAAGCATTTCCAGGCGGATCTCATCCACCCCCGATGCTATGCCACTGTGGAGCTTACCAACCACCTCAGTGACTTGCACCAGGGAAATGAACTCTGATAGCCCGAAAGCCTCTGGCCCTTACTCTTGTAAGGGAGGCATATCACTCGAGTTTAAGAGTTCTTCAAAGTGCTCCTTCCACCTCCCGACAATGCCCTCATCAGACGTCAGAGTTTCTCTACTCCTGCTGAACACAGACTGAGCGAAAGTCCTCCGACTCCTTCTGAACTGCCGGATGGTTCTCCAGAACCTCTTTGAAGCCAACCGATAGTCGTTTTCCATGGCCTCTTCAAACTCCTCCCATGCCCGGGATTTTGCTTCTGCAACCGCAGCCGCTGCTGCCTTTTTCGCCTGCCGGTACCTGTCTGCTGAGTCAGGAGTCCCTAGAGCCAACCAGGCCCTAAAGGCCTCTCTCTTCAGCTTGATGGCTTCCCTCACCACCGGTGTCCACCAGCGGGTTCTCGGGTTGCCGCCCTGGCTGGCACCAACAAGCTTTTGGCCACAGCTGTGCCTGGCTGCTTCCACAATGGAGGTTTTGAACAGGGTCCATTCAGACTCCATATTCCCTACCTCCTCCGGGACATGGGAGAAGCTCTCCCGGAGGTGTGTGTTAAAATCATTCTGGACAAGGTCCTCTGACAGTCGTTCCCAGCACACCCTCATTAAATGTCTGGGCCTACCGGGTCTGTCCATCAGTTTTCCCCACCATCTGATCCAACTCACCACCAGATGGTGATCAGTTGACAGCTCAGCACCTCTCTTCACCTGAGTGTTCAAAACATGTGGCCTCAAGTCAGAAGAAACGACTACAAAGTTGATCATTGACCTTTGGCCCAAGGAGCTCTGGTACCAAGTACACTTATGAGCATCCTTGTGTTTGAACATGGTGTTTGTTATGGACAAAAGTGGCTAGCACAGAAGTCCAATAACATTTCACCATTTGGGTTCAGATTGGGCAGGCCGTTCTTTCCAATCATCCCCCACCAGATTTCCCAGTCATTGCCAACGTGAGTGTTGAAGTCCCCCAGCAGGACTATGGAGTCTGTAGGTGGAGCCCTGTCCAGAACCCCTCCCACCCTCTCCAAGAAGGCCGAATACTCTAAACTGCTGTTTGGTGCATAAGCACACACAACAGTCAAAGTTTTCCTCTCTGCGACCCTAAGTTGCATTGAGGCGACCCTCTCATCCACCGAGACAAACTCCAACTGTATGGCAGCCAGCCGGGGGCTTGTGAGTATCCCCACACCCCCCCAGCGCCTCTCACCTCGTGCAACTCCTGAGTAGGAGAGGGACTACCCCCTATCGAGGAGTTTGGTTCCAGAGCCAACACTGTGAGTGGGGGTGAGCCCAACTATATCTAGTTGGTATTTCTCAACCTCCCGCACCAGTTCTGGCTCCTTCCCCCCACGTGAGGTGACATTCCACGTACCAAAAGCCAGTTTTCGTTGCGAGCGGTCACGACGCCATGCGCCACCCTGCCCCCTCCCGCCATCAGGTATACATAGCACCCGACCCCCATGCTGGACCTTGCAGGTGGTGGGCCCACATGGCCCCCCCACGATGTCTTTTCGGGCTGAGCCCGGCCGGGCTACGTGGGCTACCCAGCCACCAGCCGCTCGCCTAGGAACACTACCCCCAGGCCTGGCTCCAGGGGTAGGTCCCGGTGACCCTATTCCGGGCAGGGTAAACATTCTCTTGTTTACTTTTTTCATGGAGGTTTTTGGATCGTGTTAGTCTGGATCTTCACTCCAGACCTGTTTGCCTTGGGAGACCCTACCAGGAGCATAATGCTCCCGACGACATAGCTCTGGAGATCCCTAGATCACGCAAGCCCTTCCGCCACGCCAAGGCCCCGATCCAGGAAGGGATAAATGTAAATGTTTGTGTATCTCAAAAAAAAAAAAAAAAAAATTGTAGGAGGATGATCACATCACCTGAACCACTTCTCCCACATAGGGTTGCAGGGAGCCGGAGCCTAACCCAGCAACACAGGGCAGAGGACACACCCAGGATGGGACACCAGTTCATTGCAAGGCACCCCAAGTGGGACTTGAACCCCAGACTCACCAGAGAGCAGTACCCAGTCCAACCCACTGTGCCACCACACCCCCTTCCCAGAAGCTGCTCAGGTATTGTCTATTCTGAGTTTTATGCAGCTACTGCTATGCTAAACATTGGTGCATATAATGGAAACAAACTCACTGTACTTAAGAATCACACATCTGCAACTATGTCTCTCTTTCTTCTAATGTAATATACTCTTTGTATTTTTCTCTGAGATGTTCATCACTTTGGACAAAAGCATCTGCTAAATGAGTAAATGTTAACCTTCTCTTGGCTTTCTTTTCATTCTCATTTGTTTCAACCATATATGCTCTATCATTCAGGGCTCTGACGCTTGGTTGAGAAGATTGGCATATAAAAATAATGTGACTGGACTGACTGAAGCTAGGATCATCAGACTGCACTTTCAATAAGCAAAAAATAGATAATATATCCTGCCGCTCTCTCCAGAACATGCAAACGCTGTGCTATATGTGTATGCCACCTGTTCCTTTAACCCCTTGACAAAATTTGAAATAATTTGTCAGTCTGTAAACTATATCAACAGCTGAGCATTTCATACTCTTAATTATGGATTTACTTTATAGTTAAAAACAATAATAATAATCAAATCTTGAAAACTTTTCCATGCTTGTTTCCTTGCGAACCACTGGAGGGCTTCTGCCACAGCACCAGAACAGGAGTAAAACTGAGAAGAAGGGTCTTACTTTTACATTTACATTTATTTATTTAGCAGACGCTTTTCTCCAAAGCAACTTCCAATGAACTCTATGTAGAGTTATCAGCCCACAAACCTTATTCACCCAGGTGACTTACACTGCTACAGACACAGCTAAAAACATCCTAGCAATGCATGTGAGCAGTGCAACCCAAACAATCCATGGAGGCACAATGATGGGCAGCCAGAATACAGCATGTGGGAAGGGAAAGATCTGGAACGCGCTCGCCTGGCTGTTTGTGGGAACACAGAATGACTTCAGCAGGCAAGAATGAGAGAGAAAGAGCACAGTGTTCCAACACCTCCTCCCTGTGTCATACGTCCAGCATCAGCGATGACTCCCTCCCAGCCATTTGCCGACAACAGCCTCTGTTGCCAACACGTGTAATTCACCTTTGCACACAAGTCCACAGCGATGAAAAGTATTTTTAGCCAGTATTGGATGAATTCTGTCACATGAATGTTTTCTTCAGTAGAAAAGTTTTGTGGACAAATCTTTTTACAATGATTGGTGGACCATAAATTTTTCCACTGCTTGTCAGAAAAGTAGAAGAGAAAGCATATATACACACACACAAATTGTCCGAAACCACTTGTCCCATACGGGGTCACGGGGAGCCAGAGCCTAACCTGGCAACACAGGGCGTAAGGCTGGAGGGGGAGGTGACACACCCAAGACGGGATGCCAGTCCGTCGCAAGGCACCCCAAGCGGGACTTGAACCCCAGACCCACCAGAGAGCAGGACCCAGTCCAACCCACTGTGCCATTGCACCCCCCAAAGCATATACAATTATTACAAAAAATGTACTAATTCTTATGCTCTATTGAGCACGATGTTCTGTTGTATTTATTTAATAGCATGCTGGATTAGAGGAAAGAATATACACATTGTTGGGTAAAATACATACTTATGCCATAATAGAAAGATCCAGGATAACACTCAGTGCTGAAAAGTATGGCCTGCTTTAGGGAAAAACACTTTTGAATAGTTTGAGCAAAGAATTATGTGTTGACAATTCACTATTAATCAGTTTAGAAAGAAAAGATTTTTAAGCATGTGGTCAAAGAATGTATTTGAAAATATAAAAACACAAAAATTAGGTGCCGGTTAACACCTACATAGGGTTTTAAGGCCTATGAAGTCCAAACTCTTCTGATTCATTGCTTTGGCAGTAATCAGGTAGTGGGATCATTCACCTACACATGTGTCTGTAGATGTAAAGAAAGACATGCATCCCTCTGTTGATTGTAAAAGGGATTAGACACAAAGGAATAAAAGCACAGACAGTACAGAGAACCTTAGCACTTCATGGTGACATAAGACATGCGTGAGAGCTGACTCTCCCCATGGCTATCGGCATTAGCCATCTCACAAGTGTCTCAGGTGAGAAGAGCTGAGTGTAATTAATGTGTGTCCATTCCTAATCCAAGCAGGTCACCAAGCTCTGATGCCACAAGTCGTAACGAGTAGCTTTTTGCAAACAGACCTGGCATTAAGCGGGTCAGCAAGCTCTAATAGCATGGGTGTAACCAGTACTGGTGTGTAACATGACAAAGGAGCACAGGTGGAAAAACTCCCCGGAATAGGAAGTATTCCTAATACAACAGTCAAATTGTTTGTGTGTTTCTTGACAAATCGATTAAGATTTTTTTTTTGTTGTTTTTTAAGTCTCCACACTGAACATTTTTGGGCAAAATCAGCACAAAAGCACTGTTTGAAAAAGAGTTCCCAAAAATAATTGTCTGCTTAATAAACCGAAAAGTTCACTATCCTCTCAGCACATTTTCTCCCATCCTAGTGCACTGTGAACACCTCATGTGATTACTCTCCATCTCTTTGCTAAACCAACACTTTTTTCCAGAGTGATTTATGATTTTCATTTCTTCGAGAAGCTTAATAATTTATGTGAGCAGTTAATTTGCTACTGTAGGACCAGTCATCCTAGAAACTGTACCATCAATCGTCTGCTTACAACCCTAAGGTCTTAAACCTTTTCTCTGCAACTACTTATTTTCTGTTCCTATATTTTGGAAAGACAGTAGAAGGACTAAGTATTGGCTTGAAACACAAGAAGACCAACTAGTTTGATGGTTGCAAGTGGTGCAAATACAATTAATACTGTGTTCCTTACCTCAGTCCCTGTTCAGCCTCATACATTGTACCACTGGCTCTTTACCTATCCTTCCACTTCCTGCTTAGGTTAATGGAATAGCTATGGACCAACCTCCTGAGACAAACAGACAATAATGTATCTTGGTCACTGCCTGGCAATGATGTCTCTGAAAAGGCTTCATGGCAAACTATGTTTACGCTAGTTAGTCTGCTGAAAGCTGGGGTGGGAGAAAAAGTTTTTTCTTTTTAAAAAGATGTCGAGCAGGAAAATCTAGGAAAGAGGTAACACCTATCATAAACTGTAATAATTTACAGCTCAGCTCAAATGACATGTCCATAGTAGAACTGACACCTTTAGGTAAACATTCTTTCCATGTTTAAAACTATCCAAGTCCTTGTAAATTGTGTACACCTAGACACAAATTTTAGAAATTTTCAACCATTAACAAGATCAAGTAAGTTTTCGATTCTGGGTTTCAACCTATTCCCAACACAGACAGCTCTGGTCAGTATTTAATGATTTTTCTTACCTTTTTACCGTAAAAAATGATAACCATGATGTACAATGAAGGGAACACTCCTGGTCAGTCTCAGGAGCTTTTCTTGGCCGACATGAACATAATTGCTGTTGCCAGCTATAGATGCAGGATTATGGGTTCAGCTCTGGCATTAGCTCATGTTCCCTGTTGTTTATAGGGATTTCTTCCGAAATAAAAGTTCCTCAGACTAACTGAACACTCAGAAATGTTTTTGATGTATGTGTACATGCAAATTGAATGAATGTCTTGTGATGAAGAGATCTGTCCATGGAGTATTGTGCCCTGCACTGGGTCTCTGCCTGCATATATAGGGTTTACTCAAACCTGGGAATGGTACTAGATAGACTACAACTGAGCACAAGATTTTTTTTTTTTTAAATAAAAGGTTATATTTTGCGGGGCAAGAACATCTGTTCCATCCTGAATACAATGAAGCAGATCAATAGTTATTACATTTATTCACTTAGCTGACACTTTTCTCGAAAGCAACTTACAGTGTTAACCTACCTGCAATTATTCACCCATTTATACAGCTAGGCAATTCTACTGGAGAAATTTAAGGTAAGTACATTGCTGAAGTGTACTGCAGCTGGGATTTAAGCCTGCAACCTTAGGATCTAAAAGCAGAAGCTTCAACCACTACACTACCAGCTGCACCAGGTGATGAGCTACTGATGAGCTCTCAACGATCACCAGCAGGGCTTTTACTGCATTTTGTTTACTGTGACATTTCTCTGCAGTATTATTGCCTCCTGCATCTGATTTCTTAGTGCTGCTGTTCTCATATTTTATTGAGAAGCACTGAAGATAGCCTATGAAAGATGACATCAATTTTATTTCCAGCTGAGTCTGACTAGCTGGTCTCCTGGTCATTCGATGAATTACAAGAGCCATTAGCCACATTTTCTTCTAATGGTGGTCAGGAATCTTGTTTTCCTTCTGCATGTGAAAAGAACAAACCGAGTTTCTGTTTCCCCAGCTTCCTGGAACCCAGAAGTGGCCTTGATGAGTCAAGGCTGAAACAGTGTCATTGTACTCTTTTCAGCAGGGTTGTTCATTGTCTCTTTACAATATCTTTTTTTGTTCAGGGGTCGGCAATGAGACTGCTGCATTTGCCCACATGAACATTCCCATACCGCAGGGCAGAGAGCAGCTGACCCCTGTAAAAGACTTTCCATAAACCCCTCCCTCCAGCTTGAACAAGAGAAGGTCTGGTTAGTGGACGGGGTGGCCCATCTGACAGCCCAACCCAAAGGGGGCTGCTGCAGTACAACAAGCAGATGGGTACAGCCAGATCTTCTACTATCTTGTTTACTGAGTTGGCCAAGGAGAGAATAACACACCAATTACAACCTCTCAAATCACTGGGACATAGGAACAAAAACGACAGAACTTATGCCAGCTTTGTGTTACTTTGAGTTCCGTTCCCCACCAGAAAACTTCAGCTTAATAGATTGATCTTCAACCAGTGTTGGCCTAGCTAATATTTATCTGAGCTTCTAATAGTGGCTAGATGTTTACTCCAAGGTTTTGTCCCATCCCCACCACAGACAGCCCTTACCAGCCATTAATGATTCCAGATATAGCTGCATTCTATTTGCAATACGTTTATGTTGCTAAATATTTTAACTCATATTGTTGGACTTTCTTGATAGCATTTCGGTATTAAGACAAATAAAAAGAGACCACAGGTGGGTGGAGCCACTCTCAGTACAAATTGCCTTTGAAACAGTGTAAATTGTCTTTGAGAATTATTGTTACAGTATATGTACCATAAAATCATTGAAATAATAGGCTTGCTCTGGCCTGGTTCAGTTTTTGCACAGTTCAGTTATTAAACACAGTCAGTTACATTTTATTCACTCAGTTTTGTTAACCGTTTGTCAAACTCAGGGTTGTGAAACTTGGAGCCTGTCCGATAAGAGTTGCTTTCCGTATTAAAACCATACGGAACGCGATTTGTCCCGTATTTTAACCTTTCACACCAAAAGTATTTATTACATATATTCATTGCATACATAAACTTCACAGTTTGCATAAAAGTGTTAAAAGATTAAACAAATCACAAAAATGGATGTGAAACAGAGGTGTGTTGCATGAGTATGAGTGTCATTGGCCGTTGGCAAGGCAGGTAGCTACTAACTAGATGACTAGATGTCATCGTGGCTACTAACGGGCTACGGGGGAGGATATTCTCTGTAATGAAAAACAAGCAGAGTGACTGTAGGAGCTCATGAAAAGTGAGTTGCTTTAAACAGTGAATTTTACAAAACTGTACTTAAAGGGCATAGAAATTCTTGCTGCTGCGAGAAGTGAGAAATCAAGTACTCAGAAAAAACAAGGAGGATCTAAGAAGAAGAAGAAGGGACTTTTTTTGTTTGCACTTTAATCAGTCAGAATATTGCACTTTTGTTCATAAAAACTTGTAAAATGCAGTCTACTTTCAATCAGTTGCTGTGCTTAAACATAAGTTAAGCCTATCAAAGCATGTGCTTTTCACTGATGCAAATTTAATTTTTTTTGAATTTGTGTCTGTTCATTAAAGTTAAAAAGAAATCACTCAAAAGGACTGTGAGTCTCTTCCTCAACAGTTGTGTAACAAGTGTGTATAAATTACCTAGGCAAACACACACACACACACACACACACATTTTCAGAACCGCTCGTCCCATACGGGGTCACGGGGAACCGGAGCCTACCCGGTAACACAGGGCGTAGGGCCGGAAGGGGAGGGGGACACACCCAGGACGGGACGCCAGTCCGCCGCAAGGCACCCCAAGCGGGACTCGAACCCCAGACCCACCAGAGAGCACCTAGGCAAACACTATAGTGATATGTGTGTAACGGTGTGTGAGACTTTAGCATGACATTAAAATTAATTTATTTTTAACAACTGACATGTATGTCAGTGAGCAAAAAGCAAATTAAATGTGTCTCGGATTCATTTTAGCATTTAATTCAGTCAAGATGACACATATACATTAGTTACAAAGAAATTCTGAGTGTCCCTTATTTTCCTAAAAGGAACCCATAAGTGTCCCTTATTTTCTTCTGCGGGGGTTGGCAACCCTAGGCGACATGGTGACACAGCGAGTAGTACTGCTGTCTCGCAGCACCTGGGTGGTCTGAGAGGACATGGGTTTGATCCCCACTCAGTCTGTATGGAGTTTGCATGTTCTCCCTGTGTGTGCATGGGTTTCCTCCATGGGCTCCAGTTTCCTCCCACAGTCCAAAGACATGCTGCTCAGGTTCCCCATAGTGTGTGAGTGATAGAGAGAGTGTGTTCCACTGATGTATGGATGAGTGAGCCATTGTAAGTAGTAGATCTAGCAGTGTAAGTCACCTTGGTGAATAAGGTGTGTGGGCTGATAACACTACATAGTATCCATTGGCAGCTGCTTTGGAGAAAACATCTGCTAAATAAATAAATGTAAATGTAGATTCCCCAGTTTACCTGAAATGTATCTTTGGACTGTGGGAGGAAACCAGAGCACATGGAGAGAAACTCATGGGGAAAATATGCAAACTCCACACAGACTGAGCCGCATTCCAACCTGTGCCCAAACAGCAGGGCTACCTGCTGCACCACTGTGCTGCTCATAACCCTTCATGGTAACTGACACAATCATAAATACTTTAAAAAGAACAATGGCGTAAGGGCCAAGAATAGTGCTGCAGTCCTGCTTTTTTCCATATCCTAGAAGGTCATAGACACAGAAAAAGTGCCCTGCACATAAAATGCCCTGTGTATGTGGCTGTGGGTAGGTTAAGTATGAGGAGAGAACGCAAGCCCCTGTGGCAGCCACTGCAAAGGCCCCTTGAAGGCAGCAGCTGGTGTCCCATGACGTCTCTGGAGCACAGTAGGGAAAGCTGTTGTGGAGCCAGACACATGTAGCACCTCAGGAGCACAGAGCTGATCTCTGAGCTCAGAACGAACGAGTATGTGTGTCACTGCAATTTCCATCTTTAGTTTCTGGCCGACAGGTGCCATGTTAGGGTGGAAACATATGACATATGTATTTTTTAATATGCCTTTTGTGTGCATGTAACCCTATGCTGCAGGTGAAGGCTGTCGGCAATCGACACCCCTTCTTTATATCATCCAGGCTATTTTTATCCTCCCAGGGTGAGCGGCCACGCATGCGTCCGGCTCATCAGATCGCTGGTGGTTGTAGAACTCGTGCAGATTCCCCTGGAGCACAGTGTCACACAGAGGCTCTGTTTCTCCTCCAGTCAGCAGAGTATTTCCATCATCACACTGTGTCACAATCATAACCATAAATCATCCAAAAATCGAGCAGCCGCTAAGCATTAATGAGGCTCCTGCTCAGCTCTCTCGGCTCTGCTGTGAGATCTCCAACCTGGTGTCCTCTTCCTGGGTCAGCACGGTACTTGAGACCACTGATACACTCTGCATGGGCCCAATAACCTCAGCACGTGTTCTTTCTGACTTTTACAAGGATGCCGAACGCTGCTTTGCATGTTGGACTTGTGACCTGTACACTGCCTGTCCAAATTCTGGAAAGCAAAGAGCAAATGTATTGCTTAACCTTAATAGATATGAATTCCCATAAAAATACTTTTGTTTACACTGCCATTCAGAAACATTTCACAGGATTAGTGACTGTCCATGTGCAGGCATTCATTCAGATGATGGTCTTACACAAAGGGGTTTATAGGTTAAATGTGCCCTAAATGCAAATGAGAAGTGAACCTGTGAACAACAGCATGGAATTGCTATCATCACTAGTACAAATATAGGGACATACACCTGAAGTGGGTTCAGGCTTCAAGTGATGATTGTGTAGCGACACTGAAATGAAAGTGGCACGGAGAAGCAGAAACAAGAATGTGACTTGTAATAAAATTGGCAAATGGAGACCTTTAAAGCTCATGCCTGCTTGGATGCAAACACGTGGAAAGGGGCAAACAATCCAGTATCCCCTTGTGGCCCCTTGCATAGAATTACCTGGGCTGGATGACTGCGGTTAGTGAATCCGTCAGCGGAACGTGGGGCTCTGGAATACATAAGTAATTCATAATGAGGAGGCACTTTGAGGACTCGGCCTTACTGGGCTCCTGGATTGCTGTAAACAGAGCTCACGGAGGAACGAAAAATGGAAGGTGTAGAGTTTTGTCCAAACAGCCTCTCGACTGACTCAAAGCACCATAAAGGGCAGCAGTTGCTTTGAGCGATCAAAGTTTTGGTCCAAAGACCATGAACACCAGGTAGTGCACATAGAAGGTCTAGTCTGGAAGGAAAGTTCTAGAGCAAGAGGCAGTGGACTTGGTGACAAAGCCCGAAGGATGGTCTTCACATCAGCAGAGTCAATGACCTGTGATGGAGTCCTGGCTTCAGCAGGGTTTCGGTAAGTGAGGGCTGTAGGAATTCAGCAGGGCTACTGCAGCCAATTGGTAGGTTACACTGAGGTGCTACTGCCCCCACCTGGTGGACTGAGCCAATCGCACAAAGGGCTCCGCCTTCGGGGCAAATTGTAATGCAGCACCCGTGAACGACAGTAAAGGCAAAGGAGCTATCCGTTATTCCCAAACATTTCTGTTTTATTTTCCTCCTGTTCCCGTTTCCAAAGTGAAAGGGAATAGTGGAAACAAAACAATGAAAGTAATTTGCTAAAATGAAAAGCCAAACAGTAACTAAAAAGTTTAAATCTCAACTGAAATTATCTATTATATCTTTATCAAAAGTAACTTAATTTGCACATAATCCAATTTAAGATAACTTCGTCAATTGTTTATTGATATATATTTTCTGTGAACAAGTTGTGTGCATGTGGAAGTGTGAATGTAGTGGTATAATGTGGTACTCAACATTAAATGCACCTTTTACCACAGTGGTCCCTAGAACATGGGAATAATGAGTATCATACCTGACTTTAAAACAACCTTATGCTCTTATTTTTAACGTACGTTTTTATCAATTCAAACTATTTTACAAACTAGCAATTGTATTTCGGATTCAATACCTTACTGATACAGCAGCAATGGGCCCTGTAGTAGCTCACAAACC
Source organism: Scleropages formosus (assembly GCF_900964775.1). NCBI lineage: Eukaryota > Metazoa > Chordata > Actinopteri > Osteoglossiformes > Osteoglossidae > Scleropages > Scleropages formosus. The sequence goes on from NC_041806.1 coordinate 28,659,102, forward strand.
TGTGACCTTTAGATCAGACTTTCATTTTCTTTAACGCTGTGCTTCTTGGATGTACCATGGCTACCTGCTAAGAGGGCTCTGGCTGGAAACATATTTCAGGTTTGAACAACTAAGGGCCCTGAGTCTGTTGTAGCTGCCAATTGCTTGTGAACCTGTGACCTTTAGATGACAAGTTCAGCTCCACATGCACCACACTTCATGCTGTCCCCAAAGCATGGCTGCCCACTGATGCCTACCTGGTGGGCTTGAGCTGATAAAATACTTCATGGAAGGTCATCTAAGGACCTGCAGCCTGTAGTGATGGCCAGGTGTTTGCAGATCCACAGCAGCTGAGCTTCAGGCCCCCTGGAGTCTGGCTCCCAGCCACTGATGCAGATGTCTGTCAAATGCACTGCAGCAGCTTAGACCCAGCATGCACCTGTATGGTCTCTTGTAAGCTTGGACTGCATCCCACTATGTGAAAGCTGGTGGAAACAATATGGCAGAACACACAGGTGGCGTCTGCTCTGATGTCTTACGCAAGCAAGAAAATATGGGATTTTTTTTCTCTCACATAAACCTTCATCTTGCAGGGAATTGCTGCAGCAGTATAAAACAAACCAGAAATTTCTGTCAAACGTCCCCAGAGTGAATTTTTACAGATGTCATCTGCACCCAAACCATTGCAGGGTCTCTTGCTAAAGCTCCTTAAGTGCCGAGAGTGAAGGCAGTAAATCACTGTCAGTCTGTGGTTCGTCAGCAATATGAGGGGGATCTTCAAGACAACAAAATGCGGGGAAAATGTCAAACTTAAACCCACTGCTGCTTGGATCATTTGGCTCCTACTTCATGTCAGGCAGGCTTTAGTATTGTTGAGCTTGGAATTTATGTGTGGGTGTCCCCCCACCATGCATGTGCCCAGTGCATCGGGGATAGGCTCAGGAAACACCGTGACCCTGAATAGGACAAGCAGTTATAGAAAGTGAAAGAGTGAGGGAAGGTCAATCAAGTCATTGAATTTAATTAACTGAAACACATACATCCTTTCATGTGCAGATTGTTGCTTCACAACAAACCTCTAGACCATGTCCTTCCAATCCCAGAAATCCTTTAAATAATAAACAGCAGATGTCTTTCTTAAGCAAACGTATTTAATGCTGTACATGCACTGAAAAATCTGACACTAGTGACATCATACAATGTGAAAGGAAAAACTGCTTTGCAATTTCAAAACAAAATCCGAAGGTCATATTAAATAAAAATGGGGGAATACTGTGGCAGATGTTTAATTTAAAAAGTAAACATCAGGACACGCATATATTAACCCTGTGAGGTTCACACTGTATTTACACACAGAACACTGAAAACAGGCGTTCCCCTCTAAAGGATTTGATGCCAGCCAGCCAAAATTTTAGACAGTAAAATGTTTGACATCACCACTGCTGCCCATTCCAACAGGACGCTTGAGACATCATCGAAAAAAGCATCCACCCATAATTCAATCCAGGGTATCACTTTCTGTTTGATAGTCTCCACCCATTTACTAGTTATGCACTTAGCTGTGACACCACATGTCCAATCTGGTGAAGAACGTATCAGAAGATGCTCTAGTTGTAATTGTAACTTCTCTCTGGAGTTACTCAGATAGATATACTCAGTGTCCCATGCAGTACAATTATTTCATGTAGTTAACAGTCCACCTTTACTCTTTATAACCACCTTAAATGTTAACCTGTACAAACTGCAGAATATAAAAATAAAAATGAAACAGAGGCATACCACGACCACTTTGTGTTATGGGGGGTGGGTGTGTGAAATACCACATTTTTAACTCAAAGGCAGTATGAAACATACAAAAATGAATATGGTACTTTCTCATTTTAACAGCAGGCAGCAGGAGTCAAGAGGCCCTTCTACACACCTGTGTACTAACAGAACAGAAGGCCCCATGGGAGCAGTATCCTAATCTTTTCCCTTTCCAAATCAGCTGAACCCCTATGTAAGAAATGGGTTCCAATCCCCAAGCAAATAAGTGAAGGGGCTTCCCAAAGCATCACACCTTCCCTGTAAATAAGCAAAGGAAGAAGACTATGATTGGATGTGTCTTTGGAACTGCTGTCATCCAGCACAACTTCAATTATTTCATGTGAATAATAATTTCAATAGAAAAAAATGCAAGCTAAAGCTGTTTTTGTAGGCAATAGATTGTCTGAGAACCTTACTTATACAAGCTTCCTATTTGACACGAAGCCACAGATGTTTCCTGCACTACACAATGCTAGCATTTAGAGGACAATTACCAGCTCCATATGCAATAATGTTTTCTGTGTTTGGCAGGTGCTCACTGTGTGCTTGTTTAAAAAAGGCAGGCAAAAGAAATGTAACAAAAAGTCAAGAGCAGACTAGGAACACATTGCTGCAATCCAGCTGTGGAATGTTAGGCAGTGTGGACACGTGCCTTTGGCTACTGACCACCACGAACTGTTCGTTCGGTCCATGTGTGGGCAGGAGCTGACCCCCTTATGAGCATGAGTCCACATCTCAGAGAAAGGTGTGTGTACCAAGACAAGCACACTCAGAGCGGAAAATATTAACTTCCTTACTTTGCCAATTTCTCTAGTTTAAAGAAAGGCAGACTTTAAAGTAATGAAAAAAAAGAAACCACAACATGGTCAGTTTCTGGAGCATTTTGTTATGAAAAATGAAAAGAATCACAAAACACAAAGAAGAACATGACATTTCTAAGCAATTGATAATGGTTTAAGTAAACAATAAAACAAAGCTTTCTCCAATTTTGACGGTCAACTCCTATCGCTCCCATCAGTTGAGGCAAACAGTGAAGCCAACTAACAACAAACCTCAAATAGATGCTGGCAGAGACAGAGAATCAAGTCTCATGGTTAAGTATCAGCAACATAGCATGTAATACTATGTTAAGGGTAAGAAGTTGATAGCAGATGCTTCACTGTGAGGTAAATAGCTCAACATGTGCAGAGAAATGCTCAACATCGGGCATTCAAACAGGATGTGTCGGAGTCTGCCACAAGAGACACCTGGTTTTGGGGACAGCTGCCCATACAGGACTGTTGACCTACTAGGCTGTCAGTACGTCACTGCACTGTTTTGGCCTCGTATGAAATAGAAAAACAATAATGTTTATGGTCCAAATATTAGCATCGCTTTCCCCCAGCATCTCCACTCCTTTCTCTTTTGCTCTACTATCTCTGTGGCAACTATTTTACCCAAAGCAGCACCATCTCCAAGGCAGAGTGAGGAGATTTATAAACTTTAACCTTTTTGCTTTCAGTGAGACACTTAAGTTGAAAAGTGCACAATCATAGCTAATATATACATTAAAGGAAAAGCCAGGAAATGTATGCCAATCAGTTTAAACTTTGCTTATTGCAAAGTACTGAAAACATAAGGGGCTCAACCTTCCACATTTTCTTCAAGTCACTCTGATAAAAAAAAAAAATGGAAAAACAGAAGGCCATGGGGTCTTGGGGACACTACGAATGTTTGATGGTGTATTTGCCTTTCTGGAGCTGAGAAATGTAGAGTTTCGACTTGCTGCCATCCAGCCGCTTGAACCACACCTCATCGTGGTTGATGGTTGTTATTATGGCACTGAAGAAGAAAGGCAAATCTCGTAAATTCAGAATAATGACATTACATGATAACAGTGCTGGGAGTGAAATGACACGTCCTCCATAAAGATCCGCATTACCTGGTAGGGTACTCGTCTTTCCTGTCAATGCATATGGGCTGGCCCCGGCTGTACCACTCGCCATCATAGAAGAGGCGCCCGTCCTCCGACCGCGCGCTGTGCTGGTGCTTGTCAGTCTTAGCCGAAACTGAAAAGGCAAGAGTAATAATTGAAGCTCAAGGCAAAACTGCAACGACACTCCACTCTAACAGCTAGCAGAGTAAGTTTAATCGTGAGGAAATGTGCCTAAAAAGGCCGCAAGTTTGACTCAGAAGAACTGTAAATCAACACTTTTAACCCCAACAAGGTGCATGAATGAAAGTGTAAATAAGCGTTTACAAATACCACAGCTTTCCACTAAATAGGAGCAACAAGGCGTTGTCAAATTACCATCTGGCTTTACTCTATGTGGTCCCAAGGTAGCCATTGCCTGCAAGACGGTGGGGGGGTTAAGTGGGGAGAGAATGAATAAATAGATTAATAACTAAGACCATCTTTCTTTTCATTGAAACAATTGCTTGTGTCAGTAGTTCAAGCAGATTGTGTTTCTCCATTACAGTGACTTTTTATGAGAAATTAATGTAAAAATCCAGATAATTTTAATACCTTTCTTATAGCAGTCCAGTCTTCAAGGATATCCAGATCTTGCAACATGTAAACAATATATGGTCGTTAGATGGTTAAGGAAACACTGGCAACAGAAAATGTGAGTTTACACCATAAGACCAAAAATACGCATTTTTTTGTTTTTTACATCCCAGCTAAAATAATCTGATTTATTTGACTTTAATTTTGCTACCTGCAAAGTACTACCACCAGTCTAGATAAATGACTCTATAACTGACAAATCATATAAACAGATTTCATATTTTTGGTTGTGGCAGGGTTGGCAAAGCTTTTCATAAGAAAAGCATGATGGGCAGCACAGTGGCACAGCAAGTAGCGCCACTGTTTCACAGCACCTGGATGGTGTGAGAGGACATATGTTCAATCGCTGCTTAGTCTTCCCGTGTCTGTGTGGGTTTCCTCCCGTAGTCCGAAGACATGCTGTTCAGGTTAACTGGTGACTGTAAGTCACCCACGGTGTGTGAGTAACAGAGAGTGTGTTCCACTGATGCATGGATGACTGACCCATTGTAAGTAGTGTACCTAGCAGTGTAAGTCACCTTGGTGAATAAGGTGTGTGGGCTGATAACACTACATTGAATTTGTTGGAAGTCGCTTTGGAGAAAAGTGTCTGCTAAATAAAGTAACATAAATGTAAGAATATATTCATAAGGAAAAGGATATCTGAAACGACGACTGGCTTCTTCTTCTTATCCGGACTGAAGGGATCTTTTTTCTTATTCTTTCTAGACTGTAGCCCATCATTCCACAGCTCTGAAAAGGTAAAATCACAGAATAACAAATGAGAGAAATCTTCAGCTCCAGGAAACTGCCCCCCCTAGAAACAGCACAAATGAAAAGAAAAGAAAAAAAGAAAAAAAAAAACCTTACAATTCATTCTCTTGCTCCTGTTTGGAAGTTATTCTGTGTGTGGGTGGTCACATCTCCCAACCTCCGCTAACGTAGCACTCGGACTCAGATCAGGCCTCATTCTATGGTATAGCATTTGTATGTAGCTGTTCAGTGTACATTTTCTTTACATATTTTCTTTTTGGACATCTATATTGTTGGTAATGAGTGTAGATAATAAAACACATTTTAACAGTATAATAACTTTGTATGTGACATCATACGGACACCCTCCCTCACCAAAAGGATGTTGGGTCCTTGTAAAGACTTTTTTTTTTTGGTGTTTTTAATTACAGCACAGAGTCCACTTTGATTTTTTCGCTTGTTTAAAGTATTGCGATCGTTGTAACATTTTGATAAACAATTTCCTCGTGGAACTGCTGTGAGCTAGGTATATAAGATTAGTTTAAGAAGTATTCATAAATAACAATCATTTTTTCCTGTAAGAAAGATTTCCCAAAAAGGATTAGTTTGCAGATTTTCCAAATACTCCATAAAGCTGAATTTTTCATTGTCATGCCTGTAATTTTAACTATACAGGTGTTTAGGGAGATGTCACCCCCAAAGCCGAATAACTTCAAAACAGGACAAGAGAACAAGTAATTTTCCAGCACGTTTCTTTCTTTCTTCATGTTTTCTGTTAAGTTGGCACTGATTCACAGAACACCACATGTGTAGTGTACACAGCATGCTGAAAACATCACAGTGAATTTGTACACGTTTTCAGTTCTGTTGTTCATTTAATATAAAAAGAAAACCTCAGTGTTAACGGTTGTGTTTTTTTTTTCTTTTTCTCCCCTCACTCGTTGTGTTGACCTGGGTGAATCAATACTGTTCATTGAACAGGAGTAGTTTTCCGTCACGTTCGACCACGACATGGACCAGTGAGTGAAGTGGAACAGGTAAAAGGCAGTAGTATAAAACACACTGCAAGACATAATGCACATGTTATGAATATCACCAGAAATAACATGTCATATAATCACTAATACCTGAAATATGAAATATCTCAGTGATGTCACGTGTAATATATCCCTTAATACCACTTAATATTAATGCAGCGTCTGTGGCATTGTAGGGGGGGTGATGACATCACTTCCAATGTAAACAACCTCCATTGTCTCCACAAGTAAAAGAAGTAGGACAGCAGTTCAAACAGCACAAATGTAGCACTAACAAAATATACGTTTGTCTTTATTTGTGCTGTTTGTGGGCATGGGGGGCAACTTTACAGATGCAGGTGACGTCACGAGAAATATTATCTTTGATATTTAAAAAAAAAGTAAGAGAGATACAACTGCAGTTCGAATGGCACAAATGTAGCATTAATGAATTAGCCTCAATTCGAGTTTCTCCGGCATTGTAGGGGGGCTGGAGTGAGGTCACCTGCCATGTAAACAACCTTTAATATCTTCAGAAGCAAAGGAGATAGAAACGCAGTTTGAATGGCACAAATCGGTACAAATGTAGCAGAAACAAATGAGCCCGAATTCGAGTTCCTGGGGCGTTGCAGGGTGGCTGGAATGACATCACTTCCGAAATAAATAAATGTTAACATCTCAAAAACTGCACAAACGAATCACAATGTTTTTTCTTTCTTCCCCCATTTGCACTGCTTGTAAAGGGGCCAACTTCATGGAGTTCAAATCTTTCTCTGTTAGAACTGATCTTTTTCAGTCAATTCAAGATTCTTTGAAGCCTCCATGATCAGGCACAATAAAGCTCCAAAAATGGTTTTATTACTGTTGTGCAGAATTTCACTGGGTCTTATCTTGAACTTTCTATAGCATGCAGTAATACAATGAAGTCTATATAATAGATAAGTCAGAGTAAATAAAGTAAATGAGTTTAAAAGTAAGTGTACTCCAACATCTTGGCAAACTGCAGCCCCTATGGGCATACCTGCAATACTGTAGATGAACCTTCATAAAAATGTGTGTCTGAGACAATAACATTAGTCTCCTAATGAATACCACATGCGTTGAGCTTGAATTAGAATGTGCATTCTCCCAACAGTGTACATAAGATCACAGAAGGTAATATTCCACTGTCTGATGTATTCAGAGTGCATCTGAAAAACATATCAACACTGTAGATGCAGAAATATTTCAATTTGCTTGATATGGGACACACAACATACCTGAGGTAATGTCTATACTATGGCGGTCTTCCTCCAGGCGACGGATCTTCTCCTCCAGTTCACTCTGCACTGTGTCAAACAGTAAGAGCTTTTCACTCTGAGAACAAGGAGGAAAAAAAACCCCACAAAAAAAACTTATTTAACAGCCATCAAGTTACACAAATGACTCCTTCTCCATACTGGATATTCAATACGCAGTTCAAATTGTCGAAAGGTACAACAGCAGCAATGATATGTGGTAACAGCACAGCTCCTAAAAGCAAGCAAGAAGGGGGGGGGGGGGGGGGGGGGGGGGGATCCCATTAGCCTAACTGCTGGATAAGTACAGAACAGCTCACCTCCCAGTGCTGAAAAGCAGCCTGGATCTCACAGTCATATTTGTTCTTCACAGACTCCAAGCAAAGCTCACGATAGATCCCTGTTGTGATCAAGACAATCAACCAATTGATAGGCACCCTTCCCATCAACTTGAACGGTGACTTAAAGCTCAGTTAAATACACAATGTTTAGGGCACAACAGCATCAATCAAGGTAAATAACGGCCAAGTCCATGTCTCTAGATACCTGCAACTTTGGTTCTGATCTGCATGTTCTCCTGCAGATTGGCAAGGGGTTCCAGGTACTCTGCAGCACTGCCAGCAATGACTTCCTGCAGCTTGAGATCCACCTGACTGAGCCTCTCCTTGTACAGCCTGGAGAAGAAGAAGAAGAAGAAAATGCCTGTGTTAAAGGGCTCTGTGTCACTGTGTGAGAAGAGCGCTCTATAAAAATAAATTGAATTGAACTGAATTTAAAATTTAAGGGAAAAAAACACATCAACAGCTGGGGGCAAAAAAAACAACCCAGAGTGTATACACTTGCTTGGGGCATCAAGAGGACTGACTCTCTTACTGGTCTTTCAAGTCGGTGAACTGTTTCTCCAGATTGGTCATTTCGTCTAAGCACTCCATCCTCCTCCTCTCGCAATCCTCATCGTCCATCTCTGGGTCGGGGAGAGAAAAACCGCGTGTCAAAACACTCTGCCCCCATGGTGGGAAGCAAGTGGGCCCGGCCCGCGTGCTCAAGTGTGTAGTATTGGCAGAACGAGCCGATCGCTCATCCGTCCAATCGGGACCCGTCAGGTCGTCGGGTCTCGCGCCCGGTGGCGGCGGTGCTTCGGCTCGCGCCCCAACTTCGCTTTCCGCACACAGCGGCTTGCCGCAGTGTGATTCAGTCAGTGGGGCTGCTCGACAGCCTCCCGCGCGCACGAAGCTGACCTCGGAAAGAAGTTTAGTGTTTGCAGAATATGACAGAGAGAAAATGTGTAAGTGTTTGTGTATAAATTTAGTGAAGCCTTGACAATAAATTATGTGCAGCGCCGCCGCCTCACGGTCGCGTCAGTCAACTAGCAGGAATCAGTATACCGCCGGCACAGCGACACAACTGCGGCTCGGCACGACACAATAGTTAGCTCGGGGGTGTCGCTGTGCTCCAGGAAGGACACGTGTCTGCAGATGATCCTGGAAAAGCGCACCTGAACTGTCCCCATCTTCCGACACAGACGAGCTTTCCGTGTCCTCGTCTTCCGAGCTGCTCGCCTCTTGCTCCGGGTAATCCACCTCCATTTCTTCGTGGTTGCTCTCTTTCTTCTCACGCGAGTGGACCGGCATAGTTCGTCGAGCGAAAACTACGAGGAGGGGAGTGGGGGGGGGGGAAGAAGAGTAAAAGAGGACTCAGTTTCTGCCCTGGCTGACTTCCAGGGTAGTAAACAAAAACAATTAAACAACAAGAGGAAATGAGCGAGGACTTCGAAAAATGGCTTCCGCAAGTAACCATTCACGTAAGGCTTTGTAGGAACGGCAAACCCTCCGAGTGTCCAATCATATTTTAGGACAGCCCACTACTTTGCATAAAGACTGGTGGGAACTCGGGGTTTCCCTGGGACTTGTAGTTTTATACAGTATTCACCCTTTTGCCCATGTAATTATTTTTAGATATGCAATGAAAATGGATTTATGGATAGAATTTTTTACTACCAATCCAAACAAAATATAAGAATATAATTTTTGTAATTATAATCATCTTTTAGCTAATAGTCAAATAAAAACACTAAAGCTATTTAAATCACAAAAAAACAAGTGTTCACTCACGTATTGTAGTACATGGTGGAAGAACCTTTAGTTGAAATTGAAGGTGAGAGTCTGTATCAGCTTTGCACATCTGGACCTCACAGTTTTGTCCATTTTGCTTGGCAGTATTACTCAAGTTCCAAGAGGTCTGACTGGGGAGCCACAGATTTCAAAACATTCCACCAATTGAACAGAGTAGAAGTCTGGGATTTCACAGAGTCCCAGCAGGGTTTAGATTTTTTTAAACCATTCTAATTTCACTTTTTCTGTATTATTTGGAATCCCAAAATTTCCCAAGCATTATTTCTTTAGCAGAGTAGTCCAGGTTTTCCTCCAAGATTTGTCCACATATTGCACAATCCATTTTGAAACCTTACTTGCCTGCCACATGATATTGTGCTCTAGCCCCTATTTTTCACAATACAGATGGATACTACTCTTGGGATGATGCGTCAAACACAGCAACTAGCAGTTTTAGTCTCATCAGACCATAGAAAAAAACTTTAACCCATTTTAGGGTCCTTCGGGCAAACTCTTCAGCAATGGTTTCCTTTTTGATGCCTCTCATAAAACACACATTTGTGAATAGTTCAGGTAATTTTTGTCTTAAGGAGAGTCTCTCTGTAGTGTTTTCTTTTGGGTCTCTTCTAGAAGAATTCACCATTGTGCCACATTCTCTTTGTGTTTTTTTCAATGGACTTAGTCCTCAAGGGAACATTCACACACACACACACATACATTTTCAGAACCGCTTGTCCCATATGGGGTCACGGGGAACCAGAGCCTACCCAGTAACACAGGGCGTAAGGCCGGAGGGGGAGAGGACACACCCAGGACAGGACGCCAGTCCATCGCAAGGCACCCCACACAGGAATTGAACCCCAGACCCACCAGAGAGGAGGACCCCGGTGCAACCCACTGCTCCACCGCACCCCCAGGGAACATTCAGTGTGTTTTAAACTTTCTTTATACACTGCTGCTCACTGGTGCTTTCAGAACTCTTTCTCATGTTTGCTTTCAATGCTCTTTGAGCTTCATGAGGTCTTATGATAAAATCACTCAAGCTGAGGGACCTCTGAAACACTGACGGACTTCTCCTGAAAACATTTGGAGAATATTATTTTTACACAGGTGGACTCCAGTGACATCATTGTGTGACCTTGGAAGACAAATTATAGCACCAAGTTCTATTTAAATGCTTCTGAGCAAAATGGGTAAAAGTGAGCAAAATTATATGATGAGTTATTATATATTAATTGTGTTAACAAGCCAAAAAATTCCAGAATAAATCAGTTTTGATTTCATGATATGAGAAAATGCAATGTGAAAAACACGAAAGGACGTGAATACTTCTTATTCTCACTGTACGTGGCGAGCAGATATTTAGGTAATCCAATCATGCAAAGAGAAAAAAACTACCTTTGATTAATAACATGAATTTTGTTCAATGAAGGACATTAAAAATATTTCTGTAGTCTCGAAGTTATAACATTAACTGGGTTATTGAGATAAAAGTTTTACATTTTTGTCATTTGATGTTGATGTTTTTTCCAATACTTCTGCAAAAAGAATATATAAAAATGTTAAATTATAATTTTATGAAGCCAGTTCAGGAATTCCATATGCACTCTTTTTTCCAGTAGAGGGCATAGTGCACAAAGGTGTGGGTGATGTAGGGCTGCTCTTGGCTGCAAGAACTTGAGCTGTGTGTGAACAAACAAGACAGCAGTGTGATGAGACTTCTCATGTGGGCCTGCGGTTTTCAGAATAAACACACCAAAGTTTTTTTTTTTTCTCAGTCTCTGAAGTGTTTATGACAAACAATGAGTGATCATTGTTACTGAGCACACACTTTTGTCCGGAGCAACTTACAATAATTCTCATATTTATACAGCTGGGTCTGCCTTATAAGATTCTTAAGAAGTAGCACCTGAAAAATCCTACCAATTTTTCTCGATGGACATGACATGTCATCCTCCTTTAATTTCACTCTCTTGCTGCTTTTGAAAAGCACCTAGTGATCCATATTAATTTATGAATAACTCAGAGCGAAGCCAGCATGTTCGATGAAGCCACTGATGGATTATGCACAGTTTCAATTAGTTTACACCTGGGTTGGTCAAGAATACCACAAAACGAAATAACTCAAAGTCAAAAATAAGACAGCAAGAAACTATAAATGAGGCATATTTTAAATATTTTATATTTTGAGCAAAAAATGTTTTTTTAAACATAGTTAATTCATAATTTGTTATTCATTTTTAAACAAAAAAATGAATGAAGGCATCATAATTATAATTTTGTTCTTCAATTTCGAATCAAAAAACAATTGAACACAACGTACACAGATCCAGCTGTGTGTATTACTAAATGAGCCAATTTGGGACAATGGTTGGCAGTAAGGCACTACAGCAGGAACAGGAACTGGAAGTGGGCCCCCCCACATTGTAAGGCTATCAATTCTGTTCAAAACAGTAAAGACGGGTAATTAGTATTTCAGAACCACTTGAATAAAGATGATGCTTTAAATAAAAAAACAAGAGCAGCTGTCATGGCCCACAACAGAAACAACTCCAAGTTATTCATCCAGCTTATCTCACTTTCCAGTCATTTGTTAAACATGTGATGACTATAATATCAATTTGCAATGTTACTTAGAGTGTTAGTAGCACATTTTCGTACCACACAAGCCTATTACTTTGAACCTCAAGCTGTAAAACTATGAGAAAATTTCTTACCCAAAATTGCCCAGCTGTTTAAATGGGTAAATGGTTGTAGGTACTTTAACATTTTGAGTCACTTTAGAATAAGGTGTAAGCTAAATGAGTACATGTAATGTAAAATGTGTGCTCCCTCACCATGACACGAGCTGCCTCGTGTCTTTCGCTGAGGCCCCGACAGATACATCATTACACATTATGTCCTTATCACTTCCAGCTAATGAGAGCTCCTGGAAACGAAAGAGATGCAAGCAGATAGTATGGGCCCCAGTACGAGGTGGAAAAAGCATGTGATGACCTACTTCCAAAAGCCATGGCCACTGTATAATGTAAAGCTCTCTGGAGGTTGAATTCTTTTCAAGAGAACAAAATATTAATGTATGGGGTTTTAGAGTAGGAGACAATTTTAAGTAAAAAAAACTCCACATTCTGCAGGTAAGTAGTACATTTTTTTGTTTCAGGCTGAAGCCTTCCTTAAACCAGTTGAGTGCAGTCTAGAAACGAACAGAAACGGAACATTGACACTTTACCTTTACATTTACATTTATTCATTTTCAGATGCTTTTCTCCAGTGCGATGTACATCACATAGAAAATACAATGTGTACATTACATTGGCAGGAAGAGAGACTTAGATGCAGACACGTGATTCTAAAGTACAGTCATTTTGTTTCTTTCCACCATATGAACCAATGTTCATCACACAAGTAGCAGCATAGAAGTTTATCCGAATATTGACGATTCTTAATGACATTCCTCATAATTTTTTTTTTTAACATTTTCATTACATTACAGGAGTAGCTGCGTAAGGTTTATCCGTTGTTTAACAGGTATGATCTCAAAGGTATAGAGCATGAACATTTACAAATTAGATGAACACAAGAGATCATGGGAAAAGTTAGTCCGGAAGAAACGAGTTTTAAGACCCTTCTTAAATGTAGAATAACATTCAGCAGTTCTGAGTGAGAGAGGGAAGTTTTTCCATCACAATGGAGCCAGAACCGAGAACCGTCGGGCTTTTGCTTTTGGACCTTTTTTGCGAGGGACCACCAAGCGGACAGAGGTGGAGGAGCGTAGCAGTCTGGTTGGGGTGTAGTGGCTGATCAGATCTTGTAGATATCTGGGAGCAGTTCTATTGATGCATGTAGGCCATAACCAGAGTGCTGAATTTCATCCAGGCAGCTATAAAAAGCCAATGCAGAGAGACAAGAAGGGGAACTTTAAAGGGAAGTCTTTATTACGATGAACAAGCGTTGAGGAAGGATGGAATATTATTGGAACGATCTGCTTGCACTCGGTCAAATGTAACAAAACCTTTGAAACCCACCAGCTGAGTTCTGGACTTTTCACTGCATAAGTACTGGTGAAGCTTGGTGCTGAACTGTGTGCCTTTGCCATGGCTTGGACAACACTGGAGCTCAAAAGCCGTGTGCCTCCGCGGATGGGATACTGTTGCACCACTTGCGATCGTTCAAAGTTGCAGCAATGATTTTGTTAAGGGATTTGGGTTCTCGTGATGTGTTGAATAAAAATAAAATGTACACATGTACACACACACACACACACACACACACACACACACACACACACTATCTGAAACTGCAGGACAGGACACCAGTCCATCACAAGGCACCCCAAACGGGATTCAAACCCCAGACCCACCATAGAGCAGGACCTGGTCAAACCCACTACACCACTGCACCCCCCTAAGTAAAATGTAGTATTTTGATAAATTGCAATGCACTCATTACCTAAAAAGTATATTCAGACACAATACATGTACGTCTCTTCATTCCTCCAACACAATGCACAAGTCAGCATGTGCAAAATGCATGTTGGTTTTACCACCATTGTTGGGATTTCAACTTGGTCTGCACTGTAATCGTATTCCGCCGCCAACAAACTCGAAATCTCTATAACAAGCAAAAAGGTTTTGTACTGTTTTGTTCACCCCTCAGATTCTCACAGTTTGCATGTTACAAATTTGTACAAAATGAGCTTGTGTTCTAAATCAGGCTGAATACTCATTCTTCGCAGACTGCACAGAACAACGGAAAAGCAGAATTGAAGCCCAGAAGAATAGCTGTTGCTCTCATGCCTCTTTCATCTTTGCGCTGAACTTCTTACCACGGTGTCTGTGTGGGTGACGACGATGAAGGGCTCCCATTAACTTGCAGTCATGTGATTTCCTTTCATCGATGTAATCTTTGTTTCATCTTCAGAACAGGAAAGGTGTTTTTGCTGTTGTCTGACGCCCAAGCCTGAGCAACGTGTGCCAGAGCTAAAGTTTGTTCTGTAATGGAAAAGCACCTGGGTCACTTGGGAGAAGTGTCTTCATCAGACCCAATGTGACTGTTTCTCACATTTAGAATGGGCCTCAATTTTTAACTTTCAGTGATGGCACATGGAATTAAGACAACTGAATCAGCTTACCATAGGCTCAGTTCTTCCTCTGGCTATCCATTCTGATAAGTACTTGTCCTGCTCAGGGTCATGGTGATCTGGAGCCTGTCTCAGAATCGCTGGACACATGGACACATGGACACATTTCCAAAGGAAACCCACACGGGGCGAACATGCAAACTCTGGTCTCCAACATGGTACCTGCGGGCACCTGGTAGCCCGCATGTAGTCTGTGAGCCGCCCGCCAAGCACGTTCTATATATATAGGCTCAATTTTGTTATGTTAACATGTCATATAACATTAAAACATCAAATAAAATCATCATTTAAAAAATTTAAAAATTTAGAAGTTTACACGTTATTAACGTACGTAGCGTACGTTTCTCATTAGGCTGTGAGTTGAGGCGGTAGCGAGCCAAGGTGAAATCAACTATAACAAAAAACAACAAAGGATTAATTATGGCTGATGGTGCACGAGGTCCTGCAAAAAACAAGAAGACATTACTTTGACGAGGAGTGGGGAGACAGAATTTCTCGTCACGAAGGCAAGGGTGTATGCCTCATCTGGGGCTAGCATCGCGGGATCCAAAGAGGCACAACGGCAACACGGAGAAAGACATTAACACATTTTCACCACAATCCAGAAGACCTATAGCAGTTTGTTATTCACCAGGCTGCCAGGTACATCACTTAGAAAAGAAAAAAGTTAACGAGTTGAAAGCAACATTAAGCAGGCAGCAATCATTTTTTTACCAGACCCGCTAAAAAGTCACACAGGCTGCAACCGAAGCTTCATTAGGGTTGCTCATTTTTTTGAGAAAACACAAAAATCGTTCTCGGATGAAGAATTGTCAAGGGAGCAATGTGACTGTGATAGCAAACACACTTAAGATCACAAGAATGGAGATGAAATCATGTCTGTTCAACTCGGGGCGAACACAATCGCAAGACAAGTCACTGCTATGTCAGTGAACGTAACGAAGCAACTGAAGAAAGACTTAGGTTCGTGCAAATGGTTTTCCAGTGTGATGAGTCTGTAGGGAAATGTGTTCAGTGCAATGTGAAAGAAAAAAAATAGTAAATGTACATATTTCAATAAATTTTCTTGGAATATTTTCCAGGATTGATTGTTTAATAAAAAATATTAAAACAGCTTGTGAGAAATCACACACACACACACACTTTCAGAACCGCTTGTCCCATACGGGGTCACGGGGAACCGGAGCCTACCCGGTAACATAGGGCGTAAGGCTGGAGGGGGAGGGGAGACACCCAGGACGGGACGCCAGTCCGTTGCAAGGCACTCCAAGCGGGACTCAAACCCCAGACCCACTCGAGAGCAGGACTGCAGTCCAACCCTCTGCGCCACCGCACCCCTTGTGAGAAATCATTTATATTTTTTATGCCAGGATTGGATATCAAGATATTTTATTATCCCTTTGACATAATGTTGTTAATTGAAAGTTAAAAAAGCACCATTGTGTTTATATTTATTATAACAAATTATATATTTTTTGAGTATATCAAACAAGTAACCCTCTAGACTATTTTATCTCTTCAGGGAGCTCTCACTCACAAAAAGGTTGGAGACCCCTGCTCTACAGAGACTGATCTACATTTGAACCTGCTGTACACCTGAACATCCCAGGTGCAGAAAGGAAGTAACGTTACCCACTGCACCACTGTGCCACCTCTCAGTGGGTCCAGTCTGTGAAAATATATTTGTTTATATTGTTTAACCAAGGGGGGGGGGGTGCGGTGGCGCAGTGGCGCAGTGGGTTGGACCACAGTCCTGCTCTCCAGTGGGTCTGGGGTTCAAGTCCTGCTTGGGGTGCCTTGCAAGGGACTGGCGTCCTGTCCTGGGTGTGTCCCTCCCCCTCCAGCCTTATGCCCTGTGTTACCGGGTAGGCTCCGGTTCCCCATGACCCTGTATGGGACAAGTGGTTCTGAAAATGTGTGTGTGTGTGTGTTTAACCAATGACTTATAAATACAAGAAGTGAATGGTTTTTGTATTCAACAGGAAAATCTCAAGTCTCAAGTTACTGAGTCCCCAGAAGGCCTCTGTGTACAATTTTATTTGACTCTTCTCTCCAAAGCAGCTTACAATGATTATCCATTAACACAACAGGGTAATTTTTATAGCATCACTTCAGAATAAGCACCTTGCTCCAGGGTGCTACAGCAGGTTGGGATTCAAACGTCATTCCTTTGAATGCAATTCAGCAGCTCTAACTTCAGCAGGACCTGATTGTTGCTTCCACTCTTTCACTTAGTTCAGTATGAGCAGAACCACATCTTCAGACTGTCTAAATGATCTTTTTTTTCATATCAGTTACAGGAAAAATTTAACCTCCAATAAATAAAGGTATCCCCTGCTTTTCAAAAGTTTTCTTTACGCCACTTCGCTTTTACAGAAGACCTACCTTAGTACATGTTTTCGCAAACAGAACAAAATATAAAGAATATTTTCACTGTTATGTGGGGTGTTGCAGTGGCACACTGGGTTTGGCCTGTGACTGCTTTCTGGTAGGTCTGGGGCTCGAGTCCTGCTTGGGGTGCCCTGTGACGGACTGGTGTCCTATCCTGGGTGTTTCCCCTCCCCCTCCAGCCTTACGCCCTGTGGTCCTGAGCTAGGCTCTGGCTCGCTACGACCCCGCTTGGGATAAGTGGTTGTTGAAAATGGATGGATAGACATTATAGAGGCGGCACACAGCGAGAGTGGCACAGCCAAGGTCCTTCCCTGGGAACTACACTCAGAATCTCAGCATCAAGCCACCATAGCTTTGAACTGTATTTGTGAGCATCTGTGCTTTATCTCAATTTATTTTGTGCATCCGATAGCAAGATGTATCCTAAGGTATCAGAAAAGCCTAAGAGAGCTCATTAGGGTGTTACGTTTAGTGTAATACTGGAAATAATTAAGCATTTCAATCGTGGTGAAGAAAATAAAGACATTGTGTGTGCACTGAACTTGCCTGCGTCCATTAGTTGTACTGTTAGGTTTTGTGTGTTATTTGATATGATTTCGTAGATTATTTTTTGGGTCTGGGAACGCTCAAAAAATGTTCCCATATAAATTAATTCTCTGCATTGGCTTTCTATAACTGCCCAAATCAAATTCAAGACCCTGGTTATTGTCTACAAATGCATCAATAGAACTGCTCCCAGCTATTCACAAGACTTGATCAACCGCTACACCCCAACCAGACCCCTTCGCTCGTCTACTTCTGCTCAATTGGTGGTCTCGCGCACGAAAGGTAAAGCACGGAGGTTCTCGGTTCTGACTCCGTTGTGGTGGAATGACCTTCCCCTCTCACTCAGAACTGCAGTAACTCTGTCTGCATTCAATTCTGGATGCATTTTGCCCAGGATCTCTCCAGCTCGTGTGGTGTAAAAGTTCATGCATTGTAACTTCATGATCTTCCCCAGATAGGCCATTACACAGCCGCTGCTCCGGCACTGTATGTCATTGTTTGTGTACCTTTTTCTTGAAAAAAAAAAAAAAGAAAAAAAATTTGGTAGGATGTTATCAGGATTCATTTATCCTGCATTTTATGCACCTACTCGAGCGATGAACATCTGTGCATCAAGTGGATAGTAACAAAATAGGTTTACTTAAGAATCACGTCTGCAACCATGTCTCTTTCTCTTAATGTAATGCACAAATTGTATTTTTGTTGAGATGTACGTCACTTTGGAGAAGAGCGTCTGGTAAATGAATAAGTGTAAATTTAAATGTAAATTAATGGTAATACTTCTTCGCTTTATGTCATTTTGGCTTACGAAAGGTTTCATAGGAACATTCTGTTTTCGGATAGAGAGGGAAACCTGTATAGATGTGGTTCAGTTTGGCCGTCTCTGCTCTATATGATCATACATGGAGAGCAAGTTCACACAGACTTCAAGAAGAACTGCCAAGCCTGAGAACAAAGACTGCAGAAGATCTAAGCTTCCGGAAGCGCTGTAAGCCACAGAAGTATGGGAGCTGCTTTGAACCTGTCTGTAAACCTCTCAGGGCATTTAGTTTGCACACTTGTGATTCTCCGGCTTTGCAGTGGGTCTCCCTGCCCTGAGGTCTGAGCCTCACCTTATCTGAGCCCAAGGGCTGAGATATGGCCTACGCTGGCACAAGCTGGTTTGAGCTGCACTGCTTTTGGAACATGTGTGGGGTGTGGAGGACAACACAGCCCACTCTTCCCTGAAGGCAGTCAATCAGGGTTACATCTCATTATTATTATTATATTATTATACTTGTTGTTGTTAAACGTGACGTAAACCAGCATGCAGTACCTAATTTCCTCACCCAAGAGTTTTGACATATTTAAGTATCTGACATAACAGTAACATCTCTGTTACAGATGTGTAATAGAAAAATGGTTGATTGCTGTTAAAATACACCCTTTTTCTTATCAAAATGGGTAACCTATTTTATCTTTTAGTTTACTTGCTATTCAAAATTTTTTAAAGACAAACTTGGGTTGGATGTGATTCTCAAATACCTGTACTTTGGGTCTTGCAAATCAATATCGAAGGCTCCTGAGGCCATTTTTCAGTTGTGGTCATGTAGCCTATCCGGAGTACTGAATAAGACAGTGTTTTATCAGAAGTGACTCTAGTAGTATACTGGCACACAGCTGTTTCCTGCTGACTCACACAAGAGGCTAAGATTACATCTACGTTGAAAACATCTCTATCAAGATGGACGACTCACTCATTTCACCTATTTTATCGCTTAAGAGTCTGGGAGCAATGATTGACTCAGGTCTGTCTTTCTCTCAACATATCCAAGCTACAACCCGTACATCCTGAATAACATCCACAGGACATGCCCTTATCTGAAACAAACCTTACACAATTTCTGGTCAAGGTCTTGGTGATGTTTCTCTTGGGCTAGTAAAACTCTCTCTTGTCTGGCTTTCTGGCCTCTGCCATCAAACATCACTTGATAAGAATGCTGTTGTGTGAGTTGTGCTTGACCTACTGAAGTGTTCCCATGTATCACCCCTCCTTATCTCTCTGCACTAACTTCTTGTAGATACCTGGATAAAATTCAAGATTCTGGTTATGTTCTACAAAACCATCAAAGGATCTGCTCCCCAATAGCTGCAAGACCTGATCATTCGCTACACACCAAACAGACTTTTACCCTTCTCCACTTCTGCCCGCTCAAACAAAAGAGGTCAAAAGGATTGGCTCTGGCTCCGAAATGGTGGAATGACCTCCCTCTCTCAGTCAGAACTACAGAATCCCTCTCAACATTCAAGAAGGTCTCAAAAACTCACCTTGTTCAGACTTCTTTCCTAATCCCTTGTGCTTCATAAACATGTGCTATGCTATCTTTTTTTAAAAACAAATAAAAAAAACAAATATAAAAACATGTATATGCAGCTACTCATGTAATGTGTACTGGTTCATATGCTAGAATGTGACACATGACTGTACTTAAGAATTACATGTCTGCATCCAAATCTCTCCTTCAGCTGATACAATGCACTGTTATTGGAGATGTATGCCTCTTTGGAGAAAAGTATGCTGAATTAATTTGCTGAATGAATAAATGTAAATGTCTCAGTATGTTGAGAAGCACTCACTCCAACCCATATGAGTACTGACTAGTCACCTCTGCTCTGAGCTAACTAGATTGCATTACCATCTGTACTCATTTCCATACAAGTGGACTCATTGCTCAAGGATGCAGTTCTCTTGCTGATAGTTTGTGAGTCAAACAATTACTACCAGCAGGGTAGTAATTCTGGACCTGGTCTCTAAGAGTTTCTAGGCAACATGTAAAATTTTGTGGGTTAATTATAGATGTCCAAAGAAAAGCTGTAGTTGAGGAAGAAACTTTTGGATGCTTCTTATTGAAAATAATAATAGGATTCCTAGATAAATGTACAAATATATAAATATAGAAAATAACAGGACTTCTAGATGTACCAGGGTAAGCAAAAAAAATCTGCAATAATGTTTTAACTTTGCAGATGAGAATTTTAGATGCTTTCTGGGTTACTCATGTAGATCATTTGATAAACATTATCAACATCATTATCTTAAATAAACTAACAAATAGATCCAGAAAAAAATGCCAGTGCTCTTACTCCTAAGAGTGGAGAGACATCTGTTCAGATGCCAAGCCTAGAACTAACTCAGCTGTAGTACTTTCAGAGAGTCACCAGGCATGAGGCAAATCGGTTCAGGTGCAGTCAATGATCTAGAAAGTGGGCATGGCCTCGCTCCTGCACACCACACGAGTTTCCTTCTAATACCCTTTAAAAGATATATTTTAAACAGTGCAATTACACGTGTTGTGGTGTTGCTGTGACAATTTTGTCCTCCTGTTTAATAAGAAAGTGAATTTTCCCTAAATTAAAACAATACTAGGTGATAATAGTAGGTTGTAATATTAATTAATTTTACTTGATTGATGCTGCATTTTTCACCTGCGGTTGTTCTGGTTATCTTTAATTACCATTTGGAAATGCAAGTTATTGCAAATCAGTGGAAGGACTTGGCTTCCCTTTGGATCCTTGTCCCCCATTACTCTGCATACTGTTCAAGATATGTGAAAATCTCAGCTCTGCATGAAAAGAAGCATTTCTACCGCTGATGTAGAATAGGATGGGTTGAGGGGCTTGTTTTGAATCAGACAATTGATTTCAGTCCTTTGGATTTCATAGCCAGGGTCTGTCCGGTAATGTGTGACTCTGTACATTTTCCCCGTAAAACATGGCGAAGTGAGGCAGTGTGAATAACATGAATGGCTAATTACTATATTACATCTAAATGGTACACTATGTTTAAATCTGAGGGAAAAGATAGATGTAGTAAAGACCAGAGGGGAAAAGAAAGGTAGTCTTTTTTTTATTTCTAATGAGGCATTATCCTCTGCTATCCAATGTAATCGCACCATTCAGACATGGTCAAAGAGCTAGGAGTTGCAATTGTGTGGTATTGTCAATGGCCTTGTCTCACTTTCCAACTGCTGCTTCATGTTGCTTTAAAATATCCCACTTTGAGCACAGAAAATGAAGACTATTATATTGTCTGGAACACCCCAGCTTGCTGGAAGCAGGAAGGGCTAAAAAATCTTTCTCCTGTTGCACAGTTTGGACCAGGATTCCATCTTCTTCTGAAAGATACGTGCAAAATTATTACCACCAAAGAAAGACTTCAACGGCCTGTAAGAGCACATGATGTGAATACTGCAGGTATCGGACAAAATCAAGAGAACATGAGCAAATGAGAGATGCAAATTATACTGAAAGTAGGTTTTTCCACACAAGACCTGATAATTGGTTACACCCCAACCAGACTGCTAATCTCCTGCACCCCCGCCTGCTTGGTGATCCCATACACGAAAGCTCCAAAATCAAAAGCACAAAGGTTTTGGCTCTGACTCCGAAATGATGGAATTACCTCCCACTCTCACTCAGTAGTTCTGAGTGAGAGGGGGAGGTCATTTCACCATATCTTCGAGGTCTTTGGCCTTAAAACTGACCTCTTCTGGACTCACTTCTGCCATGATTTCTTAAGTGCATGATAGATATGTAAACACACACACACACACACACACACGCACACACACTGTCTGAAACCGCTTGTCCCACACAGGGTGGCGGGGAGCCAAAGGCTAACCCGGCAACACAGGGCATAAGGCCGGAGGGGGAGGGGATACACCCAGGACGGGATGCCAGTCTATCACAAGGCACCCCAAGCGAGACTCAAACCCTAGACCCACCTGAGAGCAGGACCTGGTCAAACCCACTGCGCCACCGCACCCCTCCCCAATGTGTAAATATTTATTTTCAATTATTCTGTGGTTATAACTGTCGAGAAACTGATAAACCTTTATGCAGCTACTTGTGTGATGTACCTTCGTTCCTATGGTGGAAAGTAAACTAACTGTACTTTGCAATCGCACGTCTGCATTCAAGTCTCTTTCTGTTGATTTAATGCACTTATTGTATTATTCTGTGAGATATACAGTACATCACTTTGGAGAAAAGCATCTGCTAAATGAATAAATCTGAACTGAAGTGTGGTCCTTGAGACAATTAAGAAATGAACAACAGACTTAAGATTGCATATAAAAATGTTTGGCAGAGCCATTTGCCCTTTATGTTGTCTATCATGGCTTAAAGAAGAGATCTCAGTAACTTTGACAAAAGGCTTATTGTTGGAGTAAGAAGTATGAAGCAGGAGTTTCTGTGATTAAGACATTAACTTTCTGAGATTGTCCGGGATACGTGGCCAAGTCTATGCTCGGCTTGGAGGTTACAGTCCTACAGGAACTTCAAAGAGCAGGATGCTATGGCCAGATTACCATGCATTACCATGCTGGCCTTATTACAACTAAAGTGAGCTTTTTCCAAAAGCATCATCAAAATATTGAATGATGGAATTCATGGTGGTACATCCCTCAAATACAGATCCAAATACAGAAATGCAATGTTTCAGAATTTATGTCAAGCAATGAAGCTCTTTTGATGCCTCACACTGGCCCTACGCCCTACGAAGACTTCAGGTTGGTGTTTCCCATATTTTTCAGACACCCTTAGGCAGATTATTACAAGTAAATCTAAAGGCATTTAGAGTGAGATTTTATGTGCACAAAAGTGCAGATGGAAGTCAAGCTTGAGAGCTCAATAATCACTTAATACTACTTTCCACTTGTGTAAGTGAACGGTTGCTCACTATTATAGAGGTGGCCGGTTTTTCTTCTGTTACATGATCCGAAAACAGTCCTCTTAAACCCCTGAGAATTGTTTGGACACAGTGAAGTCCAACAGCCCTGGCTATGTGCTGCATGTTCCACTTTTCTGTTTGAAGAGCCTTTCTGTGGAATATGTGACAAAAACAAACCAGTAGCCAATTATCTTCATCTGCTTTAATGACAGAAGGCTTTTCTAAAGTGAGTTTTCTCTACTGGTTAGTTAAATAACTCTGTGTTCAAGCTTTCAGTGTGCCTCTATGCTGGGCAGTTAATCAATTCCAATTCCAGAAAGCAAAACTAGCTGGTTGGTGATGGTCAGCACCCCATCTTAGGGTTATCGTACACACACACACACACACACACACACACACACACACATACATACATTCACTCGCAACCACACACTGCAAAAACAGGAGCACCCAGTGGAATCCCCTGTGAATACAGGAAGAACAAGCAAACCCAGGACAGACTGAGCAGGACTGGAACCCACATCCAAACCCGCAGAGCAGGAGTTGTGAGGCACCAGTGCTACCCACCTACACATCAGCAAACACACAACACTCCTGCATAACATTGTCCTTGGTTTTTTGTGTCAAGGGAGAGGTCCAAGGATCTGTCTGACAGCTGAACAGGACCTCAAAACCTATTGCTCTCTTGATTTCCTGAAATGTGGATATATTTGCCAAATAAGTTCTGCCATGCATTTTCTGTTTGAATCTCACTTCTACAGAGTGTTGCTTAAGTAATGTGTACCAGCGAAAGGGAAGTATCAGACAAATGTGTTGTACTTTAATAGACCTGTTTCTAAAGCTTTTTATGAGTTATTGTATGCCCTTTGGGGGGTGCAGTGGCACAGTGGGTTGGACTGGGTCCTGCTCTCCGGTGGGTCTAGGGTTCAAGTCCCGCTTGGGGTGCCTTGCGTCAGACTGGTGTCCTGTCCTGGGTGTGTCCCCTCCCCCTCCAGCTTTACGCCTTGTGTTTCCAGGTTAGGCTCTGACTCCCTGCAACCCCGAATGGGACAAGCAGTTCTGAAGGAGCGTGCACGCGTGCACTTCTTGTTTACTCTGAGTCGTTCATCACTTTGAAGAAAAGCATCTACTAAATTAATAAAGGTAGTGGATTTTAATTTTAGAATTTAAAATGTTAACATTTTAATGTAAATTGTGCAATTATGGTACCTAATGGATGAACTGCTGTGAAGCTGACAAGCTGCAGGCAGCAATTTAATGGTACAGAGGACAATGATAACACCTTGGGCAGATCAATACGTATTGATGTTTTGTCTCTCTTCTTGTCTTGCAGACACTTTCCTTCAACACTGAGGCAATTTTACCGCTAGTCAAATGTGGAGGAAGATGATTGATGGTGATGATGATGATGATGTCGATGATGATGCATAGTTATTGCTTTTGTTATGGCAATTTGCCTACCCCTGTGTCCATGTGACTTAAGGTGAAAGAGAAAGTGTAGGGAAAACGTATCAGATTGTCTTAGTGTTGCTTTGCCAAACATGATTTAGGTTCAAAGGGTTCTCAATGGCGGGGGGCGTGGTGGCGCAGTGGGTTGGACCACGGTCCTGCTCTCTGGTGGGTCTAGGATTCGAGTCCCGCTTGGGGTGCCTTGCGACGGACTGGCGTCCCGTCCTGGGTGTGTCCCCTCCCCTTACGCCCTGTGTTACCGGGTAGGCTCCGGTTCCCCGTGACCCCGTATGGGACAAGTGGTTCTGAAAATGTGTGTGTGTTCTCAATGGTGCATCGCTGCTAAAAGATGAGTTTTTCAGAATTTAGAGAGGCAGTTAAAAAGAATGCTTACACAGCTAATGTGTTCTAGATGAGCTGAATCACACACACACACGTTTTCTGAACCGCTTGTCCCATACGGGGTCGCGGGGAACCGGAGCCTACCTGGCAACACAGGGCGTAAGGCCGGAGGGGGAAGGGGACGCACCCAGGACGAGACGCCAGTCCGTCTCAAGGCACCCCAAGTGGAACTCGAACCCCAGACCCACCAGAGAGCAGGACTGCAGCCCAACCCACTGCGCCACCGTACCCCCTTGAGCTGAATCAATGTATTACAATTTTGCATTTTTTTTAACTCTTGTTAAACAGTTATTTTTGATCATTCTGTTTGACTCTTACCAGAATTGACTACAGTTTCATCCCCACCCAGAGAATTAAAGTAAAGTTTAACCACTGATTATTTTTTTCTGCTTTTATTGTCAGCCCCATCCATAACCTGGCTGCTCAGAAAGAGGTGCTTAAATTCTGAACCTTGACAGCCTTGGTGTGGAGCAGTAACTGATAGTTAAGGAAACTATGTTGGTTTTCAACAATCAGCAGTGGCTTCTAGATTTCAGTGAGTTACACAGAGAGAGGTCTGTGACAAAACACAGCAGCGATGAGGATGCACGTGCCTCCCTACAGCATTTACCTGGTTACCACAGACACTGCAAACAAACACATAGTTCCCATGGTTTGCAAATGCCTATTAAACATTGGGTTTACAGTGAGAAGTAGTTGAGAGTGACTAGAGAGCACTGTCCTGGATGAGTATCTGCTGCATCTTTGATGACCTTCATTTTGACTTTTTCAGGCCAATTCTGGCCTTCTGATCTTAAAAATAAATTCTTCTGTCAAGTTCAGCAAACCTGAATCCAGGCAGCATCCTGGGAGCAGAACCAGGAAAGTGTCAAAAATACAATTTAAACCTTTTTTGAAAATCATCTGTAATGCTATCTAAAGAACAGGAACAGTTGAATAATAAACTTTTTTTTTATTTTGACAAAAAAATGAAGAACAAAGATGAAAATAACTTTTCCCTAAAGCAAAGTTTCTATACCATATTACTTACTTTGATTTACCCATTTATAGATGTGCAGAACTGTTACTGGAGCAGTTCTGGGTATACAGAGTGTCAAGGGTACTACAAAGACAGCAGAGATTTGGGAGTTAGTAGCTCTCAATTTTATGCTGCCTGCTGCCCCTCCAGAAAGAACCAGAGAAAAGGTAAATATACACATCTGGCATGAGAACGCATCAGAACACAGGTTAGAGACAAGAAATGGTTGTTTCCTGTTTGTTTTAGTTCACAACTGTGTAAAGTAGGGACATTCAACCCATGAAGGACTTAGGTAGATAACAAGATCCCAAAACCCAATCTGCAGATGATGCAGATTATGGTGACCTTGATATGAGTTAGGGATTTGTTCTGTATGAAAGGTAATTCTACACCATTGCCAGCTAGGCAGGTCAGCGCCAAGGCTTTGAACTAAAACCCAAGCCTTGATTGGTTGCCAGCGCAAAAAGCATGGAAGGTAAGCTCTACTCAACTGAACAGCAGACATTTAGCAAGGGGGCATTGTGTGAGTTGAAGATTCTTTGTGTGTTCAAACTGTTAATAGAGTTCAGATTTGGAATGGGGGATGAGATTTAACTGCAGCCCTGTTACCATCCAGTACCAGTATGCTTTAGTACCAGAAGCAGTGTGTAAATAACCAGAATTTAAACTAGCAAATGAGGGACGTTAAAGGTGAAAGGGTGTGATAATTCAAAACATTCAGAGTTTATCTGTATATTTAAAAAAAGTGATATATTTGGGATTGAAAGTACATTAGTTTATAAATAATGTGTAGGAAGTACATATTTATAAGAAGCAACAGAGATGCTGTCTTTCCTTCAAATGCTTTGCAAATTTGGTTTTAAAATCATCAGCATAGTGACACTGGAGAGCTAATTTTTTTCATTTAGTCCAACATCAGGCCTTACAATGAGAAACAGCACATTGGGGAAGTGCAAAAAACTGACAAATTAAGTGCATTTCACAATGAGAATGGTTGAATTGCTCCCACGTTCTGCATTTTTGTGTGAGCCTAACATAATGCCCACTTTGTTCATCGCTCTGAAATCTATCACATCCTTCAGCACACCCCAGACCCCCCCGGCCCTCACCATCCCCCATTTATGTCTCATGTACCGTGACTGCGAAGCTGGAGTTTGGGACATAAACAAACTAATTGGTTTGGAACCAACACTGTTTTTCTTGATGTGCGTGACTGGTGGCGGCAGTGGTACAAACGGAGATCAGGTTGTTGGATGAGGTTTCATTGTTTGCCTCTAGCCAGTTGGAGGAGGTGGAAGGAATGACTCTGCAAGCCCACTGCCATCGTCCATCTGTGAGAGGGTGATTGTGAGGACAGGGGACACAGCATTACCAAAGCAGGAGAAGAGTAGAGAGGATCCTGTTCCAGAAGTGGATGAACGAGAGCAAGAACAACACATTGGAGGGGACTTGTACTGCTGATTGGTTGTAAAGGCAGTTCTGGGCAGCTGGGATTAGTGTGTGACTGACCATGACTAGCAGAGCTTGGGTCAGTGCCGTCCCTCTCACTGTGCCCACAGGAGGCAACAAAGCTAATAAAAGCCAGTATGCTGGCTGCCACTGTCTCACATTGGCTCCCCATGTTGTCCAACCTCCAAAGCAAGGCCCTTCCAAGCAAACCCTAGAGTTTTGCTCTGTGGTCAAAAGAATAATGATCTGCAACCCCGTTTGCTTATGTGATAGGCTGGAAAAAACCAGTACAAATAGCATCAGGGGAAGGGGGGCTTTTAGAATTAGCTGCAGCCTGAAGAAATACTGACAACAGGAAGAAGAACCTGTGATATGATCATTACCTTTATATTTTACTCTGTCCATCAATGGACTCTTTTGGTTGGAGTACCCTTACATATTTATTTTTATTCATTTAACTGATGTTTTTCTCTAGAGCAGCTTATAGTGTTAAGCTACACACACACATAGCTTGTCCCAAGCAAGGTTGCAGCAAGTCAGAGCCTAGCCCAACAGTGCAGGGCACAGGACACACCCAGGATGGGATGCCAGTCTGTCATAAGGGACCCCAAGTGGGACTCAAACCCCAGACCCACCAGAGAGCAGGACCTGGTCAAGCCTGCTGTGCCACCACACCCCTCAACACTACTTACCATTATTTACAAATTCACACACACACACACACACACATTTTCAGAACCACTTGTCCCATACGGGGTCACGGGGAACCGGAGCCTACCCGGCAACACAGGGCGCAAGGCCGGAGGGGGAGGGGACACACCCAGGACAGGACGCCAGTCCATCGCAAGGCACCCCCAGCAGGACTCAAACCCCAGACCCACCAGAGAGCAGGACTGTGGTCCAACCCACTGCGCCACCGCACTCCCCCAAATTTATACAACTAGCTTTAATTGTATTGCAGAGCGTGATCTAACAGTCTAAAAATAGGAAATGAAGATGCAGTTCTATAATAGCATAAATACCTTTAGTATACTGCTGTAGTATATTGCTTTGGTCTGTAGCCTTTGGTATAGTTGTTTACAAAGAAAATGTAAAATCGTTAAACACTGGTAAACATCCTCTGAGGAGTTCTTTGGGTGTTGTATTGATCACCATTACTATCACCACAGGAACTCACTGTCAAAGACATTTCAGCTAAGTACTAAGTAAAGGGTGTGAATACTTATGTCAATGTGATATTTCAGCTTTTTAATTTTAATTTGCAAAAATTTCTAAAAACCTGTTTGTACTTTGTCATTACTGAGGATAGACTGATGAGGGAAATTAATGTAAACAATTTTAGCTTAAGGCTGCAACATAAAATGGCAGCACGATGGCAGAGTGAGTAGCACTGCTATCTCACAGCACCAGGGTAGTGTGAGAGGACGTGAGTTGGATCCCCGCCCAGTCTGTGTGGAGTTTGCATATTCTTCCTGTATCATAATGGGTTTCCTCCAGGTGCTCCGGTTTCCTCCCACAGCCCAAAGACATGCTGTTCAGTGGATTGGTGACTCTAAGTAATCCACAGTGTGTGTGTGACACAGAGTGTGTTTCAGTGATGGCCTATTGTAAGTAGTGTATACAGGCAGTCCCCAGGTTCCGTGTCCTCAGTCTGTGTTTAAGTCAGATTTTGACTTAAGTCGGAACAGTTAGGTATGGTGGGTATCTAACGTCATTTTGTCAATTTTTGTCTTAGTATATAGTATATCATGTACCTTTCTATGCATAAAAAAACAAACACTTCCAGATACACTAAAATATCTTTAATATAACAACACAGTAATAATAATAATACAATGTAATAATAATAATAAATGTAACTACAGTATTTATAATAGAGACATAGAAAGATAGATAAATTTTACTACTGTCATGATGAACAGAGGACATGAAGAAGGCCGGACCCAAGTGCAAGATCGTTTATTCAGAGTCAAACAACTAGATGTGTTCTCGCGGTTGGGGATGGACAAATGGTCGGTCAGTCGAACAGCAAACCTAACAGAGGTGAGGACCCGAAATCACGGTCAAGGGACGAGGCAGGCGGTCGTTATTAAAAAGACGTGAAACAGGACTGTGGAACGATGAGGGACAGGAATTGAAAAGCAAAATCAGGAAACGGCTAACTGGGACCAAGTACAAAGGTTATCAGGGCATACGCACAAAGGACAACTGTTATCTCATTGAGATTCCATGAGTACAAAGGAGCTGAGGAGGGTCTTTTAAAGCCAAGTGCTCTAATTGTCATCAGGTGCTTGATTGGCATCAGGTGCTGTTGATTGCAGTGTGGGTATGGATGTGACAAGTACCTTGCTCAAGAGTACTAAAGCAGTAGGTGATACTTGAACCAGCAAGCTTTAAATCCAAAGGTAGCAGCTGTAACCACTACCATGACAACACAAGGCAAGGAGAGTAAATTAGAAGGGAATACCATATGTATCCCCAAAAACAATTCTCTGTGATTCTTTCTCAATAAGCTCTGATTTGTCAATGTGCACAAAGTTTCATAATGACAAAAAAACTGCTGAATCTTTCTCTACATTGAAGAGGGGTCTCAAAACTTACCTCTTTCAGATTCACTTCTCCTCTGATGTCATAAGTGCTCTGTAGATGTGCATGTGTTAATGTTTAATCATTTTCAATAAGAATTTGTTTAATAATGGAAAGCCTTTACGCACCTACTTGTGTAATGTATACTGTTCATATGGCGGAATATAACAAATTGACTGTGCTCAGGAGTCACTTGTCTACATCCAGATCTCTCCTTCTGTTGATGTAATACACATTTGTTATTCTCTGAGATGAACGTCACTTTGGAGAGAAGCATCTACTAAATGAATAAATATACAGTAGATGTCAATGTAATACTTAAAGCAGTTGTATGGAGCTTGTTAGCTGCAAACAAATTAACTGAAAGTTACAAGCTGTCATCAAACAAACACATGAACTTTATTGTAATTAAACCAATATGCTTTTGATCAAACTAATTTTTAAAGATGAAACTAGAAAAGTATGAAAGTAGAATGACGGACAAAGTGAACAAGAATTAGTAATCAAAGGTGTCCTCACAGCTGTAAGTGTTTAATTGACACCTTCCAGAACAATCTCTATCTTCTTCTATTTATACAGATAACCCCATTTAAGGATCATGTCTTATGTGGCAGCTTCGTTCAGTGATCTATATGCAAATGAGTTGCCATTTTAGAAACCGTTAATACGTATCTTGGAAACAAGGACTCTTGTTAAACTAGGAATATTAGAAAGTTTATATTAAATAAATATTGCTTCTTGAATTATAGGCTTGATAGTTAATTACATATTTTGACGGTTAACATTTTCTATATGTGTAGTGGAGAAATGACAGCTGTACAGATTTTAGAAACTTTTACAAGTTTCCTGGTGTTCTACACAAATAGTGTCTTTTTTTGTAACCATTTTTGTTATTGCTTTTCTTATAATTTAAACAGCTGGAATTAAGGGAATAATTTTGTTAACCTTAAATACTTGCTTTGGCTGTTTATAAACACAGTATTTGTACGGGTATAGTGTTAACACCATCCTACAGTGTGGTGAATATTTGTAACATATTACTATAACATATTACATCAAAGTAATTACTTCCAAATACATAGCTATAATACACACACACACACACACACACACATTTTCTGAACCGCTTGTCCCATAGCTATAATATTTACTAAATAACCAGATAAATAATATGGAACATTTTTCTCAAATACACTTAAACATGGGACAGTGATTTACTTTGAACAACAAGGTATAACAAATATACTTGATGTGGTGAGTGTATGTATTTGACAATGTTTCTATAAGCAGTTTCTGTTTTTGCACATTTGTCCTTTATCATCCAATAGTTAACTTTAGCTGTCTGACTCCTTTTTCAAGGTCACTTACAACACTAGATAACCAACTTTACAATGATTTTATCCACTTACAGAGCAAGCTCTCCAGATAATTAACTTTATAGTGATTTACCAGTTGATGTAGAGAGGTATTCTTACTGCGGCCGCACAGTGGCACAGTAGGCAGCACTGCTGCCTCTCACAGCACCTGGGCTGTAGTGTAATGTCGTTTTTCAGTCCGGCGCAGTCTGTGCACGTTATCTCCATGTTTGCGTGGGTTTTTTCCTGGTGCTCTAGTTTCCTCCCACACTCCAAAAACGAGAAGTGGCCATGCTAAAGTTGCTTGTAGTGTGTGCAGCTACCCCGCAATGCCCTGGCATCTCATCCAGGGTGTACCCTATGCAGCCTTGTGCCCTGCACTTCTAGAGGACCCACATGACCCTGACTTGGATAAGGAGTTACAGAAGGTGAGGCACTATAGGAGTTCATGGAGGGTAGCGGGATTTGAACCAAAGACGTTTTGATTGGAGAGTGATAGCCGTAACTGCTACACCACCTGCAGCTCCAAGTCATTCACTTTGGAATTCACAACTAGTAGCTATTTATGTGCCTCCTTCAAAGCCATTAACAGAGAAAAAAGGGCTCCTTCAGATGGGGGGCACCCAGGCTTGCCAGCACGCCGGCGCTCCTCGCGTGAAGAGCGCGCGCTCCTTCTGCCTCCACGTGCCACACGACATGCCCATCTCGCACGTCCGCCGAGGGAAAACGGAGCTCGCAAAACTGACAGGGAAAAGAGATGTTCTCACTCTCAGCCCCATAATAAGTGTAGGCGCTTGGAGCGTTCCGGGTGGCCGCGTGCTGCTGCAGAGTCGCGCGCGCTCGGAAGGACCCGCTGTCCGAGCGTTTCTCGTGCGTCTCCCGTCTCTCTGCGTGACAGATCACGCGGGGACCAGCGACCGCAATGGCTCTTTCGGAGCGGTCCGCCAGCAGCGCGCAGTTTTCTGCCACGCACGTGTCCCTGTCCCATGGTTTGCATGGCTCATCTGGCCCGCGAATGTCTTGGTGCTGAATCCACCCCAGAGAGCTGTCCGGGTGCTGATGGTGGACAGGCATGATAATCCCTCTCGCGTGTTTCTTCCCCTCGGCAGAGGGATCGTGTGCAGCCGGACGCGACGTCCTCTTACTCTCGTACCCGCGGGGCTCCTCGTTTCTCGCGAGGCGAGGCTTGTGCCACCTGCGGTGCGACGCTAGGTTGGCAGGGCAACTGAACACCTTGTCGCACTCGGCGCAGCGGTAGTCCACGCGCGCTATGCGCGAGCACCTGTGCTGCGCGAGGGACAGCGGGTCCGGATACTCGACTTTGCACAGCTGGCAGATGAACTCAGCCAGCGGCTGCTTCCCAGCCCCGGACACGCGTGTTTTCCAGTCTCTTGTCCTCTTCGCCTTGAGGTGCAACGCAGGCGCGCTCACGAAGTGCTCTGTGACGCGCAGCTTCGCGGCCGCCGTGGGCTTCACAGAGAGCGGACTCACTTCCCTCGAGGCGCAGTTCGTGCGTCTTACCGCACACTGGTGGCAGGGGAGCTGAAGGGCTCCATCGCCAGCTTCCATGAAAGAGGAGAGGTGTGCGTGGGGACGCGCCTGGCGTCTCTCCACTGAAGGTGCGCGCGCGCTCGGCTGGAAGCTGCGGTCCGCTTGTCCTGCCGCGGCCACGGACTCATCCCCAGGGCCGGCAAGCGTGTCTGCTCGCTCCGGTGCACGTTCGGCCTCGAGTGTGTGTGTGTGTTGGGATTCCGCACGAAACTTGGCCCCCAGCGGTTCTGTCACACTTGCACTCATAGCGGCGTCGGGTCGCGCAGAACTGGACTCGCTGCCCGGGAACGGACCTCGCGAGAAGCGTTCCCCATTCGGCCTTTTTCTCCCAGCGTGGGGAAGTGCAGACAACGGCGTCGATACACATCGGCTCCTTTTCACTAAAAATCCCTTCGGCATCTTCTGATGCTCGAGCTGCTCCGTCCACTTTCTTAGAAGCTCCAAATAGCAGTGAATGAAGAAGTGGCTGCGCGGGAGGGGGGTAACAGCACAGCTCGAGGAAAGTGGAATGTCACGTCACACATGAAATATGATTTCAGGGCAAAGAAAATAAATTAAATATATACATATATGTATATTTATGTATATAGAGAGCAGATTCTTTTGTGGAGGCTCTACGCCAATCACTGCAAAAAAAGACCGGGAGGGGCGAACTGGGATAAGTCAGTTTACTGCTCCGCAATAAATCGCTTTAACATTAAAATTATTTGTTGTTTTACAGAAACCTCATGTGTATCATTTTCGCCCAGTCATGATGGGGGGTATTCAAGAACCTTCATAATTTACAGTTTTTTTGCATAACTCCTTTGAGTCGCACCGCTACTACTGTCCACAGCAGTTCCGTCCCGGCGCATGCCATCTGAAAATCACTGAAATTCCGTTATTATTATTATTATTATTATTATTATTATTACTTCATTCGTACAAACTTGCGTTGGGCTTCAAGCCCAAAACTGTTTATGGCGCGTGTTGGGCGTCTGAAATCGACAGCCATAGTGATAGTATTCACTGGCCTCACTGACCCAGAATGAATGAACTTCTGATGCAAATTTTAGTCATTAAAGAAGTGGTGGTTTTGTTTCATTCGTTTTATTACAACTTGCTATATATACTGCATTTTTGCTACTATTGTATATTGTACTGAATACTTGTTACACTTTGCGCTCTATATTGCACTATATTCTGTACTTATTATAGAGCTCTTAACCACTGCGCCACCTACTGCTTTCGTACATAAGATAAAAGTGTGTAGTTTAAAATGTATTTCCATTTCCAAAGATCAGCCTTAGTGTCATTCCCATATTCTGTCTTGTCACTGTCATTCTGTCTGTACTGTGGAAGTTTCTGTCACCAAGTCAAATTCCTTGTATGTGTGAACATACTTGGCAATAAAGCTCATTCTGATTCTGATTCTGATGGATCAAACAATAGTTTAAGTAGCATTAATATAAGCTGTGTGGATGAAAGCCTCCTTCGCAGAGTAAAAAGTTTATTCTACTGCGGTTTGACACTGCATGATTTGTGCAGTTCCAGTTCATGTGTTTTGTGGGATTTGTCAAGCAATAATATTTGAAGGTTACAAGAAGGAAACAAAAAGAGAAACGGTATGTCCCTTGAAATACGATTGGACACGTGGAGAGGTCATGACATGATATGCCCGAACACTCACATTTGGCCATTGTTCCAATCCTTTCCACAGGAGGAAGAAGGAAGGACACATGCGCCACGTGGACAGTATCGCTGCACATCACATTAGTGGGACCGGGACGTTTCTCCATCTGCTCTGGTGGCCGACAGCCCGAACCTGGGACTGCGGCCCCTCTCTATCTCTCCTGGCAGCATGCAGGTGGTGCTCGGAGCGGCATTGGGGTGGGGGCGGGGGGTCGGGACTGAGTCTGGACTGGCCTGGGGGGGCGCTCTGGGGCCCATCAGTAGGGTGCACAGTCCTGGGGAGGCTGGGGATGTTGATAAGACATGTGGTGGGGGGGGTCACATATTTCTGATGGCCAGGCTGTGTGTTGCTAATGAACTTCAGATGGTCTTGGAATTATGCATAACAGAAACAGAGTGTGTTTGAACCAAAGGGACTGGCAAAATATATGTTGTAAATTAGGTGTTAATCCCACCCCCCTCTGCCCCCATCCAGGGTGTAGCACCACCATGGTGCTGTTAGATCCGAGGCTTATTGATAATGTGTGCACTACTCTTACCTTTCCAAACAAAATCTTTTTTCTTTTTTTTTTTTCCCCACAGATACATGTGACAGGTAAATACCTAAAAAACATGATAAATGGGTTTATAAATGGGTTTGGTCTCATCTGGATAACAAGGACATGGAGTCATATAAATATGGAACACATTAAACTGGCACCGCAGGTGGCGCAGTGGTTATGGAACCAACCTAAGGACCCCTTTTCCAATCCTACGCTTGAAGTCCCTGGACAAAGACACTTACCTTCAATTAATGTAGTAAAATATCCTGTATACATGCAAATATATGTTGTATACATGCAAATAATGTTCTCCTTGTGTCTGCGCAGGCTTCCTACGGGTGCCCCCGTTTCCTCCCACAGTCAAAAAACATGCACTTTAGGTGGATTGGTGACTCTGAACTGCCTGTAGTGCATAAATGAGTAAGTGACTGTGTGTGGCTACGCTGTGATGGACTGGCGTCCTATCCATGGTAAACCCACCCCCCAAATCTTGCGCCCTCTGATGCCGGGATAGGCTACGAATCACCACGACCCTGATTAAGAGAAGCGGTTAATGAAATTGGATGGCTAGATGGATGGATGAATGATGGGTAAACAACTCTAAAGCTGCTTATGTAACACTAAAAGAGAAATTTCCACAACTGTACAGGATTGTGTGATATTTGGGGCGAACCTGTAAAGGGCAACAATCCCTTTTCTGTTTATTTAATGTTCTTTTTGCTTCTGCTTCTCTGCTAAACGCATAAACATATCCATGTATTTCTGCTGCTGAGTCAATAAGCCTCCATTCTGTCTCAAAACATGGTAAAGTACCAGTAAGTGTACTGTACAATGGTGCAGGTGACTTTTTCAGTATTTCACATCACTTCTATGAAATACACACACATTGTCTGAAACCGCTTGTCCCAACCGGGGGTCACAGCGAACCGGAGCCTAACCCAGCAACACAGGGCGCAGGGCTAGAGGGGGAGGGGACACACCCAGGACAGGACGCCGGTCCATCGCAAGGCACCCCAAGCGGGACTCAAACCCCAGACCCACCGGAGAGCAGGACCCAGTGAAACCCGCTGCGCCACCGCACCACCACGCCCCCCTTTGTATAAAATATATATTTGGATATACACCGATCAGCCACAACATTAAAACCATTGACACATGACATGAATAACATTGAATATCTCATTACAATGGCACCTGTCAAGAGGTGGGATAAATTACGCAGCAAGTGAACAGTCAGTTCTTGATTTTGAAAAATGGGCAAGCATAAGGATCTGAACAACTTTGATAAGGACCAAATTGTGATGGCTAGACAACTGGGTCAGAACATGTCCAAAACGACAGGTCTTGCAGGGTGTCCGCAGTATGCAGTGGTTAGTACTCACCAAAAGTGGTCCAAGGAAGGACAACCGGTGAACCGGCAACAGGGTCATGGGTGCCCAACGCTCATTGATGCACGTGGGAAGCAAAGGCTAGCCTGTCTGCTCCAATCCCACAGAAGAGCTACTGTAGCACAAATTGCTGAGTACCTTTGAATGTTGGCCATTATAAAAAGGTGTCAGAACACACAGTGAATCGCAGCTGAAAGCATCTACAATGGGCACGTGAGCATCAGAACTGGACCATAGAGCAATGGAAGAAGGTGGCCTGGTCTGATGAAGCACGTTTCCTTTTAGATCATGTTAACAGCCAGGTGAGTGTACGTCGTTTACCTGAAGAAATGGCAGCAGGATGTACTATGGGAAGAAGACTCGCCGGCAGAGGCAGTGTGATGCTCTGGCCAACGTTCTGCTAGGAGACCTTGGGTCCCAGGATTCATGTGGATGTTACTTTGACATGTACGACCTACCTAAAGATTGCTGCAGACCACGTACGCCCCTTCATGGCAACGGTATTCCCAGATGGCAGTGGCCTCTTTCAACAGGATAATGCACCCTCTCACACTGTAAAAAATGTTCAGGAAGGGTTTGAGGAACATGACAAAGTCCAAGTTGTTGACTTGGCCTCCAAATTCTCCAGATCTCAGTCTGATCCAGCACCTGTGGGATGTGTTGGAAAAACAAGTCCGATCCATGGAGGCCCCACGGTGCAACTTACAGGACTTAAAGGATCTGCTGCTAGCGTCTTGGTGCCAGATACCACAGGACACTTTCAGAGGTCTTGTGGAGTCCATGCCTCGATGGGTTAGAGCTGTTTTGCTTTTTTAATATATTCGGAGCCGAGCAGAGCGCAGAGCAGGGAAGCCGGACTCTCGGCGCACGTGGCTGTCGCCTTTACGTGGGTTTCCCTCGACGCTTCAAACACGCGCGTGTTCCAGGTGAATTGCTGTGTGTGTGTGTGTGTGTGTGTGTGTGTGTGTGTGTGTGTGTGTGTGTGTGTGTGTGTGTGTGTGTGTGTTACGGCGCCCTCCTGCATGGCTGGGAAGATTAGTGTAGGAAGTTATCTGTTAGCCACCAGTCGCCGAGTTACCTTGTGAAGGTGTCACGCAGGAGTAGAACACGGTAATTCTGGCATTTCATGATGAAACGTGTCTGATTTGTCATTGTGTGTTTTAGCGTTGAAATAAAACATATAAGTAAAAATGCTAAATGTGACGTTGAAACGCGTCTGTTATGCCTCTGTAAGGGTGAAGTGTTGTAATACCTCGGGTCACATTTGAAGCAGCAGGTATCTCAGATTACTCCGTTTAAAAATAAACCACGTAGCGCTACGTACCACGGGTGACGGTAAAAAATGACCAGTACTGTGTAATTAATCGTCGTTACCAGTAATGATTCGGTACAGGAAGCCCTTTTTGAGTCTTAGTTCGTTTTGTTTTTTTATACCCAGATGAAGTGAAAGGCGAATTTCAGAATCAGAACAAGTCTGGGTTTAATTCGCAAAAAATATCTAACTTTGAATTGACACCGATTGAGGCGCTGGGCGGCAGGATTTGAAAGTCCTCCTTGGAAAACGTGTCTGTAAAATAGGGCACTATGTTTATTTTATTTTATTTCATCTTGCTTTCGATCATAAAAAAAGGAGAGGAGACAGTAGAAAGAAGAGTCTAGAAACTATTGCACAACCTTGTGAAGGTGCATGTTGGAACCCAAAGAGGTGAAACAGAAAAAAACAAGGACAAGTTACTCCTCACTTTCGTATTTGTACACTTGTCCAAACTACTTAGAGCACACCATGGCACGTTTCCGCCATGTTTTCACATTTAGCGGCGACAAGAACTGATCGATGTTTTTGCGGCAATATATAATTCTGTCTTTCCTCGAAAATACATACTACATAAACATTTATTTACAGGTTAATTAACATCGTACAACTTTTTTTTCTAATAAACTGCAGTAACTGTAAAATAAGAAATAGCCAAACAAGTTCTGTTTAGGAGTACAGTAAACTTGGAAAGGTTCCGCTGTGTTTTCAGTGTAACTTGACAGGAAACGTAGTGGAATAGCGTCCTCTAGTGGCCTCAATTTCTACCGAATTGAATTTCACACCATCACATCTGTTGGTAGATAGCAACAATAACAACAACAATAATAAAAATAAAAGAGTTGTATAATTCCACAATCCCACAGTCACTGGGGGTCAGCGGTGTACAACTGATCCTTGAGGGCTGCACGATGTGCTGGATTCTGTTCAGTCTGAGCACTTTATTTTTATGATGAGCCATTTAACTCAATAGCAAGTATCCTAATACTGCATAGTGTTCCACATGTTACAGTTGTACACTTCTGTCAAAAGAATTCTTACAATTCATAGTGTCTGGGAAGAGATACAGTAGCATACGAGCCAACTCCACCAGACTGTGCAACAGCTTTTTCCCTCAAGCTGTCAGGATCCTGAACTCTCTTTACCACCCATAGCTGCCCAATACATACCAGGATCCTGATTTCTGACCACCGGAATCAAACCCCTCCACCCCCCCAACCAGAATGACACCAGTCACTTTAATACGGTCTGAAGAGATTGTCCTCTGAAGTGCCTGACAGTCTCTCCTAAAACCTCAGTTAAATTGGTGTCCATCGCAACTATAATCGCTCTGTTTCTTTAATACATTCCACATCAACCTACATTAGGTTACACTACCCTTCTTTCCGAACAATTACTGGACAAAAAACTCACTTTTCTACACTACCACTTTAAACCTGTTTACATTTCTGTTTATTGTACTGACCACATCACTGCGCTGTATTCCAGTGTTTTTAGTTTAGTAGTTAGCTATTGTAAACTGGCAGGGGGCGCGGGGGTGTGGTGGCGCAGTGGGTTGGACCAGGTCCTGCTCTCTGGTGGGTCTGGGGTTCGAGTCCTGCTTGGGGTGCCTTGCGATGGACTGGTGTCCCGTCCTGGGTGTGTCCCCTCCCCCTCCGGCCTTACGCCCTGTGTTGCCGGGTAGGCTCCGGTTCCCCGTGACCCCGTAAGGGACAAGCGGTTCTGAAAATGTGTGTGTGTGTGTGTGTACTGACCACATCACTGCGCTGTAT
The DNA here is from genome assembly GCF_900964775.1 of Scleropages formosus. Taxonomy (NCBI): domain Eukaryota; kingdom Metazoa; phylum Chordata; class Actinopteri; order Osteoglossiformes; family Osteoglossidae; genus Scleropages; species Scleropages formosus. Next base: position 28,698,853 of record NC_041806.1, read on the forward strand.
TCCAGTGTTTTTAGTTTAGTAGTTAGCTATTGTAAACTGGCAGGGGGCGCGGGGGTGTGGTGGCGCAGTGGGTTGGACCAGGTCCTGCTCTCTGGTGGGTCTGGGGTTCGAGTCCTGCTTGGGGTGCCTTGCGATGGACTGGTGTCCCGTCCTGGGTGTGTCCCCTCCCTCTCTAGCCTTACACCCTGTATTGCTGGGTTAGGCTCTGGCTCCCTGCAACCCCGTATGGGACAAGCGGTTTAGATGATGTGTGTGTATTGTAAACTGTACTGCAATAGTATGTGTTATATATGTTGTCCTCTGTGTCACACCATGGTCCAGGAGACATGCTATTTCACTCTGATGTATGTTGTAAACATATTGTGGAAGTGACAATAAAGTTGACTTTGTTTTAACCATTATCTACTCATGCTGTTTGAGCTAGCACAAAAATTAATTTATGACTAATAATACTGTACTCCTTAGAATAACAGAAATGTACCATTGCATAATAAGTGGCTTCAGCTGTAAATAATATAGTCAAGTTTAATCAATATAATGAGCATTACCTCATCTGTACCCTGCATTGCACAATAAACAAAATTATTGCAGTTTTCATGAAATATTTCACAGTCCTACATATAATTCATTGCATGTTTGGTTACTATTTAGAAACAACCATAATAAATAAAAATGACAATCCGGTATTACTGTATTTATGCTCTCAATTTTCGTACAGAGCTGGACTTTATGATTGCAGGCACAAAGCATGGCTGAATGAGTCAAGAGTTCACTGAAGGCCCTGTGAACACAGAATGAGAGCGAAACCACTAGCGAGTGCCCTATGGCTTTGACTGGCAGAAAGAAACCCATGAATTGTCACCCTCGGTGTCAGTAACTTTGGAACCACTGTAAACTGACTAATGCTTACTGTAACATGTCAGTCATCCGACACTGTAAATTCCTAAGGGCATCCGATGCATGTGTCCCAGAGACTGACACACAGGGATTTCATGTGGTCTGATCAGATGGCCCTTCCATGAATCACATGTGAGTCAGCACTGCCGATTTCCAGCATAAATGCTTCCAGAATTGCTCATACAAGCTACTTGCTCAGAATAGAAAGTAGGAGTACTTGTCATCTGTTTGTGTGTGAGCTGTGTCGTGGAATCCATTCTTACCCGCTACACAAGTTTAATGCTCAGGGCCAGCATATGGAGGGGGCCACCAAGGGGGAGTTTAAATGTTGTCTTGTAATGCTGAGCTTTTCGTCCTGCTGCCTGTCTGCTAGCAGTGGAAAGCAGAAGCGTGGCTTTGAAGGCGTCAGTGAAGAATTATGCTATATTTGAGCAGGCAGACTGTCCTGTGACATGGAGACATGGTGGCACCTCGCTTTCTTTGATTGGTGGAAAATATTAAAATAGTACCTTGATTTATTGCATTATACTAAATACGTGTGAAATATGACACAACATTATCTCATTTATTGTGAATTTTCTAAGGATATTTGTTTTTTTTTTTATTTTTATACATACTCAGAGAATTAATTCCAGGCTTCTAAACTTAATTTCCTGCTGTTGAAATCAGACTTTAATGAGGTGTTAAAGCTATGCAGGGTGTCATTTAAAAATATTTATGTAGTCTGAGTTATTAACTGTGTTGTTTTATGTAGCACCATAGTCCTGGAGGAATGTTGATTTGTTTCATTGTGTACTATTGATTGTGGGGGAGCGTGGTGGTGCAGCAGTGCAGCGGGTTTGGCCAGGGCCTGCTCTGTGGTGGGTCTGGGGTTCAAGTCCTGTTTGGTGTACCTTGTGGTGGACTGGTGTTCCGTCCGGGCTGTGTCCTCTCCCCGTTCAGCTTTGCGCCCTGTGTTGCTGGGTTAGGGTTGACTGCAGCTCTGCTTGGGACAAGCGGTTGTAGACAGTGTGTGCGCGTACTGTTGTAAATGGTTGAAATGGCAATAAAGCCTCTCGTGACTTGATATACAGAATCAACCTCTTATGAGGCCTGAGAATAATTTTCAGTTTCCCCTCATATTGTGGCAGACTACGTTTCAAAGTACACTTACATTAATTAGATAAGAAAGCATTCACGAGTTCATGTCAAGGAAAGAGACAAACCCCAGGGATTTTGAGGAGAAGAAAGAGGTTCCAGCTGCATCAGCATGAAATGCATTCCAGCTGTCTCTTGACCCTGCAGTGTCCTGGAGGGTGTGTATTGAGCTGGAGCTCTCCTTCATGCACTGGTCCTTGCAGGAATCCCTCAGACCCACCCTCCTCTATGCCCCAGGAAAGGAGGGTTGTCAAAACCAGGATACATTCTGTTGCCCTTCTATGGCTTTCGCTCTGATAAAGAGCTTTGCAAATAGTCACACAAGGCCTTGCTTCACCATAACGCATAGTATCTCCTGCTGGCCCATACTGTCTAACAAGTGTTAAAGTAGCATTTGCCTCACATTGAGAAATGTGTTTCAAACCCTTCTAACAAATTATGTACTTTTTTGTTACAGTTATGGCTTCTGAAGTCATCTTTTCTATGGCTCAAAACTGTGTGTTCATGTGAAAATACAACAGTTCTTGCTTGGAAAACAGCCTATTTGATTTGACCAACAGTCGACCAGTGTTTTGCAATTTGCAAAGCTATTTCCCTGTAATTTGACTGAACACATTATGGGTGGTGGTGGGGGGGGGGGGTGGCAGGCCCGCAAAGCACCTGTCACCGGTCATAGGTGGGCAAGTGACGGTATCCTCTCTTTGAATGACTAGCATGCTGGTGCTAATGAAATGGTTTCAGCTTTGTTGAACACTGCGACTGGGCACATTGCACATGGGTGGTCCTATCTGTGAAACAAAGCATCCCCACCCAGTTCCCCTGTACCGCCTCAACTCTGCTGGAGGAAGTGCAGGGCTTTGACGCCACTGCTGTTCTTCAGAAGAGAACTCTGTGTGCTCGGGAGTTTTCAGGATGTTCACTTGGAGGAGGTCACATGATGCAGGCGCCAGGGACATTCCCACGGAGGCTCCCGTTCTTCTTTATTGGAGTTTTGCACACTCACCATGGTCCAGGATGCTTCGTAACATACTGGAACTGACGAACTTGGTTTTTTTACCGACTTCATGCGCACCAATCACATGTTCATAAAAAGGCTGTACATTTGGAAGTTCTTGTAATGCAAAGAAACATCTTAGCAAAAGGAAAAGATACACATGGATTAATGCATTTTAATTTCTGCACCATTGTCCACGTGTATCCAGTAATGCTCTCTGAACAATATTTAGTTTTTTTTTTCCTGTTCAAGCAGCTGTTTATCAATGAATCCTGTGAAAAAGTACTTTAGAGTTCACTGCAGGTACATTCCAAGTGAAGAACCACTGTAGTTCACGCCCCTGAGTTGAGAACAGACTGGTCTGAAAAGTGGAGAGTATCTCTTTGCAAACTTCAAGTAGCGAACAGCTCGTCCGAGCCCATTACACTATTGGATACTGTTGCTATGTTTTCACTGTTTGGCAAATCTGCCCTGACTGTACAAGCTGTAAATTCCCGCAATTCTCATGTAAATGACATCCTGCTGGACACCTTAGTTGCTTTGGAAATGTCCCACAAACCTGGATCTTACATGTTGACTGATGTTGGATTGATTTTAGGGCCTTCTTTCAAACTCATGTGCTCTCGTAAAATAATAGGTGCAAATCTGTACCCCCTCCTTTAATCTTAAATATTTATGTACATGAAGCTGCCCAAATACAAAGACTGTACATGCCATGGTGTGAGGAAATGAAATGTATGGTAATAGTAGAACAAAGTTTAGTGCAGCTCAGTTTTAAGAGGGAAGTTCCAAATTAAGTTTTTCCTAAAATCCTCAAGAGTTCCAGTACATTCCTCGCGCCATTCGCTTAACGCAGGAATTTCTCCTGAGGCAAAACAAGCCGCTCCACGTAAGCTACTGCAAACCTGTCCGCAACACACACTTTCGACGTTCAACTTTATTTCTACACCTTTGGGTCGCTTCTCTATTTTCATTTTGTTTTGTCCCTTTCCGTTTTATACTGAGACCACGAAGCGCACTGGGTTTGACGACATATTTCCTAGTAGAGCAAGCTCCTCGTACCCTTGTCTGTCCCTTTCTCATTCATGTTTTATTCACATTCACCATTCATCGACGATTCCTATGGCTGGAGCCTTAGAGAAATACACGTTTTCATTATTAGTGTACGAACTCATTTGCTGGGGGGAATTTTTCGCCATAAAAACCCGTGCTGAGTTTCCCTTCTGTTCTTCAGATAACTCACAGTAAACATGTCGGAAAGCCCCGAGAGAAGCTCCGCCCACACCCTCAAACTCGCACTAGTTAAAACGTTCCTCCCTCCGCGGGGCACTTCATTGTTACAGTGCGGACGACTGGTTGTTTTTGCTTTCCTCGCCCGGTTACAGCAATGGATATGTACCAAGTCCATAATAACAGCGCCCATATGGATTATGAGAGGGACTTTATGGACCCGAAGAAGATGTCGTGCAACGACGAGCGAGTGGACAGCGGAGTGGACTCCATGGCGGAGGGCGACTACGAGCGCATCCACAGGGAGTTTCAAAGTCTCTCCATGAATTCCCGACCCGTCGAATACAGCAGCGAGCCGTGGAAAGAGCAAAGGACGGAGGACGGAGACACGTACGTGACACCCCGACCCCAGTCCCGTTTCCACAAATTGAATTGCAAGACGCCGACATAAATAATTAATAATTGCTTAGAGAAATTTTTTTTTAATAGTTAATTTAGTCGCGTTGTGCACACAAGCTGAAGCTGTACTGGCAAATAGTATATATATAGTATATAGACTCATAGACAAAAAAAAGCTCGTCAATGACAGATGACGAAAAATCGTTGTTATATAATCGGGAATTATTTCAGAACACATCTGTCTAGCAGAGGTTGCCTCAGCCGTGCGAACTTTTAGAAGTTGCGTGGATTCATGTTCGTGCATTAAACCGCGAAATACTAGAGCAGCTCGAAAGTTGGTGGCCTAAATTGGGGACTTTCGCGTGAACGCGCGCGAGCTTTCTGCAAATGGCGCATATTGTGCGAGGAAACTTGTGGGCGGAGCTACGCAGAAGCGTAACGTGGAAAGTCCCTGGCACGCGCTGCCCGGAATCGTAGCCGCTGATAACGCATGAGATGTGTCAAGCGACCTCGGCTGGAAATAACCTGGCGACAAAAAAGAAACGTTGTTTTGTAAGTGCTTAGCCTCCTGTGTGCTTTTGCTAATTTTTTTCCCCTTTTACTTTCCAATATTGCAGGTTTCTCCACCTTGCTATCATCCATGAGGCAAAAGATTATGCCATCAGCATGATCAACATGTCATATAATGATCCTTTCCTGAACACACAGAACCACCAGAAACAGGTAATTTGCATTTTGCTTTCTCTTGCCACAGTGAATTCTTTTCCGGTGTATCAGCGTCGTGATGGCTCATTTTCCCCTGTCTTCTTTTACGCAGACACCCCTGCACTTGGCGGTTATCACGGAGCAGCCTCACCTGCTGACCAGGCTGTTGGAGGCGGGCTGTGACCCCCAGGTGGTGGATGACCATGGCAACACCGCGCTGCACATCGCTTGCAAGAAGGGATCTCTATCCTGTTTCAGTGTCCTCACCCAAGTCCACACCCAGCACCTGGCTTCCATTCTTGCCACCCCAAACTACAGTGGTAGGTTTACCTCTTTGCATTGCAGGTCTGTGGCTTATGAACCTCTTGTCTGGACACCGGTCTCTGACTTGCATCTTCTTGTCTTCTCACAGGTCACAATTGCCTGCACTTGGCCTCCATTTATGGCTTCCTCTCATTGGTGGAGAGCCTTATTAAGCTTGGTGCCGATGTAAATGCACAGGTGAGTGTTTCCAGAAGCACTCAAATGTCATGACAAAACGCAGGACTTGTAGTAAGTAGGAAGTGCAGTCTGGTGTGTGCAGTTCTCTTATTTCTTATCTTTTTTTACCCTCCCCTAGGAGCACTGCAATGGCCGCACAGCTCTCCATCTCGCTGTGGACCTCCAGAACCTCGAACTGGTGCGTCTCCTCATCAGCAAGGGAGCCAATGTGAATAGCCTCACCTATGGGGGCTACACACCGTACCATCTGACATATGGGCGACCAAACGGCGAGATCCGGCAACAGCTCCATGCACTTACAGCGCAGGAGTTGAGGGAGCTGCCAGAGAGTGATGAGGAAGAGAGCGACGAGGAGTCGCTATCCGATGATAGCGAGGTACGCATGTCTAACTGTGTGTAGGACAGTAAGAGCACACGCTTAAATGTGAGAGTGACCCAAGCAGTGCGGTAGCCATGGCACAGTGCCACTTGCGAGGCATCTGTTTGATCCTAATACTCATGTTCTCTTGATTTGTCTTCCCCTGCAGATGTACGATGACATTGTGATGGGCCACAAGTAGGTACATGACAGATGTGACTCCAGACCCCAGTGGTGTGAAGGTGACAGAAGGTCCTGTAAACAGGTTCAGCTTCAGGCCAGGGATCGCAGTCCCTGGTGACTGCCCTGATGCTGGATCCAAGGCAGGGCAGGGCGACTTGCGGCAGGAGGTCCTGTTCAGGCACTGAAAATGGAACAGGATAAAAGCTTTGATAGGATGAAGGATTGTTCACAACTCATGAAGAAGAGCAGAGTGACGCAGAACGCAATCTGGACTTTCCAAGGAACACTTATGAACTGTCAACACTGATACTGTACATTTGTATAGATATTATTTAAACATTGTAATGTGTAGTTATGTATATAATATGTAAAAATATTTTCTTGTGTTGAAGATGTTAAATTAAACTCAATTTTTTAAAAAAAAATCTTGTCTTGCTTTTTATTCTGGGCGGCATGGTGGCACAGCGAGTAGCACTGCTGTCTCACAGTGCCTGGGTGGTGCGAGAGGACATGGGTTCGATCCCTGCTCAGTTTGTGTAGAATTTGCATGTTCTCCCTGTGTCTGCGTGGTTTTCCTCCCACAGTCCAAAGACATGCTGTTCAGGTTTTCTCACAGTGTGTGAGTGACACAGAAAGTGCGTTCCACAGACGTATGGATGAGTGACCGATTGTACGTAGTATATTTAGCAGTGTGAGCCACCTTGGTGAATAAGGTGTGTGGGCTAGTAACGCTACATTGTATACATTGTAAGTCGCTTTGGGGAAAAGCATCTGCTAAGTAAGTGAGTATAAATACGTTCTGGTTGACATGATGATGAGGAGATGGGAGTATGTTTTGTGTGAAATGTGTGCCTGTAGTGAGTGTGAGTGAATTGCGCTGTGTGTGTCGTCGGCAAGGTACTTGGCTGAAACAGAAATTTTGAGTGTGGAAAATTATACAACCACAGTCCTGACAAAGAGATGAGATCATAAATTTGAGGTGTGAGACCCTTCAATTAAATGTGAACGAGGGGGAATACTGTACTTGACTCAGGTTATTGCACAATAAGGGCAAGAGAAGTAGTTTCCATAATTAAGCAAAAATTCCAGGCTTGTCTGATGTACTAAGGCCAACTTCCCATGGATGCATGATGCAAACCCACGTGGAAGCCGAATGTGTTCAAAATTGCATAAGCAGTTGAGAAAAGCTGGATGAGCTACGAGGGGGCACGGTGGCGCAGCAGGTTTGGCTGGGGTTTGAATCCCGCTAGGAGTGCCTTGCGATGGACTGGCGTCCCATCCTGGGTGTGTCCCCTCCCCCTCTAGCCTTACGCCCTGTGTTGCCAGGTTACGCTCCGGCTCCCTGCGACCCTGCATGGGACAAGCGGTTTCAGAAAATGTGTGTGTGGATGAGCTGTAAAGGCACTCCTGTACTGTACAGTGAATTCCAAACTCAAGTGTGTTAATCAGTAAGCTTGCCAAAGTTCATTACAAATGAACACTTAACTGCACAAGAATATTTTTCTTTGTTAGACACAGAATATATCACTACTTTATATAGATGTGAATTGGTTCTGAGTCAGTGGGAAATTTCCAAACAAGCTTAAGTTCCAGACATGGAAGTCATCCTGTGTATAAGCATGACAGAAAAATCCTTGAGGATAGTTAGGGCAGCTGATATTCGTGGGGTTTTTGTGGTCAGTGATTAGAAACAAACAAAATATCCTCTCTCTGTTCTTGCTGGAGCAAGTGATTCTGAAAACTCCCATTGCAGACACCGTAGTGATCCAGGATTTTGACACTGCTCATTTTAAAACAAGCAGAGAAGTGCAGTGAAACAGAAGGAAACCGTTTTAGGGAAAAGTTTTAAGAAAGGCTTGTTGTACTTACATAACTTCGATCAAGTGTTATTTTTGTGAAGGTACGTTGTCAGTTCTTTGGTTTTTTGTGATTTTTTTAGATTACAAGGTGTGGAAAATTCAGATTGTCTGGCCCACCTCTGACACTACTTGACCCTGATTCATGCTTACAAGGACTATCATCCTTCATAGACACCAACAGCAAGGAACCAAGCAGGGAGAAACTTGGATTTCTCTGAGACATTTTTTTTACAGTATATTATTGTGATATAATGTTGATAGATTGCTATGTGTATCAGAACCTTTTTGTGTACCAAAAAAACCACACTGATACATGTCTAGAAACTGTTTCTGTGTCACAACACTTTTAAAACACATCCTGGGAAGCAGAGGCCGGTAGAAGAACATCATTTGAAGGGATATTTAGATGCAATAAATGATCAAACACAGCAAACTCATGAGTGCCCATGCAAAAACACATGAGAACAGTGGAAAAAAAAACTTAATTTCCACCTGTTCCTGAGAAGCAAGGCTACCTGCTGAGTTATTTATATCCACCTGTACTTACATGCATAGGTACAGTAAAGTGTGCTAACAACTGCGTAGCACCGGCGCCTAGACACTTCCTTCCACAGCAGTGGTGCACTAAAAAAAGAATACAGACACAACAGGCACTAGCATAACTGCAAGGAAGGGGCAGACAAGCGCTAAGGCAAAAGGTGGACCGACTTCCTCGCTCACTCATACGCACAAGTGCAGCCACCTCAAAAACGTGTGCTCTGAAATCCAGTTGTTTACAAACTGCCATAACTCATGAATGTGGGAGGGCACCTTGTGTTGTATGCATGGCGGAGTGGCGGAAACTGTTGAAGTGTTTTGACTGTCAAAGAACCGATCGGGTTTTTGCGCTCATTGTCATTTCCTGTAGCAAGAAGGGAGTATCTCTAACATGCTCCGTTTGCTGGGCTGTGATGAAAACTCCCGAGATTCCCGCTTTTGGTCACGGCCCCTTTGAAGCTCGGCGGCCCTGGGTAGCAGCCTGCGTCATAGTCCTGTCCGGTAAATTCCTGACTCTGACACCGAGACAGAGAGGTCCCCTTGCACAGAGTCAATGCAAATGACTTCTGAATAATTTTGGCAGCGGAAGAACAGGTTGGAATGAACCCAGGGTTCATATATTAACATAAATAAATATTAAAGGTTGTGGTAATTATCACATGCCAAGGGTCTGGTAAGACATGTTGCTTAAGTTACCTTGGGTGCAGCACAGCAGGGCTAAGAGGAGTTGCTACTTTCTGCTTTTGTACTACCTCAGATAAGGTCTTCAGTAGACAGTATACCTACCATTTCCACAGCAGACTGGAGAGGACTCTGGGGGGTTGTGTCTTGACAACTTACAGAACTGCTCCACCTGAAGAATACCCTTTTACATTTATGTGACCAGTTATTTACTTAGAAGAAGTAGATGTTTATGAAGCTGCAGTTAGTGTTCTGCCAGGGTTTCAGCAAGATACTTTTAGGGCTCCCACAGAACAAATATCTTGCTGTATAAATGGGGGAGGTCATTTAAGAAGCTCATGGTACAAGCCTAATATTTTAATTAATGTTGGAAAAAACCATTAGGTAAATGGAAAAAAAAAAAAATAGTAAGACTAATATTTGCATTTTGTTTTGCTCAGTCTAAAGCTAAGCATTTGAAAACAGAACACTTACGGACAATTTCTGATTACAAACAGAATCCACCTACTTCAGACTTAGAACAAACTGGGCTGCTTCTGAACGCCTGCCTCATAAGAGTGCAAGAAAACCCATACAGGAAGGAAAAGTCTTTTAGCTGCTGCAACAGACAGCATGAAAGAATTTCCCTACAAGCTAAAGGCATCTCACAAGATGGAAGAATCAGAACAGCAATAGCCAGCTGTCCAAATTAAATTGAAAAAAAAAACCTTGTTTAGACTGTGAAAATATTCTGGGAACTGATCGGGTTTTGCACTTTTTTTTTTAATGTAAAAGTATTTAGAAACATTTGCAACTTTTCAGAACTCTTTTTGAGATTTCATATTAGATACTGGTACGGTTTCAGAAGCATTGTGCTTTGCAAATTCACACCTTATTGCAACGCTGTGCAATGTTTTGTAAACATTTGCCCTGGCATGGAAAGTGACAATTTCCCAGGAGGAAGTGGAGTTTTAACGAGATTATGTGCCGTCAATCATGTCATGGAAATTCGATGAAAAAGGTCAAAAGGTGGAGAGAGAGAGAGAGAGAGAGAGAGAGAGAGAGAGAGAGAGAGAGAGAGATACTTTTAATTCCAGGAAAACATGCAAACTGCTAAGCCTATCCTTTCCGGCCTAGATATGCTGAACATTTTCAGGAATATGGGTGACTATCCAAAGAAAGTGGCTTCATATGTACTGGGGATCCCCCAAAATAAGCAGTTCAGGAAAATGTTTTTTCTCCAAAACATTACCTTTAATGGAACAGGGTAAATATACAGCAAAGGCTTTGCTTTTGGTCTGCATTCTCAAGAACAAAGCAGCTCTCCATGCTCCCCCACAGGCCGATGCAACTCAGTCCCTTTCTGCTAGTGACACAAGATGACCATCGATTTCTGACTCAGTGAGAATCCTGTAAAGGACAGAGCATGAATTTAAGCACAAGGAATTAGAACTCAAAAGTTTCCTGGAAAAAAATGTTTTTTTAAGTCTTCTAGCTGACATTGTCTGCAGGTCAATATTTCAGCTAAAAGAAAAAATGACAAGTATGTTTCTCATAGGAACAATAGCTGGGCCCCTTGTACAACTTAAACCAGCAACTTTAATAGCTCCAATACTAAGTGTTTCTGTGAACTGGAGTGTTCTTACGTAAAAGAACACACTGGGCTTTGTCACAGATAGTGGAGTGTGTATCAGTTCAGAATTTGTTAAAGTACTGTGTGTGTGTGTGTGTGTGTGTGTGTGTGTGTGTGTGTGTGTGTGTGTGTGTGAGAGAGAGCTTTGCTGTAAATATGGGTGAATGACTGAAGAGACATTAGTATAGTTTAACACTAAATGTTTAACCTCTAAATACTGGTTAATCATTGTATGTAGCTTGAGAAAAATGTACATTAAGCCAATAAATGTAAATGTCACGTTTGGTCACACAGCACAGATTGTAGCCATAAGCCATTACCTGAACTTGGGGTTCTCTGTTGTAACAACCCCAATCTCTAGCTCTGAGGGCTTGAAGTCAATGGACAGCACAGTGGACAGGCAGGTTATTGCTGTCTGTTGGAAAACAGCAAAGAAAATGTTATACTAATGGTTTATTATAGTCACTGAACTTATAGGAGAAATTACTTAGCTTACATGCCCAAAGAACTTCAACAACTTACAAAGACAGTAAACACTATTGCCTGCTGAAATTTGTATCTGAGGGAAGTTTTCCAGAGACAGTCCAACTGGCAAATCCTCGGGCAATATCTATCTTTACATTGTGATACAGTACCCAGTAGTCTACAGTAATCAGGCTTTAAAGAAGGTTAGAGTGTCACAATTGATAAGTACTATGTGTGTATGTGAGCTGGTGAAGTAAGAAAAACCCTGAAAAGGAGGATTGGGTGAACCTCCTCCAAGAGTAACTGGGGATGTTCGAGTGATAAGACATGTGACATTACATACACACAAATGCTCACATGAGCTTTCAGGACCCTTAGGGTGTCACAAGGGGGTGGAAGTCATGAACCCTGCAATTGTGGGAACTCCTGTCTCTCCGCATTAAGTCTTTGGGTTCAAAACTAAGGTAATTCTTCTGACAAACTAAAAAAGTCAGTTTTCTTCGACACAGACTTAAATGCGTATGTTCAATACCCACACATTCTCTTCAGGAGAACAGTACACTGCGCATTTCCTTAGGCTGGCTATACTGATGTGCCTACATGACAACATCTCACCTCCACAGTTTGTTCAAAGGTCCAGTCCAGCTTCTTCTTCACCTTCTTCTCCAGGAAGCTGGTTGCCTCTGTCTGCTTGACCCCAGCAGCTGTGGCCTTGAAGCCACAGTAGTAGCCAGCAGGGTCACACTTGTACACTTGAGGTCCAAACTCCTCATCTATTCCAATGACAATCATGCCTGAGAAAAGGAAAAAAAGTGCTTAATTGAAACTGGTGCCTTTTTTGTGAAAATGTTCAGATTTTTGTTTTTTCAAAAAAAAAAAAAAAAAAAAAAAAAAAAAAAACACTTATTCCATAAGTGTTCTATTCACCACAATTACTTGCAAACACAAGCAGTTGGGCTGAAAACAGGCTGTGGGTATAGATGACATCAGATGCTAATGACTTGTGCAGAATGGGTTGGAAGGTCTCTACTGACAGTGGTTGATGCTAAGGTCTTTCAACAATATCAAAATAGAAGCAGCACTCATGCTGCTGTAGTGGTTTAGGTTTTTCCCCTAAATGTTTTTAATTGTTATTGAAACCATCCAACTGTATATCACTCATTGAAGAGACTAGTACATACATGTTTGTTGTTTGCTGAATCTGAGCACATCTGTTTGCTACTTTTGGAGTGCAAACTACTGACTAATAATGGTGGGCCTAAAAAGGCAACAATGGTAAGCCCTGTGTGTCACTTATGTTTAAGATCACATATTAAGTAAGGAAGCAAGAAAACTGCATACTTAAACAGAAATATTTATGATTTTACAGTTTAAAGATCTTCCACTGAAAAATTGTGCAGTTTGAACAGGAATTTACACAACAGGAGGTTACACACCAAGTAAATGTCATTGCAGGTTTTTGTTAAAAGGAAGTAACGCATTTCAATGTAATCATTAACATACAAAATGCAATGTGGCAGCGTGTTTTACAGAAGAATCAACCCTGTAGTAGCAGGAGGCTTGATACTTACAGCAGCCCAGTGGCCTCATCTCTGCATTCTGCGTGTAAACCTGAGAAATGTCCGCAATCCTCTTGCAGAGCATGTCCACGGGGATCTCGTAGCCGTACTTGTACTGCCAGTTAGCTGCCTCGTAGCGTGCCCTCTGCACTTGGGACCTACTGTCAGCTTGAAATGACAGGACCTCAGACAGTCAGTCAGTTGCTGAGTCAATCAAACCAACAAGTAAGACTACAAATAAAGCAGCGCACTGAATCAAAGCGCTTTACAGTGCACTATTGACAGGGAGTTTAAGAAAGTCGACACAGACTCCCTGTTAAGAAAACAAGCATGCAGCATTCCAAAGAAAAGTCAAGCCAAGGGCACTTTGCTTTATTAAAAATGATGGAAGTTGTAACAAATTGACACACTACTTCCAGAGGTGTGCATGAACAGACACTGACAAAACGGCTTTGCTTCCACTGTACCTGTCATCCCGGACATGACGCAGCCAATGTTTTCTGTTATCCTGAATAAATGGGTGACTGTAGCGGAGTCCAGTAGTTTGTCCTGCCAGAGAGAGAAAGGAGGAAAAACACAACATTAGCTGAACTACAAAACACTTTACATTTATTTTACATAAAAGGAGGAGAACACTTACAGGCACTTTTTTCTGTGTGACGACTACTGCACAGTCTTTTCCTCGCACTGCTACTGAGGTGAGGCCACCCTGGTTGATAGCCTTAAAGGCATATTCTTATAACAGACGTATTGGGGGGGGGGGGGGGGGGGGGGGGGGAGACAAAAGAATGCATTACAAAAGCAATGGCAAGGCAGCATTTTATCATTTCTGAAGCTATATCGAGATTTATTTTAAATACAACACACTAACACTAGAGCATTAGGCTAGCACGCTCAATAGAAATTAAACATGACGTACTTAAATACACTCGGGAAATAAACATTTACATAATTCTGTGCTATGTTTTTAAGGTTTGACCCAGCCTCCGAGATTTTTACCTTTCGATTTCTACAATAAGAATGCCTGGTGGCGAGGCCTTAAAGCCTAGCGACGGTTCACAAGCGACAAAACCGCTTCCACAAAGTGGCTCTTCTGCATCTTATTGCCGTGACACGTTAACAACAGTTCAAGAACAGCTTTATCTGCTGACAAATGATAACGTTAGCCCTTCATAGAAAATAGCGGACAAGAGAGAGAGAGGCACTCACGCTGGGAGCCATGACTGAGCACTTAGCGCACCGAGAGCGCGCCGAAACAACTACTAGTGATGCGCGCCGCGCTTACCGACTTGGTAGAGTCTGCCCTCGGGAGAGAAGATGGTGATGTGTCGGTCAAATCCCGCACTCGATCCTCGGGACATTGTATTAGTGAATTCGGGAACAAAAAGTGTTTTAGTACAGCTAGCTAGCTCCGCTGAGCACAACTGTCAGAAAACATGGAAAAAACCTACTTTGACCCGGATGTGCTGCTGAACTAGCACCGGGGGTCGCCAGGAAACCGGAAGCGCGGTCCGGATGATGTCATTGCATTGTCTCTTTTTTTTTTTTTTTCTTTTTTTTAATTGCCTTCTTTCACATGGCTCTTCATGAGTGCAGTGTGTGTCGCAACTCTCTGGAATATATGCGTTTTTTGGCTGTTACTAAAATCTGTAATTTTTCAAAGATTATTGTAAAAGTGGACAAATAGTTTGACTAAATTGTTTAAAAAAAAAATCGTCACACAAAATTCCGCAGACTTTATTAATAAGATTGTTGATAACATGTTTGCGTGATAGAAGGCCTTTTTCTACCTTTTTTCTATGAATTGATTTTATCATTGATAGCATAGATATAACAAGTGGATGGCGTATCACCCAACTACTGATTCAAGGCTAATAAATGCTGTCACTGTTGATAGATGCTTGTCCTACTGGAGTGTTGTGGTGGTCCAGAGCCTATCCTGAAAGCACAGGATGTGAGGCAGGGTACACCCTGGAAGGGGCACTAGTCCGTCACAGGGCAAGGACATGCATAGTCATTCACACATTCGCACACCAAGGACAAATTTTGAGTCAGCTTTTCAGCTGAAGCACACTGAGTCGGAGTCGAGCATACAGTCGCACACTAAGCTCACGCATAGTGAGATGTCAGCGCTAGCAGGTCACATCTATCCTGATGGTGTTCATCGCTCTGTTGAGTACTATTGCAATTTTTTTTTTTGGTATTCAATAATTTGCAAATTCATATCTGTCTTTAGGTATTCATATTAACAGCAGGCATCACTGGGATATATGTACTTACTGTATCTCTAACGTCGCCACTCTATACCTCGTTTTATCCTATATGACAACTTAAAAATTACTTTAGTAGTAGTACTACCTTTTAGTAGTAAAAAAGTGCTATTCCTCGTTGCAAAAGGACCACTGAACAAGTATGAATCACAATTATTATAGGAATTAACCTGACAAATCAGTTAATTTCTCATTACTTCATTGTGAGTGTGGACATCAGAATGTGGAGCGCGACTTCAACACCGCTGTTATGCAAATACAGGCAGGTATTTTCAGTTCTTGTTTTAACAGCTGGTTACTGAAGTCAGTGGGAAAAAAAAACATTCAGCTTTTATGTAGTAGTTTAATATTTTCCACATATCAACCATGGGGACTTTCAGTCACAATCCAAACAATTTAGCCCTGTTTTCTGGAATTTGACCTCATTTTTATGTGCAAATGAAGTCACATACCACAGTTCTGTTGTGCACTCATCTGATCAAGTTACATGGAAGCTCTCAGGAGAATTAATGGTATTGGGAGTTGTATGGCTTTTCAAAATGCACATCTCTCCTTTCAAGGAGGATTTCAAAGCAGATTCCCCTGAATGCTCTACTTCCTGCTACTCCAACTGTTATATTCTCTCTCTCTGAAGGTCTAGCTTCATTATCTCAGGATGCACCTTCTGCAGTCCTTGAGAGCCAGATAGTGCAATGATCTTGAAAGGCCTCTGATCTTCATTGCATATGAAAGTAAACACTGGTTTATCAGCCATTTCAGCCACACACACATCAAAAGGAAATGTATCCTAAAAACCACAGGACAATCTTCAAGGAATGGAATTGCACACCCTGTATTGACTTGGCTTAGACTTGGCTGTGTGGCCCTTGGAATTTTGCCTGCTGTGGGAACAAGTGTGTTTACTTTCCAAGTCCCTCCCATTCACCTTTACACAGATTCTTTTTGATTGCCTTTTATAGGCTTTTGTTCTGCGAGAATTGTATTTTATTCTAGGGGGTGCGGTGGCATTGCGGGTTTGGACTGTGCCTGCTCTCTGGTGGTTCTGCGGTTTGAGTTCTGCTTGGGGTGCCTTGCGGCGGACTGGCGTCCTGTCCTGTATGTGTCCCCTCCCCATCCAGCCTTGCGCCTTGCATCCTGTGTTGCCGGGTTAGGCTCCGGCTTGCTGCGACCCTGCTTGGGACTGGTGGTTTTGGACAATGTGTGTCTTTTATTCTTTATATTTGGAATGTTTCCCATCACATGGGCTTTATTCTTCCTGTCCTTGACTTAGCCAATTTGGGGAAAGAAAAGTTGTAAAGCAAATTTTTCATCGCAGAAAAAAGTGGAGTTTGACACATTTTCTAGTTTAGATTTTTTTTTCTCCTCGTATGAATACTGTGGAAGGGGAGGGTTTTTCAAAATTTGCTGCCTTGCAGAAGATGAAAAAGATCAGACTTCTTGCTGAATGAATTTGGTTTTGAGAAAAGAGCTTTTGTTTCCTTTAATACTGAGATTTGGAAACATTATAATGGTTTTAAAATGAGTTTCCTTTGGTGGGTAATGCAACACATTATACTGTAAAGATTGTTATATATGCAGTGTCATACAACATACAATGTATTGAGCAGTTCTTAAAATATACCTTAAAAAGGATACATTTGTGTGTGTGAGCTACAAAGCTTTAAGTATGAATTTTTTTTCTACTTTGTACTCGTACATAAACTTTATCAAAATACTTAAGGACTGAATACTAATTAACATAATAGATTGGGAATAGTGGAAAACCTGAATTTGAGGTAAAAGTCATCTGATGTGCGTTATGCTTGTCTTAAAGGAGACTGACAAGCGCTCAGAACATTTCCGCGTGGCTGATTCACCTTTGCTTAACTAATTATGTGTTCAGATTTGTTAGAAATAATAGCCTAATTGTAGCTGTGGTTAATACCTTGGAAAACACCTTGTGTGGTGGCACCCTGTTTCACAATTGGCCTTTACCCTCTCATAGGTGCTATCCACCCTTCAGGCAGAACCAGTTCCCCTTTTACTATGGGAAAGGTGAAGGGTGTGGAGGGGACGGGGATTACCCTTGCACAGAGCTACAGCAAACTCCCCCAGCAAAATCCCCTACCAATCTTCTGCCACCTGGCGGTGGTGGTGGTGGAGCTTGTAGGGGGTGTGGACTGTGTCACAAACTAAGACGTGGAGCTCTGTTGTGAGTCACCCATCACCAGACACTCACGGCAAGCTGAGTCATGGGCCTCAACCAGGCCAATTGCACACTACTGTTGAAGTATGGCAGGCATCGTCAAATATACTGAACACTGGAGAGTTTTTTTTTTTTTAAATGTCTCTCCTGCAGACATTAAAGGTACATAGAAGGTGAACAATACTGAGTTGACATAGAAACTAACAAACAGGTGAAAAGTGAACTATTTCAGGTCACGGTGTTTTATTTAGTTTAGTTTTGTTTTGTTTTCTGTTGTTTCTACAGGAATGTACTAGTACAGGATGTACCTTCTCCTTTTTCTGACCGGGCGTGGCTGAGCGAGGTCGCACGCACAGCAACATTCCTCCGAGTCCCTGTCAGAGCAGGGACAATGTTATCCATCAATCAGTTGGACAACAGGGAAACCCGTGTCCCGCAGAAACCTGATATGCTGAGACAGAGTGTGAAACCTCTGGTCCGTATTTTCATTTAAGCATCTCGGACAAGCTGGCCTCCTTTACTCAATTAAAGCATCTTAACTGCCACTCTGAGCTTTTGTTGCATAGTGGATTTGCATCCTTCACTTTTAATTTTCTGCTCTTGGACACATTTGCTCCCCAGCCTTAATGAGCAATTTATGACAATATTTCGAACATTACATTATTTAACTATTATTGGGAGTCTTTTAACTGTCTTCTGGCTTTTATTTGTACTTTTTTAGCAATTTACTTTTATTTGCACCTTCCATATACGTGTTAAATATCGCTAGGACATTTTAAACATTTCTGCTCAGATGCCTATTCCTACCATTCCCAACTATATTCTACATAAATTCAGAGCAATCTGTGGATCTTTAGACTATTCCAGGTAGCAGAGAGCCAGTGTAATCAAACAGCAAGCCCTGTAAACTCAAGTAAGGATTTCTTTCAAGACTTCAGTGAGCCCAGAG
Source organism: Scleropages formosus (assembly GCF_900964775.1). Taxonomy (NCBI): domain Eukaryota; kingdom Metazoa; phylum Chordata; class Actinopteri; order Osteoglossiformes; family Osteoglossidae; genus Scleropages; species Scleropages formosus. The sequence continues at coordinate 28,717,374 of NC_041806.1, forward strand.
ACTCAGAACTGAAACGCTGACTTGCTCCTCCAGCAGCCCACACTTGCCATGTACACGATATTGCTCCTTCCTCCTGCTCTTTTCACTTATTTTCTTTCTCTGTCATCCTGCACTGGGAGTTTTCTGCCGTTGCTCTGTGCTCTCTCACAAAACCCCTCTTCAGCCCCCAGGAGTGGGGAGGGGAGTTACCACACCAATGCAGAAAGATCTCCCACCAACGCATGGAATGTTTTTCCCTTTGAAATGGCATTACGGGTACTTTTTTGCCTTTCAGCCACTGTCTATGACTTAATATGGAAATACAGTTATGTACACTACTGATGAAATGTAGTGAAGGTCAAATTAGACAAATATCAAAATGTATTTATACAAAACAATATGGTAGAACTGAAGTTTGTTGTCAGATTTCTGTGAAATGTGTTTTGTATCATAGCAGCTCACTCCATCAATGCAAATGACATATACATTGACTAAAAACACAAAGATTGAGGGCCCATTTTAGGGATGAAGTGTGTGGAGCCTACCATCAAGTGTGTGGAGTCTGTATGTTTCTCTCTGTGTTTGCACCCCCAGACATGCACAGAAGAAGGCACTGACAAACCACTTTTGTTCTTCCCTTGCCTTGGAATCCATTTGAGAGATCGCTGTGAGTCTGACCCAATGGGCGTTTAATCCATAAGGGAAGCGTAAACACAATGCTTTTCAAATAAACACATATATTAACAGAGCATATCACAGTACATGGGCCAAAATACTGCACATCTGTTAGACTTGTTCTGTCATGCATAGTGGTTATTGCACACAGGTCTGTAACTGCACTTGTTTGATTGACCTACTGTCTTGGACGAGAAGTGTAACTGATGGGGAACTAAAATAATTCTTAAAACATGGAGTCTAGACCTTGGACCTTGAAACCATCACATGTTTGAAGACATGACTACAAATTCTCTGTATGGCAGTTGTGAGGGATTAGAAAACATGTTACATACAAATCTTTTCATGCTCTTCTGGGTAGGCAATCACAAAACACTGTTCACCGAGCTGTCCCACAGTGTTAGCATCTATGCTCCTGATCATCCCGGTGTCCCTCTCTCCTTGTCCCTTGTTTCCGAGCCCTTCCACCCGTGTCTCCAAGTCTCCCCGATATCTCTTCTGCCCACTTCCTGTCTCTTCGATTACGTCTTTTGGATTCTCCTTGTAACTACGTTCGTGCCTCGGTAACCCCCTTGCCTGGTTTTCTGGATAACGAGTTTTGGATTTCCCTTAATAAAACACCCTGAGCTCCGCACTTAAGTCTGGCGTCTCAGGTCCGTGAGGAAGCCATGACAAATACTAACAGAAATCCCAAGCTGTAACACAATACAACATGTTGTGCCTTCCTGCAAATATAGTTAATATGTGTATTCCATCACAAGGTTGCATCAACATTTATCCCAAGGTCTTTGTAAGATGTAACTTGCCTAGCCTTCTCATTGAGAATTAATATTGGGGATGTGAGCAAATCAGGGCTAGACCAAAGAAAACTTATTTCCTTCTCTTAGTATTAATGACGAGGGCATTCTGCTCACACTACTCTACTAGGCTGTTAACACTTTGTTGGAGTAACTTGTGGACATCTTTATACATAAGCAGAGAAAGTAGTGTGGAATCAATTAACAATGAACTGGTTTGGTATGCGGGTTCATTGTCATTCATTGTCAATTCAAAGTCATTGGTGTATAGTGTGTAAAGAGCAGTGACAAACCAATGCAGCCTTTGAGGAGCTCCAACATTAGTGATGATGGGGAAGGGTAATGTTATGTTTACCTTCACCAGTTGTACTCTATTAGTAGGACTTTCAGTATTAGAAAGACTTGTACCAGTAAATAAAAGAGGGACTGAAGTCTAACTGAATCACAAGTCCAGAAAAAGTGTTCTGGTCTGTGTGTCACTCTTGTCCAGATTTTTTGAGACAACATGAGTGACTGTAACTACTGTGCTTTCAGTGCTACAGCTGTGTTTATAAGCAAACTGATATGGATCAAGTTTACTATTGATTGTACTAATGAGCTGCTGAATTGAAATCTGTTCCAAAGACTCTATTAGCACTGATGTGAGGGCCACTGGATGAAAACTGTTACTGTTTGGAGTATGGTTTCTTAGAGAGTGGTGTGATAAGGGATATCATCCATGTTACTGGAATGCTGTGTGTGTGTGTGTGTGTGTGTGTGTGTGTGTGTGTGTGTGAATAGAAAGCTGAAATGTCGCTGGCCAAGCCAGGGCAATTTTCTTTCCAAAGGATTTCAAAACATAGGCATTGAAGTTATCTGGAACGGAGGCCCATAGCATCTGTGGGCCTGAATGTACTCACTTTATCAAAACCGATAATTTTCTGAACTAGTGAGTGTAAAACCTTTAAAAATGTCACCACAGTTTTCACTTGCCTGCCATTTCAAACCTAATAAAATATTTGTTCAGTAAATTAAAAAAAATTATCATCTTGCCATGAGGTTGGCTTTCTCGTTGAAAATATTCTTGCCTTGTTCTTCATAGCATCCCAGAATATTTTAGGTTGATTTATTTGAAATGCATCCCCAAAGCATTTTCTGTGTTCCAGCTCTGCCTCCTTGCCTTCCCTTTGAGGTTTTTTCTCCCAGTTTGTAAGGAGCCCAGTCCTTACTCTCAAAAGCCTGCTTTTTCTGATTCATGACATATTGAACGTCTTTGTTGATAATGTATGACATTGTTTGGATGAACTTTTTTTGTGAGAATGTTGGACTGTACCAAGAATTTTATATACTGTGGTACTTTCATTCAACTTGCCTTGCTGAAGCATACCTTGTTTCTGTAAACTGCAAACAAGCTTTGAGCACCTCCTTTCTTTCCGGTATCCATAACCTGACCTCTTTCTCCTGTGGTTTGCTGCTTTTCAGTTCTGACTTATGTGTTGGGATTAAATGTACCATGTGATGATCAGAATTTGTAATAGGTGGTTTCATTCTAGGCTTTCTACATTCTACCTCACTCTACACTGATGAAACACTTATCTAAAACCTTGCTTTCACTTGTCTTTACATTTTTATGGAACCCAGGTGTTATACTGTTTAATTTGTACTGAGTTAGGTCTCTAAGCGCTATGGCTGGAGGATCCAAATGTTTTTATTGTTGTTTGTATACAAAGTCTACAATAATGGCAGCTACCCCCAACACCTTGCACCAAGATCTTGCAAGCAGATTGCAGCCAATATTAGTTTATCTGAATTTTAAGGATTGTGCGCAGTAGCACATCTTTTAGACCTACTTTTGCAGTCAGTGCTCATGTACCATACCTTTACATAATATATAATGTATTAAATTCGAATTATTACGCAATATGCATAAATTCTATCAGAATTTTCCTGCCTTTTTACAGTACAAACTCATACACACACACACACACACACACACACACACACACACTGTTTGAAACTGCCTGTCCTGAGCGGGTCACGGCAAGCCGAAGCCTGACCCGGTAATGCAGGGCACAAGGCCAGAGGGGGACACACCCTGGATGGGACGCCAGTCCGTCGCAAGGCACCCCAAGTGGGAGTTGAACCCCAGACCTGTCAGAGAGTAGGACCCGGCCAAACCCGCCGCGCCACCGCACCCCCCTATCAGTACGAATTTGAGGTTAAAAATATTGTCATATTTAACTTTATATGATTTTCAAAAAATTGCAACTCTGGATCATGGTTACATACAGCAACAAAGGCAACAACACAGAGTAATACTGGAACAGCAGCTGCAAGTATAAATCAAGGACAGCAAATTACAATGTTTTTCAGAGGTGATTAACTGCCACTGTCCAAGTCTATTGTCTGAAAAATATCTATCCATTCAGAACAAATTTTATCAGACAGAAGAAAATTCATCACTAAGCTCTTCCATATATAAAGAGAAAAAACCATATATCAAAATTCAGCCAGGAATCAGAAATCTCATTGATTTGGTCGACTGCAAAAAATTCACTCTATTATCCACAATATGTTGTCAGAATTAAATAATAACAGAGACAATACAGAGAGATGCTTTCAGCAGATTAGCATATAAACTTATGATTATATCTTCTTCTGAGGTTGTGGCTAGATTTGTGCATGCGTTGCATAGCGCATTGGTAAACACTTTCTCAGAAACAACATCTGCTGATTCTGTATCTTAATTCATTTTTTTTTTTTTCTCACTGAAATGTGAAAAACTGGACTTTTTTTTTGCATCTTTCCAGTCCTGCAACCTTTTCAACGACTTATAGTCATCAGTCACTTTAACTGAAATCATTATAGTAAGTTTTCAATTTCTTTCTACCCTGACTTGAAGCTCATCATATTCAGCATCTGGCAGAAGTAGAATGGCAACCATGAATAACTACACAGAAAAAGAAATGTGTTTTAAAAAAGAAATTTATTCAAAAGGTCACAAAGAATTCATTTTAAAACCTTTCACTGGTTTTTAACTTATAAATATTGCAACAAAGCAGAAATCCCCTTTTTCCACCTTACCACGCTTCTGAGAGGGAGATCTGTGGGTGTTTTTTTTTAACACATGGCTTCCGTCCCTGGGCCCAAACCGCAGTTTACACAGAGGAGATGGTTCTATGTGAAAGTTTATGCCCTTCCTTGGTGTAAGAATGCTAGCATTTTTTGGTTGGGCCCAGGGACTCATATGGAACAGGAAAGCACTGGCCTTTAGTTCAGATTTTGGGAAATTCACGAAACCTTACAAAAGCTAGAAGCTGTTATGAGAGTACTACGAAGCTATTTGATTAGTATTTGTTTACCTTTCATTTTTGAACTATTCTATCACAATACTAGCATACATTTTTTTTCCAGAGTAAAACAAAATGCTTTGTGTTGCAGGGGTGAAGTAGAATTCAGTCAACTTGGCGTTGTGCTGCACATCTTACAAAAGAGACTGTTGACTGCAGTTTGCACAATGTGCGATAAAGTGTGATGCAATGTGTACAGAATATTTCCTTGTCTCAGTAAATTATATAACTTTGTGTTTCAGGAAAAAACAGCTGATATGTATACACCAACACTGCCTTATTGTGGTCCAGATGTGACAGAGCCACGTGGATCAGATATATCCCTACTTTGCTGGAACTGTTTCAATGTTTCTGTGACCTGGCTTCCTTAGCTGTGCTATTGTGTGCTTGAGCTCAGTTACCCTTTTCAATAAATGTCTTTGCATTATAAAAAGAACTGAACTGAAATAGATACACAAGACTGATATCCTTGAAATTGTTCTCAATGGATATCAAAGTATTTCAGGTATCTACTGCTCTGTTTGGTTAGAAACCTTGTAATATTTTAAAAATATTTTTCCCTTGCTTAAACAGCGGGTTAATCCAAAGGATCTTGCATTTTTTTACTATGAACAATATTTAAAACTGGATATTCACTGAAGGAACCCTGATGTCAAATCTTATGTTTACAACAGATGAGTCCTCCCTGTAATATTTACCATTCTTTATAAGTACAAGATCTGTTCCCCCAAATTGTGATCCACTATGAATCTTCAGGATACATGACAGGAAAGCAATTAATGTAAGATGAGCCATTTTCATTCTCAAAGTTACAAAAAATAAAACTGTAGTGAGGTGAGAGTCATATGTGCTGCCCCTGAACCTGAACTACACACCTGTTATTGTGTTGCAATAATCGGTCGACCCATGTAGTCCTCAGAAGATTAAGCTTTTTAATGACATTCACTGAAGCCTGGTGTCTGTGGCACAAAGTGTTAACTGCACTTTTACAGGTGTACTAAAAGGTGGAAAGTCACATGGCTTTCTCAGTGATCTCAGGGCAATCCTGCTGATGTACATGAAGTGTAAGCTCAGCAAGCAGAACTAGGTAGTGCTTTGGTGCAGTGTTGCAATATTCTCTGCTTCTAGGAAACCTGACAATGTCTTGTCTAGAAAGTGATGTTAGAAAGCACGATAACCCCACTGCTGCACCTTTGATAGTTCAGCATATACAGCTCAACCTGAAAAGGTCTTCAACAAAGTTTCCATTGGATGAGTCTTTCTTACAATGCCAATTCCAAAAAAGTTGGGACAATATGGAAAATGCTAATAAAGACAGAAATGAGTGATTTGTAAATTTACTTTGGTATTCAAACAAAAACAATATAAAGACAGGGTATTTTCGTGTTTCATCTAATCAGCTACATTGTTTTTTGAAGATATACATTTATTCTGAAATTGATGTCTGCAACACGTTCCAAAAAAGTTGGGACAGTCGAGTGTTTACCATTGTGCAACATATTAGGAGCCTTCAGAAAAGGCCAAGTCCTTTTGGCGTTGTAGAATTTTAGGCCATCTGATTGTCTTCTGGGTAGACAGCATCTGGGTAGATGGCAATAACATCCCATTAATAGACATGGTTCTCCACTCTAGGAATAAATGGATGCTAATATAGGCTGGTACCAAAACTGTAGAACTGTACAGCCTATAGAAACGTTCTGCAGGAGTTTGAATTCCAAAGGTGCTCTTTAAGGAAGGACATGTCATGATGCTACTGTCCATTTAAACATGGAGCTTCAAATAAATTCAACTGAACACAATTCAACTGAACTTCAGAGACAAATTCATGATTTAACAACCTTGAAAAGACTTAAGCTCTAAAAACAATGGAGGAAAGCAGTTAGTCAGTGGAATAAACTGCTTTTTTTCCACTGTGTCCCCAAATTTCCACGTTACAGAGGTGGTGAGATTTTCTGAAGTTGTGCTCAAAGAAGTGTCTGTAGAAGCATCTAAAAATACACCGTGTTCCCCCGCAGGAAGTTAGTGTGGTGAGCACAGTCAGTTCTTCCTCCCACGCACTGGACTGTCTGCTCTGGGTCACAGAACTAAGCCTACGAGACTCATGTCGTTTTCTTCCTCCCGAGCAGGAGATACTATGAGTTAACAAAGTTCATTCCAAACCGCACTGAGCTAGGCAGTGCTAGTAATGTCACGCACTTGAATATCTTCATTCCTTGCTAAATGCTGTGCAAGCTACAGCAATTAACTTTTGTGTTGACCATAAAGTATTTTCTTGGTCTTGTTGCACTATCCTTATACTACTTCCACTGTCTATAGGGCGTTTTGGTAGCTAATCGTCATTGCAATGTTGGCTAAGAACTTCTTACCCATGAATATTGTCCAGTAAACACTTATTAGCTCCCATAGAAATAAGCCACTATATTTACTGTCTTTCAGGTGCAAATAATTCTCTGAGAGGATTATAGCAAGTTTTATATTTTTTAATATTTTTATACATCAGACAAGATATTTTTTCTAGTTCCCAAAAGGTTTCCAGTTGTATTTCCAGGAAAGGGCCTGCTTTTGCACACTTGACAAAGCTTCCCTGGGAGGTTGAAAAGAGAGGAAGAAACATACACATTGTTTATATGAATTGCGCAAAAGTGTTTGAACAAATGTGGGGTGTGGTGGCACAGTGGGTTGGACTGGGTCCTGCTCTCTGGTGGGTCTGGGGTTCAAGTCCTGCTTGGGGTGCCTTGTGATGGACTGGTGTCCCATCCTGGGTGTGTCTCCGGCCCTATACCCTAAGTTGCCGGGTTAAGCTCTGGCTCCCTGCAACCCTGTATGGGACAAGCAGTTCAGAAAGTGTGCGTGTTTGGAAAAAAACAATGTGAACACATGAATCCTTCCAGTGTAAACTCATGTTTTGGAATGATAGGAAAATAAACAGTAATATCACTGGAACAACATACGACACCTAAAGAGAAAATAATTATCTGACTGTGACTGTCTAATAAGATAAAATGCTGCCATTGGACTAAAAATTTGGGAGGAGGTTAACTGTCCCTATTTCTTGTAGGTCTTAAGTCTGCTGTATATCAGTTATTGCCCTTGTCTGTGCAAGCTCAGACTATAAGCATTGATATGTCATACACTTCAATTCAATTTATTTTTTAAATACTGTGATCTTTGCACACAGCGACACAGAGTACTGAACAGACACTTTTAATATCATCAAAAAACCCAAGCATTTTCAGAAGAAAGAATGTAAAGTTTTTGTAGTAAGATAGTAAACACAGGAATCCTCCAACCATTTTCATATTTAGTTGTATAACTTTAATATTTATTTTACTTCATATGGAATTTCATATTTCTTTCTATAAGTGTGCTCTTTCTTGTTATGTGTAATATTAAGCTGCTATGTGAGAATTTCCCTGCATGAATTAATAAAATATTATATTAGCTTGAGGGGGGTGCAGTGGCATAGCGGGTTTGGCTGTGTTCTGCTCTCTGGTGGGTCTGGGGTTTGAGTCCTGTGTGGGGTGCCTTGCGACAGACTGGCGTCCTGTCCGGGGTGTTGCCCCTCCCCCACAGCCCCGCACCCTGCCCTGCCGGATTAGGCTCCAGCTCGTCACGACCCTGCTCGGGACAAGCGGCTTCAGACTGTGTCCATCCATCCGTCCATCCATCCATCCATCCATCCATCCATCCATCCATTTTCTTTCCCACTTGTCCTAGTAGGGTTGTGGTGGCAACAGGGAAAGCAGAGAGGCCCAGCTGCCCCTGTTCCCCGCAACTTCCTCCAGCTCAGCCTGGGGGATCCCCAGCCGTTCCCAGGCCAACTGTGAGATATAATCCCTCCAGCGGGTCCTGGGCTGACCTCGAGGCCTTGTCCCAGTTGGCCGTGCCTGGTATACCTCCAAACGGAGATGCCCAAACCACCTCAACTGGCTCCTCTCAATGTGGAGGAGTAGTGGCTCTACTCTGAGTTCCTCCTGGATGTCCGAACTCCTCACCCTAACACGATGAGTGAGTCCCAACACCTTGCGGAGAAAACTCATTTCAGCTGCTTGTATCTGCGATTTTATTCTTTCGGTCATTACCCAAAGTTCATGACCATGGGTGATGGTAGGGACGTAGATCGACCGGAAAATGGAGAGCTTTGCCTTATGGCTCAGCTCCGCCTTCACCACTACAGTCAGCTACAGTGACTGCATGACTGCTGCCGCTGCTCCCAGTCTGCGGCCGATCTCACGCGCCCTTCTCCCCTCTGGCATAGACTTTCCCAGGGAGGTTGAGAAGTGTGATACCCCAATAGTTGGCACACACTCTCCGATCTTGCCTGACACAAACAGCTGACAAAGCTTCAAGCACATACATGTAATCCATATTTTAATAGCCATTCCTGACAAACATCTTCTCAGGGAATGCCAGGACAACTCAAGGACCTGTGCATGAATGATTTGTCCCATTTTTTGCTTGGAAGCCACTCATTAAATGTAACGCGAAGGTGAGAAGCAGGCTCAAAAACCTTGCAGTCTGCACGCCATGCTTTGCGGATGTGTTAAGGCAGGCCTCGCAAACCCCCATCTGTCCTGTGTGTGCACCTGGATTCCTCAAAATAGCATGAAAACAGCACTGTGCCTTAATGTTCCTTTTGAGGGAAGGGCTAAGTGATTTCAACAGAACTCACCACAGATGGGAAATGTAAGCAGCCAAAACAAGGAAAAAGGAAGCAATATGGGTATAAAACATGTGCGGCATGTCCACAGAATCTGGTATTAAAAAATTTTTTTAAAAAACTCCCTTTACCCGTTAGTTCTGAAAATCCTCTTGTATGCTCTGACCCATTTGTCTTCTATTTACTTGCATGGATAAGAATCAGTAGAAGTCATGGCTGAGCCACCACACTTATGGTTTCATTTAGTCCTCTTTGTAGTGTATCTATGAAGGAAAAGGAAATTCCTGTTTTTAGCTGTGATAACACAAGCTATCAGGCCCTCAGGGCTTGGGTGGAATGCAGTTATAATGGGAGGTTTTGTATTCAATGTAACCCCTGCTCCACAAGTAACAAAACTATCTGTACCCTCTTACTTTGTGTAACTCTTGACTTCCAGACACCAAGAAAATAATTTTATGGCCCTGTCACACTGATGAAAAGTCCCCCGCAATGTCTCTGCGACAAGTTGCATGCTCCTGCCAAAGATGCTGAAGTTGGCACAACAGGGCAAGAGATGAGGTACAAAGGTGGATGGGGGTGGTTCTCTGGGGCACATGAAAGGTGTCAGTGTTCTGGAGCTAGTGTGTCCTAAGAACAGTAGGGCTAGCTATTACTGCGTTGCTAATTGTCTCTCTACAGAAAGCCTGCAGTCATGCACAATAGGTAAGGCACGGGGGTGGGAAGCAAGCAACTGACATCTGCTTTCATCACATATGAATCTGGTGAGAGACTACACAGGAGCTGAGCTTCATACAAACTGCCGCTATAATAAAATGTCATAGTATTTAAAACACCTAATTAAGGTGTCACCAAATGAAAGAATAATGCAATTAAAAATAGAGCTTTCACTTTATGGTAAATGAATTACCGTTAAAAGCTTTCAGTGGGTTTAATCATGCATTTATAAATGCAGTGCAGTGTAGAAAGACACGCACATTAATTTCACAGATTCATTTCCCTGAAGTAGATATAAATCTACAAAGATTAATCTTTGGAACCAGCATTTTGCAGCGTAACAGCAAATCTTGTCAGTGAGATCCAGCCATACGCCCTTTGTACAATTCAGCCTCATGAGAGCCAATGAGCGTGAGCCCTGTGGCTGAGTGTGAGGCTGTAGGTGCATGAAACTGGGACTTTCCAAAGCCAGAGCTGTGCAAGACTCTGTGGCATACATCCAAGCCCTGTTCACAGCACTACTGATGCACCATTTAAAATGTCACAATTTGTCCTCCTTTCCATTCTGCTTCTACATAATGCAACATCAAATCTTATGTGGCCCTTTGGCACTTGGTCCTTACTTTTGAATAGCAAGTCCAGCGACGGGTTTACTCATTTCCACATGCAGCGCCGCATTGCTTTTATACTGAAAATGAAATCAGCGTGTGTATGAGGAAGTTGTTTTAAACTGAATTTCTGTCTGAAGCACAAACTTCTAGCAGCGATATGCCCAAAAGTTCAAATTTGATATACCCTTGAATTCAGAAGAATAGATATACATTGTAATGTGTCTGCTAAGATGGAGTTAATGTCCATATAAGTACAGTGAAAATCATACTTTGGTTTTCTCATCTATCTGTTCATTACTGAATGCAAGGAGCAAGCCAAAAATGCAAATACTAACCAGAAAAAGAGCAGGGCGGTGACAGTAGTACTAACAATGTAATAAACAACAAGATCTTTAGCTTAATGGGAACATTCTTACTAAAGAAATGGAAAAGTATGATAAATGAAGAATTGGTCTTGTTGGGAAGAGATGGGATCGAATTGAAGATATCTAGATAACTGAGCCTTACAGACTGTGTTGAAGCACCACATACACTAAAATCCAGATACTGACTTAAAACAGAGTCTCAGACTAAAGCAACTAGGGTGTTACACACATCTTCCTGTAATCACTTCCCTTAATTTTTAAACTTGGCTGTCATTTTATTGTTAATGTTTCAATTTGATTATTATGTCTTATAGACTTTAGCTATTTACACCTCCAAGTAGTGTAACGTCTTAAAGCTCACACAGCAAGGATACATAATCCCTAAAAAATATTCATATAAATACACACACATTTTCAGAACCGCTTGTCCCATACAGGGTCGCGGGGAACCGGAGCCTACCCGGTGACACAGGGCGTAAGGCCGGAGGGGGAGGGGACATACCCAGGACAGGACGCCAGTCCATCGCAAGGCACCCCAAGGGGGACTCGAACCCCAGACCCACCGGAAAGCAGGACTGTGGTCCAACCCACTGCGCCACTGCGCCACTGCACCTCCTCATATAAATAATGAATACTAAATTCTCTATAAATACTCATAATCAGTATTCAACAGTGGGTTGGACTGGGTCCTGCTCTCCAGTGGGTCTGGGGTTCAAGTCCTGCTTGGGGTGCCTTGCGACGGAGTGGCGTCCCATCCTGGGTGTGTCCCCTCCTCCTCCAGCCTTGCGCCCAGTGTTGCAGGGTTAGGCTCCGGCTCCCCGCAACCCCGTATGGGACGAGTGGTTCAGGTGATATGTGTGGGTATTTGACAGCCCAGCTACAATGCCTCTCACTACATTTTTAAGTGATTTTTTTTTTTTTTTTTTGTTAGCCTCTATGTTTTACAATGGTTTTTTGAAAAAGCAGCACTTTTTCAGTAAGTTCATATTGCTACATAAGTTGTGTTCAGGTAACATTTGAAACATTGTTACTGGCATTATAGGCCTATTTACAGTATTTTAGCAGCAGTCTTCTGATATTGTTATTAAACCCAAGGCATCATGCAATGTTGAGTTTGTGCAAAAGCAATCCACCCGCAATTATATGCCCATGTATACAACAGAGTATTCCTAATGGAATAATTCAGGAAAAATGTATTGCTGGGGGGGGGGGTAGTGGCACAGTGGGTTGGACTGGGTCCTGGATCTGGGGTTCAAGTCCCACTTGGGGTGCCTTGCGACGGACTGGCGTTCTGTCCTGGGTGTGTCCCCTCCCCCTCCAGCCTTACGCCCTGAGTTGCTGGGTTAGGCTCCGGTTCCCCGTGACCCCGTATAGGACAAGCGGTTCAGAAAATGTGTGTGTGTGTATGTGTGTGTGTGTGTGTATTGCTGAAGGGGACTGAAGCAAGAATGGGATCTGAAGTGGGGCACTTGAGCTTGGAAATGACTGCCTCACTAAATTATATATATATTTTATATCTGATAGCGAAAATTTTTTTGCAATGCTACGGAATGTTTTGAAAACATTTTGTGCCAGTTGTGTAGCTTTGACCAAGGAAGGTGTAAAAACATACAACTACGTGGCCATTCAGGAAATGAGTCTGAGAACCCTGACTAAATAGCAAGAGGAAGGAAGAGATGTGAAGGGGAACCAGACAAGTGGGGAGATTCCCTCTGCAGACTACCGGCTGGTCTAGCTCTGCAAGTAATGTACTTCAAACAGCAGCAATTATTACCTCAGTCAAGAACTAACCTGTTTGCACATATTCATTTGCATGTATCCATTTAACGGAGTGCTGTACAACTCAGCGAAAACAAAGTGCATTTCACTGTCACACAGAGAGACACAGATATAGCTACAGGAGTAGCTTCCTAAAGAACTGAAAAGTCTTCCAACAGCCTTGTGGCACGAAAGACGCAAGGTAACATCTTACTGGCCTGAGAGATACTGCAAATTTTTATCACAGACAGAAATTCAACATCAGTATTGTCATGAGCAAACATCTGTATTATTCAAATATTAAAAGTCTGTACAATTCTTTAGGAATAACAAACAATACCAAAGAATGTTTCATGACACCTGCCGATGTTTTAGCGTTGACTTGGAACTCTGCAGCCCTTTCTGTTTCTGTCTGATGTCTATAAAGAAGTATCAGCCTTTCGTGCCTCCATTGATCTCCAAACTATTGACTTTGCTCACAAGTTGAGCTCTTAATACGAGTTATGCACAACTGGACACCTCCAGAATTCACAAGCTGTGGGAAGAATCATAAGGTAATGACTATCCTTAAATTCACCCATGTAGTCATTCTCCAAAATACACCAGTTTTGCTTTGCTTCGCAATTCCATTTTATGAGAAGTTTCATTTAATGAGCTTCAGTACCCCTCTTTTGTAGCGCTCATTTGGATTTTGGGTGCCTCTTCACAGTTAAGCAATGCAACAAAGCTTACATTTACATTTATACTTCTGCTGATGTTTTTCTTTAAAGTGATGTACAGTGATTATTAGCTAGTATTTAGTGGACACTCTTATCCAACGTGGCTTACAGTGTTAGATGCACTGCACTACACGCTGTACAGTCACTTACCCATTTGTACAGCAGTGCAATGTAACACATGTGCTCGCGCACACACACACACACACACACACACACACACACACAGAAGGCAGTTTAAAGTAACTAATCCAACTGAGACAAGTGGACTGTAGGAGACAACTGGGGCACCTGAAGGAAACAGGGGTATGAAAGAGCTCAACCAGTGCAAGTGGGCAGTCATACAGTCCTATACAGTACAGTAATTAATTAGGGAAATTGCCTTGTTTTGTGTTATATTCACTAATGCTAACTATTGAAGTAATTGTGTAGATTTTAAAGGGATTTGCTGATATTTTAGCGGTAATGAATTTCATTTTGGGGCTCAGGCATGCATAATAACTTTTAGCACTGAAACCAATGGTCATTAGTTCTGTTATAAGATTTCACATTACAGAAGTTTTTCATGAGCACATTACCTTTGTAGGGTGGTGGAAGATGGTTACAGAAACTTACGGAAGCGATGTCTCCTCGTTTTGCTGAGCATCCTGGTGCAGAAATACTGGCACAGCAGGGTGTGGAATATATATGTTGGAATTCCCCCCACAGCAATGCTACATCAGAATCAGGGCTCTGCCCGCAGCCTTCTATTTTCTAGTGTGGCCTCAGGCTAAATACAGGTATTGCGCCCAGGACAGAAAAACACCGTCTTGCTGCCCCATTTAGCAGCAGAGCAATGCTGGAAATCACTTACCACTGCAGAGAGGTTTTGACCCAAATTTAGAACTGAACTAGAAATGAATATTGAAAATCTATGTGATATTTTTGTAAGCGTATCATCGGTTGGGCTATTGATCTATCTGTGTAATAAATTACATGGGGAGAAAACTAAGACAGAGATTATATGTATTGATTTACACATGGAAAGTGTTTTTTGCAGTACTATTGAACCAATTTTTGTACCAAAATTACATTTAAAACAATTTCCTTGAAGGATATTTTTTGCTGGAGAAAATCACTAATTAGAAACAGACCTGTAAATTTTGAGCAGATTTAAAAACATCTTTGGTAATAAAGTCTCCTCACTTTGAAATACTATAATAACTGAAAAAACAAATAACCTCTCTGTAAAAGAGTCTTAAACCTCACTCTGAAATAGCATGCCCAAAGCTGACTCTGTCTGTGAAGCTACTACAGTTCAGCCATAAACAGCCTTGGTTTCCCCTTCTGGCTACACTTTGTTCCCTTTGTACGGTTTATCGAGGCAACAGTGTTCATCTTTTTACGTGATTCTGTGGCCACCTAATGGAGAAAATATTTAGTGCAGCTCTAAGTTGTTCCCCCACAATTCCAATCATAAAGTGAATTCTTACTGATAGTTAAAAATTAAGGAATTATGAAAAATGTATGCATTTCTGATCTCCAGAACAGTCTCAGTCAATCAATCAATCCATCCATCCATCCATCCATCCATCCACCCACTTTCGCTACTTGTCCTAATCAGCGTTGCTGTGGTCTGGACCCTCACTGGGCACTGGGAATGGGGGTGTGAAAACAGGCCTTGATTACCAAGATTATAGTGGGTAAAATGAGCAAACAAAAGGTAATGAGAGCTGGGAATTTAGTGCAGCATGAGGTGCCAAATTAGAACTTCAAAGGAGAACAGCTAGTGGCTATGGTGTGGAACCCCGCAGATGTCAGGAGGTGCACAAAGTCCAAATTCAAATTCAGTCCTCTTAAATGTTAAAAATGATTATTAAGGGTATTAAATGAAACTCTTTGTAAAACAGAATTCTCATAACCCAAATAGGCATATGTTGGTGTATGACAGTATAAACCAACATAATATAATTTCTTATTACTCTTTAGGGGCTTGATGGCACAGCAGATCCGGCCTGTGCCTGCTCTCTGGTGGGTCTGGGATTCGAATCCTGCTTGGGGTGCCTTGTGATGGACTGGCATCTCGTCCTGAGTGTGTCCCCTTCCCCTCCAGTCTTGTGCCATATGTTGCCGGGTTGAGCTCCCGTTTACCGCGACCCCACTTGGGACAAGCGGCTTCAGGCTGTGTGTGTGTGTGTGTGTGTGTGTTTGTGTGTGTGTGTGTGGACTACTCTTTTTTCAGCTGACACCTTTGTCCAAAGTGGCTTACAGTGTCAGATAAGCAATTTTACAGTCTATATACAGTATATTTTATATAGATAGTTTATATTTGAAAAAAAAATATTAGGAATGTGATTAGGAATGGTGGATATTCAGATAATGCAGTTACGTGTGATGAACACTGGTTTATATGGTGGAAAGAAACAAACTAGCTGAATCACGCATCTGCATCTAGTTTCTCTTCCTGCTAGTGTAATGCACACATTGTATTTTCTATGAGCTATACATCGCTTTGGAGAAAAGCGTCTGCTAAATGAATACATGTAAATGTTAATTAAAAGTTATTTACCCATTTATACAGCATAGTATTCATAATTACATATATCAATTCAGAGTAAACACCTTCATCAGTGCTATTATAGCAGGGGAAACTCAAGCCATATCTTTCACATTACAAGAAATCATGCCTCATCACTACGCTCTCTGTCGCCCCAAATTTTAACTTTAATCCAGAAAATCAGTGTACCACCTAAAAATAAAAATTTTAACATTCTGAAATAGCTATTCAGCCACTGTGGGGGCAGATGAAGATTATGAGGGGGTAAGTGCTTGTTGGGGAGTGTAAGGAAATCTCAAAAAAAAAAAGGTTGGGAAGGCTGGCTTGAGGTGCAGGTGCTTGAGGAACAGGGGTCTTTGGACCGAGAGCATTATATCCTTATATTTGTGATGCCTATATGCCTATACCTCTTGCTGTGTGTCAGTGTTTCAATAAACATTCCTAATGAATGCTGTCCGTGTGTCCTTCTTTGTCCCATTTCGAACCCAGAGCCCCGAGAGATGCAATATTTATGAAAAACAGAGTGGAGTGTGTAAAAATCAATAGACCGCAAAATGCCCTTCACACTGAAATTTTGTAAGTTTATGGAGGAGAAGTTTGCCAGAACCTTAATTTCTCTGCTTTGAGGCATTAAAACAAATCAAGTTACTATGTACTGGCTAATTTTGAGGAGAATACATGACCTTACTCAGGATCTTCCTTCTCTTGGTTCAAGGATGGCTCTATCTTAATATTGACAATACACACACACACGATCTGAAACTGCTTGTTCCAAGTGGGTTCGTGATGAGCCAGATCCTAACCTGGCAACATAGAGTTCAGGGTTGGAGGGGGAGGGGACATACCCAGGACAGGATGCCAGTCCGTTGCAGGGCACCCCAAGCAGGACTCAAACCCCAGACCCACCAGGGAGTGGGACCCGGCCAAGTCCGCTGTGCAACCGCACACCCCAATACTGACAATAGCTAATGCATTTTAATACAGCTATATAGATAGCAAACGAGGAAATCTGTAAACTCTTGTAACTTTTACAATTTATCCAGAAATAAATCCTCCAAAATGGGTTATGGTATGATTAACACTTATGATTTACAGCTGTGATCGTCAGGTGATCTTCAATAGTAAATTTGTGCTTCTCACACAAACCTGTCTGAATTTATTGTTTTCTATGTAAAAATAATAACATTATTAATGAACTATAAATTTGCTACACATAAACAATAACATATAAATCTCTTTGTGTTTCAGATTCACAAATACCGTACGGATGTAAGATACGCAGGCAGAATTGTGCAAAAGTCTTGGCATACACAAAAAATATTATGTTTAAAAAAAAAGCAATTTATCTGCATAATAAGTGCTTTTTTGTTGATATCACAGCTGATACAGAATGCTTTTGCCTGAGTTGTGCTTGACTTGCTGAAGTGTTCCCATGTATCTCCCCTACTCATTTCTCTGCATTGGCTTCCTATAGCTGCCTAGATGAAATTTAAAACCCTGGTTATGGCATACAAATGCATCAATGGAACTGCTCCCAGCTATCTACAAGACTTGATCATCTGCTACAACCCAACCAGACTGCTACGCTCATCCACCTCTGCCCACTTGGTGGTCCCACACACAAAAGGTAAAGCATGAAGGTTCTCGGTTCTGGCTATGTTATAGTGGAATGACCTCCCCCTCTCACTCAGAACTGCTGAATCTCTGTCCACATTTGAAAAGGGTCTTAAAACTCACCTCTTATAAACTCACTTCGTCCATGATCTCTTAAGTTCATGTAAGGTGTAAATGTTCATGTACTATAACTTTAAGATCATGTCCAGATAAACCTGTACTCCTGATTCCTGTAATGTGACGTAAATGTTTATATGTATCTCTCCAAAAAAAAAAATTTCTCGGAAGGTCATTTGGAATCATGGATATTCTGATAAAGTTTTATGCAGCCACTCGTGTAATGAACATTGGTTCATATGCTGGAAACAAACTAACTGCATTTAAGAATCACGTGTCTGCATCTATGCCTCTTTTTCTGGTAATGTAATACAAACATTGTATTTTCTATGAGATGTACATCGCTTTGGAGAAAAGTGTCTGCTAAATGAATACATGTAAATGAAAACACCATGTAACATTTGAATATACACAGACACCGATAAAATAAAAAGTGACAAGAATTGCCTGTGTTTTTAAAACAAGTCTTGTGTGGCTCTGTCAGGATGCAAAATGGAAGCAATTTGCTCTGATACACTGTTCTATACTTTTTTCAAGTAGTCTTGCAGTAATTTCTTCCAAGCTTTATGCAGGATTTGCTATAACCCTTCTTTTGATGTTGGCTTCTTTTTGTTCTTTTGCTTGTCCAAGTGATCCCACAGAGATTCAAGGGTCTAAAGGGACCAGTCTAATTCTGCTGGTGTTCCATCTGCAGACTTCTGCTCCAAGTAGGTCTTAATTGTGTAGCAGTGAGTTTGGCTTCATTACTATACCGAAAGGTAAAGTTTTTTCCAATGAGTCTTTTTCCTGAAGGTATAGTAAGATGAAACCAAATATGTTTATATTTCTGAGCAGTCACCATTCCATTCATGCTGACCAGATCCCCAACACATCTGGCTGAAATGCACTCTAGGCCATAACAGTACCACCAATGTGCTTCACAGAAGGCTGCAGACAGGTATCAATGTACTTCTCTCCTCAACTTTTCATCTAACATGCTGGTGTTGTCATGGTGAACAGAGGACACAAAGGGAGCTGGACCCAAGTGCAGGATTGTTTAATCAGAACCAAGGGATTAGACTCGTTCTCGTAGTCGGGGACAGGCGAATGGTCGGTTGATCAGTGAACAGCATAAAGGCAAAGATCCAAAGTCATGGTGGGGGACCAAGGCAGGTGGTTGTTACTGAAGAGGCCTGGAGCAAGGCTGAGGAACAAAGAGAAACAGGACTTGGGAAAAGCAAGGCAAGGTAGGTTGTAGACCACAGATAGGTCAATTGTCTGAAATGAGATTCCACAACTGGGAAAGGGTTGAGAGGTGTTTTATATAGCTGAGTGCACCGATTTAAACCAGGTGCTTAATCGGAGCCAGGTGCTGCTGAATGAGGGGCGAGCGTGGTCGTGACAACTTGTGTAGATAGGAGATCTGAAAAGAAGTCAATCTGAAAGAGATGTATTTTGAGACCCTTCTTCAATGTTGACACGGATTCAGCAGTTCTGAGTGAAAGAGGGAGACCATTCCACCATATTGGATCCAGAACCTGGAACCTTTGGACTTTAGATTTGGGACCTTCTGTTCTTGGGACTGCTAAGTAGCCAGGGGTTGAGGACCGTAGCAGTTTGACTGGGACGCAGCGAGCAATCAAGTTTGGTAGGTATTGTGGAGCAGGTCTGTTGATGGTTTTTGGTGCAGTACCATTCTGTATAACCTGGAGAAGTTTGATGGCAGAGGCTGAAAGACCAGACAGGAGAGAGTTGCAGTAGTTCAGATGGGATATCATCATGATCTTCAATAGGAGTTTTTTTGTGAGAGCCGTGTTATTCAAGATGTATCTTCAGGACTGAATTATAGCATAAGTGTGTTGAGAGAAGCAGAACCATGAGTCCATTGTTACTCCCAGGCCCTTAACCAACAAAGCAGGTGAAGTGAGATGTCCGTCTTGACAGAGAGATCTCAAGAGGTGGATGAACCATTTGGGAGGTGAAGGATCTCGGTTTCGAAGATTTTTATTTTACCTGGTGATCCATCATCCAAATAGAGATGTTCAAGAGGCAGGCAGCAATTCATGAGGATATGTCTGTCTTGATGAAATGAGAGGAACAGGCATGCAGCCACAACTGACACACACATACTCCCACATCACTCTCAACCTAACCACCACTGGCTATAAATGTTTAAGAGTATATTACCATGACTCCTGCGGAAGAAATTGTCTTTCTCCCTCTGGAACCCATCAGCCACAGGAGATTTGCACAAAACACTCAGATATGTAGAGACTTTTCACAACAACAGTAGCTGACTGGAGAGCTCCGGACAGCTGGATGTCTGCCATATTGGTTTGCATTGCCTCCTTTTATTTTCAAGCTCATCATAGGTCATCATACTCCCCTGCATCTGATGCAAAAGTGATTTACTCCAAACAATTTGTCCTCCAGTTTTTTTTCTTTTGTTTTTTTGCATCTTGTTTCCCTACCAAGATTGCCCACTGCGTTAAGCAGTCACACAGAGCATGAAGCCAGGGTACAGCAAACACGTTTTTAATGTATTAACTTTCACATCATACTAGAACATGTTAATTTACACACCACACTCCCCTAAGCCCTTTCTGCCCACTGTTTTAGGCACTACATCTGGAGCAAGGAGGTGAGAAGGACCAGGGATCCCAGTTCTAAGGTACAGATCTCCATCTACAGTTCTGAACCCCTTCTCCCTGATGGCTCACCCAGCTTAAAGTGAAGTTACGGTTGAACAAATATCCTTGCGTCTTCTTCTCCAAGTGAACCAGTACAGTTGTCACTGGTGGATATTGTAGGCATAGCAGTGGTAGGAAGATCCATGACATGCAATGACAGTGCTGAGTGAAAAATGTGCAGGTGGAAAAGAGTAGGAGACCAATACCAAGCCCTGTGGAACACCAGCTGAGGGAATGATCAGCAGCCAAGCTAGCCCACTTGATAAGATCTTTCTGATAAGTAGGACTCAAACCATTACAGTGCTATACAGAAATATGACTTTATGTCAAACTTCTAAGAAAAACTCATGTTAATTCCTGTGAGATGCTCATTGCACTGTAAATTCTTGCTTAGCACAACTAAGTATGGAATTGTAAGTCAGAAAAAGTTGTATTTGTATTGCCGTGTCCATGCTCAGTTCCTTTGTCACGCCCACAACCTCATCCCGGACACTGGAATCTGACTGTAATCAGAGCAGTGGGGTATAAAGGAAGCTACACCAGCACTCCCTGGCTGCAGAATCTCTTTGAGACACCGTCACTCCTACTCTCACAACCCGTCTACCTCACCTTACCTGCCCTTCTCTGTGCATCTCCTTCTTTGTGCAACATCTTCTTCTTTGTTCCCTCATCTGTCTCCTTGTCCCTGTTTCCAGTCTCCCATGGCATCGACCCTCACTTTGCTTCACAGACCAAGTCTTCGGATTCTCCTCCTGAACAATGTTTGCACCTCGGATTGAACTACAACTGTCCCCGACCACGAGTATCGCTTTGCCCCATGTCCCTTTGCAAAACCCTCCCACAGCTGGGTCCACACCCAGGTCTCCAGTCTGCTCTGTGCGACATCCTTACGATGATCACAGAGGAAGGCTGAGTAGAGTTGCTCTCCGGATCCTATTCCTTTGATCCCATCACCAAACAGTAATTTCTTCCACAGTTTCATTTAAATTTGTCCATTTAACTGACACTTTTTTCCTGAAGCAGCTTAAAATATTAAGCTACTCACCCATTCATACAGCTGGGTTATTTTACTTGAAGTATTTAGGGTAAGTAACTTTTCTCAAGGATGCTACAGTGGGAGGCAGGATTTGAACTGGCAGCCTGTGGGTTCAACAGCAGCACCTCTAACCACTGTGGTTTCAGCTGTCTCACCTTGTCAGATACAATAACTGCTGCCATTGTGTTGGATTATTATGGAAAAATGCCGAATTTTAATATGAAGGTAAGGATACATTTCATTAATTTGTCATACATTGAGAAACTATACATTTTGCAAGAGTCAAGAGAGGCCTTATTGTCATTTCAACCATATACAACAGTACACAGTGAAACGAAGCAACATTCCTCTAGGACACAGAGTTAGCGACACAGACTACATCAAGTCCATATGGGCAAGATTTGTCAAAACAGAAAACAAGATAATAATTACTAAAAGAGGACAATAGGACAATATTTCCAGTGTCAGTCCTGAGTATTGAGAAGTGTGATGGCTTGGGGGAAGAAACTGTTACACAGTCTAGCTGTGAGGGCCCGAATGCTTCGGTACCTTTTGCCAGACGGCATGAAGGTGAAGAGTTTGTGTGAGGGGTGCATGGGGTCATCCACAATGCTGGTGGCTTTGCAGATGCAGTGTGCGGTGTAAATGTCCATGATGGTGGGAAGAGAGACCCCAATGATCTTCTCAGCTGTCCTCACTATCTGCTGCAAGGTCTTGTGATCCGAAACGGTGCAATTACCAAACCAGGCAGTGATGTAGCTGCTCAGGATGTTCTAGATAATCCCTCTGTAGAATGGGGTGAGGATGGGGGCTGGGAGATGGGCCTTTCTCAACCTATGCAGAAAGTAGAGAAGCTGCTGGACTTTCTTGGCTAAAGAGCTGGTGCTGAGGGACCAGGTGAGGTTCTCCACCAGGTGAACACCAAGGAATTTGGTGCTGTTAATGATCTCCACAGAGGAGCAGTCAATGTTCAGCGGAGAATGGTCAATGCCGATTTCTCCATGTTCACGGACAGGTTGTTGGCTCTGCATCAATCCATTAGCCGCTGTACCTCCCCTCCATAAACTGACTTGTCATTCATGCTGCTGAGACCCAACACAGACATGCCATCGGCAAGCTTGATGTGGTTCGAGCTGTGCATTGCTACACAGTCGTGAGTCAGCAGAGAGAACAGCAGTGGACTGATGGTGCCCTAGTCTCCTTCTACACTCCAAAGACATGTGTTCCAGGTAAACTGGTGACTTTAAATTCCCCACAGCATGTATATGTATCAGTGAATAAGTCTGTGTGTGTGGGCAGTTAGAGTAAGTACTTTTCTTGGTGGGTGGCATTGGTGGGTGACAGTGACAGCAGGTAACGCTGCTGTCTCACAATTCCTGGGTTGTGTGAGAGGATGTGGGTTCGATCCCAACTCAGTCTGTGTGAAGTTTCCGTGTTCTCTCTGTGTCTGCAGGGGTTTCCTCTGAGTGCTCTGGCTTCCTCCCACAGTCCAAAGACATGCTGTTCAAGTGGATTGGTGACTAAAAAGGTTACCTAAAGTGTTTGTGTGTATGTGGGTGAGTGACTGGGACAAAGTGTGTTCTACTGATGTATGGATGAGTGACTCATTCTAAGTAGTGTATCTAACATTGTAAGTCACCTTGGGTGAATAAGGTGTTGGCTGATACAACTACATACTGTTCATTGTAAGTGGCTTTGGATAAACTGTGTGTGTGTGTGTGATTACCCTGTGATGGATTGGTGTCCAATCTAGGGTGTGCCCTGTGCTTCTGGGACTGGCTTTGGACCAATATAACTCTGCATTAGACAAGTGGTTATTTACATTTATTCCTCTATCTGAGACTGTTTATCAAAGCAACTTACAATATTAAGGGACCTACAATTATTTACTTATCTATACACCTGGGTCATTCTTACTGCAGCAATTAAGTTGATAATTCCTCCTTTAAGGGTATTACAGCAGGAGGTAGGACCTCTAGATATGGCAGAACTAACCACTGTATCACCTGCTGCTCCATTTTGATAATGGATGGATGGATGGATGGATGGGATAGGAGTTGGGGACATTGTAAAGGGTTTATTGTAAGTGAGATGAATGGAAAGTGACTTGCATTACTCAAACACTGCCCCCATCTCTACCAACATTGTTTCATCTCATTAACAAATAGTAAATATGTTGGTAGAAGACAGTATTCTTTTTAGAAGGTCTTCCAAAACATTCCCCCACCACTGTTTCAGAGCAATGTAATGTGATCTGAATGTTCATGTAGCTCAGCAACATGGTGACTATCTGACAGCTGTAACCATTCCCGCACCCAAAGGTGGACCGCCCACACAGACTGACTGCAATTTGCCCATTGTTCAGTGGTGACTGCCATGCACCGTTTGGTTCCAAGAGGCTCCCTGGAACTGAATGTAGTTTGTTTGCCTCTGAATGGCTTGATGGGTGTCCTCATCTACCCTCACCCCGGTCCCCCGACTGCCCCTTCAGTGAGACAGACAATCTGCTGTCCCACACAAAAAGGCCTCTGTCAGCAACAAGGGTGCCCCTGTGTCATTGAGAAACATTTTTCCTGCCAGGCCTGCATGGAGAAAGTATTGAACTGAGGGGTTTTTATTCAGAGCAGGTGCCTGTAGGACACCAAGTAAAATGATAACTGTCATTAACATTACACTAGACACGACCAATCATCTTATGTAGTTACAACTCGACAATAAGCTTTGATGAACGTGCAAATGTTCAAAGCTGGTAAGCAAAATTGTCTTGTATCCTATGAGAAGAACAAAGGCTAAGCAATCCATGTCTCCGTTCAATATTGTGCTATTGTAGAATGATGTAAATGATAGGTCAGCGACTGCTAAGTTATTTTTGAGAACTGTATAAAAAGCTTGAAATTTTTGGATCTTTTTTGGCCAAATTACTCAAAGAAAACAGCATGTGTACATTCACCTCATTCTACAATGCAATAAAAAAAGTGTTGTTTCAAACCAAAAAAAGAAGTATTTTCAAAATCAGGCTGCATTGTACTTATTACTGAAGAGGCTTTTCTATAACATAAAGACAAGGCATTTGACCAGAATTACCCTAAGACCTGTGACTTCACAAAGTACTTATCAATAGTAGCAGCAGTTCTAGTAGCTCCAGTTTGGTGTTACATTACTCATACTAATTGTTGTTTTGCAAAAAGCAGAGTATATTCCAGAAATACTCTAGAATTTCAAAGAATATCTTGAGATATCACAATTTTCCTTCAACTAAGAAAAAACAATACTGTCAAGAATAAAGAGCAATATGAGCTGTTAATATTAAAAGCTTTATTAAGTTGTATTATATACAAAATAAAATTGCATTTCCTACCAAAAGAATTATGAACAAATTTGGTTTAAAATTGTGCATAAATAAATTATAAAGAATTTTAATTAACAAAGTGAGGTGTTTCAATTTCTCACATAAATAACTTAAAAGACATCTATCATTAACACATAAGTGCAAACATTCTCTGGACTTCACTCCCATTATAAATTCTGCCAAAATCCTTAAAAAGACATTGATTATCTAAGGATTCGTTGAAATTTGCTTTGCAAAATACTCCTACAAAGTGTTAAGGCATATAACATGAACTGAAGAATCAGGGTTATTGACATACAGCACATAAAGAGTGTTTCCTGCTGTGCTGCAGCTTCTTAAATCCTAACAGGCTATTTAAAATCACCATTGCACTCCAACGAAACAAGAGCAGTATATACTTGTAGGTACGTAAGCACGCAAAGGTAATTAATTCTCAGCCTTTCTCAATTCTTAGTATTAGCACACAGTTTTGTGAATCTAAGACCAACCCTAATCACAAACACAAAAGCAAAAACCATATTGTTCCTCTTTCAGTGCTGTTGAAAAGGCATTATGTGTAAACTTTCAGTCTTTCAGCATGTTAAAATGAATATTAATGGAAAATTTAGCACTGGATGGGAGGAAGCCAGAACAAATAATCAATCAACGGTATTAAATGTGACATCAGTCGGTGGTAGTGTTACAAAGACAGATTTAGTTAAACCTGGTAATTAAATTATGCCTTCATGCTAGGTGAATTACATAAAGTAAGTGAATGAGTGCGATCTCCCTGACATAAAACTCCCATCAAGACTGTTTTTGTCACTTTATGGTGTACATCAGTGGATTTCCAGCTAAATTTCCAATTGCAGATGGCCAGCATTTAACTTATGTTTTCCTGGTCAGTTAACCTCCCCCAGTCACTGAATGAAGGCCACTTAAAACTGACAGCTGATTTATAGACAAAGTGCAGATTAATTGTTAGATCTACACATACCTAGGCCAAAAAAAAAAAGAAAAAAAATCACAAATTCAGCGAAAAATGCAAATTTTAAATAAATTTTTTGCTGAGACTTTGGATGCACTTGCTGTTGCCAAGAAGTGAAGGCACATGCTTCAACATGGGAAAAACGGATGCAGTCACAAATATGACAAAGCGATTCTACCAAAATCGGATGTGCCATTGTGGTGATGTTAATTTTACAGGGGGAGGGGCCAGTGGTTTAGGCAGAAACAGGGGCTGGGACCTGATTAGCATCAGGGATTCCATGAGGCTCCTTCTCTAGTTCGAAGGCAACATTTAGAAAAGAAGTAGAGCCCTCCGGTTGGTCCGTCGTGGCGTCAGAGGTTTCCTGGCCCTGGTGCTCCGCAATGCGACGCTCTGCCTCCTCGGACATCCGGTTCTCCTCCTCCTCCTCTTCCTCCTGTGGTGTTGTCCAGCACATGCTGAAAACAGATTCCCTGCAGTATGCTTCCTTCACTCCTACATCTCCTCAATCCCACATCAGACTGCAAAACCTTCACACTCTTTTAAGACTCAACACAAGATTCTTACCTCCTTCTTCATCCTGTAGTACTCGTCGATGGCGTACTGATATTTGGGCGAGGTGATGCCGAAGAGTGAAGCCATCCTCTCTCCAAGGTAATCACAAGCTGAAAATTCACGGACCAAAGCCAAAACTTATGAGGGTTTCACACTGGAGAAACCTCCTAAGAGATAAATATTAGATGCTACACTGTCATATCTTGGAGAAAAATGGAGAAAATGGGCTATCAGCCAAATGCACTTTTGAGGGAGTTGCTATACTGAATCATAAGTGTGAACCAAGTTGATGGTACGAAGTCAAAACACTCCGTCATTACTGCATTTGAAAAAGCTGTATGATTCCAGCTGCCTTCTACTTGTTTCATGAACATATTAGAATTTGTTCAACATAAAATTACTTTTCTCATTCTGTGTGTGGAACAATGAAACACATTTTTGTAAAATGTTGAATTGTTTTCTCTGTGCTGAGAATTGCACCTGATACAGTAGATGTAGCAGCTCTCCACATGTAGAACCAGAAGTACGGCCCCCACGTCAGTTTTGACTGAAAAACAAAATGCACGCAGTTGAGGCAACCAAGGCTGAACTGTGGAAGTCTGCGTGAGGCAACGGACTTACTCCCATGCGTCCACACTCACGGGTTCCACTGGTGCTGGCAGCTCCTTCTTTCGCAGCTCTTCCTGCTCATCCTCCTCATCGGTGCTGTACTCCTCCATGGTCTCCCCGCTGGCAAAATGGATCACTCTGCGTGGGGCCTTCTGCTTCTGTGCGTTGCCCTTGCCCAGCTCACCAAGCTCCACGCTCTCAAAGTCCTTGCTGGGACTTTGACTCTGCTGGGAAACATGGGAGATAAACCTTGCACACCTGTGTGTGTATACAGTAATAGAAAGGCCTTTATGCAGCTACTCATGCAATGTATACTGGTTGATATTGTGGAATGTGACATGTGTCTGCACCCAAATCTCTCTTTCTGCTGATGTAATATACTCTTTGTGTTTTTCTCTGAGATGTTCATCACTTTGAAGAAAAGCGTCTGCTAAATGAATAAATATAAATGTAAATGTGTGTGTGGGCTGAAGTAAATACCTTGGACACGGCGGGCTTGGCCAGGTCCCGCTCTCTGGCGGGTCTGTGGTCCAAGTCCTGCTTGGCATGCCTTGCAACGGACTGGTGACCCGTCCTGGGTGTGTCCCTTCCCCCTCCAGCCTTGCACCCTGTATTGCCGGGTTAGGCTCCGGTTCACCGCGATCCAGCTCAGGACAAGTGGTTTCAGACTGTGTGTATGTGTGTGTGTTTCAAGGCAGACAAACTCCTTACTGCTTTGCTAACTAACTAACTAACTGGGAGTTTGCTGAAACCACAGAGTGGGAATCACAGGAAATAGCAGGGACTGTTGTCCTGCCATGAGTTCCATTATTAAACAAGTATTGTTGAGGAGGCATTGCTACACATATTTTCAGACCTTACTCTGACGTAACTTCTCATGAAATAATTCACTTATGTCTGCTTTAAGGGAACCAGAGAGGAAGAATTTAAGAGAAAGTTACCTTCACATTTACATTTAAATTTATTCATTTAGCAGACGCTTTTCTCCATTGTCCCACCTCACACAGTGCTCAAATAATCTTGCATTTTTTAAAGTACAACATTTCTGAAGCATACTTTCCTGGAGTTATTTAAAATATGCATAAGGTATAATATTCGATATTTACACTGATTCACTCAGCAGGTTATTTCTTTATGATCTCATTTCTATGAGATGACAGATGTACCGTAGCTTTGGTACAGATTAAAACAAATAGCATTAATACTTAACGGCACAAATGCAGTTTTTCCAGCCATGCCGTTTTTACTTGTAACAAAAATGAGGCTTAAACAGCCGTGCGATAAAGAAATTAGAGTTTATAACACACACGATGGCACAAAGGAAATGTTTACGGACTGAACGTTACCAGGCAATAATACACAGACATATAGCAATAATAGAGTACTGTACTGATGAAATATTAAGAGCACACGCGTCGCCTGAAAAACACGGGACCGGCGTAAGTGTAAACCCGCGAGCGCGCGCGCACACACACACACAGAGTGTCATCGTATCACATCATTCGTAACAATGTGTCACTGTACTGCGGAAGGGAACGCGCCCGGGCCGAAGTACCTCAACATCAGCAGCTGTCTGCACCACCTGCTTCGCGGCCAAAAAACATCTCTTTTATAAAATGACGCGGTTACCTTCTCGGCGTCCACGGTCTGGCCCAGAGACACGTTTACGCTCGTGAGGTACAGCGACAGCTCCGCCATCTCCTTTGTCACTCGGCCCTCGCTCCGTTCTCGCGCTGCAGCTCGCAGACGACCAACGCGGAAATGACAAGAAGATATACAGTGTCCCTCCTCGAGCCCTGTGCTTAACCCTTCCGCTCCACCAGACTCACCGTCCAACACGCGGCATCGCAGAGGGTCGCGTGCCCGAGGTCCAGGGAGACGCGTGCACGCGCAGCACGAGACGACGCGTGAGAGAGAATTCTTGGTCGTAGAGAGCGCCACGTTAGCCAATCAGTGGAGCAACCTGCTTCGGCTCTTTGACACTTTCTGTTCTTGGTCTAGGTCCAAAAAGAAAAAAAAAAAACAAGCCAAGGGGGGGTCGGCAGCGTCAAGCTGCGTGCCCATGATGAAGTCCGTACAAACGTGACAGCAGAAGGAAAGGAACAGTGTGACTCTGTGAGTTCGTGAAGGGTTCATAGAGTATTGTGTTGTGTGAACTTGTGGTCACTCAGTCACAGTGAGTCAGTCCTACCTGTTCAGACCGCTGATGTTACCGAACAGGCTGACTGACGGTCCATGTCTTCATTCTGTCCACTTGAACTAAGCGCGCACGTTCAATTTTTTTCCAGGCAGGACTAGAGGGAACACATTTCACATAAAAAAAAAAAAAAAAAAAAAAAAAAAAAACATAAAACTGCCACCATGGATGGGTGACCTCAGAAGAAGCCCAAAATGTGATGTGCCCATCCCTCAGGTATGACAATGCAGCCCACACGATCCACCCAAACAGGAAACTTTAGAGGAAGGTAGGTTTGACACTATCGGGAACGATCTCGCAGGTGTCTCGCTTCTACGAAAGGGACCTGATGTTGAGTGAAGTAGCAGGTGGGCCGTCAATCGAGAGAAAGACAGACATGATGATACTGTACTCACCTAATCCTGCTGCTCTGCCTCTGAGTTTCCTTTCCCCCTCCAGCAGGTTTCCCTCGCCATGGGGTTGAAAGGGGACCATGTACTGCCTGTGTTCAGAGAAGCATCGTGTCCTCCGGTATATTGTTTTATGATTCAGGAGTTATCTGAAAGCTTTTTTGGCTATAATACAGCACCAGAACTGTTGCTAGTATGTTTTGGTCACCAGTGCTTGAAAAGTTGATACAGCTCTAATTATGTCACAGCTTTTGGGTAACTTCTGCATCATAAAACAATATAAATATACACCAGTTAAATTTAAACTGACAAGCAAAACTGCTGAAATTGTGATTTTTTTGTGCTTAGCAGATCGACTATGGTACTACATTTGCCCACAGTTTGTACTATTTTCACTGGAAGTGGGAAAAAAGTTACATAGTAACAAGATTAGATCCCACTTTTCCACGAGTGAGTTTGAGTGTAACCTGTGGATTACATTTTTTTGTGAAATTTATTCAGGAAATGTTCAAATATGAAGGAAACATACTTCATGCTCTCAATGTACAAAACACTTTAGATTTTGTACTTTCTTCTTTAATCCTCTTTGCTCCAGTTGGAGCAAAGGGTCTTCACTGCATGTCTCCATTGGCCTCTGTCCTGGGCTGCCTGCTTTGCCACTCCCCAGGACATCTTGATCTTCTGTATCTCTGGCTGTAGGGTTTGTCTCCATGTGAGGAGTGGCTTTCCCCTTCTCCGTTTACCTTGTGGCTTCCAATCCAAGGCTTGTCTTGGAATGCTTGTCTCTTGTCTATGCAAAGTGTGCCCGACCCATTTCCATTTCTTCCTCTGGGTTGTATTAACAATGGCCTATTGCTTTGTCCTCTGCCAGAGTTCCTGGTTAGAAATTCGTTCTGGCCACTTGATGTGCAGCACCTGGCGGAGGCAACTGTTTAGAAAAACTTGCAGCTTATGGTCCAGGCTCTTTGTGTGTCTCCAGGTCTTGGCCCCATATAGCAGCACTGACTTCACATTCCTGTTGAACACTCTCAGCTTGGAGCGCAGACTGAGGCTTCTGTTCCTCCACATTGGACCGAGGGGAACTAAGGTGTGGTGTGCTTTGTTGATCCTGGCTTTGACATCTTCATCCGTCTATTCTGTCTTACTGATAACACTGCTAAGGTAGGTGAAGCGATCGACATCCTCGATGGTCTGTCGATCAATGGTGATGAGAGCTTCATGTGTGGAGTTATTTGCAGGGTCTTAGTCTTTGTTGTACTGATCTCTAACCCTACAGTTCTTCAAACATTTTTGAGCCTCACTCCCTTCGCCTGCGTGTATAGAAAACTGTGTGACAGCAGGCCAAAATCATGTGCAAAATCCAGATCTTTAAGCTTCTTGGTAAGGGTCCACCGTATACCCCTTAGTTTGTCTAGCGCTGTCTTCATCACCCAGTCAATAACCAGAAGGAAGATAATGGGAGATAGGAGGCAGTCTTGCCTGACTTGCCATTGACTGTGAAGGGTGCGGACAGTTCAGCATTGTGGATGACTCTGCAGCTGGTTTCTTCGTATAGGCTCTGGATCACACTGACAGTCTTCTGGGGGATGCCCTAATGTCTGAGGACTCTCCAGATCATTGTTCTGTCCACCATGTTGAATGCTTTCTTGAAGTCGATGAAGTAGACATACAACAGAGACTGCCATTCCAGTGACTGCTCAATGATGATCCCTGCACAGGATCTACCGGCTCTGAATCTTGCCGGCTCTTCTCTCAGCTTGGCATCCGCAGCTATTTTGATCCTTTCTATAATCACTCTGAAGAAGGCAATCAGTGAGGTCTCCTTTCTTCGGAAGCTTAACGATGTTACCTGTCTTCCACTTCTGCGGTATTTCTTCTCTCTCCCAAGCCTCTTGCAATAGGTCAACCATGATATCTGCTGTGATTTCAGGATCTTCAGTGCTTCTGGGGAGAATGCTGTCTGGTCCTGGTGCTTTCCCATTCTTGATCATCTTAATGGCTTTTATAATTTCTTCCTTTGAGATGGGGCTAAGTTTCACACTCAGGTCTTCTCCTTCTTCTATCAGAGGTGGGTTTTCCATGGATGTGCTATTAAGCAGGTTGTCGAAATGTTCCTTCTACCTATTAAACTGGTCTGATGGTTTTACCAGAATGGTTCTATCTTTTCCTTTCACAAGTCTGTTGCTGTTGATCTTCCTTCCTGAAAACTGGTGTGTGATTTTTTTAATGTTTTCAAGTCATTCTTCTCTGCTGCTGCTTCAGCCTCAGCAGCGAGTCTGTTGACCAGCTTTCTCTTGTCTCGTGGTGTACTCTTCTTGACTTCCTTGTTCTTCATGTTATGCCCTTTCTGTGCTTGTTGCTTTTGTGCTCTGGTTCTGGCATGGAAAAGCGCTGCCTAATGAACCTTCGTTCCTTGATCTTTCTGATTGTTTCCTCTGAAAACAAGTTCTTGAACTCCCTCTTCCTGTACCCAAGCACCTCTTCAGCAGTTGCTGTAAATGTGCACTTGATGTTTTGCTACTTCTCCAAGGAGCCATCTTCCAAGTTTGTGAGGGCCTGGAATTTGTTTGACAGAGCTGAGGTGAACTCTGTTTTCTGTGTTGGTGTCTTCAGTTTGGCGATGTCGACTTGGGGATGCATCTGTGGTCTAGCCTTTCGTGGATCTTGGATCTTAACTTGCAGCTTGCCAATCACTAAACTGTGGTCGGATCCTGTATCAGCCCCTCTACATGCTCTGACATCAAGAAGACTCCTCCTCCATTTCTGGGATATCATCAAATGGTCAATCTGGTTCTCTGTTCTTGCATCAGGAGACATCTATGTCACCTTGTGCATCTTATGATGGAGGACCACAGTTCCTCCAATCACTAAGTCATTCATTTTGCAGAAATCTGCAAGAAGCTCATCATTTTCGTTCATAGTTCCAAGGCCTTGAGTTCCCATGTTCTCTATTGGTGTTATCCCTTCCTATTTTGGCATTGAAGTTGCCAAACATAATGGTGATGTACCACTCTATCCTGTATACTCTGTAGCTGCTCATAAAAGTCCGTCTTAACATCACAGTCTGCGGCATTTGTTAGTGCGTAGCATTGGACGAGTGTCACTGGCTGGAACTTGGAGTGGAACCTGGCCTTCAGGATTCTCTCTCTAACGGCTCCCATTCTATGAATCTTCTGCTTATTTTCTGCATCATCATCAGTCCCACTCCATATCTGTAATCCTCATTTTTGTCTGTGGTCCAGAATACAGCAGTATGTGACCTGATGCTTGAATGACTTGTCCAGACAAGGCCCACCTCACTTCTCTTAATCCCAGTATCTCCAGTCTGTACCTGCCCATTTCCCTGGCAACTTGTGCTGCTCTGCCTGCTTCATACAGCGTTCTCACATTCCATAATCCAATCATTGTTACAGCCTTGCTGGAGAGAAGGTTCATTGGCAAATCAACTCCCTGCCTGGTTTGGCCGTTCTGCTTCATCCGCTCTCTCTTGGATTGTTTTCTTTTTTTTTTGGTCATAAGATAGAGCTTTTGCGGGGTCATAAAATGGAGTCTTTGCAGTGCTGATTTCTGTAGCAATAAAATTTTTACAGGATGGGGTTGCTAGCCCCATGCCCAACCTTCCTCCTTTTGCAGCCAGGCTTGGGACCATCCTTGGCGGACTTTTAGATTTTGTAAGAGATGAGTTGTTCTTTGATTTTTTTGGGCTTTTTGATCAGTCTGATGAAAATCTTCAATAAGAATGTTTGTCCTGCCCCAAGAAAATTCTGGCTGAGACGATGGAGAGCCATGACATTTCCCTTGACTGGGTGCCTTTAACAGTTCAGCTCCACTCTGAACCTTGGTGAATTCTTGCAAAAACTGATCTGGGCACTTATAACTGGAGATGCACCAGTTCAAGCAGTGTGTCTGTTTAAGACAAAACAGTTCATTTGGTCCAGTGTTTAGAAAATATATGGTACATTTATTCAGTTTGCAGATGCTCTCCAGGCTGACTTCCAGCTAACATCTTCAGAGCCGCTTGTCCCATATGGGGTCACAGGGAACCGGAGCCTACCCGGCAACACAGGGCGTAAGGCCGGAGGGGGAGGGGACACACCCAGGACGGGACGCCAGTCCGTCGCAAGGTACCCCAAGCGGGACTCAAACCCCAGACCCACCGGACAGCAGGACTGTGGTCCAACCCACTGCGCCACCGCACCCCCCAGCTAACATTATGTGGTGTTATCAGTCCACACCTTATTCACCCAAAGTGACTTGTGTGGAAGAAATTTGCACAAACCAACTTAACAAAAGACAGGAGAAAGTTTTTGCCAATACTTTATTTCGACTGAAGGGAGATCCCCACTCTCTAAGTAGAGATAAGGGAGTCTCACCAAGCATCAAACACACACATATTGTGTAGTTTTCAAAGCATATGTTATGTACATAGTAACATTTTTCATTGGCTATATTTTGCATTATAAGTGCATGTTTGCTTCTAATTTGTTATTTACTTATCTATTACATTTCCTGTAGACTAAAGTAAGTTATGTGCATCTTATTGCAAGCACCCTAAACCCCTTCATCTTATCTCTCAACCTGCCAGCATTATTTATTTCTTTGTTTTCTAGTTTCAACAAGTTTTAATTACCCCTTAAAGTTGGGGGTGCAGTTTCAGTACATCCTGTTTCTCATACAATGTGCCTTCTGCAGCAGTTACAGAACACAGCAGTTGCACACTTAATGCATACCATCATTTTTATTCCATTTTCTGATATTTCTCTCACACGTGCAACACTAGATACATTACTTACAAGGAGACAATCATCCATACATCAGTGAAACACACCATCTCACTGTCACTCACATACACTATGGGTGATTTTTAGAGTCACTAATCCACCCAAACAGCATGTCTTTGGACTGTGGGAGGAAACCCACACAGACATGAGGAGAAAATACAAACTCCACACAGACTGAGCAAGGATTAAACTCACATCATCTTGCACCACCCAGGTGCTGTGAGACAGCATCACTACTCACTGTAGCGTTGTGTCGCTCATAGCTCATTGTTACGTAACTCATTATTCTAAGAGAAATTAGTTTGCTTTGAAATTTGAAGATGCAGAGGTCCATAAATATTAATCCAAAAAATACATTTTAATTTTTTAATACGTACTGAACCCTGTTCATGCAAATACTGTATTTTATAGAAAACCTCCAGAAATGGATGTTACACCATCATGAAGTAACTCTTACAATTTAATCCTCTTCATCTGTGGTGTTGGTGTTTTTTGCTTGTTCAAACTTGGTAGTCCATCAAAACAGTCAATCTTTACTAGAATTTTCAAATTTAAACTGTTCCTGAAAGGAAATTAATATTGATCACAACAAAACAGACCATGTGCCATATTGAAGCCACCAATAAATGGATCACTTTGTTCTTACCATATGGACTCGTTCTGTCCTCTTGGGCTGTATTTACACTACCTGCTAAATATGTGGACTTTGATCATTTTTCTGTTTTACGCCAGTGTTAATACTGTATGTGCTTCAGTGTCTTAACTAGGTGACATCAATTTCTAAATTTCTTCAAAAGGGGTCATTGGATTTTTTTTTTAAACTGAGGGTTTGAATAGCTCTCTTTTAAGACAATATTTCTGCTGTTTATTTGTCTTGAAAGTAGTAACTGCCATTTTCAACCTGTACTGCTTTCAAAAACTTCACTGTGTGGACCTCAGAGATACTCCAAAGAGGAATGCTCTGGGACTCGTGAGTGTTCCATTAAATCCTCTGTACCTGTTGTGAGCAACCATCACATGCAGACAGACCAGTTAGTCTTCGCACGTCTCTCGGTTTTACACAGTTGCTTCTGAATATTCTCTTGTTATTTTTTTGTGTTGCAACAACACCACTAGGACCCAGAAACATAAAAGCAACATAACAATGTTGAGACTGTCACACTCTCGACCACATCCGATTACACGCACTTGGCTGGTTTTTATTAAATTTTATATTTTATTAAAAGATACATTGTATCATTGCCAAGCAGTTGCACTGGTTTGGGGAGTTTTCTCTTAGGAAGTGCACCACTTCCCCACCACAGTTCCACAAAGTATGTATTTATGTTTACACCACACAAAAGTTGTGAATGAATAATATTTAATATACTGTATATACAAATGTGTTTCATGCTGTAAGGGCAGGAAAACAGTTCTGTTCAAACAACAACAGCTGTTTGGTATATAAATGGTATTTTGTTTATGTACAAGTTGACCTTGCAAGTGATACATACCTGTGTTATTTTGTAGTGAACAGTCCTATTATTTTTTTTTTCACATAAAGTGTCATGTCTGGACAAGAGTCTGAACACAGACGAAAAGTATAATGACCCTACGTGCAGAGTGTATTCATAAGTGCACAGTGCAAACTGTAAAGTACAGTGTAGAGGTGAAACAATGAATGCGGGACTAAGAGACACACAGTGTATCATGACAAAGGTGAAATGTGAAACATGATCTGTGAGTGAGACTTGAACACGGAGATCTGACAAAATACTGGAGTGGAACTCTCGACGTGGAGAGGAGCACAAAAGGCAAGAGTAGATAGGGTAGGAACTCAGGACTGGAACATAAACACCTATGGAACAAGACTTGAGAAAGAAGTAGCTAAAGGCCGCTAAGAGATCACAGTGGAACCCTGATTAAGAATCCATAATCTATCCTTGGTCATTTGTTCCTTTTATGCTTCACTAATCACCAGATTCTGAACAGGTGCATGGGTCTGGGCTAGTGCCACAGAGTGGCACCTCCCCTGGCCCTTAAGTGAATTGTCTCTGTGGGTGAGGACATAAAGTGTGTCTGTCCTGCACATAAAACATTTTAACTTCGAAAACATGTACTGCCCTTTTTAAAAAGTTTTCATAGCCAGATTAAGTATTATATCCACCCGTTCGAACAGGAACAGAGGTTTATTGTAAATAGTTGGGAATTGTGGGAAAGATGTAAAATAGTTGTTCAACCATTGTGGGGGCTGACAAGGATTATGAGAGGGTGAGTGCCTGTTGGGGAGTGTGAGGAGCTTAATAAAAGCTTGAGAAAGGCTAAGCAGGCTGGAAAAGTGGTTTATCACCACCAGTATGATGGTGTTGCCATCTGACCTAGGTAGGTCTGTAATGAAATCTACTGCAATGGGACCATGGTCGGTTTGGGACAGGAAATGGTTCAAAGAGCCCTGGTGGTAGCTGTCCTGGAACCTTTGCCTGGGCACAAGTGGTAAAGGCAACAACAAAGTCTCTCACCTCCTGTTTCATAGACGGCCACTGGAAGTGATCAGAGAAAAATTTGGATGTTTGATTAATTCTGGAGTGCCCTATACTAGGAAAATTGTACGCCCAGCATAAGAGCTTGGACCTGATAGCGAAAGGGACATATTCTTTATCTTGTGGCTGCTTGACGGGAGGGGGTGTGGTGGCGCAGTGGGTTGCACTGGGTCCTGCTCTCTGGTGGGTCTGGGGTTCGAATCCTGCTGGGGGTGCCTTATGACGGACTGGCGTCCCATCCTGGGTATGTCCCCTCCCCTTCTAGCCTTATGCCTTGAGTTGCTGGGTTAGGCTCCAGTTCCCTGCAACCCTGTATGGGACAAGCGGTTCAGTGAATATGTGTGTGCTTGATGGGACCAGGTTCCTGCATTTGGGCTGCATTGATGTCATCCAACAGAGCCCACTGGATTGGAGCTACGAACTGCATAGGTGACAAGATGGTATCTGGTGATGTGAGTCTGGGCAAAACCTTAAGTAACCTGGAGAGTGCATTGGCTTTACTATTCTTGGAGCCTGGGTGAAAAGTCTGTAAAGTTGAACCTGGTGAAGAACATGGCCCACCATACTTGTCTGGAGTTCTGTGTTGCTTTTTGTAGATACTCCAAGTTCCAATGGTCTATCAACACTAAAAATGGGTGAGTGGCACCCTCTAACCAATACCTCCACCCCCTCTAAGGCTAATTTCATGGCTAAGAGCTTCCTGTTTCCAACATCATGATTCATTTTTGTGGGTGACAATTTATGTGAAAAATAGGCACATATACAGTATAGCTATCATCGCATCAAAGGATGGGACAGGAGACCAGACTCAAGTGCAGGTGCAGGTTTTATTTGGGGAGAGGCAAAAGAGTGGTCTCGGAATGAGCAAGGGTCAGCCGAGGCGCAAATGTTGTCTGGGGATGTCACAGAATCAGAACCCAGAGAGACGAGAACAATGGGTCAGGGAGCTGAGGGAAATGCCAAGGGAGACTGGAGCAGGAATCGGGGTAAACATGAAAGCTAGAGAACAGAGCATGAGGCGATAGAAGAGCAGAGTCCAAAAGGTTCCACGGTCTGTCCTCTAGCGGGTTCCACCAGGTATTGGAGTTCCCCCCATCAGCGGCAGGAGTCAAGCAGAGCCTTCACCTAGTAGGCGGGAGTCCTGTCAACCTGCACTGGAGGAGACGGCAGGTCATGACTGGCAGCCTGAAGGAGGGAGGTATTGCGTGGTTTGAGAAGGGACATGTGGAAGTTAAGTTTGACCTATATCCGCGGGGGCAGGAGGAGCTGGTAAATTACAGGGGTGACCCTTTGAAGGATCTTGAATGGACCAATGTAACGGGGACTGAGTTTCTTCGAGGGGAGGTGTACCGTGAAAAGGACAGCCATGCCCTTTGTCCCGGATGGAGGACGAGGTGATGACGATGTTGGTCTGCCTGCTGCCTGTACCTTTGGGTGCTTCGTTGGAGGTGTTCCTTGATCATCCTCCTGGTCTCACAGGTGCCCTTGTACCTGTTCTCTACAGCAGGAACCTAGCTCTGTATGGAGTGCCAGGGGAACAGCACTAGCTGGTAACCCAGCAAGCACCGGAACAGGAACGTACCTGTGGACTCATGCTGTAGGGAGTTGTGGGCATACTCTGCCCAGGGTAGGAAGTGGGCCCACAGGCGCT
Organism: Scleropages formosus; assembly: GCF_900964775.1. Lineage (NCBI taxonomy): Eukaryota > Metazoa > Chordata > Actinopteri > Osteoglossiformes > Osteoglossidae > Scleropages > Scleropages formosus. The sequence goes on from NC_041806.1 coordinate 28,755,967, forward strand.
GTTTCTGAGCGCAGTAACTTTGTAGGTACTTCCCTATGTCCTGCCGCAGTCTTTCCACCTGTCCATTAGCCTGTGGGTGGTATCCTGAAGTCAGGCTCACAGTTACACCGAGCCAGTTCCAGAATACCCGCCAGACTCGGGAGGTAAATTGTGAGCCTCGGTTGGACACTATGTCTTCAGGGCGACTGAAGAACTGGAACACCTGCTGAAAGAGGACCTCAGCTGTCTGCAGGGCAGTCGAGAGCTTTCATAGGGGAATCAGGCGGAAGGCTTTGGAGAACTGGTCTATGAGTGTCAAGATCATGGTGTTACCTTCTGAGGAGGGCAGGTCCACCAGGAAGTCCACCGCCACGTGGGACCAGGGACGAGAGGGGATTGGAAGTGGCACTAGGAGGCCGGCTGGTTTCTGAGTTGGTGTTTTTGTCTGGGCGCAGGTCCCACAGGCCCCTACATACTCTTGTACATCGTCTGTCATCGAGGGCCACCAAAACCGCCTCTGCGGGAGAGAGAGTGTGCGACGAGTGCCCGGGTGCCCTACCTCCAGGGCGTTGTGAGCCCAGTTTAGGATGGGAGGTCACATGCTTACAGGGATGTATTCCTTTTCTGTGGCCTTGTTACTGGGCACAGGCTCCTTAGCCTGGTTGGCCTGGAGTTCTTGGAAAAACTGCCATCGTACGGGTGCCACGATGCAGTTCTGGGGCCAAATGGGCTTTGGTTGGTTTGGGGTCAGGTCAGGGTCATGGATGCGAGACAGAGCATTGGCCTTGGTGTTTTCTGAGCCTAGTCTCTAGGAGACAGTAAAATAAAAACTCGTGAAAAAAAGAGCCCACTGCACCTGGCGAAGGTTCAGCTGCCGGGAGAACTGGAGATACTCCAAGTTGCGATGGTCCATCAGGACCAGGATTGGATGGGCCAACCTCCAGCCAATGGTGCCACTCCTCGAGTGCAAGTTTGATAGCCAGCAATTCACGGTTTCCCATATCGCAATTCTGCTTGGCCCCTGAGAGTTTCCTGGAAAAGATGGCGCAGGGGTGAAGCTTGGGTAGGTCCCCCTGTTGCTGAGACAACACAGCACTGACCCCCGCGACTGAGGCATCCACTTCTACAACAAAGGGAAGAGAGGGATTGGGGTGACGAAGGACAGGAGCTGATGTGAACCGTGCCTGGAGTTTGTCGAACGCCTGCTGGGCCTGATCGGTCCAAGCCAGCCGTGTCCCTTTTCCTGCATTGAGGGCCATGAGGGGTGCGGCTACGGTGCTGTACCCTGAATGAATTGCCTATAGAAGTTTGCAAAACCCCAAAATCGTTGTAACGCCTTGATGGTGGTTGGCATTGTCCACTCCAGCACTGCACAGAGCTTCTCGGGGTCCATGGCTATTCTCTGTTGATTTAGAACATACCCCAGAAAAGACACTTGTGGCTGATGAAACAGACACTTCTCCCCTTTGACAAACAACTGGTTCTGCAGCAGCCGAGTTAGAACTGCCCGAATGTCCTTCACATACTGCTTTCAGGTCCAGGAGAAAACCAGGATGTAGCCCAAGTAGACAATCACACATTTGTTGAACAGACTCCCCAGCACATGGTTGACAAAGGTCCGGAAGACGGCTGGTACGTTCAATAGACCGAAAGGCATAATGAGATATTCATAGTGGCCCATCGTGGTGCTAAACACGGTCTTCCACTCTCGTATCTGGATGAGATGATATGCGCTACGGAGCTCTAATTTTGTAAATATGGTGGCTCCGCACGTTCACTCAGGGGCTGCTGTAATCAAGAGTAAAGGATGTGGATAGCAAACTGTAATGGTGTTCAGGCCCTGGTAATCTATGCAGAGTCGTAGCCCCCACCCTCGTCCCCCATCACTCCCAGACTCTTAGCCGAAAGAGTGCTAAGATCTGTTCATTTGATGCCTGAACTGACCAAGAAAGGAGAATAGAATCTGGTGGTTGACAATATCGAGTGCTGTAGAGAGGTCGAGGAGGATGAGGACCGAGGAGAGGGAGGCCACTCTAGCCTACTAGAGAGCATCTGACACTGCCAGGAATGCTGTCTCGGTGGAATGTCCAGCTTTGAATCCAGACTGATGGTTCTGGGTGAGGAATGCAAATAATGGATCACAGGTTGCCCATTCCAGAGTATTTGACAGAAAAGGGAGTAGGGAGACTGGCCTGTAGTTTTGGACTGAGTCAGGATCTAGAGAGGGTTATTTTACCGGAGGTGAAATGAGGGCAGTTGTGAAGGCAGATGGGAAGCAGCTAAAAGATAACAAGGAGCTGATGATCTTGGAGATGAAAGTGGAGAGTTGCGGGGAGATGGTATGTACCAGTGTCGATAGGATTGGATTGCATTGACTTTGTGTCTGAAAAACAGGAAAATCATCAGCAGTGAGAGGAGAGACTAGGGGTAAAAATGTGGTGAAGAGTCTGTGTGGTCTGTTAATTGCAGACTATATTTTGTTGTGGAAGAAGGTGGATTTAGCTGAAGAGACAGCAGTGCAAAAGGTTGCTAAGAGATCCTTGCTGACATCCAGGTCCACTTGAGTCTTGGATTTTCACCATCTTCGCTCTGAAGGTTGGAGTTTGGTCCCGTTAGCACACAGTAAATTATTCAGCCATAGGGTGGACTTGGGGCATACTGGTCTGCAGGTTAGGGAGCAGAGAGAGTCTAGAGAGGGAGATCGGACAGACAGGAAAACATTAATAGCATTGTTTGTTGATAGAGCTCATAATTGTGCAGCAGAAGAGAGAGATGATAGTGTGGCAGATGCAAGGCAGGAGGGTGAGAGAGATTTTATGTTGCAGTGGAAGATGACAATAGGTGGAGAAGCAGGAGAGAGATTAGTAGTGATGCAGGGCTGGAAAGTGTTGAAGAAATAATCAGAGACAGTAGAGTAAGTAGAGGACAGGACAGCCACAGTTACGGGAAAAGACAAGGTCTAGGTGATTGCCGGCTTTGCGAGTAGCAGGGGACTGGGACAGAGAGAGGTGGAAGGACTGCAGGAGCAACAGAATGCTGCCTGCATGAATCTCCTCGACATTCAGGAAGACATGCAGTTACCCAGGAGAATCAACAGAGAGTTGTCCGCTGCCAGAGAGCTCAACAAGATGTCATGGTCATCCAGGAAGCAGCCAGGAGGGCCAGGAGGGCGAGAGAGATCAACCACAAGTATGATTGGGGCAGTGATACAGACAAAATGTAATTCAAAAGAGAACAGAATATTCTCATTGGGGAGAGATGAGCAGGCCTGTGCGTTCATCTCTGCCAGACGGACAAGGGGTGTGGGAGAATAAGTAGTTCATGGGGAGGACTATAGGTGTGGCTGTGTTGTCTTGGGTAATCGAGGTTTCAGTTCAGGCCAGGAGGTCCAGTGTGAGATGGAACACATAGGCTGGTATGAAGACAGCCTTCCTCACAGCAGACTGACAGTTTCAGAATCCCATGGAGAGGCTGAAACACAATGTAGGGCTTGATAGACAAGGATAAACCAGCTTACTGTACCAGCAGAAGTGTCTGGATTTCTGATGTCTGATGACCATGATGTTGCAGTTCGGTTGTTGTAGACAACTTTGATGTTTGACGTATGATCCCTCACAGAACACGAGGTTGATGGTAGAACTCACGTACTGTCGGAGGGCTCCCTCAGTGGATTCCTGTAGGTAGACTCCTTTGTCTTCACACCTTGAGGCTGCCACTACTCATCACCTGCTGCAGTTTGAACCAGGCTAATTCATGTTAGTGGACACACGCGGACACACACACACACACACACACACACACACACACACACACACACACACACACACACACCATCTGAAACTGCTTGCCCCATACGGGGTCGCAGGGAGCCAGAGCCTAACCTGACAACACAGGGCAAAAGGCTGGAGGGGGGAGGGGACACACCCAGGACAGGACGCCAGTCCTCTGCAAGGTACCCCACGCGGGACTCAAGCCCCAGACCCACTGGAGAGCAGGACCTGGTCCAACCCACTGCACCACCACACCCCTCTTGTTAGCAGAGACACAAAATCAAAAATACTCCAAGATTTTAATCAAAACAAATAGAACAAAGAGGGTGGAGTGATTGGTTAAAGCACCTGAGTAACACCCAGTCTACAGTATGGGGCACAGTTTAGGTTTCTGCACACTCTGACAAACCACAAATTAAATAAAAAAAATTAAACAAATACAATTAACGACTGTACAAATACAAAACATTACTTTTATCTTTGAGCTCAACTACACGATAAGAATGCGTGTTGGGATATAGCGGTAGAAAACAAAATAAAATTACAGGAATCAGGATGAACTACAGCATTGATCCTCCAATGCGAATATATTGTTCATCTCTGCATAAAACTGAAAGGTCATGGCAACCTGGAGGATGTACAAAGTGCAAAACTTTCACCATGTACAGCAGTCTCTTCTTCACAAATGTTAAGGTCATGGTGACCCACCAACTCTGTTCCAAGAATGGGAAGGCTAATGCTCTTATACAGCTCCACAAAGCTCTTCACTGTGTGCTTCCATCAAAAATCTTCTCCAGTCTTTGTGTGCAGTGACGCCAATCCTATGGAAGATTACAGACACCACTGGATCTGTGTAAGTAAATGATCGCAGCCTGAGCAACACCCAAGGACATGGTGTATATTTCACAGTCCGGAAGATCACAGCTCCTACCAAAGAATGAGTCTTGTGTTGTCCTCATTGTGCTCTCAGAGTCACCCAGAAAACCCTCTGCAGGTTTACTAGAACTACTCCCTAGTCTTCATAAACCCTCTTCACACATAGCAACTGACTTCTTCAACAAGCTCCCCAATTCTTTTTTTTTTTTTTATCTTACAGTCTGTGCCCCCTCAAAATCTGTCTGCAGTGTAGATGGCCAAGTCAGTTTTTGAAATTTGAGTTTACGATCTTCGTGAAGATGTGTGAGACTGTGCACTCCAATTCACATCCATGGATTGGATTGCATTTGGTATTTTATTTATGAGTATCTATTAGCCTTACTATAGGATTCCATGCTTCATTGAATGGCCAAGCAGAGCACTTTAATCAAGAGATTAGTTTGTTCCTGGAAAGCTACTGTAGCAAACAACGGAAGCCAGTTTTTTTTTTTTCCCCGTGGGACGAGCATGCACAGGAGTCCTTCATATACACCTTTACCCATTTAACACTATTTCAGTATGCTCTAGGATACCAACCACTACCTTTATCATGTTGCCCTGAGCCCAGTGACGTCCCAGCTGTTTATGACTGTTTCTGGCAGGGCAGGGAGGTTTGGCAAACTGCACAAGTGAGGTTACAGTAGACAATCCATAGAGAGAATATCCAGGAAAATTGGCAATGTTGGGCACTCCTTTCCTTTCCAGACAATGGTATGGTATAGCTCTCCACCTAGGACATAAGAATGTATGTGTGTAACTACCTTCAAGGAATTTAAATCAAAGGTACATTGGTCCCTTTAATATAATTTGAAAAATAAACCCTGTCACTTATTGTATGCAACTGCCCCACATTACAGAATATCAACTACTTTTCATGTTTCATATCAGTCTCTTTTAAGTACTGTATACCTTTTCATCTTCAAATCTGCTCCCACTGATCAAGGTGGAGGCCTCTCCAGTTTATTTATTCTGCTCCCTATCTGGTATCCTGGGGCTAATACTCTTTGGAAGAGCAAAGCAACACATTTGGAAATTACATAAATTATTATTTCTTTAATTCCAAAGCCATCAATTTGACCCTGGACCCTTCTGTTTATTCAGTCAGTTGAACTTATGCTAGGGTTCAACATCTGTGTCCTCTCTATATTCTGGAGATATGATCAGTTCTGTAACCAGTACTATACTGTAGCATATATTGTCTTGAATTAAATAATATCTAAATTGACCACTGGTTACATATTTAATTGGCAAAAGACTATAAATTTTGGTTTTTCATGTGCCAGGAAAAATAATTTCGCAGCCCACATCTTCTCAGTTGCCTAAACCTTCCACCAGATGTCAGTAAAGATACACAAAAATATTCACCGTGAGCAGCATAAATTCTTTGCATGAATAGCGTAAAATTCGGTTTTAGTAAGAAAAAAAGGATAAGTAAGACCAACATTGGTATTCCTCTCTTTACCTGTCCACCAGAAAGAATAATGGTAAAGCCCCACACCATACTTTAAAATGAAATATAAAGTTGGCTAATGTTCCTTTCTCACTGCAAGTCTTCTTAAGATTTGCCCATTAATAGTTATAATAAAAATTAATAAATAATAATAATAGCGGCATTTTGAGGTGCACTCATATCTAATATCTTGACATTTAAGGATATTGCACAGATATTTTCGAGTTAATCCTGACCTATTGTTTCTCCAAGTGTTCTTAATGACCTTTAGCTTTAAAAGGGATCTTTTGGCTAATGTGACAGTTACAGCAGAACCACTGCAACAATGGAAGTGATGCTTCATACGGTATGAATTAATAGCTAGAATTTCTGTGAGCTAGGTCAAATGTGTACAGTGGTGGTTAAAAAACTTTATTCCTGATTTTAATAATTTCTCAGGGAAAATTATAATAGCACCTTCAGAAGTAATTTTATTTCAGATGTTTTCATGAACACCATGATTAGTATACATAAGTGTAATCCAACAAAATTTCTTAAGGATTTGCTGCTGACACTACTGGTGGAGTAACTGGGAAATGAAATGACAGATGAGTTGGCCTCTTGATTCTAGGGGCAACTCATATACTCCTGTACGGTATAAAAAACTGTATGTGATAATAGCATACATGGATACATTTAAATTAACATCCTTACACATCAAAGATAATTAAAAAGGTGGAGCCACAAAGGCACGTTTTTTCCTGACACTAATTAAAGTACAGAATTCACTAAGAAAATAACAATAATAGAGAAGCTAATCTCACTAAATTTCCTGACCAAACCACTGAGATAAATTTTGACCATTGTGCCACATTTTAGTTACTGATATTTGGGTTTTGGTGTGTTTACTGGAAATAAATTGCATACTACCAAAAGTTAGATCAAGAAACATGTTTGTTTCAGCAGGCTTATCATTTTAAGAAATATGGATTGCTGCAAATAAGTGAACTATAGTGAGTATCTAAAAAATGACCAGGAATAGGAGTATAAACCAAATTATAAACCTTATAATAGCTCTTGAGTGGAGAAAGCAGAGCTAGGAAACAACTGGCATTGAGTAAAGTTTGATTTCATGTTATTTTCATCAATGTTTGGTCATCCATGCATTTTCAAAGTTGAAATAATATTGATTCTTCACTGGGGAGACTTTTGGCTGGTAATGTTTGTTATTTTAACAACATTTTTTTGTCTAAATTTATTTTTAGATGATACATTGTTTTCATTTATAGTTAATTCAGTAAAGGTTTGACATTTTGTTTCTCAGTGATGTCATGACCGCTGGGGAACCCAGTGAACGCAGGGGCACCAGGTGCACCTGTTTTCAATGAACTAAACATCTGATTATGAAACATATAAAATGAACCAAGATACGAGTTGCAGATTCTTAATAAACCCTTCTTTTGCTTGTTGTGAGAGAACTACTTTGAATAATTGGCTCAGCTCTTGTCTACCTACCTCCTATTCTGAGCCAAGTTCCCAGTGTTTTCTTGTGTGTCGTCTACCTCCTATCATACTCCGGTCTCCTCATTGTCCACAAGTCCCCCGGTCACCACAGCACAGCACAAATTTTCTATTTTCACTGGTATGACTAACAGTAATTCAGATAGTTTACTGGCATAACTGAATTATTTTCTGTGATGCCAGTAAATTGATCTTGAATTGACCTAATGCATTAAGCCATAAAAAAAAAAAAAAAAAAACACATTCAAATCAATGTGGAATCTCTTTTAAATCAACATCACATTTGAAAGTAAATCAGAATTAGTTTGACAAACAAAATCAACACTGAATAAACATCATTTTATTCACTGTCCATTTACAACATGGAATCAACGTCCCGTCATCTAGATTAATGTTGATTGAACATTTATTTGACTCTGCTGTATGGGTATTAAAGAATTAAATGGTGGACTGGTGCAGTGCAGGCTAGGCAAAAGGAAAGTTACTTATAACTCAAACTGTGAATTTATATTTGTGACATAGAAAGTTGATGACACTTTTTTTGTTACTGTGTTAATGAAGCAGGTTTCCAGAGTCCATAGCTTTATGAACCTTTTGTCCTGTGTATGGGTATATGTGCACTGGCAGATTATTTTTATTTTTGGTTTACTAAAAGAAGGTCAGTGATTCCACTAAGGTGTATTTGGTGTGGATGTATTAAAGGAGAAATGTTGGATTGCCCTGCTATTTATCACTTACTTGTTTAGCTTTCTTTTTCCAATGTAACCTACATTTACATTTATTCATTTAGCAGACACTTTTCTCCAAAGCGGCATACATCTCATAGAAAATACAATGTGTGCATTACATTACCAGGAAGAGAGACACAGATGCAGATATGTGATTCTTAAGTGCAGTTAGTTTGTTTCTTTCCACCATATAAGCCAATGCTCATCACATGAGTAGCTGCACAAAACTTTCAGAATATCCATGATTCCTGATCACCTTCCTAGTAACATGTATATATATATATATATATATATAGCGGTTCTGCAAATGTGTGTGTGTGTGTATTATCTAGTATACATTTTTGAGATACATATCAACATTTACGTTACATTACAGGAATAGCTGCATAAAGGTTTATCTGAGTATGATCTTAAAGTTATAGTGCATGAACATTCACATACATGAACTTAGATCATGGACAAAGTGAGTCTGGAAGAGGGGAGTTTTAAAACCCTTTTTAAATGTGGACAGATTCAGCAGTTCTGACTGAGAGTGGGAGGATGTTCCACCACAACGGAGAACCTAAAATGCTAGATTTATGCACTAAGCTATGTAAAATGATTTACTCTTAAGCATCCGGGATCATTTTTACTGTGTCAATTCACGGTAAATGCAGCAGGGCTAGGAATTCAGCCCTAGGCCCTTTGAGTACAAGGTGACAGCTCTATTCACTACTGGGTGCAACAGTGTGACTAAAACCTCGGTTCATACAAACAGGTGCAGCTGTTTGATTTTTATAGGAAGCTCTTCACTGAAATTTTTTTCTTAAACTGTTATTTATAAATCGAATTTTGGACCAAAATGATTTAAAAATATGCTTGCACAATTACTGACAATGATTGATTATCTGCCATTTCCTTGTCATAAAGAAGCAGGTTATGCCAGAACAGCTCAGGTGTGATATTACTCTTCTGGGGCATCAGATTCTTCAGAGAGAACCTACACAACCTCAGCATAGTCATGTTGCTGTAAAAAGAAGACTTTTTATATTTTCTTATGATATGATCAGGCATGCCAGGCATCAAAAGGGACTGCTGCTTCTCCTCCTGCGTGGGCACGTCTTTCGGAAAGTCATTAAACTCGTTTGGAGAAGTGAGTAGGGGAGAAGTAATCTTCGCACATCAAATATGAGATCATGTTTTAAAGTATCTCAGAAAGGGAGTCAGGTAGAGCTAGTTTTGCCTTGACCCAGTGTTACATTTTACATTATTTACAGGAAATGTATGTTCTCTCTGTTAACCGTGAAACTGGAAATCATGCACTCTGGATTGGGCTGTGATAGATGTGGGCTTGTTCAATTTACCACTGTGTTTTGCTTGAAATCTGTAATAGATTACCATATCCTGTTTGTCATAATTAGTTTGGGAAGATTGCGTCTAGTAATCTTTTTAACAAAGCGGATGCAGTTCATGTTTCTTCATCAGCTTTTACATTCATCATTTATGTACATTATGACTACTACTAGAAGAAGTAGTAATAGTAGTTCTTGAAAAGACCTTTTTAGTGTGTCATTCAACTTGATTCATTTTAACGAGAGAGACGTCGACACCATTCTGCATCAGCATCAGGCTTGCCAGGCAATCACAAAAATTCTTTCCAAGGATCTTGCAAAAACTAGCTCAAAACTTGCACAAATCAAGTGTACCCTGTATCTTAAAAAATAGTAACTACTAAATAGCTTTTTATATGCGTGTTAGTGTGTCATTGCAGGCAGACATCACGTGACACTGCCATTTTCTTTTTTATTTGATGACAGTACACCCCTGACTTGTGTAGAAGGACGTGGTCACCAGATGAGACATTTGCATTAATGCTCATTTGTCTAGCACAGAGGGAAAAAAATGGGATTTTCATGGAACAGAATGCTGTATGGCTATATGATATATGAACCATATTTCAGGAAAATTAAAAAAGAACTAAATCTGTTGTAGAAGTATAAATAAATACTGTAAATATGGAGAAAGAAATTAAGAAAATGCAACTAGTTAAGTTTCTTTTAAAAGGAAAATACATTTAGTGGGCTGTTCCTCTGCTCCAGCCAAATCATAAAAAGATGCAAAAACAAAAATTATGAAAAGACAACTGCCAAAGCAGCCAAATGTGGAGAAGTATCAGCAATTTACAGTAAAATGTAAAAAAATAAAACATTAATATCATTACATTACTTTCTGAAGACCAGGCTGGTGAAACAATGTCCTCAGTTTGACAGTTTTGACAGCTATTTTCATACATTATCTGCAAACATTTCTGAATTGTGACATTCATGTAGTCAACAGCTAGTTTCTGGACCTAATGAACTTCTGTTCTTAGAAGTCTTTGATTGCTCTAGACTGCCAGTTACATGAGTACACACACACACACATTTTCAGAACCGCTCGTCCCATACGGGGTCACGGGGAACCAGAGCCTACCCGGTAACACAGGACGTAAGGCCGGAGGGGGAGGGGACACACCCAGGACGGGACACCAGTCCATCGCAAGGCACCCCAAGCGGGACTACATGAGTAGATTTTTTAAAATTACTGTTTAATTCAAGATTCAGCAGAGCCAATAAATTGCAAAAATATGAGTTAAACTGGTGTGAAACATGTTAAATGTGTGTATGTTGAATGTTCTTTACAGTTGTAGGGCAAAAGCTTCATCTGAGTTCATGGACTGAATGACTGTAAAATCTAATCGTGCATTTTATGGAAGTATGGTAATTCAATTATCACTTTTGCTCCCTGTCTATGTTCTATAGGGAAAATCAGTATCTTCAGTCTGTGTTTTACAGGTACAATATATGCTCAAATGATATGATCTTAAACTCTTTAAATATGACGAAAAAGCAATTTTAAACTCACCAGACACTTCATTTTATTTTTTCATTCTTTATATCAAACAAAACCAATTTAAATGTCATTTATCTTAATTTAAATGTTTTTTTTTTTTCTGTGTGCTTGCTAAGCCTTTGTAAGATCCAAGGAAAGAAATAAAGATTGACTCACCAACAATCGCAGGTGTACTTTTGAAGAGGCGAATATCTAAGGTGGACTTCTGACACTATATCATCGTTCCATCAAATTACATCTGTCAGGCAGAACCCAACCCATCTCTGCCTTCATGGGTGGTTATACTTCCTCACAGAGGGAAGGTAAAAATGTCAGGCTTGTCTAAAACAGTCTGCCTTCAGTGAGTCCGATCGATGGTAACAGGATATTTTGGTTTCATGAGGGTGGTTTACGGTTATTGGGATTTTGTTAACTTGAGCCAGGTTTATTTACTGTTATTGCATTCACTTCTATCACTCTACATTATTTAGTTTTGCTAAAAGCAAGTAGGATTACTGAGGGGACAAGAAAACAACATGTGCAGGATGTAGATAAAAGAATTATACAAAGAAACAAATAAGGAGTCAGTGCAAACATTATATGGAACAAAAAAGCGCTTTGAGGGAGAAAAAAACTTGAAATTTGATGTTGAATGATATGAATCAACAAACTTGTTGTTGACTGTTCCTGCAGAAATGAAGCTCCGTATGTGATACAGTTGAGATGTGCAGTTCAGTGAACCTGCTTGATTACTGAAGGGAAACCAAGGACATCAGACTCAAGTTACCTTTCCTTTCATTTTTTTTTTAACTGGATAATTCTTGCTGGATAATCTTCCATCCAATATGAATAAAAAATACAAATAAGTTGGTAAAATTAGGTGTAATAAACCCCAGTTTGTTCAATTTGTGCAATCAGCTGTATTACGTGGCAGATAAAACTGTTTCACGTGGCAGTATGAGAGTTGCTGGATAAGAAAAGCTTGGTTCAGCCAGTGATATTTCCCTCAGAAGCTCTTTGGCATGACACTTGTTGATGTCTGAAAGACTGATCCTCCAGGGAAGCCCATCTCCGCTGCTTTTCTGTATGATTGTTCCTTTCATTTCACCAGTCTTCTTTCATCCGTGCTACTGAAGGAAAACTCTGAGCACCCCTTCAAGTGCCAGTAGAGTTATGGCCAGGATTGTCCCCAGATTATTTTTCACATTGTGTCCGCCCATAAACTAATGGCATTTGCACAGACCATGTTAAGCTGGAGCAGGCACTGTAAACGATCCTGGACATTAAACTTTTACCCTTCGCGTGCAGCTTCTCTTGGTTCCATTATTGGCTATTTTCAGTTTTCTCTCTGCAAGGTCTAGCTGAGGTGAAGGGCAGGATCACCTCCCATTAGCACCATAGTAAGCTGCACTGGTGTTCTCAACCCTATCTTGTTGTTCTCCTCGTGGAGGTTGCTCCTTTTTTAGTGTCATCTCTGCTGGCAGCTAGCAACCTCCTGCCCCTTGCTCTGAGCACTGTGAGATCCCGCTGCTCACACCAACTGTTGGGGGACCCGCCTGCTGAGAGAACAGTGAAGCAGCAATATACGACTCCAGATCTTTTTTTTTTTTTTTTTTAAAACACATTTCCTCTTTATTTGTTCATCTATTTGTTTATTTATATACTTAATTACTAACCGGACAATGGTTTTGTGTTTTCTGCTTGTATGCATTTGGCAGCTGAAATGTGAATACATTAAAAAAGGAATTGACAAACCCAGGCCTCTGGTAGAATATATGATATAAGGGGCTCACTGAGAACAAATACTGCTTTACACACAAAAAAGACTTTTAGCTAGTAAATAAGTAGGGCACCATCAGCTGCAATTTGATTCATATTCGTCTTTCCTGTAAAATGCATACCTGAACTCTGTTTGAAGTACTTGTCTTAATTAATCTCAATTTGTAATTTGTCCACTGTATGTACACCTATTGAAGTAAATGGAGTAATACTGCATTTGCCATTGCTGTTTTCCCTGTTCTTCTTTTCGCTTTAAGAATCTCTTCAGTGGGCATGAGGCATCCTATAAAGTAGTGTTCTTTTGGCATTGTCAATGAATCCCTGGAAGTATAAGTTTTCAAATGTAAGAAAAATCTATGCAAACCCACCTGGGCTGTATTGTGTTATAACACCTTGAAGATTTTCAAATACTGTACATATCAAACAGAGAAAGACTGGGTTTGTATTGAATACTTTTTAGTAGCAAGTCCAGTAAAAAATAGGTAGCCTTATGATAACAATTTTGTTTTCTGCAAATATGTTTACCTGATGCTTTTCTCCAAAGTATCTTCTAATGTACAAGGTACTTACAATTATTTACCTATTTATATCACTAGGTAATTTTACTGGAATAATTTAGAGTTAAGTACTTTGCTTAAAGGTACTACATCCAAAGTTGGGAGTCAAACCTGGGGGTCCAAAGGCAGTAGCTCTAACCACTACAATACCAGCAGCACCATGCATTGCCCCAAACACAAGGCTGAACAAACAATAAGTAGAATTATTTCTAAGTGGCAAATGCATTTTTACTTTTTCACTTAAATGTTTACGTATGAGAAGAAAAAAAGAATAAAAACTGCATATGCATCAAAACATGAACCTTTACAGACACTGGGATGACTGTTTATGCACACTGTTTAGATCTCAGTTGGAAAAAGGCTTCAATTAATTAGTTTACACTGCAAAGCAAACTATACAGATTATGAAGCAAGAAGTTACCTTTAATTAGGAACGAATAAGTTTCTAGTATAATTGATGGGTTTATGTTCTGTAATTTCTGAACAAGCTAAACAGATGTTATTCTTTGATTTCCTTTTCTATTGTCACCTGTAGCCAAGGCACAGTCAAGTGGAGGTAATCTCTATTTAAGCATTAACAGAAGGGGAATTACAACCCAGTTTCTGTGTATCAGCACTACAGCCTGTATACTGTATGTCTATGTCTAGTGTGCTGGAAATTCAACACAATGCCCCAGTTGTTTTGGAGTACATCTTGTTTTGAAGCAAGCATGTTTAAATTTAGCACCTTGGTTTCCAAGAATTCAGCAACTGTGATGTGTTACTGTGGTCTCCTTTCCAGATCCCAAAATCTGAGCCTTCACAGAACCAAAAAAACCAAATGAATAGTTTATTGTACTGCATAATATTATTTGCATACATGTTTAAAAAAACAATGCTAACTGTTTCTGCCTTGCCCATAATAATGTGAAGTCATTCTTCTGCTATATCTTGATTTGGCATCTAACAACACATCAGGCTTTTCAGCAAAAAATTACATTTTTTGATTCCTGTTTTTAAAAGCTTTTCCCCCTCACCCTTCAGGTACATTTTATAATTCTTTTGGGATTTTTTTTTTTTTATTTCAATGCTTTGCTCTTGGGGGGGCACAGTGGCGCAGTGGGTTGGACCGGGTCCTGCTCTTCAGTGGGTCTGGGGTTTGAGTCCCGCTTGGGTCGCCTTGCAACGGACTGGTGTCCTGTCCTGGGTGCATCCCCTCCCCCTCCAGCCTTATGCCCTGTGTTACCGGGTAGGCTCCGGTTCCCCGTGACCCCGTATGGGACGAGCGGTTCTGAAAATGTGTGTGTGTGTGTGTGTGTGTGTGCTTTGCTCTTTTCAGATGTTTATGTGTAGAAAGGTGATACAGGCAAGGACGTGTTGGATTATTTAGGGAAAAAAAAGTAGGCAGTTCAGCTGTGCATGTGGAGGAGGGCTCTGAAGTGCTATGCCCGTAAAAGCATTCAGGGTGCATACATTTTGCTTTTGTCTGACTTTCACTGAAGCCTCAGTGCTGTCCTTTGAATCCCATCAAAGGCGAATAGATTACGAAATTACACTGCCATGCAAAAGATGACATTCCAATCTTCAGATCATTCCTATAGGGCTCACCGTAACGGAAAATAAAAAATAAATCTGAAGAAAACCAATTCCAGTCAATACAGCAAAAGCCCTCAAGCTGGGTTCATGTAGAATAGATTTCCTCCTTGACAAGGACAGTTGATCTGTGCTTCCTGAGGGGAGAAGCTGTGTGGTCAGCGGGCATCTCAGAACGTGTAGTATACTTTTTCCTGCCTTCACCTGACACTGGTATGCTACCTGTCAAGAGATGTGGAAAAGAACATGTTTCTCATCATACCCCTCCACCTTTCCTGCAGCATCTCCCACAGCCTGATATGTTTGAGATCTTCAAGAATCAACCAGTGTTCCCAAATGCCAGCTGACTTGTAATTCTGTAGGAGAATGGGCTATTGCAGGGAATGGACTGTGATGAAACTGTGATGTCGTCGAGGAGCAACGTGCCAACGCTTCTTCTCCTGAGTAATTAGCTCTTATCTAAGAACAGCGGCCTCTTTGTTTTGTGCCAACTGTTGAGCTGTTGATATAAATACAGATGGGAGCCCTTAATTTGGTGATGCTAATGCAGGTGTGCATCCTTGTGCAAAGCACTTCAAATGGCTTAATATGCCTGCTAGAGCTTATTAACCAAGGGTCTGAACAAAACCAATTAATGAAATTAGGGTTTGATGCTTATGAAATAGAGCGTTAATTTACACGCCATGACGATAACAATGGTGTATTATGTTACTGTGAACATAAAAAAAAAAGAAAATTACTGATTGCCTTGTCTTTGATACTCTCTTTAAACAATGATTTTTTTTCTTTATGTGTGTGTCCAACAGTGGACATGTTTATACCTTTGCTCTTACCTCACTTTATCTGTATCTGTTATCAAGGGTGCCTGTACAGTAATATGATCTATAAATTGATGTGAAAACTGTGACAAAATGTGAGAACATAAATGATGGGTGCCTCAGCTGTAAGGTGTTTCCATATTATTTTTATATTATTGTTTTGTTTTCTTCAGCAATGTGTTTATGTAGAGGCTCAGACTGAAGGCAATCTTTCATCTTCTCATCAGAATGTACCCTTAGTTCTTCTCTCAGAAGCAATTGTAAGCAACCTCTGTTTAACATTCTTGTTTGTTACTACCTGCCAGTTCAGTCACACCAACTCGATGTGCTGTGTCTGCCTTATTTGGATTCTGCCTCATATGGATGCATCATTATACTAAGCATAGCACATTTTACCCACCAAAAGCTACCCAGCTAGATAGAACTAAACACCTGAGCAGCCAGGGGGCAGCAGTACTGTCTTACGGTGCAGGTATTACTTTGTGGCTTTGCTCTTTCAGACTTTAGGCAGACACTGCATTTCTTCTGTCTTGGTATACATTTGTTGCATGCTGCTCAAGAACCAAGACATCTTCCTGTGTATGATTCACTTGTCTGTGGTTACTCATTTTGTTTTTCTTGGTAGTGATCACCTTTATGGGGGGTGCGGTGGCACAGTGGGTTGGACCACAGTCCTGTTCTCCAGTGGGTCTGGGGTTCAAGTCCCGCTTGGGGTGCCTTGCGACGGACTGGCGTCCCGTCCTGGGTGTGTCCCCTCCCCCTCCAGCCTTACGCCCTGTGTTGCCGGGTAGGCTCCGGTTCCCCGTGACCCCATATGGGACAAGCGGTTCTGAAAATGTGTGTGTGTGATCACCTTTATATCTCTCTGGTGAAAAGTCTCTTGCCTATCCTTCACCATGGATCATGTGTCTTCCCTCTGTATGTCTGCTTGCCTACTTCATATTGGTTTATGTCTTGTTCTGTTGGCTTGATTTTGTTCATCACTCATGTTTTTATATAATACAAAAAGTGCATTACTTCAATAGAAGCACTATATATTAAAAAGTATACATTACACAAGTATGTGCACATAGACTTTTTCATCATTAAACAAATTGTTCTTAAAAATATTAAACATAACAGACACATACAGGTTTATCAAGAACTTACAAGATTAGGGGAGAAGTGAATCAGAAAGAGGTGAGTTTTGAGACCCTTCTTAAATATAAAGAGAAATTCAGCAGTTCTGAGTGAGGGGGGGGGGGGGGTCATTCCAGCATATTGGAACCAGGAACAAAGACCTTAATGATTCTGGACCTCTTCGGCGTGTGACAACCAAGCAGGCAGAGGTGCATAGCAGTCTGTTTGGGATGTAGTGATTGATCAGGTCTTTTAGATAAAGGAGAGCAGATCCACTGAGGGTTTTGCAATTTTATATATTATATATTTATAGTATATGTATATATATGTATTACATGTCTATAAAATTATATACAGTATATATGTGTAATATACAAATGTCCCGAAAAAGCTTTCAGACCCTTAAGAAAATTATATTTTGAAATCTGTGAATATGTATGGTGGATCCCTAGTATTGCACACTGGATCAGGCCACTCAACTAATTTGGTAATTTTGTGCATCTAACTTAAAGGTTGCCTCAGTGAAAGAGTCTAAATATTTACAAATCAGAATATTGTATTTTTTTTTCAGTTGTGATGGAAAACACTTGCTGACTTTATTTTTGACTAGTTTTATTTTGAATTTTAATATCACATGGAAAGAAATAATGATATAAGAAATGGTGAAGCATTTCAAGTTATTCAGTAAAATTTGTGAATTTATTAAGGGTCTGAATACTTTTGCAAGACACTGTCTATATAGATGGTCATTGGGGCATATTTCATTATTCAGCTTGTATTCAACTGAATTGAATTCATCTTGGTGTAAGCAAAAACCATAAACAATTTCCTGCTGCAGTTGTCTGCAATTCAAGAGATACCACAGTGTGTTTTGTGTCACATGTGTGGCATGAAATAATTTCTAAACATTTTGATTTGCTTCCTGTAAAAGTTGGTGGCTTCTTGCATTCCTGCTATAAATGATGCCTTGTGAGAGGAAATGTCACGCTTCCCTCCTAATTGCTAAAATGCCTTTAGCAGCAAAAACACTTCTGAGACTTCCTAGCCGTCACATGCACAAATATTAATTCCACTCTTGGCAGCAGTGGGTTGCAAAATGTTGCCACCTTAGATGCCTCCTGGTTTCACATCCAGGTAGGGGGTGGGGGTTGGCATATGCCGTCCTTCCCTCTTGTTTATGCAAATGCGGCTCTGAATGTCACAGCTCTTTGCCTTGGTAGTTTGTCAGGTGTCATTGCTTTCGGAACACCCCCTGCTACTCATGCAATGCACAATGGACTCCCACATTCATACAGGCACCTCCAAAAAAGCATAATTCCCTTCAGTGTAATCTGTAATTATACATCTATAATCACCGAGAGACGTAACGACACATTTTCTGTCTTTTTTCTGCTTCCTTCCAAAAGCTGAAAGGAGAAAACTTTTTTTAATTGGCTTCTTTGCTTAGTCCTGTTTCTGCTGTTCTTTCAAGAGTCCTATCTCTCCCCCCTCCTTTTCCAACCCTAATGCCTGTGTTGTGACGCAACAAAGACATAATAATCTCACTCGTATTCAGCCTTTGAATCTGCGTGCCGATGGGCTTGAGTGTGGAGCGTGCCTGTCATGAGAATGCAATTGAGAGGGCTCTCGGGCAGCCTGAGGACTCTGGATCCATGTACACCACTGTTGTGGAATTAGCAATGAGGCGTCAGTGTCAGACCTGACTGTTGGCCTGCCAGGGGCCTGTGGGGCTTCTTGGGCCCAATCAGGGCCAACACACTGAAAGTCCCAAGTGGTTTGTCAAACAAAAAAGACCCCCCCGACCCTCCACCCCATACACAGATTTATTAAAGCACTTCTAGCCCAGACTGGAGTTGTGGGGAAACATACCTGACTCTAAACAAATCATATGTATTTCATTTAAGATGCACTGTGGTTAAGGTCAGTGTTGTGGGATATAAAAGCAGCAGTGATTTGAAAATTAATCTGGCAGCTTTGATTATACACTTCCAGAGCACATAAACTGTATTCATTATTCCTCTGTACAATTCCAGATCGGCATGTTATTTCGATGAATTTATCTTGTCACACCTCAGCTGTCTGATTGTTTAGCTTTTAAATGTCATGTATGTTTATTTAGCAGTTTCTTATCTCTATGCCTCGGTTTTCCTCAGAAAGGGAAAAAAATAAATACATTTTTGTAATGCAACACAACAAATATTTGAAACACAAGCTGTTATAAATTTTACAAGACAGTGATTATGCAATTTATAAGAAGAAATGCAAACAAAAAGTTTATATACTTCTGAGTTTACAATGACCTTCAGTTGTTTTGTTCATTACAGTAAAATTTTAATCCTTGTGTTTAATATCGCTTAAACAGACTATTAAGGTGAATGTCTATTTTAGCGTTGTAAAGCTTGAGGAGGTGGCTCATACAAATTCCATATATCTTACATTTTAAAGGCATTTAGCTTTTAACATTTTAAATACAGTATTTATTCATTATTAATGATTAAAAGGAATTGTCTTCTAAAGCTAATGAATTTCTAAAGAATTCCATCAATTTTCTGACTGAAGAAGCTGAAACTGGAAGAGAACAACACAGCCCTTTTGTCAATGGATACTGAATTTGGACTGATTATTAAAGCCAAAATCTTCATATGTGAACAATTAGGAAAAAGGTACATGATTCAGTCAAAGCACAACCCCAATTAGTTTAAAATGGCTAGTCTCATCTAGGTCCCCATAGAAACATAAATTGGGTCTTTGGCTTTGGTTTCAAACAAGCTGATCTGATTTTACAGAGCTGGCCACTATGTGTATTTGAAGATGAAATTAAACAGGAACTGAATACAGACTAACTGGCATTGAATACCAAAGTATATTAAAAATATATACATACATAAAAACTGGGACTGTGGTCTTTGACATTAGGTTGTCTAACTAGTGTTTTTACAGAAATGTATTTTTATGATAATCAAACCAAGAAAAATCCAAAAGTGTATGTAATATTTTTACATATTAAAGGAGTAATTGGGAGGTGCTGTCTGTCCTGGGTAGAATTAGACTGATGTCATAGTATCTACTGAAAATAAGTAACATCTTACATTTTTTTAAATCTGACTGAACCATGTGTCTGAAATCAAAGGTTCTGTCTTAAAATGGTTATCTAAAACACAAACTTTACTGGCATTGGGTATAATAGGAGAAAGTTCTTCTACAGGCAGGTATGTGTTCCGCTTAATGGTGACATATGAACGTGATGATGTTGTCTGTATTATTCCTGAAATTTCTTTTCCACAAGCAGTCACTGCACTGCTCAAGTCACTGTTTCCATTTCCTCTAGGGAGTGTCTTTGCATCTATAATAGGCTTTAGAGTTTGTAGTGAAAAAGAGCCATTGTTCAGAGGAGAAGTAATAACAAGTTCACAGCAGTGTCACTTTCCTGTTTCTCAGATGGCAAATTTCGTTAATGTAACCCTGAAATTAAATTAAAAATGTAATACACTTTTAATATGCTGTTGGATTTAAAGGCCAAATTACTTCTGCACTTTGATTGAATTGCTTCTCAATTAGCAATAATTTTTCACAGTTTTTTTTTTTCTCCCAAGCAATAGAAGTGCCTGTGTTTACAGATTCAGAGATAATTGCAACGGTTGGAGCTGCAAAGTATTTTGCTGAACACATGTGTTTCTTTGTTTATGCCTTAAAGAAAACCCATAATTACAAATAATTATGTTCAAGAAACATCGTTAGGGGGCTTTGAAAAGTGAACTGATGCAGCATCAGTTGCATTAAATATTTATTTTGATTATGATATAATTAGAACGGCTCTATCCTTGATCTTTCTGAGTCAATGATTAATTTATGAATAGTAAGATGACCTCTGAAATATTATCAATTTTTTGTGATTATGGTGCTGATACACTACCTATTCTCTAAATTTTCAAAGACAGAAAGGAAAGGGAGGTTTTAATCAACAGAGCACATTTTACATGTGTTTTTGTATGAACATTTGAAGGAAAAATACACTTCCTAGTCCTTTTTACAGAAATTTGAATAATTCTAGCAGTATTATGTATTCAGCATTTTCTAAATGTACTTTGTCATCAGATTTCAGTTATGGTTCATTTGCCCACAGTGAACTCTGTTGTCACCTTCCCCTTGAAATCAGAATTTTTAGCTGACAAATCAGTTGTTTTTCTTTATGGTGCCACACCTCCCACAATGGTGCAAAATACTGGAGGCTACAGCAATGTCCCATTTTAGACAAGAAAAAAAAAAGTCTTTGTGGCCACTATCTAATCAACCTTTAGAATGGTGAAGGGAACCATTCTGATATCAGGCCTTTGATGGAAGATCTCCTGCTCATTTGGAGGTAACTTATGGAAAGTCAGCTGGGGGCATCCCAACTCCACAAGCTGGCATGAGGTGAGGTATTGCTATTAGGGGATAACTGTCCTGTCGTTATCTGACACCCCCCATGGCACTCCTCACTCTTTAGATTGCTTGTGAGATTGCTCCTAGCTAGGGCTGTAATAAGCACTCAACCTACACCTCCATTTCTGACAGCTGTGGACCACATTGTAAATGACATTTCCGTCATCTTCCATGCCCTAGCCTAGGAGAAATACTTGTGACTGCTCGGTAGTGTATGCCATTAATATTTGCACATAGCACATCACATAAGCAGAACATATAGAACAAGTAGTTCAGCAGGAAGCATGCTACTAGGACAAAGGCTAGTCCCAGTAAGAGGCCTTCTGTTCAAACTTAGAGTTAGTTTCAAAACTAGATATCCTATTGTTATAAACAAATTTAACATTTTAAATCGAAAAATCTTTTTTAAAGCATATTGCTTTCTATGAAATTGTCTGATAACCATTGTGATGGGTTCTTTATTCTAGAAAGAAAGCTAAATTACTCCAATTCAACCGGCCTTCTTTTACTGTCACTACTACTCCTCTCACAGTTAATTAAAACTGAATGTGATTCACAAGGCACACATTTTAGCTGTTTTTGATCATCTCTGTGTCCTGTGAGCAATTATCTGCACCCGATGAGAGAACCGATACTGCAGCTTATTGTCTGCAGAGGGGATAAGACTTTCCATCAAAGAAACTGCTGAGGTCTTTTATTTTTCTTATTCTCATTCCCATAGTTGAGCTTGATTGTATAAATCCCTATCGCTCTCACAGTATGTTGAACAGGAACTCAACGGTGACAAAGGAACAGCCGAGGCATCATCAGAGAGGAAAGGAGAAATGGGGAAAAATACTGAAGATATCCGAGGGACTGATCTGTCATCTTCCTCTGTGCACTATGGTCCTTGATATTCATGTCTTAGAGCCTTAAGCTAGATGATGCGAGGCATGTGAAATTTGTGTTGTAAAATGCAAATGCCAAATGTGGCCTTGAATGGGCAGCAGGGATGGAAGTTGTTGCAAGAGTCTCTGGCGTTGATTGCCTGTAGGCTACATGCTGCTCAAGAACAGGTGTAAGATTTTCCTTTAAAATGATCCTCTGGGTGAGTTGTGATTACAAGTACAAAAAATGCTTTCCATTCCAGTTAGATAGTTAAAGAGTGGAGAGCAATTAGGATATATTACAGTATACGGTAGATTAAAAAATAAAATAAGGATTTAAAAACATTTTTTAAATGTTTAATTGCTTCTATTTTCATCAGCATTATTAAAGTCCTGTTGTATAATGCCTGAGGGGGTGCGGTGGCGCAGTGGGTTGGACCACAGTCCTGCTGTCCGGTGGGTCTGGGGTTCGAGTCCCGCTTGGGGTACCTTGCGACGGACTGGCGTCCCGTCCTGGGTGTGTCCCCTCCCCCTCCGGCCTTACGCCCTGTGTTGCCGGGTAGGCTCCGGTTCCCCGTGACCCCATATGGGACAAGCGGCTCTGAAGATGTGTGTGTGTGTGTGTGTGTATAATGCCTTGAGAGTGCAGACCAGTTCTGCATTATGAAAGGAAGATGTGTGATCAGGCTTTTCACTGGCCTTTGCTGGGAAAAACAAGAATTTAAATGTCAGAAATTTATGAAAAATAATATAAGTTCATACCATACACTAGCTTTGTTTCTACTGGCAAGCCTCATGGGCGAAACTGGTTCCCAGAGTAGGCTACATCCTAGTCTGCCAATGCTTTATTGGCTGAAAGTTTCTGAATGTCCACCCATGCTTTGTTCACCTTCACAAATTGTAGCTTACTTGAAACAATCTGCTTTTCATAGCAGATACTAATATGTTTAATATTAGTCTCTGATTTAAGTGACTGATTTAATATGTTTTATGGGCCCTTTTGTCTCAGAAAGGTATTTCCTATATAGTACTAGAGCCATACAGCTAATTAAAATAATTCATAATGGTTTTCAGCTTTGGAATTCTTCAGGTTGATGAACATGTGTGAGCTCCCAAAACTACAAACCATGGTGTGCCATTAGCTTTCCACCACTCCAGGTACTCTTTGAGTATGGCCGCAAAGCCACATTAGTAGACAAACTGGTTGACTGGCTAACTGCTTATGTAATACATTGCATCTCCATGTAATGCTCTTTGCTACTCTTGCTCTCACCACGTTTCCATGTGACCCTATCTGTTAAGGACCCTGGTATTGATTTGTAGACTGCTATATAAAAAGCACTACAACAAATTGAATAAAGGATCTCCGTATCATTATTGACCTGGGTCGGGTAATCATGCCCTATAGGGTCAGCCACTTTTTGTTGTGTATAACATCTAATTTTATTAATTGAAGGATCCAGCCACTTTCCAGTTGGCAGGTCATTTCGCTGGCAAAAGCCAGGTGTTGGTAATTTCTGTTTGGGCAATAACATTAATTAATCAATTGATAGCTGGGACACAGTAGTATGTTTGTAGGAGATGTTGCTCATGCTACTGATTATGTCAAGAGTTTCCTGAATGCACCTTTGCTAAAAAATACCAGTACAAATATAGCCCTCAGTGGCTTTGGATCCCAAGAGACAGTATATCTGGCAAGATATGCAAACTGTTTCAAAACTCCCTGTGCCCAAATTACTCCAAACTGCATGGTATTGTCTTCAGGCTCTATGTGTGAGGAAAGGGAGGAGAAAGACACAGCAGGTGATCGTTTACATACATGTACATGTTGTAATTTGGCCGTGTGATTCAATTGGAGAAGGTACAGGAGAAGGAGCAGGGCCAGTCAACATTGCCCAAGAACATGCAGCAATAGTGTCCACGCAAGTATTAACTCAATTTGGAAAAGAGAAATAAAACCTATGAATTTGCTGTACTTGTGCCATCACACTTAGTTAAGACCATGGTAAGGTCCAGGGTATAGCTCTTATAACTGCCTTGCTGCCACTGCCAGGGAACTCATTTGTCAACCTGCAGCTGCCTGGGTGAATGACAATGACACTTCGCTCGGGGTTGCAGTCTCCCCCCCACAAAAAATAAATAAACTTATAACTAAATATAAATGTGTGGTTTAAATATGACAAAAATTAGCACTGTCAGCACTCATGTACCTGTTTATTGTTCATCAATGTGTTAATCAATGTTGGGGTCAGGGTGGGGATGTATAATATATGTTGCTGATAAAACCATCAATCTCAGTCATTGTCTCCCTGGCAAGCAGCAGGCAGAGTCTCCATCATCGGCATACAGGCAGCAACCGTGTGATGATGAAATGGACATAAGAACAAACCTGTGACTTACAATTACTTAATGTCCAGTGCCTGAATCCCGATCAATGCTAAAAATTCACAAGATATATTTGTCATGAAAAATTATTCCAGCATTGTTATATATCTTTTCCTCCTTTTTACTTCTTGTTGTAATATTTCAGGTATCTCAGCGTGAGAAAAAACTTTTCTGAAATGATGGATAAACATTATTCTGGATTGATTGAAAATGAATGTAGCACTTGATTTGAAACTATTTTTGATAGTACGCTTTGCCTCCAGCAGAGTTACAGTCAGTGTCTGACATAGCTAAAGCACCATTAATAATAATTTATATCCATAGCAGGTATTCTGATTGTATGTACCTGCTATATGTTACCAAGTTTATGTCCATCCTTGGAAAAGCAGATTAAACAAGAGTAATTTTGATATGACTTTATGTTATCATCAACTATTGTCAGCTATATGAGGAAAATATTCCTCAAACAACTATACTGTTTAGCCTTGCTTGACATTCAAGTTGAGATAAACATTTCATTCTAGAATGCTGTTAATGGTCCACAACTATTCAGTGCTTATAAATAATGTATTGGGTCATACGACATGCTGGGCAGTGGCATAATCTCAGCTGTTCTGTAAAGAATCATTATTAATGCTGTTCATGTTGGTAGGGTATTTTTATGTTAAGTGTTACTTATGTTGTCTAAGTGAGGCTGTGGATTTGATTAATGGAGATGGCTTTCCATGCAATTGTTTCTTCCTGTATATCTGTCCTCACCCCAATACCCAGTCACTTGTAGATGAGGTAGTTTTTCACAGTTCAAGAATGTTTATTAAGGTAGAATGATTCCAGTGATGACAATCACATCCGCAGGAAAGAAATCCCTGCAGAGAAGAACAAAAATTTTTAAGAAAGGTGCTGATTATTCCTACCCTCACGTCACACCACCCTGCTGCTTTTGATTAATGCTTCCATACAGCTTGCATCAAAAAGGAACTGAACAACTTTTACTTCTCAACCCATTTTTAAGCCTTTATTTTCGACGTAATGCAGCATGAAGCCATGTTCTTACAAAACCATATGCTAAGTCCAACAGTCTGGCAGGCAATGGGCTTGGTTTGTGCATGAATGAACAAGCTCTCTTACTACTCGTCAAAGTAAACAGATAAACAGCAGTCATTTGCAATTCTGCAGCTGCCTAGAAATCATTATTGTGCTCAGACTTCTGTCAATACTTTTAACATTAGCTTTACAACACATTTTTCCTGATTATACTTTTATTATGCCACACAGTAGTGTACACACACACACACACACACACACACACACACACACACACACACACACACAGAAACCGCTTGTCCCAAGCAGGGTCACGGCAAACCAGAGCCAAACCCGGCAACACATGGTGTGGGGCTGGAGGGAAAGGGGACACACCCAGGACGGAATGCCAGTGTGTTGCAAGGCACCCCAAGCAGGACTTGAACCCCAGACCCAACAGAGAGCAGGTACAGGCCAATCCTGCTGTGCCACTGCAGCCACCTACACAGTAGAATCATAATTTAAAAAAAAAAAAAAACTTAAAAATTTTAAAATTTTTTTATCCAATCTCTGTTCATGTTAGGGGGGTGCGGTGGTGCAGTGGGTTGGACCGGGTCCTGCTCTTCAGTGGGTCTGGAGTTTGAGTCCTGCTTGGGATGCCTTGCGACAGACTGGTGTCCTGTCCTGGGTGCGTCCCCTCCCTCTCCAGCCTTATGCCCTGTGTTGCCAAGTTAGGCTTTAACTCCCTGTGACCCCAAATGGGGCAAGCGGTTCAGACTGTGTGTGTGTGTGTATGTGTGTGTGTATTTGTGTGTGTGTGTGTGTGTGTGTGTGTGTGTTTATGTTTACATTTAACAATGCTTATCTGATGTTCAAAAAGTTTGCACTGAGTTTGGATAGCCTACTTTAAAAACTGGGAAAATGTTCTTTGTAGCCAATACACAATTGGTGGAACACTAAAAAACATATTTAGCGTTTCAGCCTGGTTTTTTCCTCCTTTACCTCAGAAGATGGGAAGCAGTCCTTTTTGGCATTCACAGATCATGCAAATCTCTGGCAGCTGTCGTGGACAGTTAAATAATTAAGGCAAGTTTAATTGATGCACAAGCGGAACAAAGACTCATTTCATGCCTTCTTCGCTGAAAAGCAGAAAAAGGAAAAGCCTTTGACCGGTCCCCAAGAAACATGAGTGTAGCGTGATGGGACAAAGATTTTCAGGGTGTTGGGGTGGTGGTGGTGTTTCTCTGTTATTGGAGTTGCAGATGAAACGAAACCATCCCTGTTGAGGCTTCATTTTTTTTGGATAGCGCACGCAAGTTTTTCGATTGGCCATCTGTGCGCCATCTCATCACAGATCACACATGCAGCCGTGGCTGAGCACTTGCAAAGTGCCCGTCAGGTACATCAAGAAACCGATGCTAGTTGTTGTTACAGTAAGCACTCAAGCAGAGGAAAAAAGTTGGTTTCAGCAATGTGCAACAGATGCAGCTGTGGGAGCTCTGTGTTTTACCTTGGGAGGTTTTCCCATGTTGCATCTTCTTTCTTTCAGTAAATAATCAAAGATTATTAAGCTGAGTAGAACAATTAAGTGGCTGAGAGAGACGTGATTGTTCCTGCTGTCCTTTTGTGTGTATGCTTACATTATCAAACTTCTCTGAAGGAATGCATTGTAAAATGTGTGGTATTAAAAAAAAACAAACACCGCAAAAAAAAAAAAAAAAATCATGCTGCAAGTAACCTGAAATGTACTTAAGACTCTAAAATAAAAAGCTTTTTTTATTATACGCAGGTAGAACTGGCACAAAACAGTTGTAAAGCAATGCAGATGATATCCACTTTGAACGCATTCCAAAGGGCAAAAGCACCCAATACGTTTAGTCTCATTACTGTTATTGGGTTTCAGATTTCTTGCCTCCTTTTCCAAACCATCTGCTAGCATTCGGCTAGAGACCATTGAAGACATCAGAGCAAAATCCCAGAGTTTGTGCAGTTGATTGGTCACTTCAACTGCTTTGAAAATGGGCACTTCAAAAAATCTCATAACTCTATGCTGTTGTCCATTCCCCGTTTGCTAGACTAATTACTGTAATGCACATTTCAGCTAATTTGTGATAAAATTCATTTTAGGTTCCAGTTTTGCAGTACCACTTTTCAACAGCACTCAGCAGAAAGTAAAGTTTCATAATCGAGCAGAGACACAAACATATGCAACTTGCTCACACAAAAACTTTGACACTGACAAAAAACCTATGCAGACTTACTGTAAGTCTACAATGAGCACTTAAGCTTGAGAGAGGTACTGTTCTATTTTTCCTCTTGTTTTGCAGTTCTGGCACTTGTACTGGAGATACTCATGATAAACTGCATGCCAAATGCTCTCAGGAGTACTTCTGTTCCTCGTTGTCTGTATTTCAACCAGGAGTAAATTTAAAAGGCAGCAGTGATTTTAACCCCCAAATCAGACTCTTGTAGTCCACTGCCTGCCATGAGCAGGGTGAGAAACTGTGTATATCAATTTTTTTTTGCCCACCCCAGCACTCCAACATTCTACTGTGAGATGATTCCAGTTGATTCCAGTGATTAGGATATACTAAAACCTAAGCTTTTAAGTCCATCACTTACCAAAACTTTCATTATTTCACTTAGTACTTGAACATATATTCTGTCACTAAAATGTCAGAGGCACAATTAGCAGGTCAGCTTGGAGAAAATGCTAAAACCCTTCCTTTCAAAATCTCATCCACATTTCTGGTGAAAGATTATGTGTTGAGTATAATTCAGGTATATCCTTGTATATGCAAAGCTAATTTCATCCTGCAATTACTGTCTAAGAGGATGTTGTGGTGGCACAGCAAGCAGCGCTGCTGCCTCACAGCACCTGCGTGATTTGAGAAAATGTGGGTTTCATCCCTACAAAGCCTGTGTGGAGTTTACATTTTGTCAGTGTGGGTTTCCTCTGGAGGATCTGGTTTCCTCCCAAGGACATGCAGTACTGATGAACTAATCACTGTAACTTTCCCTTAGTGTATGAATGGGTATGTGTGTGGCTTACCCTATAATGGATTGGTGTACCGCTCTCATCCCTATGCCCACTATTTCTGAGATCAGATCTGGTTAATTGCAACCCTGATCAGGGCAGGTGGTTACTAAAAGGCAAATTATTGTTAAAGATATTGGCAAAACTGGACAGAAGCATTGTAACAGGTATGCTCTCATTTTTCTTGCACCAAACGAAGTAGTGAGAAACATGTTTGACCCCATGCCTATGGGCTTGATGACATTGATTATTTGTATAACTCAGCACATTTTGAGCATGTTTGAGCTGGTAGAATATATCTCAGAGGCTGATATTGGCAAGGGCTATCCGATAGCACTGTATTGTTTAACTCCAGAGAACATTAATCATCCAGCATCGCCACTAACAATGTTAAATAAATAGGCTGAAACATTAGTGCCGTGATGTCTCCATTCCATATTGATCTGATGGCATTTTTAAGAACTCATTGACTGAGCTTCTTCTGCAAGAGATTCACATTGAAGTTTGCCTCATTAAGCTCACATACAACTTCTAGAACAACAATGCATGGAACGAAACTATAATTCTTTTTGGCAAAGGTGCTCTGTACACCATCTGCCAAGTGTACATGACAAATTCAGAAGCAATACATTGTCACGACCATGCCCTCACCCTACCAGCACCACCTGGCTCCGATTAAGCACCTGGCTTCAATCGGAGCACCTGGCTACAAAAGACGTCACTTGATCACTCCCCAGTTGCGGAATCTCACTTGGGACAGCTGTCCCCTCTGCGCTCTCTAAACTACCTCGCTTTGCTTTTCCCAAGTCCTGTTCCTCATCGTTCCCTGGTCCTGCTCCACGCCTCTTTCGTAATGACCGCCCACCTTGTCCCCCAGCTACGACTTCAGATCGTTGCCTCTGTTCAGTTCGCCAATCAACCTACCATTCGCCCATCCCTGACCACGAGATTACGTCTACTCCTTTGGTACTGAATAAACGATCCTGCAGTTCCAACAGCCTCTCTATCCTCTGTTCACCATGATATACATAAGCATTCATAAATGCTTTGCATGCTTTGGATTACTTTGGATGCATTTGTCAGTTTGTATTTAAATCACATTACCTTGATACATAATTTACACACCTGTAGAAAAAAATATGTCTGCACATGTCTTCTGCGAGTTATATCAAACCATAAATGTGCATGTCTGCACCTTATCTTAAGGACCTCACACTGTATTTTCACCAACTGAATGTGCATTACCATTACCTCAGAGATTAGTGCCTGGTGTTCCCATGTCCTTAAGTGCATATAAAAAATATTCACCCTGGGACTTATTCACATATTATTGTAATGCATCACGAAACCATCTGATTCGTTAACAAAAAGTACTGTGTAATGTGAAAGGGGGAAAAACACACACTCAATTTATTGAATAAAAAAAGATAATAATTGAATGCATAAGTAATAACAGAGTTATTGAGTAGGACTACCTTTGGCAGTTAGAGCTGTTAGTCTTTTCGGGGAAGTCTGCATATCTTGAGATTGGAATTTGTACCCATTCTTCTTGCCAAATTTGCTCAAAATTCACCAAGTTCGATGAGGACCATTTGTGAACAGCAGTTTTTAAGTCATTCCACAAATGCTCAGTTGGACTGAGGTCTGGGCTTTGACTGCACTGCTCTGGGACATCCACCATTTGGTTTTAAGCCACTCCATTGTCGCTTTTGCTCTATGTTTTGGGACATTTACCAGTTCTTTTGTGGATTTCAATGAGTTTTTCAGCAAACAAGCATCATCAAAGTACGATGCTGCCACCACTATGCTTCACTATAGGAATGCTATTCTCTGGAAGATGTGCTGTGTTAGGTTTGCACCAAGCATAGTGCTTAACATTGAGAGCCATAAGTTCATAGGATCTTCCTTCAAACCTCTCACATGCTTTTAAACAAACTCCAGCCAAGATGTTTGAGCTTTTTTCAAAGCTTTTTTCTCCAGCTGTAGTACTCTAGAGAAAAGTATTTA
Source organism: Scleropages formosus (assembly GCF_900964775.1). NCBI lineage: Eukaryota > Metazoa > Chordata > Actinopteri > Osteoglossiformes > Osteoglossidae > Scleropages > Scleropages formosus. The sequence continues at coordinate 28,786,744 of NC_041806.1, forward strand.
CCCTAAGTTGCTACAGTAAAAATTTCCCAGCTCTGTAAATGGGTAAATTGTTGTTGTTGTTGTTGCTGTTGTTGTTTGGGGCCATTGAGTCAATGTCGACTCATGGCAACTCTATGGATGGTTCTCCTGAAAAGTGTCTGGTTTTCCACCAACTGGCTAAGACTTGAAAGTGGGGCATTCATGGCTGTGGTAATTGTGTTGATCTAAATAATTATAGCAAGCTTAATATTGCAAGTTGCTTTTGAGAAAAGCATCAGCTAAATGAATAAAAATATGTTTACTATGTGGTGTGACACTAGGCTGATTAATATTGAACCTGCATAATCCATCTTTCATTTATACTGTGAACCTGTGTATGATGAAATGACAATAAACAATGTAGCTGAATACTTGATCAAACATCCCACATTACCAATCTCAAAAAAATCTTTATAAATCAAAAGTTCAAACTGTAATTATCTCAGCTAAGATAAAATTAATTTCAGTCTCGCCCTAGTCTTTGACTTTAAAAGTCTGTTGTATTATTTTTATTTATTCATTTATTTTTTTGGACCAGTTTGCCATATGTGCTGCTTGTTTTCTGTTAACATGCTGTGCCCTTGGTGCAACTGTTAATCTGGAAAAGAACTGGGTGTGGTGAGACTATGGTCTGACGTGCTTGCTGACATGTATGGCACGTTCGTATGAACTTTACTTTTATAATCCTCAGGTTATGTTATAGCTTGAAACACAAATATGTAACAGATTGAAGTTCCAGTAGCGACTCCACTGTTGCATTTATGAAGTAAGGCCTTTTAAGGATTATAGTGTAGCGAGTAGAGCTATTGCTTTTAGACCTAAAACATCACAGGTTCAATTCCCACTTATAGCTGTAGTGCACTTGAGCAAGATCCTTATCCTAAAACTGCTCCAGTAAAAATTGCCCAGCTGAATAAAATTGGTAAAAAACTGCAAGTAGCCTTAACATTGTGAGGTGCTTTGGAGAAAAGCATCAGCTAAATGAGTATATATGAAATGCTTTAGTAAAGATATGTAGTTCTTTTAATGCAAAAACATTTAATATCCTTTATACAAGAAGGCTAGGTAAGCCAAAACATTAAATTAGCATTGATGAAAGTGAACAGAATATAAACATATATAAAAGGTGCATAGTTTATGAAGGTGTCACCTCCAAGTCTTTTTCAGGGGCTTTCTTGGAATGTGTTGTCAAGGCAACCACATGGCAAAGTCATTTATAAAAGCTTCCTCTTTCCTGTCACCCATACTTCAAAGACAAACATCCTATATTCTGCAGAGGTAAGGTCTGAGTGCTGAAGGAATCTTTCTCACATATCATCCAACAAAGCTGTGCAGATTTGTTGTTTTGACAGCTAATGCTCTCAGTGCAGGCTTTTCTGCCATATGTGCACTGACCACCAGCAAACATATAATTGCATGGTTGATGAGAAGAGTGTTGTCTCCATTACTCTAGCAATGGTTAAAATGATACACACCATCGCTGAGCAGGTGGCAACTTAATGAGTTCGCTCCCAACTGTGCTGTTCCAGCAGTCAGAGTCGGGGATTCCTGTCGCACCCAGATTATTTTCACTTTGTTCATTTTCATGTGAATTATCGTGACACCATGGGGCATACACAGGCCATCAGCAGTGTTCCTGCCTGTTTTCCACAAAAGACAGACAAACCTATCTGAATGCACCTTCATCTGGACTGCCACACCAAGGTGACTTTAAACTCTCACCTCGGTCATGTGACAGTCCCATGGGAAAGTCGTTTGTCAGGTTATTAGATTTCTGTACAAATTGGTTTGAGCAGGAAATCTTTAAATCAGTCATGCATATATGTATAAAAAGCTGCATGACTGAAGCATCTAGAAACAGGATATTCACATGTGCTAACAGGATGGCAAAGGTCAGAGAAGCTGCTAAGTAGCATGCAGACATCTCAGTAAGTAAATGACAAAAGACTGTTTGCAAAAGCCGAGAAGACCCCAAACAAGAGCCGCTCCTGTATTTAATAAGGGCATGCAGTAACACAAGTTAATACTGCAAAATGAAACATCTTGGAAATATCTTCTAATAATTTATTCGTTTATTGCAATTTCTTTGATCCTTTTCATTGTTTATTTTTGTTACAGGCTGATGACAATATACGTTTACCATAAGCTTTTTTGGTCTAGCAATTAAGTATCAAGTCTGATGAATGCTTAATATAATGAGTACATTATCAGTGCTTTTCAAAATGGATCTTTTGGATTCAAGCTCATCTAGAGAAAACAATAACACAATGTATTACTGTGGCTATTTATGATGATATAGCACTCTAGTTATTTATTGGGAGAGGATATATAACGTTCTGCATAGACACTTGACCTCAAAAGCCAATCTAATTTCTCTCCTTTTGCGGGGGGGGGTTAAAAGAGAATTGCAATTTACATTTTGAGTGTTTTTCTTCACCGCCGTTTCCAGCATTTGATTCTACTGCTCCAAGCTGTCACACAGAAAGCGACCAGAATAGTCAGAGAAAGCCAGAATAATGCCTATAGAAAATGACTTCAGACTGGTTCTGCTTTGAACACTAGTCCAGTATCTTCGCTGGTGTTAGGTTAAAGATATTCTGTGCCATGCCTGTTCGTATTGGAGCTCTTGACATCGCAATTGCCGAGAATCAAATGACTAGCAGTGGGGATCTAATGTACTGTCCAACTGTAGACATAAATCTTGCCCCTTGTCATCGAAAAGAAGTTGTTTTACTCTATGCATAATTTGTTTGTAATCATGACTATAATGACATTTTGCCATTCTGAGTCATAAGATTATAACTGATATCTCATTGAAAGCGTTTGAGGTTATGAACATCTGTTTATATTCATAAGCCTTGCAACACTGGTTTCAGTAGCTGAACTGCATACCTAGATGTCTTTGTTGGTCTTCAGGGCCAGAATAAAAGGGAGCAAAGTTGTAGATTCAACATAACACACTGTAAGCCCTGGAACCACAATCATTGTATGGCAACAGGGATATTGTCCCCCTCTTCTTTAATGCAAAGGTTAGTGTCAATGGGGAAGTATTTGTTCATCACCCTGGGAATATAAGAATTCTAAAATTAAACACAGGAAGTGACTGAGCAGAAAACAAGGCAAAGAGCGATCTGAACTGAAGGGTGACCTGTCCACGTTGATGCAGTGGGTGAGTGGCGCTGTCATGACACGAACACTGGCAAGTAATCTTGTTGCATTTAGAAGCCTGAGCATCTAATTGACAAAGAGTTGATCTGAGGTATGGATGTCAGCTGTGGAGAGATCTATGTCAACATTAAAACCAGCTCCTGACAGTTCATCTTATTTCAGCTTTCCACATCTCTTTGAGCTGAAAGCAACCATATTCAACTTAAACAGCTTCCACTTTAAAAAATTAATGGACAGTGTTGCTTCTGTTGAATTGATTGTGAATGTACAGCTGCCCACAGATCAAATGACTGTTGGATCAGCTTGAATTTTCGTGAGGGTAAAGGAAGGGGTTTAGGGTCCATAAGCTTGTGATTAATTTTTTATTCCTCTGTTGCAGTGTTATCAAGCTCAAGCAGTGGTGGTGTTGGAAACAAAAAGGACTTGTTGATGCAAACAGGTCACTAATTCAGTCCAATTTATGTGACATTCTGGTTTGTGACTGAAATGGGGTGGGGATGGGCCTCTCTCTGGGGTGAAATGTTCTGGTGTGCTGAGAGAGGATAACCTCCAGGGAATTGCAGGAGATTATTGTGCGTTATTTGAAAGCAATGAGCCATGCCCTAGGCCATAATCCCCTGGAATGGTTGCAGTATAATAGCATCAATGTCATTACATTTCAGTTGTGTCAATCCCTTTTTCCTTTTTTTTCTCTTGCCTTACAACATACATTTTGTTTACATTTTCATTTTGTAATCCTCACCTGAATAGATACAACATTCTTGAGGAACTCATCGATTTCTGTTCTTCAACACTGCTTTTTGAAGAGTTGCTAAGGCTCAGTGCTAAAAGGTGAACTTTAGCAGCTGCTTAAAACTTGTAATTCAGTTTGTGACCTGACCTTATATTTTCTGCTGCAGTAATTATCCCTGGGCATTTTGATTGTGTTTATAACCCATATTAATGGGATCTTCTATCACCAAGTGTTTCAGTGAGTGGGGCAGAGAGTGTGGGAGTGCTGGTAAGGGGGTGTGATTGCATAGATGTTTTGTGAGAAGACAGAATGTTATTCTTTTTTCTCCACTGCAGCTCAGTGATAAGTGCCTTTGTAGAATACAAAATTACCACCTCACCAAACGTTATTTAGCATTGCAAGCAAATGTCTAGAACACATTCAAACAGCCTGTGCATGAAAATGTGAACAGAATATTCTATATGCAGCCGTATCTACGCAACCTTGTTTGTGACATACACATACAGGAGACCATGTCTGTGATTCTGGGATATGCCTGTCTCATAGGGACCTATACAAAGATATTTAGTGGAACATGACAGTGAGTACTGATTCCCCTTTCCCCAGCTTTCTACAGGTGATAAGCATTTTCAGATATGGTAAAGTATCTTATTAATCTTGTATACTCACAGCTTTACTGCTCCCATTATCTGCATAATAATATGAGTCTATATAGCAATGAGGCAGTTAAGACATGCTTCTAATTGTGTGTGCATGAGTGTGTATGTGTTTAGGGTGTCAAAATTTTTTTCAAGAAATTATTGGAAGTTTGGTGAATCCTTTTTCAGGCCAAAGCAGCCAAATCAAATTAGCTCTTCACATACAATACATAATATGGTATTATTCATAGCTCATCATCTTTCTCTTAATGTCTTCCATATGCAAATATGACAAGGGGTCCACTCACTTAGTGATGGGCCAAGTATACCATAAGGTGAAATGTTATTGTTCCTTCTTGTTGCTTTAAACTGCACAAATGTACAATATTTATGACTCTTCACTTAGCAACATGTCTTTTCAGTAAGCGAAAACAATATGTTCTAATATATGGTATTCCTGTGCTGTGATATACTGTTTTAATCTTTAATGGTAATCTGAATGAACAGCTGACATTAATGACTATCTTTTTCTTTTCATGTTGAACAGAGTGATGCCATGACGGAACTAATATGCATTGCATTAATTCACTTAACATCTGAGCTGTTTTTATACTATGTTGTATTATGCTATAATAAAGGAATACATTACACACACACACACACGAAGTCTGAAACCGCTTGTCTTGAGTGGAGTTGCAGCAAGCTGGAGCCTAACCCAGCAACACAGGGTGCAGGGCTGGAGGAGGAGAGAACACTTCCCAGACGGGACGCCCCTCTGCTGCAAGGCACCCCAAGCAGGATTCAAACTCCCGCCCCGCCAGAGAGCAGGACCCATCCAAGCCCACTGTGCTACCATACCCCCACACCCCCATAAGAAAACAGGAGGTCACTATTTGCACTACCAATCAGACACACTGGGAGATAATGTATAAAAAAATTAACCACTGCATGCACAACATCTGTATATTCATTGTAACAGGACCACCAACTGCATTGTTTCTTTAAGATATACGTTTATTCTGAACCTGATACCTGCAACACGTGTTTGCCACTGTATAACATCACCATGTCTTTTAATGACACTTTTGGGCACTGAAGAGACCAGTTTGTTAAGTTTAGAATTTTCCCCTATCTTCAAAAAACAATGGTGCTTATTAGGTAAAACATGAAATACCTCATTTTCATACTGCTTTTGCTTGAATACAAATGAAAGTAAATTTACAGGTCAGTTCTTTTTGTTTTTATTAGCATTTTCCATATTGTCCCAACTTATGGCTAATACGGCTAAAGCTGATTCCCGTGCTATAGACGATAATCTTTGTCTAACTTTATAGTTTCTCATTATTTTCAATATCATCTCCAAATTGATTACTGTATGCTTGCAAAATGATTCTCTTCTTCCTTCAAGTGCACATTTACCACCAGACATTGTGAATAAAGAAAAAGGTAAAAAACATGCAAAAAAAAAAGCAATACGTTAATAAGAGGAGATGCGTTCACGGCTCAAAAGACGCAGGAACTGGGAAGATGGAGCTTGCTGCCTTGTCTGATGACGCCAACTTGCACTTAACGTATTTCAGATGTTTTACGCAAGTGCTGTCTGTAAATAATGTATATGCCGGGAATTTTTTTTTTACGTAAGTCAAATTTCCATAAGTAGAGGGTTGTCTGTGTTTAGATAATATTTGATTCTGGGTCTTGTTAGCTATTTTGACAGCCCTCCTACTGTGCGGGCCATGGTGTCCCAGTAGTTTTAAATTTTTTTTATAGGCTTTCCAATGGAACTATTTGTTGTTCCATTAATCCATTTATCAAACATGTGCATTCCCTGGGCTCGTAACAGACACAACACTGTCTTCACATGATTGCATGTGCTGTATGAAGCTTGCCAATAATGCACAGCCAGCATTGTGACAAATCCAGTCTTCAAGAGAGTTCTTTTCCACATGGTTCACAAAGTGGGATTGTAGCTGTAACTGGTGCTTGTGTTGTGTTGTTTGTAGCTGTAATTCATTGCTTATGGATATTTTGCTAGTTGTTCTAGATTCAAAAACCCCTTATGATGAAAAAATCAAGGCGTCCGTTTACCCCGCCCGGTATGGGGTCACCGGGGCCCCACCCTGGAGCCAGGCCTGGGGGGGGGGCTCGCATGCGAGCGCCTGGTGGCCAGGTCTATGCCCACGGGGCCTGGCCGGGCTCAGCCCGAAGCCACAACGTGGAGCCGCTCTTCGGTGGGCTCACCACCTGCCGGAGAAACCGTAAGGGGCCGGTGCATTGTGATTTGGGCGGTGGTCGGGGCCGAGTGCCCGGCCGACCCAAACCTCGGGCGCCAACTCTGGTTTTTGGGACTTGGAATGTCACCTCACTGGCGGGGAAGGAGCCTGAGCTGGTGCGGGAAGTTGAGAGATACCGTCTAGATATAGTCGGACTCACTTCCACTCACAGCTTGGGTTCTGGAACCACTCTCCTCAATCGGGGGTGGACTCTCCACTATTCTGGCGTTGCCCAAGGTGAGAGGCGGCGGGCTGGTGTGGGCTTATTAATAGCCCCCCAGTTCAGCCGCCATGTGTTGGAGTCTACCCCGGTGAATGAGAGGGTCGTCTCCCTACGCCTTCGGGTCAGGGAACGGTCTCTCACTGTCGTTTGTGCTTATGCGCCTAGCGGCAGTGTAGAGTACCCGGCCTTTTTAGAGTCCCTGGGGGGCGTGCTGGAAAGCGCTCCCACTGGGGACTCTGTCGTTCTACTGGGGGACTTTAACGCCCACGTGGGCAGCGACAGTGATACCTGGAGGGGCGTGATTGGGAGGAACGGCCTCCCTGATCTGAACCCGAGCGGTGAGTTGTTATTGGATTTCTGTGCTAGTCGCGGTTTATCCATAACGAACACCATGTTCATGCATAAGGGTGTCCACCAGTGCACTTGGCACCAGGACACCCTAGGTCGGAGGTCGATGATCGACTTTGTAGTCGTTTCTTCTGACCTTCGGCCATATGTCTTGGACACTCGGGTGAAGAGAGGGGCTGAGCTGTCAACTGATCACCACCTGGTGGTGAGTTGGATTCGATGGCGGGGGAAAAAGCTGGACAGACCTGGCAGGCCCAAACGCATAGTGAGGGTCTGTTGGGAACGTTTGGCGGAGGCCCCTGTCAGAGAGGTCTTCAACTCCCACCTCCGACAGAGTTTCAACCAGGTCCCGAGGGAGGTGGGGGACATTGAGTCTGAATGGACTATGTTCCGCTCCTCCATTGTCGGTGCGGCGGTTCGGAGCTGCAGCCATAAGGTTTCCGGTGCCTGTCGCGGCGGCAATCCCCGAACACGGTGGTGGACACCGGAAGTAAGGGATGCCGTCAAGCTGAAGAAGGAGTTCTATCGGGCCTGGCTGGCTCATGGGACTCCTGAAGCAGCTGACAGGTACCGACGGGCCAAACGGAGCGCGGCTCTGGCAGTCGCCGCGGCAAAAACTCGGGCTTGGGAGGAGTTCGGTGAGGCCATGGAGGAAGACTTTCGGTCGGCCTCAAAGAGATTCTGGCAAACCGTCCGGCGACTCAGAGGGGGGAAGCGGTGTTCCACGAACACTGTTTACAGTGGAAGTGGTGCGCTGCTGACCTCAGCTGAGGATGTTCTCGGGCGGTGGAAGGAGTACTTTGAGGATCTCCTCAATCCCTCCGACACGCCTTCCGTAGAGGAAGCTGAGGCTGGGGACTCGGAGGGGGACTCGTCCATTACCCTGGCTGAAGTTGCTGAGGTAGTCAAAAAACTCCTCGGTGGCAAGGCTCCGGGGGTGGATGAGATCCGCCCCGAGTTTCTCAAGTCTCTGGATGTTGTGGGGCTGTCTTGGCTGACACGCCTCTGCAGCATCGCGTGGAGTTCGGGAACGGTGCCTCTGGACTGGCAGACCGGGGTGGTGGTCCCTCTTTTTAAGAAGGGGGACCGGAGATTGTGTTCCAACTACAGGGGGATCACACTCCTTTGCCTCCCTGGGAAAGTCTATGCCAGGGTACTGGAAAGGAGAATCCGACCGATAGTCGAACCTCGGATTCAGGAGGAGCAATGCGGTTTTCGCCCTGGCCGTGGAACACTGGACCAGCTCTATACCCTCACTAGGGTGTTGGAGGGTTCGTGGGAGTTTGCCCAACCAGTCCATATGTGTTTTGTGGACCTGGAGAAGGCATTCGACCGTGTCCCTCGTGGCATCCTGTGGGGGGTGCTTCGGGATTATGGGGTTCGGGGCTCGTTGCTACGGGCTGTTCGTTCCCTGTATGACCGGAGTAGGAGCTTGGTTCGCATTGCCGGCAGTAAGTCAGACCTGTTCCCGGTGCATGTTGGACTCCGCCAGGGCTGCCCTTTGTCACCGATTCTGTTCATTATTTTTATGGACAGAATTTCTAGGCGCAGTCAGGGAACGGAGGGTGTCTGTTTTGGTGGCCGCGAGATCTCGTCTCTGCTTTTTGCGGACGATGTGGTCCTGTTGGCTTCATCAAGTCAAGACTTGCAGCGTGCACTGGGGAGGTTTGCAGCCGAGTGCGAAGCGGCGGGGATGAGAATCAGCACCTCCAAATCTGAGGCCATGGTTCTCAGTCGGAAAAAGGTGGATTGCTCCCTCCGGGTTAGGGGGGAGTTGCTCCCTCAAGTGGAGGAGTTCAAGTATCTTGGGGTCTTGTTCACGAGTGAGGGAAAAATGGAGCGGCAGGTCGACAGACGGATCGGTGCGGCGTCCGCAGTAATGCGGTCATTGTACCAGTCTGTTGTGGTGAAGAGGGAGCTGAGTCGTAAGGCGAAGCTCTCAATTTACCGGTCGATCTACGTTCCTACCCTCACCTATGGTCATGAACTCTGGATCATGACCGAAAGAATGAGATCGCGGATACAAGCGGCAGAAATGAGTTTCCTCCGCAGAGTGGCTGGGCGCACCCTTAGGGATAGGGTGAGGAGCTCAGTCACCCGGGAGGAGCTCGGAGTAGAGCCGCTGCTCCTCCGCATCGAGAGGAGCCAGTTGAGGTGGCTCGGGCATCTGTTCCGGATGCCTCCTGGACGCCTCCCTGGGGAGGTGCTCCGGGCTTGTCCCACTGGGAGGAGGCCTCGGGGCAGACCCAGGACACGTTGGAGAGACTATGTCTCCCGGCTGGCCTGGGAACGCCTTGGGGTTCCCCCAGAGGAACTGGAGGAGGTGTGCGGGGAGAGGGAGGTCTGGAGTACTCTGCTCGGACTGCTGCCCCCGCGACCCGGCCCCGGATAAAAGCGGAGGAAGATGGATGGATGGATGGATGTTCTAGATTTTTATTATCTGTTCTTGTCCTGTGGGAAGCTTGTTGTTCTTGTTGTTTGTAGCTATTGTAATAACCCAAATGAGTACAGAACCGCACTAGAGATAATTCCAAAAGGACTGGGGTTTATAAAGGTTCTAATAAATAAGACGGGCTACTGTCTCACCCACAAGTAACGACATAAACACTTTTAAGAACAAGTATAACAGACCAAGTGTGCACTTCCAACCCAAACAGCTTCTCTCCCAGTTTCTCTCATTCGCTTCCCCTCATGCGAACACCCACATTTCTTACATCACACACATTCTCTCAACCACGCCCTAAGATGAAGAACAGTGAACAACCATAGCTAAATAGGAAATAAATCACATGAATGTAACAACAAACTTATCTAACAATTAAATAAAAAATAAAACCGAAAGGTAATACACTATGATGTTTATAGCTTTAACTTGTTTTCCGTTTAATTCAGGTGTGTATGAGATATTCTGCACTTTCTGTATTCTGCACTTTGACCAAAAGTCAAACTTAAAATTCCTAAAGGTCAACAACAACAAAAATTATTGTTTTGTATCAGACCTTTACAGTGCTTTCCCATTGTTACTATGATTTACTGCTGTGGTGAAGATAGGTGGCATGGTGATGTAGTCACTGCACAGTGCCTGGGAGGTATAGAGAATGTGGGTTTGACCCCTGCTCAGTCTGTGTGCACATTCTTTCTGTCTCCCTGGCATTTGGTTCCTTCCACAGTCCAAAGACATGCATTTTAGGTGGACTGGTGACTTTAAATTGCCCTTAGTGTGTGAATAAGTGTCTGTCTGCATGTGCACGGCTTCACTGAGATGAACAGCTGTCCCATCCAGGGTGTACCTCCCCCCAGCCTTCTGCTCAATGCTTCTGGGATAAGCTCCCAGGTCACCACATCCTTGTTCAGGACAGAACAGTTGTTGATATTGGATGGATGTGGTGAAGACAAAGTGTCATACACAATTAAGTTTAAAATTACTGACAATTAAGGTCCCCCCAAAAATTAATCATTTCAGGCACAGATAATAGGCATACAGCAGTACAATATCCACTGTATTTCCAAAAAGTTTTTTTTTTTTTTTTTTGCTTCATCTTCAAAACTACAAACACACTTATAAAAAATAAAAATAACAGAAACTGCCACTGTTGTTGCCATATTTCTACCTTTGATGTAATCTTTAGTGCAGGTCTTCTACTTTCAGACCCAGCTATAAAATTTGAAACATTTAAAAAATCCAATAAAACCATGGTCAGAAATAATCATTCCAAGTCCAACACCTAAATCAGAGACACCATTATAATCATGAACGACTGAGCCGTGGGATTGCGTGAAACATAATTTTCTGTAATTGTAGCACCATAAATGGATGTTTTATTAGTCTTATAAGTTATTCACAGGGCTTGGGTGATAGCTCCTAGGTATTTCATGATAGTACAGGTACTGTGAATTGTGATGGAAATACATAAGAAAATGAAAAAAGACCATATGGAAGATTTACTCAGTCCCAAGGTACTGAACATTTAGTCTGTGCAAAGAATAATAACTTCATATTTGATATTCACCTTTAAAGTTATTAGTTGTGGCTTTTTGAAGATTTTCTTGTTCTGAAGACAAAGTGCTTAATTATGCATATCTTTGTCTTATTTGCAATGTATTAATTAAACTGTGTATTCGTTTTGTTCATACAATCTTATCATACATAGAAGTTTTTATTCTATCGTGAAGTCTTTCAGGTCTGGATCCTAGTAGGCTCTGTCCCGTCTAGAGACTAAGAGGTTTCATTACATGATTATTCTGAATATTCAGACCTGCATTCAAGCAGTGTTTTTCATTCAAACCATACATTATCTAAAATTGTTTGCCCATCCTCAGGAAATATTACAAGGAACCATGATAAACAAAATGAAAAAAGAAAAAAAACAAGCATTTTTCAAGCAGCATTCCATCTTTTGCAAACACAATGATAAAACTTCAACCACAATGAATATTTTTGCATATTTAGAGGTGCTGGTATGTTGTGTGAGTGACCTGAGAGTGAAACTTGGAAAACAGGGGAAACTGGTGGTAAATCATCTTGACGCAGACAAGGAAGCAGGGAGAATGGTGACAGATCTGATGTCGCTAGTGTGTCATAGTGATGCAAGCAATGTTCAGCCTGGTGTTACAATTATATTAGCTTGTTTCAATTTAGCTAAGGTGCTGACATGCTGGTGTTCTGCCACTGCACCTTTGAATCTTCTGGAGCTATAGGAGCTGTACTTTGCAATGCCAATAAGCATTAAGTATGGAAACACCTCACTGTTTTCCTGGTGTTGCTAGTCTCCTTCCTTCCCAGGCTGAAAACATTATCAAAATGTTAACATTCTTTTCAGAAACCACTGTATCTCTACCCATTTATTGCTTTAAGGAGCAATAAAACGAGGCACTCTCCAGAGAAGGTCAATACTGCAAATAAATAAATAAACAAGCAAGCAGCATTTGTACTTAAATAATTTCCCTATACTTGAACAAGGTTATAGGGGCCACAAAGGTATGACTGTCGTTTATGCCAGACAGTGGGTCCACTGAATGACACCATGCCCAATATATGCCTCCACATTATTTTTGTCATTCATTTGATCTCTGCATTGCAGAAAGCCACTTCCCTGCTGGCAGAAAACAATGACTTTTGCAGCACAGTAATCACAAATTTCCCTTCAGAGAAAGTCGTGCTTCAATTTAACCAGCATGATTTTATTCATAATCTAGGAGCAAGTGAACATTTACAGTCCATTTCATGGTATGTTGACGTTGTACCATATATCATATGTGGTATATTACAGGAACCGGGGGCTCTAACTGTTAACAACAGCAATGAAGTAACATGATCACTAGTGGGTAATTGCTTAATGAGCAGTATGCTTTTACCTGATGCCTTCCTTTTTACCTGACATGTTTCTGTAATCTGTGCAAATTGGGATGTTAGCTCATCCGTTGTTTGTCTGCCTTATTATCTGAGGACACAGATATGTTTATGTTTTTCCAAATACATCTGAGAGTATGTGTATGCTTCTCAAATCTCGTGAGAGGTGCCAGCAGTTTTAGATGAAAAATTATTTGTGTATATCTTTGTGGGATAGCAAAATGACCTCTTATATGTATCTTCTTCATTATACTCAACGCCAGTTTGGCTTTCCTCTCAGTCTTTAGGGACTGAGTACAACTGCTACACAAAATAAAAAAGTCAATATTTCATGACTCACATGCTCTGTCCTAAATAGCTTTAGGTTATTACCTGTACAACACTCAACACAGATATCAAGGCAGCATAATAAGCATGTCCATTTCTACCTTTCACCAGGTCCTGGACATATGATTAACAACCTGGATGTGCTTCCTTTCCTCTGGTAATGTGGAAGTGTATTACGGTGATTTAACGTACCCCCAGCTCAGTGCAATCCCGAGTATCTCTTCATAGATTAGATTTCATCAGTGCATTTCCACACAAACCCACCTTCAGTAAGATTCTGGTGTACTAGAGTTCATGTTCATGGTGTGTTATGTGTTACTCTAAGTTTTTTGAGTAGTTATAACCATTTCTGTTGGTTGTGGTTTGTATCTTTAAGCTGGACAATACTGGGTATATAGACATGCACTAAGAATTTTGCATAGTTCTATGGATTATTTATAATACGTAAAGATTCAATGCATTTTTGTGATGGCATAAAACAGAATTGTTCTTTTCACTTTCCACTGGGATCAATAAGAAATTTCTTGTCATGCCCACATCTGACCGCCCTTCAGCGACACCTGCTGCTGATTAGGAGGAACCAGCATAAAAGGGACGCCCCGGAAGGCTTTCACTGCAGAACTGCCTTCTCCTAGGTTTCTGATCCTTGCTCATCTGACTATGGCTCTTGGCTCTCTGTCATATTCTGTTTGGTCATCACCTGAACTTCACCTGTCCCCTGACCACTTCTACTGTCTAACCCTTTGGCTTAATGAAAGACTTTGGTGAGCAATGCAATTGAGTCCATCGCTTTGTGCAGCCCGGCGTCATGACAGGAGGTTCAGCCTCCCCTTCGGACTCAGCGGAGCTCGCCACCTGCATAATGACTTCGTATTGCAGGATGCCGTACGGGAGCTTCACTGACGCACCCTAGAGAGGCTTTAGGAGAAACTCCAAGCACTGATTTCCACCCTCAAGACCCACGGCCATCTCTGGATCCTGAGGGGAACAGAGGTAGCGTCGCCCACCAAAACACTTCCAGTGACCGCAAATCCCCCCTGATCGGGCCCTTGATCGCCACTCCTGAAAGGTACGATGGGTTGTCAGAGCAATGTTTAGGATTCTTAATGCAGTGTGAGTTGGTGTTCTCCTGCTCCCCACACCTGTAGTCTACAGAGGAATCCAAGATCATGTACCTGGTAGCACTGCTCACAGGTCCAGCACGTGAGTGGGTGACCGAAGGCTGGGGCAGGCATCAGAAGACCACCTACATCGACTTTTGCAAGAAGTTTGAGGCAGTATTCTCTTATCCGCTTGCCTCTCGCATCACCAGTGACCTCCACCTATGACAAGGCAACCAGACTGTGGCCGAGTATGCCTTAGAGTTCCAGATGCTCGCAGAACAAAACGGGTGGAGTGACACTTCCCTCCTGGCCAGCAGCGCTTTTGGAATCAGTCATGCCTCTCCTGCGGCGCTCCTGGCTACTTCCGCACCGCCTGCCTGGTTCAACCTCCCCAAGGAGCCAAGGTGGGTTCCTTGACTCGCCCCGAACAGCTCACAGTTCCCATCCATATAATCTGGGTAGGGTGTCACATGCACACCTCCGCGTTGGTCGACTTGAGGGCAGTCAGTTGTTTAATGGACCTCGAGTATGCATGGCTGCACGACCTCCCGAGACAACGGTGTGACCTCACGTTGCTGATGACTGCCCTGAATGGGCAGCCCCTGGGCTCCAGGGTCGTGGACTCCTGTACCTCAGTTCTCCGAGTCCATGTCAGGGCCTGTCACCAGGAGGACCTAGCATTTTTCCTTATTCAGGCTCCTGACTCTCTGGTCATCCTGAGATTCCCCTGGGTGGTTCGTCACAACCCTGTGTTTAGATGGAACACAGGGGAGCTGGTGTCAAGGGGTGATTGGTGTGTGAGTTCCTACTTACAGCTCCCTTGCATGGCCACATTGGTGGAAGGAGTGGCAGGGGACCCCCAGTCGAAATCCCCAGGAAATGAAGGCCCCCTAGAGGTAGGGAATACCCCCTGTCCTTGCCAGAACAGAAGGCTATGCAGGATTACATCAATGAGGCTCTGGCTGCCGGGATCATCCGGCCCTAAACATCATCCACATCAGCTGGAATCTTTCTTATGGGTAAGAAGGACAGGGGCCTACGCCCCTGCACCAGTTATCAGGGGCTCAATGTCATCACGATCCGATACCCACATCCCTTGCCATTGATCACTGCCGCCCTTGAGCGAATTCATAGTGCAACATGGTTCACAAAGCTAGATCTGCGCAGTGGGTACAACCTCATTCAGGTCTGAGCGGGAGATGGATGGAAGACTGCGTTTAGCACCACCAAGGGACATTATGAATACAGAGTGATGCCATTTAGTCTGTCCAACGCTCCTTCAGTGTTTCAGGCTTTTGTGAACCACGTCCTTGGGGACGCAGGGGGTGCGGTGGCGCAGTGGGTTGGACCGCAGTCCTGCTCTCCGGTGGGTCTGGGGTTCGAGTCCTGCTTGGGGTGCCTTGTGACGGACTGGCGTCCCATCCTGGGTGTGTCCCCTTCCCCCTCCGGCCTTACGCCCTGTGCTGCCGGGTAGGCTCCGGTTCCCCGTGACCCCGTACGGGACAAGCGGTTCTGAAAATGTGTGTGTGTGTGTGTCCTTGGGGACCTCATTGAGTGGTGTGTGTTAGTCTACCTGGGCGACATCCTGGTCTTCTCCGAGACCCAAGAGGAGCATGTCAGCCAGGTACGAGCATTGAGTATTGACTCAACTTCTCCGCAATCGTTTGTATGCTAAGGGGGAGAAATGCCTGTTCCACCAACGCCGAGTGTACTTCCTGGGGTGCATTCTCAGCTAAGAGGAGGTTGTAATGGACCCGCAGATGGTGAGGGCAGTGACCGAATGGCCCTGACCCACCACTGTGAAGGCACTCCAACAGTTTCTGGGGTTCGCAAACTTTTATCGCCAGTTCAGCCGCAGTTTTTGTTTTCTCGCAGCCTCCCTCATGGCGTTCACAGCCACCAAGGACCCATGATTGCCGTGGACAGATGCAGCTGAGAGCGCTCCAGGACTTGAAGGCACCGTTCACATCTACCACAGTTCTCCGGCACCCCAACCCCTCCATGCCGTTCCTGGTCGAAATGAGCTGTACCCCTGCTTATTTCTCACAGAAATTGATCCCTGCTGAGCACAAATATAACATCGGAAACCTAGAACTTCTGGCTATCAAATTGGCACTCAAAAAGTGGAGGCACTGGTTTGAGGGTGCTGTCCACCCTTTCTTAGTCCTGACTGACCACCAGAATCGGGAATACTGGGAATCAGCCTGCAGGCTCAACTCCCGACTGGCTCACTGGGCCTTATTCTTTTCTAGGTTGCGATTCATGGTGTTCTACCGACCGGGATCCAAGAATACCAAAGCAGATGCCCTGTCCCATTTACATGATCCCCAACCTGCTTTGGAGATTCCAGAGTCAATTCTCCACCAGGGGTGCATGGTGACTCCTGTTTGATGGCAGTTCTTCCAGGACCTGCAGATGGCCCAAGCGTCTGAGGTTGCTCTGCCAGAGACACCAGATGGGAAGGAATATGCGTCAACCCGAATGCGATCCACCTTGCTACAATGGGCACATCACTGTCCAACCTCAGGCCATCCCAGAGTCCTGAGGACTCTCTCTTGCAGGGACACTTCTGGTGGCCGTCCATGCCTGACAATGTTTGAGAGTATGTGGAGACCTGTAGCACGTGCACCCAGGCTTGGACCTCCATGCTGAAACCCGCAGGCCTTCTGGAACCCTTACCGATCCCATCTCGGCTATGGTCACCCGTGGCCATAGTCTTCCTGGTAGACTTCCCTGTCTTGGATGGTAAAACTACGATCCTTGTGTTGGTCGACAGATTCTCAAAGGTATGTTGTCTGATCCCTCTTCCCAAGCTCCCAACGGCATTGGAGACCACCGAGCTCTTGTTCCGTGAAGTGTTCTGACAGTTTAGCTTGCCAGAGGATATTGTCTTGGATCAAGGGCCCCAGTTCACTTCAAGGCTCTGGTGGGCTTTCTGGGACTGACACAAGGTCCAGGTAAGTTTCACCTCGGGGTAACATCCACAGGCTAATGGTCAGGCTGAACACCTCCAACAGGACATCTCTTGCTATTTAAGGTGATATTGTGTAAAAAAGCAGCATCGATGGGCCAAGTTCTTGCCTTGGGCGGAATACGCCCACAATGCTTTGACCCACACCTCCACCAGGTTGTCGCCATTTCAGTGCATATTGGGGTACCAACCTACATTGTTCCCGTGGGATACCACACCCAGCCAGGTGCCCGCAGTGGAGGACTGGCACTAGGAGAGTGGCCATACGTGGTGGTTGGTCTGAAACCATCTAGAGACCAGCACAGCTCAGTGCAAGTGCCAGGCTGACCTACACCGGCGGAGTTTGTCTTTTGTACTCGGGCAGCACGTCTGGCTGTCCACAAAGTACTTCCGGTTGCGGCTGCCCTCCAGGAAGCTCAGCCCCTAGTACATAGGGCCATTCAAGGTAATCTGCCGAGTATCCCCAGTCACCTAGAAACTGCAACTGCTGCTGGGCATGAGAACACACTTGAGTCCGTCGCTTTGTGCAGCCCAGCCTCATGACATTCCGATGGATAATATCACTCTTGCCATAATTAATGGTGTCACTGGCGTTCCTGTCTCCGACGAATGCATGCCTGATGACCACGTACTTGACGACCGTGTGCTCGATGACCGTGCGCTCAATGACTGCACCTAACAACTGCCTGCCGGACAATCACATGACCACTACCGTGACCCCGCCCCCAATGTCAGCCCCTGGGGCTCAGTATAAAGGCACTCGCTCTGATGCACTTGGCCGCGGAACCTCCAACTGAGAGATGTTCTCCTAACCCATCTTCTGAGGCTCTCTGTTCTACTGTTCTCTGGGTGCAACCCTTGTGTGATACAAATAAAGTGACTTAAGCATCAGCATTTGAGTCTGCTCTCCTAATCTTCTACACTCAACATAACAAATGCTACAAATACTACAGGCATCCCTTCTTTAATGAGAGCAATTCTTTCCTGAAGATCTGATTGCAAAGTCAGCTGTCCAAAAAGGATATTTCATTTCCATTAATTTAAATTGGAAAATACTTCGGTGGGCTCACCACCTGCCGGAGAGGCCGTAAGGGGCCGGTGCGTTGTGATTTGGGCGGTGGTCGGGGCCGAGTGCCCGGCCGACCCAAACCTCGGGCGCCAACTCTGGCTTTTGGGACTTGGAATGTCACTTCACTGGCGGGGAAGGAGCCTGAGCTGGTGCAGGAGGTTGAGAGATACCGTCTAGATATAGTCGAGCTCACTTCCACTCACAGCTTGGGTTCTGGAACCACTCTTCTCGACCAGGGGTGGACTCTCCACTATTCTGGCGTTGCCCAGGGTGAGAGGCGGCGGGCTGGTGTGGGCTTATTAATAGCCGCCATGTGTTGGAGTCTACCCCGGTGAATGAGAGGGTCGTCTCCCTGCGCCTTCGGGTCAGGGAACGGTCTCTCACTGTCGTTTGTGCTTATGCGCCTAGTGGCAGTGCAGAATACCCGGCCTTTTTAGAGTCCCTGGGGGGCGTGCTGGAAAGCGCTCCCACTGGGGACTCTGTCGTTCTACTGGGGGACTTTAACGCCCACGTGGGCAGCGACAGTGACACCTGGAGGGGCGTGATTGGGAGGAACGGCCTCCCTGATCTGAACCCGAGCGGTGAGTTGTTATTGGATTTCTGTGCTAGTCACGGTTTATCCATAACGAACACCATGTTCATGCATAAGGGTGTCCATCAGTGCACTTTACAGCTAAATGTTAGATAATAATCATTGTACAGATGAGATTTTCAAGATGGCACATAAAATTTTGTCTCTTTGGTGACTTTAGGCTGTTGAGTCAAAGATTTGAACATGTATTGTTCTAAGGTCTCTAAAGATTAAATCTGAGGATTAAACAGTAAAGGACTAAGGCTGAATTACTAGCCAAAACTGCACAGGAAGGTTGCTATGGATGCATTGGCAGTAACTGATGGAGAAGAAGGGATTGGGGCTTTGGTTTCCCAGCTATAGCAATTCACCATCAAGGATAGATTTGGTGGCATGGATGAAAGAGATATCATCTGGTCAAGTGAACCACCTGAGTTACAGCATAGAAGGTAAGATAAGCATCTTGAAAACTCAGCTGCACTGTCAATGCCAATATCAATGCTAAATTAAAGAAATTCTTCACATATTTTGCATTTTTAGAAAGGAAACTCACTAATCTACAGTAACTGATCACATGAACAGCATTGAAACCTGCTTCGTCCAGGCAAAATACAGGATCTCTGAATTCAAGGAGGTGGTGGAATCAAACTTTTTGCAGGACAAACTGTATTTCTGTGTGGAACTGCCAGCTGATTCGCACCTTATTGAGTGTAATTTTGTCTGCCAGCTCTCTTGCCATGCTCCTGACGTGAACAACTGTTCAGGAACCATTCTGGTCCACTTTGTAGATATTTCTGAGAAAGAAGAAATCAAGAAAGCTGCAGCAAGGAAACAGGAAATCATCGTTAAAGCTTATCGTCTATGACTTTACTCCGACCAGTCAGACCGCCAAAATCATCTGCAGAAAATGTGATTTTGATTAAGTTGTCAGAGTGTTCAAATAATGCAAAATCAGTCATGGTTTTACTTTTCCAATCTGATTAATACATCTCCATGAAGGACAGACCTGCCTGTTTGATTGGCAGGCATCTGCCCCTGTTTCCCTGGTTGATCTAAAATACAAAGACTGTAGCTCAACTTCTTTTCTTTCTGTTGTTATACAATTTTATGTTTCTTACAGGGTTCTTGTTTTCTCTAGACTTTACTTTGTTTTACCATGTTGGGGAGTGTTGCTGTTTCTGTTATAGGGTACCTTTGGTTCTTGTGTTTTTACATCTCCATCCCTACTTTTCTTTGTCTGTTTGTCTTTCTTTTTGTGTCATCTTTTTTTCTTTTTCTCTGTTTTCGCTTTCACTGGGTCACATGATCTAGTTGTAATGTAAAACTGAGTTTCCAATTAAAACTAATTATAGGTTGGAATATTTAAATATCTCAAAATATTATACTAAATGGAAAAGCAGTCTGTTCATAGTTCCATTGATATCCTCTGTTAGTTTAATTTTCTTATTTTTAACATTTTAAAAATCATAATAATTATTTGTCAATGTGTTCTATGGTTTTATTTCTCTCTGTATTTGGAGGATCTTTTCTTCTTCACAGATGTTTGGAATATTACTCTCTATTGCTGCCATGACACAGTGATCCAGTGCTGTTGTTGTTGCAACAGTAATAATAAAAAAAAGTCATTGTAGGCAATTGATTTGGGGAGAAGCATCTCCTAAATTAATAAATATTAAAGAAATCACTTTCATTCTTAAATGTATTGTCTTTCAATTCTATGCATTTTATCATTGCAAGTTTTCATAGATGTAAGCTTTTTCTGCACCTGACACATTTAAGTGAGTAGATTCTTTCCTCCAAAGTTACCTACATCTCACAGCAAAGAAAAGTATTGTTCATAATTGAATTATATGTATGGAGGCATACAGTTCTTGAAGCAGTCAGTTTGTCCAGTACCATTGTTTTCACCATCTCACATAACATGAATAACCTCCTTGTAGATGTGATAGGAAATCAAGAAGTGATCATCTGCAAGTTTATTTATCATTTGTAAGATCCAGAGAAAGGTGCATCTCCTGTGATATATGCACCAACTGTTTTCAATTGAAATGTATGTTTTCATAATACATTTCTCATTTTTGCCAGTTTACTCTCTCTCACACACACACACACACACACACACACACTAAAGCCACTTGTCCTGAGCAGGGTCACAGCGAGCAAAAGCCTAACCCGCGAACACAGCACATAAGGCTGGAGGGGGGAGAGGACATACCAAGGATGGGACGCCAGGTAATTTCAAAGCACCCTAATCAGGACTCAAACCCCAGACCCAACACAGAGCAGGACCAAGCCAAACCTGCTGCGCCACACCAGTTTATGGCTCAGTGATAAAATTTTAAAGTACAAATTACATGTACTCCTCCGTGAACCACCACCTTACCGTGGTGGAGGGGTTTGAGTGCCTGAATGAGTCCAGGAGCTATGTTGTCTGGGGCTATATGCCCCTGGTAGGGTCTCCCATGGAAGACAGGTCCTGGATGACAGACGAGACAAAGCGCGGTTCAAAAACCCCTTATGAAGGAAAAATCAAGGCTTTCGTTTACCCCGCCCGGTATGGGGTCACCGGGGCCCCACCCTGGAGCCAGGCCTGGGGGGGGGCTCGCATGCGAGCGCCTGGTGGCCAGGTCTATGCCCACGGGGCCTGGCCAGGCTCAGCCCGAAGCCATGACGTGGAGCCACTCTTCGGTGGGCTCACCACCTGCCGGAGAAACCGTAAGGGGCCGGTGCATTGTGATTTGGGCGGTGGTCGGGGCCGAGTGCCCGGCCGACCCAAACCTCGGGCGCCAACTCTGGTTTTTGGGACTTGGAATGTCACCTTACTGGCGGGGAAGGAGCCTGAGCTGGTGCGGGAAGTTGAGAGATACCGTCTAGATATAGTCGGGCTCACTTCCACTCACAGCTTGGGTTCTGGAACCACTCTCCTCAATCGGGGGTGGACTCTCCACTATTCTGGCGTTGCCCAAGGTGAGAGGCGGCGGGCTGGTGTGGGCTTATTAATAGCCCCCCAGTTCAGCCGCCATGTGTTGGAGTCTACCCCGGTGAATGAGAGGGTCGTCTCCCTACGCCTTCGGGTCAGGGAACGGTCTCTCACTGTCGTTTGTGCTTATGCGCCTAGCGGCAGTGTAGAGTACCCGGCCTTTTTAGAGTCCCTGGGGGGCGTGCTGGAAAGCGCTCCCACTGGGGACTCTGTCGTTCTACTGGGGGACTTTAACGCCCACGTGGGCAGCGACAGTGATACTTGGAGGGGCGTGATTGGGAGGAACGGCCTCCCTGATCTGAACCCGAGCGGTGAGTTGTTATTGGATTTCTGTGCTAGTCGCGGTTTATCCATAACGAACACCATGTTCATGCATAAGGGTGTCCATCGGTGCACTTGGCACCAGGACACCCTAGGTCGGAGGTCGATGATCGACTTTGTAGTCGTTTCTTCTGACCTTCGGCCATATGTCTTGGACACTCGGGTGAAGAGAGGGGCTGAGCTGTCAACTGATCACCACCTGGTGGTGAGTTGGATTCGATGGCGGGGGAAAAAGCTGGACAGACCTGGCAGGCCCAAACGCATAGTGAGGGTCTGTTGGGAACGTTTGGCGGAGGCCCCTGTCAGAGAGGTCTTCAACTCCCACCTCCGACAGAGCTTCAACCAGGTCCTGAGGGAGGTGGGGGACATTGAGTCTGAATGGACTATGTTCCGCGCCTCCATTGTCGGGGCGGCGGTTCGGAGCTGCGGCCATAAGGTCTCCGGTGCCTGTCGCAGCGGCAATCCCCGAACACGGTGGTGGACACCGGAAGTAAGGGATGCCGTCAAGCTGAAGAAGGAGTTCTATCGGGCCTGGCTGGCTCATGGGACTCCTGAAGCAGCTGACAGGTACCGACGGGCCAAACGGAGCGTGGCTCTGGCAGTCGCCACGGCAAAAACTCGGGCTTGGGAGGAGTTCGGTGAGGCCATGGAGGAAGACTTTCGGTCGGCCTCAAAGAGATTCTGGCAAACCGTCCGGCGACTCAGAGGGGGGAAGCGGTGTTCCACGAACACTGTTTACAGTGGAAGTGGTGCGCTGCTGACCTCAGCTGAGGATGTTCTCGGGCGGTGGAAGGAGTACTTTGAGGATCTCCTTAATCCCTCTGACACGCCTTCCGTAGAGGAAGCTGAGGCTGTGGACTTGGAGGGGACTCGTCCATTACCCTGGCTGAAGTTGCTGAGGTAGTCAAAAAACTCCTCGGTGGCAAGGCTCCGGGGGTGGATGAGATCCGCCCCGAGTTTCTCAAGTCTCTGGATGTTGTGGGGCTGTCTTGGCTGACACGCCTCTGCAGCATCGCGTGGAGTTTGGGAACGGTGCCTCTGGACTGGCAGACCGGGGTGGTGGTCCCTCTTTTTAAGAAGGGGGACCGGAGATTGTGTTCCAACTACAGGGGGATCACACTCCTTTGCCTCCCTGGGAAAGTCTATGCCAGGGTACTGGAAAGGAGAATCCGACCGATAGTCGAACCTCGGATTCAGGAGGAGCAATGCGGTTTTCGCCCTGGCCGTGGAACACTGGACCAGCTCTATACCCTCACTAGGGTGCTGGAGGGTTCGTGGGAGTTTGCCCAACCAGTCCATATGTGTTTTGTGGACCTGGAGAAGGCATTCGACCGTGTCCCTCGTGGCATCCTGTGGGGGGTACTTCGGGATTATGGGGTTCGGGGCTCGTTGCTACGGGCTGTTCGTTCCCTGTATGACCGGAGCAGGAGCTTGGTTCGCATTGCCGGCAGTAAGTCAGACCTGTTCCCGGTGCATGTTGGACTCCGCCAGGGCTGCCCTTTGTCACCGATTCTGTTCATTATCTTTATGGACAGAATTTCTAGGCGGAGTCAGGGAACGGAGGGTGTCTGTTTTGGTGGCCGCGAGATCTCGTCTCTGCTTTTTGCGGACGATGTGGTCCTGTTGGCTTCATCAAGTCAAGACTTGCAGCGTGCACTGGGGGGGTTTGCAGCCGAGTGCGAAGCGGCGGGGATGAGAATCAGCACCTCCAAATCCGAGGCCATGGTTCTCAGTCGGAAAAAGGTGGATTGCCCCCTCCGGGTTAGGGGGGAGTTGCTCCCTCAAGTGGAGGAGTTTAAGTATCTCGGGGTCTTGTTCACGAGTGAGGGAAAAATAGAGCGGCAGGTTGACAGACGGATCGATGCGGTCATTGTACCAGTCTGTTGTGGTGAAGAAGGAGCTGAGTCGTAAGGCGAAGCTCTCAATTTACCGGTCGATCTACGTTCCTACCCTCACCTATGGTCATGAACTCTGGATCATGACCGAAAGAATGAGATCGCGGATACAAGCGGCAGAAATGAGTTTCCTCCGCAGAGTGGCTGGGCGCACCCTTAGGGATAGAGTGAGGAGCTCGGTCACCCGGGAGGAGCTCGGAGTAGAGCCGCTGCTCCTCCGCATCGAGAGGAGCCAGTTGAGGTGGCTCGGGCATCTGTTCCGGATGCCTCCTGGACGCCTCCCTGGGGAGGTGTTCCGGGCTTGTCCCACTGGGAGGAGGCCTCGGGGCAGACCCAGGACACGTTGGAGAGACTATGTCTCCCGGCTGGCCTGGGAATGCCTTGGGGTTCCCCCAGAGGAACTGGAGGAGGTGTGCGGGGAGAGGGAAGTCTGGAGGACTCTGCTCGGACTGCTGCCCCCGCGACCCGGCCCCGGATAAAGCGGAGGAAGATGGATGGATGGATCGATGGATGGAAATTACATGTAATCATAAATCAGAATTCTCAGGAAATGGGCATTCCTTACACAAGGGAAACCTCTACTTTTCACTCACTTTTTCACTTTTATAGCAATTTTTCCTAATCAGGGATGCAGGGGTCTGGATCCTATCTTGGTAGCATAAGGCACTATGGTAGGCAGGATACTTGCTGCATGGGGTGCCTCTCCATTGGAGTTTAGTTCCAGACACACAATCACACAGCATTTGCACACTATGGGCGATTTAGAGTCAGCAGCCTCCGCAAAGCACATCTTGGGTCTGTGGGGGAAGCCAGAGTACCTTAAGGAAACCCATACAAGTATAACAAGAAGATGCAGACATGTATGTAGATGATGGGCAGCATGGTGGCACGGTGAGTAGTGCTGTTGTCTCACAGTGCCTGGATGCTGCGAGAGGATGTGGGTTTGATTCTTGCTCAGTCTGTGTGGAGTCTGCATGTTCTCCCCATGTCTGTGTGGGTTTCCTCTGGGTGCTCTGGTTTCCTTCCACAGTCCAAAGACATGTTGTTCAGGTTCACCCATAGTGTGTGAGTGAATGACAGAGAGTGTGTGTGTTCCACTGGTGTATGGATGAGTGACCCATTGTAAGAAATGTATCTAGCAGTGTAAGTCACTTTGGTGAATAAGGTGTGTGGGCTGATAACACTTCATAGAGTTCATTGGAACTCACTTTGGAGAGAAGTGTCTGCTAAATAAATAAATGTAGCCACTGGGGGAACTGATGTTATGTACTGCATTTTTTCTAGTACTATAGTAGTAGTAAATACACACACACACACACATTTTCAGAGCCGCTTGTCCCATATGGGGTCGCAGGGAACCGGAGCCTACCCGGTAACACAGGGCGCAAGGCCAGAGGGGGGAGGGGACACACCCAGGATGGGACGCCAGTCCGACGCAAGGCACCCCCAGCGGGACTCGAACCCCAGACCCCCCGGAGAGCAGGACTGTGGTCCAACCCACTGCACCACCGCACCCCCTATATATATATATATATATATATATATATAAAAAATGTTCCAAGTCTTGCTGTTGATTGATGGACCAATCAGGAAGATACTGAATTGCTTCACTAAAATGTAAACTTCTTTACAAGGAAATGAAAAAGCTGACATTTCATATTCTTTCGAAAAAAGCAACAAATACTAACAACTGAAGAAAGAGCTTTAGAATTTTCTTCTTCAGTTAAATACATGTGAATGAGTGAACACATTTCTTTTAGGAAATGTAATAGGGTCAGAAGGTCCAGTGGCCACATGATCACTTTTGTTCAACTGCAGGTCCACTGTAACTAGTTCCAGTGAGTTCTATGCAGTGTTATACATACTAGGACCAACTTCCTTAGCAACCCCAGGCTCAGTTTCCATGTGGCAGGTAACAATGCACAGTGATCGATACCTGTTCTATTTGTTCATCACCACCCGTGATATTGATCTTTCTGTCACTGCCTGGAAATCCAATGTTTTCCACCTCAGATTCAGCATGAAGTATAATTTTTCTGATCATGATTATGGTCATGTTCTCAAAATGCATGTGACTACAGTTGAATGAAGGAGTTTACCTTAAAGAAGGTATGTTCTCAGTTTACTTTTTTTGAATTGATGTCACTGAATTAATTTTTGCTTTAATTAAATTTCTGTACATTGTATTGCAGTGCTTTCAAGGATTGCAATAATTTTTAGGATTTTTGAATATGAACACAGGAAGAATTTATTAAGTACATCAAGAATGTTCATTGAAATACTTTGAGTACTTTCGTAGCCTGAGTTATCAGGAAGCAGTTACGCTTAGCTCATCCTGATATTACATTTACATTTACATTTATTCATTTAGCAGACACTTTTGTCCAAAGCGACGTGCATCTCAGCAAAAATACAATTTATGCAGTACATTAAGACAAAGAGACACAGCTGCAGACATGTGACTCAAGTAAACTTTGTTTGTTGCCTACCACTTGCTGCACTGAGGTTCATCGTTCAAGCAGGTGTATAAAACACAGGATAGACAAATCCTGATACCCTCCTACCAATTTTTTTTTTTTTTTTATTTTTTAATAATATTATAAGATACACAAGCAAACAAAAACAATGCTGGAGTAGTGGTTGAATAAAGGCTTTATCTGGTCATGCTCATGAAGTTATGGTGCATGAACATTTACACCGTACATGAGCTGGAGAAATCTTAGGCGAAATGGGTCCAGAAAAGGTGAGTTTTCAGACGTTCCTTGAATGTAGACAGAGTTTCCGCAGTTCTGAATGAGAGGGGAAGGTCGTTCCACCACAACGGAGCCAAAACCGAGAACCTCCGTGCTTTACCTTTCGTGTGTGGGACCACCAAGCGAGCAGAAGTAGACAAGTATTACATTTCTAATGATGTATTTCAAGCACCGAATGTGATCTGTATTTGTAAAAATGCATAGAAATTACTTTCTGAGAAATTAATGTACAAATGTAATACAAGTTACAGCTGGGAGCATAATGGTTTGAACTGTTGCCTTTAAACCCAAAGGTTGCAAGTTGGAATCCCACCTCCTGCTGTAGTACCCTTAAGCAAGGTACTTTCCCTAAATTACTCCAGTAAAATTACTTGGTTGTAGAAATAGGTAAAGTAATATTCACAAGATTAACATTATAAGTCACATTGGAAAAAAGCATCAGCAAAATGTAATGAAATTTGTCACAGTAAAATTGTATCATGATGGGATTGAGCAGTTGTAAGAAATTGCTGAATATTTACATTCACTATAGGATGTTATTGGGACAAAAATGTATTATACTATTAAGATTTCACTTGTTTAATTTATTTATTTATTTTTTTACTAGAGCATTATAAAAAGATTAACATTTATTTGAACTATTAATGGCCAATTTTCAACTTCCTGGTGATATCTCTGCTTTTTGCGGATGATGTTGCCCTTTTGCCACTGTCACATGGATGCCTCCAGCACACACTGGAACGGTTTGCAGCCGAGTGTGAAGCAGCTGGTATGAGGATCAGCACCTCCAAGTCTGAGTCTATGGTTCTTTCATGGAAAAGGATAGCATACCCCCTTCAGGTAAGGGGAGAGAATTTGCCCCAGGTGGAGGAGTTTAAGTATCTTGGGATCTTATGCACGAGTACGGGGAGAAGTGAGCATGAGATCGGCTGTAGACTGGGACCAGAAGCAGCAATAATGTGTTTGCTGTACTGAACTGTAGTAGTGAAGGGAGAGCGGAGCCATAAGGCAAAACTCTTTATTTACCGGTTGGTCTACGTTCCTACCCTCACCTATAGTCATGATCTCTGGGTAGTGACCAAAAGAATAAGATCACAGATAAAATCCTCTGAAATGAGTTTTCTTCGCAGGGTGGTGGGACTCACTCTCCATGACAGGGTGAGGAGTTCAGCCATCCGGGAGGAGCTCAGAGTGGAACTGCTACTCCTCAACATAGAGAGGAGCCAGTTGAGGTGGTTCGGGGATCTGGTAAGGATGCCTCCTGGGCGCCTCCCTTTGGAGGTATACTGGGCATGGCTAACTGGGGCCGAGACCCCAAGGTCGGCCTAGGACCCACTGGAGAGATTATATCTCTGAGTTGGTTTGGGAGTGGCTGGGGCTCCCCCAGGTTGAGCTGGAGGAAGTTGCGAGGGGCAGGGATGTCTGGGCTTCTCTACTCTCCCTATTGCCACCACGACCCTAGAAGGACTAAGCAGCCAAGAAAATTAATGAATGGAGTTGTAAGTCACTTTGGAAAAAGCAACTACTAAATGAATAAATGCAAACATAAGGATGATTTAGTGACATTCAGGACTAGCAGTTTCAGCCAGTGTGTATGTGTGTGTGTGTGTGTGTGTGATTTCAATAGGTTTGCATTTCTGTCTTATAGCAAACATCACAGATAAAGAGAGAAACTACATTTTACCAGGTAACCCCAAAATATATCTGCATTATGCATTATTGGCCTATTTACTTTGGTGGGCATTTACTGAAGGTACTGAGGTTGTGTATTAGGCAGTTGAACAGGAGAGAAAATCAAATATTCATCCATCAGTTTTCATTAAGCACTTTTTCTGGACTTGTTACGGTCCGAACTCCATCACTGGGTGTAAACCTAGGAAGTACACAACTTGTATAGGATGCTAGTACAAATTCAGATAATTTTAATTCAGATAATTTTGAAGTCCCACATGCACAATTAGTTATTCTATCAACATCATGCACTTTACTAGACTTACTGCTACTATTGTGTTTTTCTTTCTTGTGTACAAGTGGGAAAATCACAAATGTAAGTCAAGATTAAAACCTTGCTCAGTATAACTGAGTACTTGTCTGGATAATTAAGGGATTTATCCAGAATTCCTTTTATTTAATGCTTGCACTGCCTCTCGGTAAAAATTACCAAACCAGCCTTTCTCATATTCAGCTAAAAATATATTTTCTTATTTCTTCAATTGTCATGCTATTGTTATGCATATTCCCTGTATAATAAGCAGATTAATAGACTCTGATTTGCTCATTCCTTGACATTAACATTTATTTACATTTATGCATTTAGCAGACACTTTTCTCCAAAGCAAAGCACTATTCAGGGTGAACAAAAATGCATTTCATAAGAAACAAAGAGCTTTATGAACGGACACATGATTACTGAAACAGTTTGCCAGTCTCATACCACCATTTTGCCAGCACACGTAACACGAGAAACTGCCTGTAGAATAAAGTTAGAGAGGAAGTATGAAGATAATTATGACAGATAGTGTAATGCACATTTATGCAAATTAATGTTTCTGTTAGGAGATCAGGAAATCAGTTGGTCTGAAAAAGATGTTTTTCGAGAGAATTCTTAAATGTTGAAAGGAATTCAACAGTTCTAAGGGTGAGAGGGAGCACAGTTCACCATATCAGAGCAACAACCAATGGACCTTTGAATTTGGACTTTTTGTGAGTGAGTAGGTGGATATGCACAGAGCTCTACTGGGGTATAGAAAGTAATCATTTCCTGTAGGTATTGGAGTTCTGGTATTTTTACCATCTTGTAGGTGGTGACCAAAGTGTGCAACTTGATACAAGCAACTATAGGAAATCAGTGGAGACACTCAAGGAGGGAAGAAACAAAGAAATGGTATGGCAAGTCAAATGCAAAATGTGCTGCAGAATTCTGGATCAGCTGGAGAGGCTTAATGCCAGAAACTGGAAAACCAGACAGGAGGTAGCTGCAGCAGTCCAAGTGTGATATAATCATTGCCTAGATCAGGGGCTGCGTATAGTGTTTGTTTTTACAGCACATTTCTCAAATTTTCTATGTGTTCATTACTTTTCTGCAGTATTATTTTCCTCATCATAATGTTCTTTTTAGAACAGAATTGCAGTTATGGGTTTTTTTCAGTTTTCAGTTATGGGTCCTTTTTTGTTTTAAAACCATATGTAAAAAGATAGCTTCTGACATTGCAACCCCAGTCCATATACTCTGCTATTAGTTTTCCATTACACCTTAATGCAGCTCTTCTGAAAAATGAAAGAAATTTCCTTTCAACAGCCAGCATTTGCACTGAATGTAAATTAAAGCAATTACTTGTTGCCAGCTTTTTATAACCTGACTCATTCTAATTTATTTATTTTGCATTTTCTTTGCTGTAAGTAGGAAAAAATTGTTCTGAGGGGTTTAGTCCCGTTTGCAATTCCAGTTTATTGTTTTTGAAAGATTCCCCTTTAGCTGTAGTATACTAATGGTTTATTAAACTGCAGCAAGTTTTTAATGTTCCATAATTTTCCTATAATATATTCAGCAGTCATTGGGGGCAGCAATGCACACATCCTCTTCAATTATACTTTAAATGACATACAAGAGGAGAGGGAGCAACGTGCTATGATAAGTCTACCCTTTTTAATGTTAATAAGAATAACATTCTAGAGTAGAACAGGGAAGGGCAATGAGCCTTGTGAGAAGCTTTCTTAATGATTAATTTAAGAAGCAAATGTAACAGGATGGAACTCAAGTAAAACTGGAGAGCTCTTTTTTTTTTCAACACCCACTATTTCTTATGAAGGTCATCATAAAATGTCCTGAACATTTTTTGTAACTTGTGACATTTTATACTTGTCCTGTCCTGATGGTGGTGTGGTGTGTGATATCTGCATAACTAGGTTCTGCACTGGGGCAGTGGTGGTGCGCTGGCTTTGACCAGGTCCTGCTCTCTGGTGGGTCTGGGGTTTGAGTCCTGCTTGGGGTGCCCTGCAATGGACTGGCATCCTGTCCTGGGTGTATTCCCCCACCTCTAGCCTTGCACCATGTGTTGCTGGGTTAGGCTCCAGTTCACTGCAACCCCACACTGTGTGTGTGTGTGTGTGTGTGTGTGTGTGTGTGTGTGTGTGTGTGTGTGTGTGTGTGTGTGTGTAATATAGATTCTGTGTCTTGCAATGAAGCTGTCTCTGACTCTGTCCACTTCTCTTCTGTCTGCAGTTCATGTGCAGACAGAAAGAGACAGTGTGATGTGCAAAATAACTCAAAGAGAATATGGCTATTAAAACACAAAGCTGTATACAAGGCTCATTGATCGATGCTGTTCTATCCATTCCCCAATCTACATGAAATTATTAAAGTATTGCTCCTGTCCTTTCCTGCACTCAGAATGAGATGTCAAGCTTGCTCACCAGTTCTCTTCCATGCTTTTTATTTGTTGGATCTGTGCCATGCTCTTGCAGTAGAACAAAACCTGCTTCCTGGCATTTGTGAAATGGCCCCAGGCTTGTGTTCCCAAAAACAGAAAGAAAGAGAAAGTACATACATAGATGTGACTATTCCACCCGAAGCATCCAAACTACTGCGGGGTACCAGTGAGATCCACTGAGCACAAACAAACCTGTGGTAATCTGACAATGACATCACCTAAATGATTTTACAGTAACTAACAGTGCCACAGTGAGTACCACTGTTTTCCTGGGTTGTGCAAAAGGATATGGGTTCTATGCCAGCTCAGTCTGTGTGGAGTTTGCATGTTCTCCCTGTGTCTGTGTGGGTTTCCTCCGGGTGCTCCTGGTTCCTCCCACAGTTCAAGGACATGCTGTTCAGGTGGCTTGGTGACTCTAAAATCACCCAGAGTATGTATATATGTGTGAGTGACAGCTAGAAAGTCTGTTTCACTAGTGTGCGGATAAGTGACTAATTTAAAGTAGTGTGTTGTAAGTAAAGGGGGTGTGGTGGTGCAGTGGGTTGGACCACAGTCCTGCTCTCTGGTGGGTCTGGGGTTCGAGTCCTGCTGGGGGTGCCTTGCGATGGACTGGCGTCCTGTCCTGGGTGTGTCCCCTCCCCCTCCGGCCTTGTGCCCTGTGTTGCTGGGTGGGCTCCGGTTCCCCGTGACCCTGTATGGGACAAGTGGTTCAGATGCTGTGTGTGTGTGTGTGTGTGTGTGTGTGTGTGTGTGTGTGTGTGTGTGTGTGTGTGTGTGTGTGTGTGTGTGTGTGTGTGTTGTAAGTAAAGGGGGTGTGGTGGTGCAGTGGATTTGGCCTGTGCCTGCTCTCTGGTAGGTCTGGGGTTCAAGACCTGCTGGGGGTGCCTTGTGAGGGACTGGTGTCCTGTCTTGGGTGTGTCCCTTGCCCCCCTGTGTTGCCAGGGTGGTTCTGGCTCACTGCAACTGTGCTTGGGACAAGTGGTTTCAGAGTGTGTGTGTATCATTGTAAGTCACCTTGGGTGAGTAAGGTGTGGGCTGATAATACTACACAAAGTTCATTGGAAGATCACTTTGGAGAAAAGCATCTGCTAAATTAAGTAACATAAACTACATCTCTCATAGAGAAATGAAATGCATGTGTTCTGCAGTAAAAGACACTCTGGCTCTTTTATGTGTTTAACTGAATTCATACTTCGAAAATCCAAGCTGTAATTGAAGAGATATGTTGAGCTCTGATCCACAGCTCTGTTGCAGGGGCTGGTTCTACCCAGGCCTGTGCCCATCTTGTTTTTTATGATTAAACATGGGGAGGGAGCAGCTGTTGGCCAACTCGGCCAACAAATCAATTAATAATGAATTCGTGCCTCCCGCTTTGAGGTTTGGCTCTCACTTTGAATAATACAGTTATGGGGCCGTATGTTTTCCTGTTTTTCACAGACCAATTTTTCGCTTGTTGATGGAAAAATATACAGCTATGGTTAATGCAATAAAGTGAATATTTGTAAAGACACAAAAAAGGCATTTTTGGAATGTATTTGTTTTGCATGCAATTCTATTTAAAATGACTTTGATAAGTTTCAGATGATTTTTGTGCGTGATTACTTACACAGATGTCTAAGGCACTATTGTAGCTAGCCCCTCACTCAAAGGTAAATTACAATTCTTAATTTAGGATTTATAAACCACCTGCCAAATTAAGCTTTATCCAAAAAAAGGTGAAGTTTCAAGTAAAGCTAATTATGGAGTATTATTTCATGTTAGAGAAAAAAAAAAGAAAAAAAAAACATTAGTAGAGAAAACAAGGTGTTAGCACAATTATATTTATATTCTTTCCTCAAAACCCTTTTTCAAGACACAGTTGTACCCTTCTGTGAAAAAAAAAAAACATGTATATTGTGTTTCTGAAATAAAGAAAAAACAGCAAATAGATTCTTTTTAAGTGCTGACAAATTCTTTGACAAACTAGTGTTTTCTTTCTTTTGTCAGCATAGTGTGAAGGGCTCAGTGTATCTCATATACAATATCACAATCATGCAAAGTGTCACCATGCTGTTCTCAGCCAAAGGGATGTTTGTTTTCCAACTTCTCATGACAGTGCCAAAAACTGCAACATTACATGTTGTGCCAGCCTCCATTAGGGATGGCACCCAGGGCTTTTGGTGATATCCCAGTGTACTTTGTTGTAATAATACTCCTTCCTATCATTCATTTCTGTGAAAATTATGATCTTTTAGCTTTGAAAGTGTTGCTCAATCTTTTACAAAGTGCAGCAAGATTTTCCCTTTGTCTGTTGGCAATTTTTTCTTCTTTGAACAAAATCTTCTACTGAAAATGAGTATAAAATTAATATTTGCACCATATTTAATATATGATTGACCTGTTAGCTGAGCTGTTTAAATTGCCAAACATAATCTTAATTTCAACATGAAATTTCAAAAGGACGTAGGCCTTACCATGCTTAAGCCTTTTTAATTAAGATCCATCTGCCAGGTGGATCGATGGGAGCCCCCTTCCAGAAAACCAGTGTCAACATTTAATCTTAGCATAAGATGTGGCTGCTTTATGGAACAGAGTCAGGGATGCAAACTATTCCAGCTGTGGGCAGCTATGTGGTTGAAAGTTTAGCTCAGCTGTAACACTTAAATATCACATATCACTGTATCACTTATGGATTTTCCTTTGGATCACCACATAATAGACTTTTGAAACCTCTTTATTGTTAAAAAATGAAAAATGTAGCTTTTCTGTACTGGTTGAGCGAACTGCTACATTTACTTTCTATTGGATGTTGTAGTTCTTGCTGTCAGATGTGCTATGAAATTTCTAAGACCTCCTATAAAGTACACATATAATTTGTTCAAAATGTTACCAACAGTTTCCGGAAAATCAGAAGAGGAAGTGTATTGGGTCGTAATCAGACATTTCTTTCAAACTGACATATTGTAGGTAGCTTAACTTTGTAAGTTGCTTTTGACAAAAGCGTCAACTAAATGAATACAAGTAGTTCCTGATTTAAGATGGGGTTACATTCTCTGAAATCCATCATAAGTTGAAAATATCTTAAGTTGAAAATACATTTCATACACCTAATACACACCTCTGCGTGACAGACTGGGAGATGCAGATCGCTGTTGCTGCCCAGCATCGCGAGAGAGTATCAATGTGCCAGTTGCTTGCCCGGGGAAAAAAAATCAAAATTCAAAATTCAAAGTACAGTTTCTACTTTCTCTATTGACAGCTCACCATCGTAAAGTCAAAAAAATCGCAAGTCAAACCATCGCAAATCAGGGACCACGTATACATGTAAATGTAACTTGTTCAGTTTTTTTCTCTAAATTTATAAGGATACAGCATGGTTCAGGCTAAGTCTCTAGTTTTTTTAATGCTATTTGAACTATTACGATGTTAGTTCATTAAGGTGGTTTCATTACAATAGCTACTTGGTTAGATATTGATAGATACATTGATATAACTGATACATCTGTGGTTATCAGGTGTGCTAGGTATCCATGTGCTACTATGAAAGCTGTGAGATTTTAAGATGCATAGGCAAGACCTTTAGCATTTATGAAAAATCACAGTTCCAAATTCCCACTAAAATTATGAAATGATCCAGAAATGTTCATTAATAAATTATTTTTAAAAAATATTCATTGGTAATCAAAAATGAATAAATATATAGGGATTTAATAATTCATTTTTTATGTTACTTCTGTTGGTTAATTTTTTTGAACATGTCCCTAAATAAGAATGTAAATAAAGCAAGGCGGCAGATGAGAACAACTGTGGCAGACGGCCCATAT
This sequence comes from Scleropages formosus, assembly GCF_900964775.1. Taxonomy (NCBI): domain Eukaryota; kingdom Metazoa; phylum Chordata; class Actinopteri; order Osteoglossiformes; family Osteoglossidae; genus Scleropages; species Scleropages formosus. The sequence continues at coordinate 28,821,718 of NC_041806.1, forward strand.
ACCTATGAGAATAACAGGACAGATGGAAACCATGTTCTCTGTTAAAACAACCAACCATCTACCAAAGAGCTGAATATACATATATACACACACACACACACACTTTCTGAACCGCTTGTCCCATACAGGGTCGCAGGGAACCGGAGCCTACCCGGCAACTCAGGGTGTAAGGCCAGAGGGGGGACACACCCAGGACGGGACACCAGTCTGCCACAAGGCACCCCAAGCAGGACTTGAACCCCAGACCCACCAGAGAGCAGGACCTGGTCCAACCCACTGCGCCACTGCGCCCCCTTGAGCTGAATATAGTTCTTTAAAATACTACTATTCTTTTGTTACATGGTAGCATTGAAGCTGTGTAAAATTTTTTCCTGGAAGCTAAAAACATTAAAAAAACAAGACAAACTTTGTTCTATAAAAAATAAACAAACAAAAAGAAAAACAATAATTTGAGAATGTTGCTTTTTATTCCAAAAGACTTCAGTTATACAGATCCTTAGAAAAATCTGCTATTTGACTGCATAAGCTTACTCACTAACTTGTCCTAAGATGAAAAAGATGCAATAATGTTCCATTTAAATGAAAAAAAAAAAAAAATATGGAGAGAATATCCATTCTATTGCAGAGAGCACTTTACTGTTGTAAAACCCCTGTGGAAATGCAGTAAATACAGGGTTCTTATTATCCATGAAATATTTTTCTTTCGCTGCACAGTAGCACAGCAGGTAATACTGCTGCCTTTGAGTTGTTTATACAGTTCATAGGTTTCAAAGTAGCTCAGTCTATCTGGAGTTTTCATGTTCTCTCTGTTTGTGTAGGTTCTTTCTCAGTGTGCTGGTTCCCTCCAATAGTGCACAGACATGGTGTTTAGGAGGAATGAATGCCCTTAGATGCCCATAGTGTGTGTGTGTGTGTGTGTGTGTGTGTGTGTGGCTACCCGGCAATGGTGTTTACCACTAACAGCCTTGTACTAGTCATTTCTGGGATAAAGGCTGGACTCCCTGACCAGGGTGAGTATTTTTTAACATTACAGTCTAAAACACTTTGTTTTTGAGAAACACTTTGTACTGTATGTTTCACAGTTTTCAGAATATTTTAAGTACAGTGAATGCATTTTGCATACTTTAACATTTTCAGTGCCTTCACAAAGTCACATTAAACAGTTGTTTAAAATCATTCACTTTAAACAACCAAAAAGCTGATAAACCTTTGTAATTTCATAGCACTTAGATTTGACACTTGACAAGGTCTTATCTTGATCCCAGATCAAATAGTGGCTCAAGGCAACAACCCTTGAATGCTCCCGATTCCTCTTGGTCAGGCCTTGAGGGTCTTCAAGGCATTCAACTAGTTCTTCACTTCTCAAGTTTCCTAACTGGAGAGGTGGACAAATCTGAAGACTTGGAGTGGTGATGATTGGGACTAGCTTTAGGGGCAGAAAAGTCAGACTCCTATTCAGGTATGAAAAGGACATTTTTAAGAACAAATGATCCAGAATGGGTGTACAAGAGTCATTGCCAAATATGTCTATGCTTTTAGCTTAATACTATTCATTGCATAACACTTTTGCATTTTGACACTCAATTTCTCTACTCTTGTTCTTTCTGAATTTTTTGCACTGTGTGAAAGACAAAGCTTTCACTAGGTCATACATTTCAGCTAGTTCCTACTTTTATAATTTTAATTGTATTTATTCGGGTTTCCTCTGGGTGCTTCAATTTCCTCCCCTAGTCCAAATATCTGTGTTTCAGGTGAACTGGTAACTCTAAATTGTCCTTTATGTGTATTTGTGAGTGATTGAGTCTGTGTGTGATCACCCAGAGACAGAAGGGTTTCACATCCAGTATGTACCTCACATCTCACCTCATTTTTTTTGGGATTGGCTCCAAAGCACTGAGACCATGTACTAATGATAATGGTTGCATGGATAATTTTGAAGTCCCTAGTCTGAGGCACAAAGGAGCATGCTCACCTCTCGGATTATTAGCCACACCTAATTATGGGTCAGGGTGGATGAGATCAAACTACACACACACCTTGTCTGAACCACTTGTCCCATTTGGGGTCACAGGGAGCCAGAGCCTAACCCAGCAACACAGGGTGTAAGGCTGGAGGGAGAGGGAACACACCCAGGACAGGACACCAGTCTGTTGCAAGGCACCTCAAGCAGGACTCGAACCCCAGACCCACCAGAAAGCAGAACCCAGGCCAACCCACTGCACCACCACATCCCCCAAGATCAAACTAGCATAATGATAAATTAAATCGTCATTTTTAATATTTGGTTGCAAATCCTTTGCAGTCAATGACTGCCAGAAGTCTGGAACCCTTAGACATCACCAGATGCTGGGTTTTTTCCCTGGTGATGGTGTACCAGGCCTTCACTGTAGCAGTCTTCAGTTCCTGCTTGTGCTTGGAGCAATTCGCCTTCAGCAAGTAAAATGCATGTTCAGCTGGATTCAGGTCAGGTGATTTCCATTGCACGACATTCCACTTCTTTGCGTCAAAGTCTTGGGTTGTTTTCGCAGTGTTCTTTGGATCACTGTCCATCTGTACTGTGAAGAGATGCCTAATGAGTTTTGAAGCATTTGGCTGAATCTGAGCAGATAATATAGGCCTATACACTTTGGAATTCATCCTGTTGCTTTTGTCAACACTTACATCATCAATAAATACAAGGGAACCAGTTCCACTGGCAGCCACACATGCCCACACCAGAAAACTATCTCTGCCATGATTCATGGGTGAGATGGTATGGTTTGGATCATGAACAGTTCCTTCCCTTCTCTGTACACTTCTCTTTCTATCATTCTGGTACAAGTTGATCTGTGCCTCATCTGTCCATAGGATGGTGTTCCAGATCTGAACTGACATTTTTAGATGTTTTTTGGCAAATTCTAATCTGATCTTCCTGTTTTTGAGGCTTACCAATGGTTTCATCTTGTGGTAAACCCTCTGTATTTACTCTGGTGAAGTCTTCTCTTGATTGTTGACTTTGACACAGATATGCCTGCTTACCCAACACCCAACACCAATACCTGGAGGGTACTGTTGTTCTGGCTAACTTTTGTGAAGGAGCTTTTCTTCACCAGGAAAAAAAATGTTCTGTCATCCAGTACAGTTGTTATCTGTGGTCTCCCAGGTCTTTTGGTGTTCCTTAATTCCTTAAGTTCACCGAGCATTCTTTCTTTTAATAATGTAGCAAATAATTGATTTGATCACAGCTAATGTTTCTGCTATCTTTCTGATGGGTTTCTTTTGATTTTTCATCCTAATGATGACTTGTTTCACTGGCAGTGATGGTTTCTTGGATTTCATATTGAATGTTAACAGCAAAATTGCAAATGCAAATGTCACACTTGAAATCAATTTTAGACCTTTTACCTGTTTACTTGTACATGAAATAATGCAGGTCTCTTAAACAAGTTCTGTAATTCCTATACTGTTCTCCTAATTTAGATTTAAATACCCTCAAATTAAAGCTGAAAGTCTACAACCCCAATTCCAAAAAAGTTGGGACAGTATGGAAAATGCTAATAAAAACAAAAAGGAGTAATTTGTAAATTTACTTTGACTTGTATTAAAACAAAAGCAGTATAAAAACAGGATATTTCATGTTTTACCTAATCAGCTGCATTGTTTTTTGAAGATCTACGTTTATTCTGAAATTGGTGCCTGCAACATGTTCAAAAAAAGTTGGGAAAGTCGAGTGTTTACCAGTGTGTAACATCACCATGTCTTTTAAGAACACTTATTAAGCGTTTGGACACTGAATACACCAGTTGGTTAAGTTTAGCAAGCAGAATTTTATGCCATTCATCCATTATACAGGTCTTCAGTTGTGCAATTGTACAGGGCCTTCATTGCCGTAGTTTCTACTTCATAAAGCTCCACACATTCTTAATCAGACACAGGCCAGGACTGCAGGTAGGCCAGTCTAGAACCCACACTCTCTGCCTATGCAGCCATGCACTTGTAATCTGGGCAGAATGCGGTTTGGCATCATCCTGCTGGAAAATGCAGGGACCTCCCTGGAAAAGATGGCATCTGCATGGCAGCATATGTTGCTCCAAAATTTGTACATATCTTTCTACATTAATGGTGCCCTCAAAGAAGGGTAACCCATGCTATGGGCACAGACACACCCCAATACCATGACAGATGCTGACTTTTGGACCTGACGCTGATTACAGCTTGGATGGTCCTTTTCCTCTTTGGCCCAGTGAACACGATGACTGTTTTTTTCCAAAAACTATTTGAAATGTTGACTTATCTGACCACAAAACATGATTCCACTATGCTACTGTGCATCTCAGATGAGACGGAGCCCAAAGAAGTCAGCAGCGCTTCTGGACGGTGTTGATGTATGGCTTCTGCTTTGCATAGTAAAGCTTTAACTTGCATCTGGGGTTGCAGCGGCAAATGGTGGTGACTGAAAAAGGTTTACCAGAGTATTCCCAAGCTCATTTCATCATATCCATTATAGACACATGACTGTTTTTAAAACAGTGATGTCTGAGGGATCGGAGTATCATGTATTCAGAAGTGGTTTTTGGCCTTGCCCTTTATGCATCGAGATTTGACCGGATTCCGTGAGTCTTTTCATTATATTGTGCACTGTAGAGGGTGAAATGCCCAAAATCTGACCAAAGTGTCTTTGGGGAAAGCTGTTCTCAAAGTGCTGGATTATTCGCTGATGTAATTGTTGACAAATTGGTGAACTTTGACTCATCCTTATTGTTGAAGAACTAGGCCTTTTTTGGAGGATCCATAATAGTGTAACATGATTGCCTCATCTGTTTAACATCACTTGTTTCAAATCACCTTGTTATTTTAATTTGTCACATGGTTATTAGTCCTAAACTACCCCATCCCAATTCTTTGGAACGTATTGCAGACATCAATATCAGAATAACCATATAGCTACAAAAAAACAGTGCGGCTGATTAGGTAAAACATGAAATACTTTGTCTTTATAATTTTATTTGAATACAAGTCAAATTAAATTTATAAATCACTCGTTTTGTTTTTATTAACATTTTCCATACTGTCCAACTTTTTTGAAATTGGGATTGTAGACTTAAAGTATATCTCGATTGTTTCATTTCGAATCCATTGTGGTGGCATACAAAGCCAAAAGGATGAAAATTGTGTTACTGTCCAAATACTTATGGACCTAACTACAGGTATTAGATGAATGGTTGGTTTAAGCCCCTTTTAGGTTATCTGAAAATACCTAAAATGGCCAGTGTTTATATTAATATTCCAGTAGCCCTTGTTTTATGTCCATTTTGCCTTACATTTACAAAAAAAAAACTGGACCGTAACAAAATTTCCTGGTGGGGTTCTGATCAGCTTGATCTTGAGCACAGTTAGGGTTCTGCAGCAGAATATTCTACAAGACTGTAAGACATAAAGGAAATTACACAGTACATATATTTCTTTATGTACAGATATTTTTCAACCTTTTCCAATTTTCTCTTTAATTACACCAAGATACCCAGTTTTGAATCTGCCCTTTGAAAGATGGCACCCATTTCACCAAAGAAAAGACACATGTATGCTGCAAATCGTTTGCTTTTGTTCACTCAAGATGATGAGGGCTTCATCATGCGATGGAACACTGATGCAGTTTTATTTGCCCACATCAGCTCACAGCACTGAAGGTACTAGATGAGCATAAATCCCACTGGCAGCAATGAGGACCCCAGTCATCTCTGCTTCACAGCAATCCCTGTTGTGTGTTGCAAGCAATACACAATGTGCCACCAGGGAATGCCCTCCAGAATTTTAATTACTTAACCATTCTCCTTACAAATTTTTCTGTTTCCCTGGTTGTGCTGCTGACTAGAAGGGTCTCCAAGACAAAATATTTATTCTCAGTTTCTTAATATTTAATATTTATTTCATTATTTCATTAGTATTTATGCTTTCATATCATGTCTCTGGGGAGCGCAGTTGTGCAGTGGGTTGGACCGGGTCCTGCTCTCCGGTGGGTCTGGGGTTCGAGTGCTGCTTGGGGTGCCTTGCGACGGACTGACATCCTGTCCTGGGTGTGTCCCCTCCCCCTCCAGCCTCTCGCCCTGTATTGTCTGGTTAGGTGCCGGTTCCCGGCAACCCTGTATGGGACAAGCAGTTCAGACTGTGTGGGTGTGTTATCTCTCTCAAAGTGTTCTTTGTCAATTGACTCAAATCATTGGTGGGTCTCATCAGCAGCAATGATGAAATATCATATAGAAGGAGGTAGACCTGTGAAGGCTGTGTGGTGCAGGAACAACAATCTCCTGCTAAATGTGAGGAAAACGAAGGAGATTGTCATCGACTTCAGGAGAGCTCTTACCCATCGTCCCCTGCTGACCATCAACATTTCTGCCATTGAGAAAGTCAGCAGCACCAAATTCCTGGCAGCACACATCAGCAATGACCTCTTCTGGACCACCAACACTGCGTCACTGGCCAAGAAAGCCCAGGAGCACCTGTACTTCCTGCAGAGACCGAGGAGGGTGAGTGTGCTACCACACTCATGCACACCTTTTACATTGGCACCCTTGAAAGAATCCTGACCAGCTGTATCATTGCATGGTATGGGAATGGCAATGTCTCCGACTGCAAAACCATACAGCGCATAATAACTGCAGCTGGGAAGATCACTGGTACCCCACTCCCCTCCCTACAGGACACCTACCATACCCCCTGTGCCTGCAAAGCCTCCAAAATTCTGGACGACCCCACACACCCCTCCCACAGCCTCTTCAGCCTCCTGCAGTCTGGGAAGAGATACAGGAGCATACGAGGCGGCTCCACCAGACTGTGGAACAGCCTTTTCCCTCAAGCTATCAGGATCCTGAACTCTCTGTATCACCCTTAACCACCCATTACACACTAGAATCCTGAACTCTGACCACCGGAACCAAACCCTCCCTCCCCAAACAGAAGGATGCCAGCCAATTTCATACAATCTGCAAAGACTGTCCTCTCATATCACTGACAGACTCTGCTCAAACCTCACTTAAATTGGTGTGATTCGTAACTGTAATTGCTTTGTTTCTTTAATACATTCCACATCAACATGCATTAAGTCACACTACCCTTTTTTCCAAACAATTACTGCACAAAAAAAACTCACTTTTTTACACTACCACTTTAAAATCTGTTTACATTTCTATTTATTGTACTGACCACACCACTGCACTTTATTCCAGTGTTTTTAGTTTAGTAGTTAGTTATTGTGAACTGTACTGCAGTAGTAATAATATATGTTCAGGTCTAGGAGAAATGCTATTTCACACCTCTGTATGTTCTAAACATTTTGTGGAAGTGATAAAGTTGATTTTGACAATTCGGTTAAAATGACAAGGCGTTTACTATGATGGAATTCTTTTTCCTAATTTTTATAATATCAGAATGCAACCTTTGTAGCACCGTTTCACAGAACCATGAAAAAAGTGTCTTACCATTTGCCTAGTTAGCAACAATGGTTCAGAATAAATCTTTTGACAATATTGTTGATTATTGGGTCACAACACAATCTAATTTCAGGCAAAGGATTATAGTCAGTAACAACTGCTGTCTGTAGTAATTCTTTATTATGTCAAATCTGAGGACTGTGTTACTTGTTCATAATTAACCTCTGCAGTTCCAGAAACAGTACAGGTAGATCATTGCAGACCCTTTTGACCAAGTCCTCCCTTATGAGAAATAATACAAGATAATCAAGAGTCAGACAAAAACACAGGTTTTTCCCGGAAGAAGTGGCCTGTAAGGAGCACAACATAATCTGTATTACTACTGGAAAGACATTAAGATTGTGTTTGGTTGGTCCTCCTCTTAAAATTATATATGTATATACATATACTATACAGTGCATTCAGAAAGTATTCAGACCCCTTTTTTCACATTTTTTTTTTTTTTTATGTTGCAGCTTTATGTTTAGAGAAAATATGAATTTGAAATATTTTATTAATCTACACTGGACACCTCATGAAGAAAAAAAACTGGATTTTAAAGATTTTTGCAAATTTATTTAAAAAAAAAAAAAGATGAAATATCATACTGACATAAGTATTGGGACCCTTTGAAATTTATCTCTGGTGCATCCCATTTCCATTGGTCACCTGTGAGATACTTCTACACCTTGTTTGGAGTCCACCTGTGGTAAATCAGTCATTCAAGATACACAAGACAAGATGTTACTCCCCCTGCGTATATTACAATGGCTGTACACATGGACCCAATCCAACCAACCTCACCAAGAAGCCACAGAGAACAACATCCAGTCCTGTCAACATACAGTATATCTCCATGAATTGAGACCAAGAAGCTTATCTTCCTTCCCTAGCCAACATAACCACAGGGTACCAACATGGATATTTCATTGAGTTTGTCCACTAGACACCTCCCTTCTTTGGAGTTTTGTTGAATTAGGTCCACAACGCATCTGGAAGGCTCAACAGTGCAGTCTGGCATCCCAGAACAACCCCTTCCACACACATATTAGATGCCCTTCACTGTTAACAAATGCCCCTTTTAAACCATAACTTCTAAAAGAGCACCTTTACAAACTGAAAGCATACTGGATTACCTTCATACCTGCCAACAAGAACTGCAAATGTCCCACTCCACAAACTTTAACCTAATTAAGGCCACACCGCCTTAATACCATCAACTGGCTCCCATTACCAGTCACTTGCCACTAATTTTATTAATCACTTCACACTTCCCTCCAACCTGTAACCTCAACTACCCTGCTCTCTTCTCAACCATAACCACTGACTTGCCAAATCAGCCATCTCAGACAGGTCCTTCACCACCGCCCTTAACAAGTAGCCTCTAGCATCAAATTCCCCCAACAATGACGTAGCTGATTTAGCCATAAAGCCCCCCAACATCTACCTCTACTGGCCTCTCATGAACCTGCCACCAGATCTGGATACTTTAACAATTTCCACTCGTATGCATCCCCAATGGCATCATCGAATGGCGCTCGACATAACTCGACAAAGTATAGGATCCACCCACACTGTGAATACAACACCATCTCTAGATGCAATGAAGTAACCGCAATGACTTTGCTCTCCTCGTGCATCGCCCCACCTACCAAAGCACCTCTGCTCTTGCATAGTGTTACTCTCACCTGCCTGCAAAAATCCACTTGTTTTATCTATGCGGCAAACAAGGAAAGAATTTTCTGCTTACTCTCAGAAATGCTTGCTAAACATTTAAGAACTTGATTATGGCACCGGGGGAAACGGTGGCGCAATGGGTTTGGCCGGGGCCTGCTCTCTGGTGGGTCTGGGGTTTGAGTCCTGCTTGGGGTCCCTTGCGATGGACTGGCATCCCCTGCAATGTACTGGCATCCCCTCCCGGGTGTGTCCCCTCCCCCTCCAGCTTTGTGCCCTGTATTGCCGGGTTAGACTCCAGTTCACCCACTAACCCCGCTTAACTAAATCAACTGTCTTTGCCTCTTCTTACTGCTCAACAACCAGCTGTCATTTGTCTGCTTCCAGAGCAGCACTCCACAACCGCCACACACAGCCAGAGCAAAACCCTGCCTTCCCCATCTGCATATGACCAATCAGTCCAACAGCTGCAGTGACCCTTTTGCACTTTGGGCCACATTTCTGGGGTTCCATCCCCACCCTGTCCTCACCGACGGCACCACTTTTTTTCACAAATTCCTCTTTTGACTCTGCTAAAGTCAGCTCCAAACCCACTATTGCACACTTATGATGCTTCTACGCCTTGTTTGGAGACCACCTGTGGTAAATTCAATTGATTGGACATGATTTGGAAAGGCACACATCTGTCTGTTTAAGGTCCTACAATTGACAATGTGTATCAGAGCAAGAGCCAAGCCATGAGATCAAAAGAACTGCCTGCAGAGCCTACAGACAAGCTTGTACTGAGGATCTGGGGAAGGTTACAAGAACCTTTCTACAACATTAAAGGTTACCATGAGCATGGTAGCCCCTGTTCTTCTTAAATGGAAGACGTTTGGAACAACAACAGCTTGTCCTAGAGCTGGCTACTCTGAGCAACTGGGGAGAAGAGCCTTGGTAAGAGAAGTGATCAAAAACCTTATGATCACTCTATTTGAACTACAGAGATATGAGAAACAAAATTTTCCATCCTGATGAAACTGAAATAGAACTGTTCTATGCCTGCATTTAAAAAGGAGTCTTAAAACTCATCTCTTCCTGATTCACTTCTCCCATGATCTCTTAAGTACATGTAATGTATACATGTTCATGCTCTATAACTTTGAGATCATAACTGCTGAACAGTAGATAAATCTTCACACAGCTACTTGTGTAATGTAAATTAAAATATCAACAATTCCTTATATATCAGAAACTATTATGCAGCTACTTGTGTGATGTATGTTAGTGCATTTGGAAAGTAACTGTACTGTAGAATCATGCATCTGCAAGCCTCCTTCTGCTAATATAATGCACACATTGTGTTCTATGAGATGTATGTGGCTTCGGAGAAAGGATCTGCTTTGTAAATGTATAGATAAATGCAGTGAATACTAATAATTGATCTAAAGAATTCTGTTTTTTTTTTTTTTTTTTTTTAAGCTCATTCTATTTCTTTAATATCTGTAATGAATATTGTTGTTTTTCATTAAATATAACTGAATGAGCACTCACCATGTCAAATGCTTTCTACATGCAAGCATACCTAGGCAATAAAGTGATATTGATATTTTATTGAGAGGACAGAGGGAAAGGCATGTCCATCCATCCATTGTTAAGAACCGCTTGCCCAGAGTGGGGCCGGGGTCAGCCAGAGCCTTACCCGGCAACACAGGGCATAAGGCTGGAGGGGGAAGGGACACACGCAGGACAGGATGCCGGTCTGTCACAAGGCACCCCAAGCAGGACTTGAACCACAGACTCACCAGAGCAGGACTCAGACAAACCCATTGCACCACCACACCTCCTAAAGAGCATCATTTAGGGTGAAATTCTGTTCAATTCACACACACACACACACACACACACACACACACACACACATTTTCAGAACCGCTTGTCCCTTACGGGGTCACGGGGAACCGGAGCCTACCCGGCAACACAGGGCGTAAGGCCGGAGGGGGAAGGGGACACACCCAGGACGGGACGCCAGTCCATCACAAGGCACCCCAAGCAGGACTTGAACCCCAGACCCACCGAAGAGCAGGACTGCGGTCCAACCCACTGCGCCACCGCACCCCCCTGTTCAATTCATTTTTTGTATATGGATTCTCACATACCTTTTACGTGGAACTCGTTTTGAGTTGTATTATAAAGCTTTGCTCTCCATAATGTGCATTAAAATATTTTGTAGTTTTAGGTTATATTCTTTTCTTATTGAGCCAACAGTGTATGTTACTGATGGTTTTCCTTCTCTCCTTGTCTTTTCTGATGCATATATTTAAACTTCACCTGTTGTCTTTGTTAGATGCATTTAGATTAGTATTTCTGCTTAGATCCCTTGTCATAACTACATAAATACCATAGTATGAAAACATGTTTAAAATAATTTACATAATTATGCATGATACACAAATACTGAACAACTTTTATACATAATTTAGAATAATATTTTTAGAAAGTGTTTTTAATTACTTTGAGCTTATTTACTTCTTGTTTTGGCCTTGGGGGAAAAATCACTTAGTATCCAACAGAAAACAAAATTTATGATCATATTCAAACCTAATTGGATTAAATATTTTCTTAAGTTAGTTGCACACATGTGAGTTGTTAGGAAACAAATTTTCTTTAAGAATAGGATGTTCAACGTGTTTTGATTATGAACTTTAATTCATTAAGTATGACACAAGATGAAAAAAAGAGAATAATCCAGTGAATGTATAAATATATTCAGAATTGGATAAACATATTTCCTTTGCAATCAGTGGACTTGCCTGTTTACAATGTTTAGTTTATCAAGCATCTGTTTGAAAACATTTTTAATCTAGACAAAGATATTACAAAGATTTTTTAAAAACATGGCCGAAACTGCTGGTAAAAACTGTTGATGTAAATACAAAGACAGGAATTATCCAGTTTTGGATATTGATTGCAGCTGGAAATAAACAGAAAAACTGCAGACAAGAAAAATACATCCATCTGAAAAGGTCATATACAATAATTTGATTTACTTTAAACCAATATGAACTTAAAGGATTTGCATCTGGATCTCATAATTGAGGTCCGACTGTTCCCATCTACTGCAACTGGGAGATGAGAGCAGCACTGTCCTTTCACACACTCATGCATGCCATGTGTCAGAACCACACCTCAAGCTGTGTGTTTTGCCCTGCTTATGCAAAACGTAAACATATACTGTATGTAGCAATGCTCGGTTTAGCATGTGGGGTGTGTGAAAACCTTGCTCTGACTGCTTTGCAGTGACCCGAGAACTGGAAAGCTGAGGATGTGTTTTGCAGTCTGAGAGAAAAGAAGTTTGCTTTGAGAGGAGATGCAGTCTCTGAGCTGTTTTGCATGTGTGTGGAGGGGAGAGAAAATGGAGCACCTACTCTCTAAAAGGAGTGAAAGGCTCTGGATCAAACAACCTGACTATCCTGAAAAGGAACAATAATAGTGGTATTTGGAAGATGGTGATGGGGAGAGGAGAAGGAGGAGTAGCTGAGTTCAGAATTGTGCTGGTGACTCCCATGCCCTCCCTTCAAACACCCGGAGGTTGTCAGCAAAGGTGCTCATGCATAAGCCAAAACTTTGACTACTCCATTATTCCACATGACTTCCACAAAATTAGTTCTGAGTACGTGTGCAACATGGTCAAAGTGAACCAATTAAACTGTACTTTTTCTCTCTCTGATACAAAAAATTGATATCATTGGGTAAATGATCTAAGAGGCTCTGCTCATCAAAGGCTGCCATCACATATGCATTTTAACCACCAAGAGCAGCTGACAGAAGTAAGCCGACTCTGTCTCAGTAATGGCTGTAAACACAGGTCTTGGTGCTGGGCCCTCCACTATTCTCCATCTAAATCTCTTCTCTTGGTCCCGTCATAGCCTCCCAGGGATTCTCCTATCACTGCTATGCCAGTGATACCCACTTCTACCTTTTGTTTCCCCCTGGAGCTATAGACATGCATCACCACCTGCCTCTCGGTCTTCTTTGCCTGAATGTCTGATCACCACCTACATCTCAATTTCTCAAAAAGCAGAGATCCTTCACCTCTCAGCTGGTTCATCCTCCATCAGAGTGGACAGCTTGCTCGTTTCACATACTTCATTGGCTAAGAGCCTGGGAGTAAAGATTGACTCAGGTTTGTTTTTCTCTCAACATATTGAAGCTACAACCTAACACTGAAGATAAATCCTCCATAACATCCATAGGATCCACCCTTATCTCACAACAGACTCAACAGAACTCCCTGTCCAAGCCATGGTGATATCCTGCCTGGACTACTGCAGCTCTCTCCTGTCAAATTTTCTGCCCTCTTCATCAAACCTCTTCAGTTGAAACAGAGCTCTGCTACATGAGTTGTGTTTTACTTGCCAAAGCATTCCCATGTATCGACCTCATTGTTTCTCTCCACTGACTTCCTATGGCTGCTTGCACCAAATTCAAGACTCCAGTAACGGCCAAAAAAACCATCAAAGGATGTGTCTCCTGCTATCTACAAGAGCACTTAATCACACCAAGCAGACTATGGTTTTCAACTGTTATCTGCCAAAACTCATCTCTTTTAGACTCACTTCACCCCTGATGTTCTGTGTGTTTGATAAACATGCATTGTTTTATCTGTTTAATAATTTTAAAATAAATAAATAAATAAATAAATAAAAACTATATTCTGCTACTTGTGTAATGTATACTGGTTTATATGGTAGTATATGAAAAATTCATCCAGTAATCACGTGTCTGTTTTCAAATCTGTCTTGTTTTTTGTTCTTGTACTCAGAGATCTACGTCACTTTGAACAAAAGCATCTGATTAATAAATAAATATATACGTACAAAAGTTGGAAGGTGGGCTCAGGACATGAGCATCTTGAACATCTGAGTATCTTTTCTTTAAGGGTCATCCAAGACTTCAGCCTTGGCTTGAGAGGTTACTCTGATGTCTATTTCAGCCTGGGAGACAGGTGATCTTTTTTGATGCACAGCATCAATATAATTGTTTTTTTAATATGTGGAAGTGGAATATTTTTCTTGACTATCCAAACTAAAAAAGTGTTGACTCAGCGCACTCACTGTTGCGAGTGAGAACATTTGAAATCCAATTGCCTTTTCTCATGCACCCCAGCCTTGCTGTCTCCAGTGGCAAGGTCAGGCCTTAATTTAGAGCACATCATCTCTTTGTGATGGGCAACTTGATGCCACTTCTAATTCTGGGTGAGTCTAACATTTTGGGGGGGTAGCTGTCAGGTTGTCTTGCCCCAGGAATTTAATAAGGTGGCTGCTTAGCATTAATGCATTGTGTGCCCTTTCTGCCTTTAATACATTATCTGCCTTTAATACATGAGTAGAAATGCATCCTTTGTGCAATACCTATTACCAACTATATGTGATTTCACAACATTCTTTGTCCAACTTTCATTTACAATGGCAAAAAATTTAGACAGTTTCTGCCCTTACTTTGTAGATTTTTAAAAGGCATCAAAGATGTATGACAGAAGTTGTTCTAGTCCTGAAAAGGTGTCAGATCATCACATTTTTATTGCGTTAAACTGCAGTCACATGGTGTCTTAAGTTACATTCACCACAACTGGATGGATGCCTTAGAATTTTGGTATTTTTTTTCTAATATTTCCAATGCCATATTCACTTACTTTGAAATAATTACTGTTGAGGCTATCCACCAGGATCCACATGGTTAATTTGTACCTCACTGAAAAAATTTATAAATACCTTAGGTGTATAATGGGCAGTTGGTAGTGCTGTGGTAAAAGTTGCTGCTTTTAGACCCACAAGTTTTTGGTTCAAATCCCATCTCCACCTCTACTATACTTAAACAACAGACTTACCTTAAATTGCTCAAGTAAAGTTACCCACCTGTATCAATGGATAAATAATTATAAGTGACAACCTTTTAAGTCACTTTGGAAAAAAAGCATCAGCTAAATTAATATCTATCTATCTATCTATCTATCTATCTATCTAGCAACACATTTACAGAATATAAGATGTTAGTTAAATGTCTTTCAAATGCAGACATAAAGAATAAATTAAAATAAGAAGTACACTGTACTTCTGATTGTAAGAAGGTAGTTGATACCACAGTAGTTATAGCTGCTGTCTTTGGACTCTAAAGTTGCAGATTAAAATCCCACCTCCAGATTTTGTACCCTGGAGCTAGGTACTCTAAATTGCTCCAATGAAATTACCCAGCTGCACAAATGGGTAAACATAGGTGGTTTTACATTGTCATTTCTTTTGGAGTTAGCACAACAAATAAATGTAGCAGAGTGTTTAGCTGTGCTACAAGCATAATCTGAGTAAATGAAAGGAATTGCCTGAGTATGGGGTATTGGAGCAAACTGCTGGTTTTCCTGTCTATACACCGCGACCAGACACTAAGGAGAGGGCAAAGGAAACACTGTGTTATCACTAACCCTGTTGCAGATCCCCGAGTTCACAAACGACGAGGCCGACTTCTGGGTTTTATAATAACAACATTACACACACACACACATTTTCTGAACCACTTGTCCCATACAGGGTTGCAGGGAGCCAGAGCCTACCTGGCAACACAGGGCATAAGGCCAGAGGAGGAGAGGACACACCCAGGACGGGACGCCAGTCTGCCGCAAGGCACCCCAAGCAGGACTCGAACCCCAGACCCACCAGAGAGCAGGACCCAGTCCAACCCACTGCGCCACTGCACCCCCCATCATAACAACATTACATTTAATTAAAATACCAACAAAACATCTGTCGCTCCACGTGTACACACTCTGAGGCAAACTCTTCTTCTTTACTATATTGCATTTTTGCTAAACAAAGAATGTTATTAACGTATGACCATCTAGTGGCAGTTCTATAGATCACATTCTAAATTGTACAATTTGAACTCACTGCCAACCACTCATCAGCAATTACAGGTTGGCAACCAAATACAAACAACACCTTTCCACACAACATCAAACACACACACATCATCTGAAATTGCTCGTCCCATATGGGGTCACGGGGAGCTGGAGCCTAACCCGGCAACGGAGGGCAAAAAGCTGGAGGGGGAGGGGACACACCCAGGGCAGGACGCCAGTCTGTCGCAAGGCATCCCAGGTGGGACTTGACCCACCAGAGAGCACAACCTGGTCCAACCCATTGCGCCACTGCACCCCCCAGAACATCACACAGCATCAACCTAAACACTAAAGGACACAACACCCCCCCCCCAAAGACAGTAACACAATCAAATTTCTAAAGGATATAAATGCTGAATAGTTCTTAATTCAGTCCCAGCTGGAAGTTGCACAGTGTGCGACCTCACACGTCCATCTCTTCCTGGGAAAAGCTCCTTGATTATCCCAGTTTTCCAGATCTACCATGGCATTCGGTCATCTCTAACCAAAACCAGATCTCCTTCCTTCAGTGGAGTAGGAATCTTATTGGTATGTGCAGACTTCAAGTCTAACAGATACTCCATTCTCCATTGCTTCCAGTACTTATTAAGAAGCCTCTGACAATATTTCCATCTTTATGTTAGTTCCTCTTTACCGATGTTGGTGCTTTGATTCTCAATGTGGAAAGACTTTGGCAGTAAGGAAGTATGTCTTTTCCCAACAAGAAAATGTCCAGGTGTTAATGGTTGAGGTTCTTCCAACTCAGTGTAGATAAATGTGAGTGGCCTTGAATTGACTATTGCCTCCACCTCTGTCAGCAGCGAAGACAATTCTTCAAAGCTCAACTGCACTCTCCCCATCACTCTTTTCAGACTTGTTTTCACTGATTGGGTTAACCGTTCCCAAAAATACACCCCACCAAGGTACTCTTTCTGCTATGAACTTCCACCTTATGCCATTTCAGGAAAAATATTCTAGAAGTGTGAGGGGCGCAGTCCTGCTTTCCGGTGGGTCTGGGGTTCGAGTCCTGTTTGGGGTGCCTTGCGACAGACTGGCATCCCGTCCTGGGTGTGTCCCCTCCCTCTTTGGCCTTACGCCCTGTGTTACTGAGTAGGCTCTGGTTCCCCGTGACCCTGTATGGGACAAGCGGTTCTGAAAATGTGTGTGTGTATTCTAGAAGCTCAGGGTCTTTAATTGTTGCCCAGAGTTCTCTGAGATCATGATCATCTTTTGAAGGTTTGAGCATTGTCTGAATAGATGACTCTGCAGGGGCCACCCCTGGACATGAACCTCTTTAGAGCCAGGAGGAATTTTTCTATGGACAAATCTGACCCCAACTCTAAGTGTACCACTCGTGTCACAGCACAAGTGAACAATGCAATGTATGCCTTTTCTACGGTGGTACAGTTCTTGACATGAAGAGGGCCAGCAAAGTAAATACCTGTAATTTCAAATGGAGGTGATTCAACAATCTTATCCCTTGGTAGGGGTGCAGTCACCTGCTGAGCTGGGGTTGCTCTGAATCTTTTGCAGATCATGCAGGCAGATATGATTTTCTTTACCTTGCGTCTGGCACCTGGGATCCATTATCTTTCTCTCAGCTGGACCAATGTGTCCCTGACTCCTGAATGCATTACCTTGTTATGGCAATACATAACCAGCATGTCAGACAGTTGGTGGCTGGTGGGTAGCAGCCATGGATGCTGCTCTCTCTCAGTCAAGCTTGACTGTTCAACCTTCCTCGCACACATATTACTTCATATTCATCAAGGGTTAAGATCTCTGATTTTTGAGTCCTTGTGAATACTCTGCCCTGTGTTCAATTCATTCATTTCTCTGGCAAACACTTTGCCTTGTGCTTCCTGAATCCACAATCTTTCAACTTCTGACAGCTCCTCTGCTGTGAGTTCTCCTCGTTTCCTGTCCTGAGCACAGCAACTGCAGACAAATCGTCTGATCCAAGCAGTGACTTTCAAGACAGTGGTAAGTTTACTGTATGCTTCCAGCTGTAGTAGTGGTTCAGATTAGCTCACTTCAGTGTTGCTAAGCTGAACTGTCACTTGACATGGCTTCATCTCATACTTCAATTCTTCCTGAGAGAACTCTTCCATTGTTGATTCTGGTTGTGTGGGTGATGTTACAAAAGGCAGAGATGACCATCACGACTCATCTCCTTTCAGTTTGGCTGCTGTCTGTCGTCTTGTAATAAGGTCTGCTGGGTTGAGCTTACCACAACAATGTGACCATGATTCTGGTGCTGTCAATGACTGTATTTCTGTGACTCTGTCCGCAACAAACTGCTTCCATCTTTGTGCTGAGCCACAAATCCACTGAATAACTATCATGGAATCTGACCACAAACAAAACTGGGATGGCATCATGTTCAGAATCTTTAACAAGTTGCTCCTTATTCTAGCTCCAACTAAAGCTCCCCTCAACTCCAAACGTGGTAGAGTTAGTTTCTTTATGGGTGCCACTCTCCATTTGGGTGCAACAAAACTGGTCACAGCTCTTCCCTCCTTAGTCCATCCTTGGAGGTATGCAACTACTCCCATATGTGCTTTCACTGGCATCACTGAAGACATGAGGAAGTGGGGATTGCTCATTTTGCCACTCACTTATTCTGTACCACCTTGGAATGATGATCTGATGCAGCTGTGGGAGCTCCATGCGCCATTGTTGCCATTCATGACTGAGGTCTTCTGACAGCTCCTCATCCTATCCTAAGCCCCTTTGCCACATGTCTTGGAAACGGCATTTAACTCCTATAGTGAATGGTGCCAGGAAACCTATGGGAATATTCTAGCTGATTATTTCAAGATGCTTCTTTTCATGTTACCCTGCTCCTTTAAGATACTCATCATGTGTCTAAGGTCAAAGACAAAATCATCACTATCTGGTCTCCAGACCAACCCAAGCACTTTTAGCACACAACCACGTGCTTCAGGTTCTTGCGTACATTCAAAGTCACTGTTCAGCCACTTAGCCTTCAGCTCTGCAGAATTCTTTGTCCACTTACACAAGTTCGTGCTGACTGTGGACAAGCTCTCCTTTCCTCTTGATGTCAGCGTATAAGCCTCTTTGGTATGCTCTGTGCTGGCAATCAGATCATCTGCCTAATGGCAGGTTTTCTAGAATGTTATCGGCATGTGGATGGTTGTTTCTGTACCCTTGTAGATGATGCCAGATTGTGGCTGCCAGCAGGAATGAGCTTGAAGAAACCCCAAACACGACACAACTCATCCTCATCTTGCATGGTCTTGTGTTCTCAGTGTCAGGTGGTCCTGTAATCCATAAGAATCTTAAGGCATCTCTGTCTTTCTTTGTAATGGATACCTGTGGGGAAACCCATGTAACGTCTGCTGTGAATGCAACTGTATGCAGTCTAAATTTTACTAAAATGCTTAAAAGGTCTGGATTAAGGTTTGGACCAGTCAGTAAACAATTGTTCAAAGATGGACTGCCATGCTTATGAGAGGAGGCATCAAAGACCACTCTCGGTTTAGTTGTCATTTTGTCTTCTCTGATGACAGCATGATGGGGCAGGTAATATGTCACATTGTCCTCCGTCGCTTGTGAACAGTTGTCTTCTGGGACATCTTCACATATCCCCTGCTGCAGATAATTTTGAATGACATCATTGCACCTCTTGTCTGTTTTCAATTTCCTTTGCAGTCTGTCAAGTCTTTTCTGGGCAATTCTGAAATTGTCTGGAAGGTGTGGCATATTTTGCTGCCACGGTAACTCTACCTCATATTGCCCTCTAATATATTTGACTGACCCCTCAAAGTTCTGTCTAGCCTCGCTGTCATCTGCGCTGTCCCCATCTCCCTGTGTTATACCCTGGGAATCCAATTCCCAGAACATGCGCAGCTGCTTTGAGACTTCATTGCATTCGTTTATTCCAATGTTTATAGAAGCAACTTTGCTCATGTTTGACGCAGAGCCTGGTCCCTGTACTGCCCAGCCAAATATTGTTTCAACAGGTACTAGGGCTTCTGATATTTGGTCTACTCTTCCTGACAGTACCTTCCAGTAGTAATCGGCTCCAATCAGTAAGATATTTCTGGCTCCTCATTGCTATCAGCTGAAACATCTACTAGTGGTAGCCCCCCTTTCTCTAGCTGGTGTGGAAGATGTTTACCAGGCACCTTCATAATTGCGGTACACACTTGTGGTGTCTCAACAGCTTCAATCTCTATTTTCTGTTCTTTATTCCAGACATTCTCCTCACTAATTTTACAATGTTTCTCACAGCTGTTAATGGGTTCTCAGAGCCAAAGGTATACAACTTTAGAGTCTCCTTCCTTTGAACTGGCAGACCCAAAATCTTTACCTGCTTCTCATGGATGAAACTTTGTTGGCTCCCACCATCCATTAAACAGTGCACAGCTTTCCGTCCTCTGGGTCCTTCAGTCCACGCTCTCACTGTTTGCAACAGCATAGTGTTCTGACCCTTCATGTGTGTTGTTGGAGTGTGGGGCATAACAGATGAATTGAGTGCCTCTGTAGAACCTTCAGTATCATTGGGGGCTTCTGCTTGTTTGGCTTTGTCACAACAATGCAGCATGATGTCTTCTGCCGCAAGCAATGCATGACACACCCTTTGTTTTAGAAACCCTTGCAATGTGTCGTGGTCGTAGGCAAATAAAACACCTCCCCATTTTCTTCAATTTCTCCTTTCACTGTGTTCACTGTGTCAGCCGTGCACAATTCTGATTTATGGATTGTGCTATCACAGAATATACAAGTAAGAGGTGCGTTCAAACTGTCTGTGTGGAGAGCTGTGGCTGTAGGCATGTTTACCCTTCAGACCTTTGTCTCACTCCAAGCATCTGCTTTACAGTGTTGCTTGTGAGAAGCCTGTGCATTCTTGGTTATGGTTTCTGTATTAGTCAAGTGCATCGCATGCTCTCTACTTTCAACCTCCCGTTGCAGGAAAGTTACAAGTTCAGGAACCTTCCATTCCTGACCTGGACTCATTTTACGTGTGTACTCCAGGGCAAGATTGTCCGGTATCATCTGAAGCAGTATGGGGCACAATAATCCTCCATAGGTGTCTGATACAACACCTAAGGATTGTAAACTTCTGATCTGTACCTCACAATCGTCATACAGTCATCCTAATGCTTCAACATCGAAAGACTTCTTTACTGGAGTCAATTTCACTAATTTGGACATGTGTGCACTCACCACAAGGTCCTTTCTTCCAAATCTTTCCTTCAGCATATCAATTGCTGCATCATAATTGCTGTTGAACATTTTTAATCCTGCAACAGCTCAAGCAGCAGGTCTAACGAGGTATCACTTCAAGTAAGCAAACTTCTTCATTTTGCTTAATCCTCTGTTTTCATGGATAGCAGATCAAACTGATCCCAGAACTCTTGCCAAAGACATACTTCTCTGTTAAATTTACTTACAGACAGCATCGATAATTTCACTGATGATGTGTTGGTTAATCTGTCTGTACGCGTACTCACATCACTTAGCTGGGCTGTCCTAACTCCTTCCACTGCTTCAATATGATGTTCAGTCAATCTGGCAGCAAGGCATTTCCACAGGCTGATGGGGTCCTGATAGTCTACAGTTTTCATGATGTCTCCATCTAGCTTGTCTATTGGTATTTTGTATTCTATTTCCAGTTCACGTAGATTCTCCTCCTTAATTGAGAGCATGGACAACAACTCTCTCAAACGATCACAATTCACGTTATCCTTACATGTTTCTTCCTCTAGAGACCTCAGTAATTTCATTACAGATGCCCGTAAAACTCCTCTTTTGTGTTTCAGTCTCTGTAATCAGTCCGAAATCTTCCCTTTCACCTGTTACTTCGCTAGCTGCAGCAAGCTATCTGTTTAGTTTGGGACAAGCAGTTCAGAAAATGTGTGTGTGTGTGTGTGTCTCCCTTCCTGGTTTTTGGCACCAAAAAATGTTATCACTAACCGTGTTGCAGCTTCCTGAGTTCACAAATGACGAGACCAACTTCTGGGTTTTCTAATTACAACGTTACACTTAATTAGAATACCAACAAAACATCTGTTGCTCCACGCGTACACAATTCTGAGGCAAACTCTTCTTCTCTACTATATCGCATTTTCGCTAAACAAAGAATGTTATTAATGTATGGCCATCTAGTGGCAGTTCTATAGCTCGTATTCCAAATTGTACAATTTGAACTCACTTCCAACCACTCATCAGCAATTACAAGTTGGCAACCAAATACAAACAACACCTTTCCACACAACATCAAACAGCATCAACCCAAACAATAAAAGATGCAACACACTGCATGGCTTCGTCTTTCTGTATGTCTGTATGCCTATACCAAATGATATGCAGCAACAATAACCAGCTTGACTTGGCTGAGGGTAGAACTAAAAGTTCTGGAGGCGATTACTTGAGGTATTCTCCTGCAAATCCCTGTGTCTCTGATAAAAAGTTTTACAGGAGTATATAAGACATTAAAGCAAATGAAACTGGTTCTATCTCAGATTGTGGAGTCGAGGAAGGTCAAATCTTGTATTAACAGTCTTGACTGAATCCTGTGACAGAGGACTTCATTACTCCATGGAAGCAGAAGTGTTTATATCACACAATCCACATGGCCTCCCAGCCAAAACTGACAGTATAGAACAGCTGTGGGGAAACTAAACTGAACCACTTCCAGCTGCTCTTGAGAGACAAGACACTCCCATAACTCCAGCTGGTTCAATGCCCTTTGATGATGTATCTGTCAGATCCAGCGTAATGTCAGTGATGTAAGGAATAATAATGGATGTTCAAAGGATGTTCAAAAAATTGGAGGCAGTGGAAAATAGAAGTAAGAATCATTTGAGACAGGTCTAATAGAAAATATTAAATGTACCTCTAAACATTTGCATAAACACCCTAGATGATTTGTCTGCCACCAAAAATCAGGCAGAAATTTATACACAAAACACTTTTAAGCGATATAACCATGTGCTTAATTAATGAAATACTTTTTACAAACTAATAAAGAGTTTTAACAAGACAAAAATTTTTCTCTTTAATTTTTTTTTTTTTTTGTCTTTGTTCACTAAAGCAGAACAAACCATGTCCAGTTCTTAGATAAAGGGGTGAATTTGTTCTGTAAAATCACCTTGTAGTGCAACTTTTTGTTACCATTACCAATGTCTCTTACACAGACACACACACACACACACACACACACACACACACACACACACACACACACACACACACACACACACACAGAGAGTCTGAAACCGCTTGTCCCAAGCAGGATCGCAGTGAGTCGGAGCCTACCCAGGGCACAAGGCCGAAGGGGGAGGGTTCATACCCTGGACGGGACTCCAGTTCGCAGCAGGGTACCCCAAGCAAGACTTGAACACCAGACCCACCACAGAGCAGGCCCCAGCCAAGCCTGCTACTCTGCCACGCCCCCCATGTTTCTTACAGAAAAAGACAAAAAAT
This sequence comes from Scleropages formosus, assembly GCF_900964775.1. NCBI lineage: Eukaryota > Metazoa > Chordata > Actinopteri > Osteoglossiformes > Osteoglossidae > Scleropages > Scleropages formosus. The sequence goes on from NC_041806.1 coordinate 28,845,202, forward strand.
ATGTCAACTACAATTAATTAAAGTCATTAACTGTATTTTTTACATGATACTGACAACATTTTCAAATTTTATAATGCAGTATATCCCCTACTTTGGAACTTAACTGGTACCAGAGTTAGTTTGTTATTCAAAAAGTTGGTTACTTCAATACAACACAAAGCAGGGCACGAGCTCCTCATCAGTCCTACTTCCAGCCGCTGGTCTAATGTGCGCCGGCAAACATGGTGGACACAGTGACTGTTCTGTGAGAAGTGTATATCTCTTTGTATGATGTGAACCTCTTTTGCTTACTTTGACTTTTATGCCACTTTAGAGCAAAGTATCTGCTAAATGAATAAAGTATAACACAGTCAGCAGCAAGACAGCTTTGTAGGCTGGAAGGCAGTTTCTCACATGGACACTGTCTCTGTCTCTGTCCAATTGAGCAACTCACAGAGACCAAACTGGCAAACAGCTCTGCATGTTCTTATTAGCCTCACTGAGTGTTTACGAACTATTGTAAATACAAAAGTGCAATAAAGAAGCATGGCCAGAAATTGAGCCAGGGTGTTGACAAGCTTAAGGCAGTGCTTACTATTTGTGATGACTATCTGCTGGCAAATTCAGCATGCAATTTCAGTTGAAATGAAAGCTCTGCTTATTAAAAATTTGTTCTAAATACCTCTCAACAAAGTTGGCTAATATCAAAAACTTAGATTCTAGAAAGTTGTTAAGTTGGGAAGCTGCTGTATTTGGAGGCACCCAACAGTGTAGTGTTCAGAGCTACCCAAAAATAATTAAATTTGTTGATGTTGTCAGTGTCAGATATAAAAATACCTTTTTTTTTGGTTTGGTAGTTAATTTTAGGTGACATATTTCATCTATGAATGGGTTTTTTTCCATAAGGAATCATATAAATTTGATTCCCTTACAATGGGAATTTCCTTAACAAGGTGATTTCATGGAATGAATTAAGACTGTTATATGAAGAATGGAAGTATTATATATGCATATTAAACAAGGGTTGAGTGTAAAACCTGTGATACAAGAATATGATACAAGCCATTGTACAGAATAAAATGCTTGTTTTGGGAAGTAAATGGCAATTGTATTAACTAAAAAGCCTGTTTTGTGAAAAAACTGTATATAAGATAACAGTTTTTCATTGCATGTAACTATGCAATGATATGACTACTGTGATTATATGAGTGCTGAGTGCACTTGAAGTACAATCATATTATACAAAATACCTTGCACATAGGTTAAACCCTTTCAGCTCCACAAGTTTCTCCATGAATTGAAACCTCATATGATAAATATAGAATTTAGTAGTTTTCTTTCATTGAAGGATAACTAATTGAGTTTAACACTTTAATATGTGGTCTGAAATAGTAAGCTGAGTTATTTACTGTTACAGGATGTATTGAGGGATGAGATTGTACATGCTGGTTCATCCTGGGCATAGGCTTTGCTAAAACATCTCTCATGAGTGGTAGTAGTCAGTTGTAATAGGCTATGGGGTTACTGAACAGCTGAAAATCCCAGGCATGTTTTGTTTATACTATATTGTCTGTATGGGGGGGCTCAGTGGCGCAGTGGGTTGGACCAGGTCCTGCTCTCCAGTGGGTCTGGGGTTTGAGTCCCGCTTGGGGTGCCTTGTGACAGACTGGTGTCCCGTTCTGGGTGTGTCCCCTCCCCCTCCAGCCCCACACTCTGTGTTGCCGGGTTAGGCTCCAGCTCCCCACCACCTGGTATGGGACAAGCAGTTCAAACGGTATGTGTGTATTGTCTGTTGATATTGTATTGCTGGCCACTCAATTTTGACCAAATTCATCTCCAGCTGGCCTTAACTTATTTACTGTTGACTTAAAAGAGTTTAGCTGGGAAAACTTGCTGCTGTTGAACTTTTGTTGATGCTGTAATCAAGCAAGCCATATTGTATGTACGTTGTAATTTACCTTCTCATATTGTACTTTAAGATTTGAAAATTTTTTACAGGTATGTATATTGATGATGTGCTTGTAGCAACATGGCAGTTTTTTGCATTGAAGAATATCCTCAGCAATCATGTATCTTATAATAACCTTGGCAGCATGATGGTGGTTTATGAAGTAGCTGAGACACAGGAAAAGTTGGGTTTGAGAAAATGTAAATGTGCTGCATTACATTTTTCAGAAATGACAGAAAGTTTCATCTTTCTGTCATATGACCAAAAGCTTTTTCCACAGTGCAGATAGATAACTAGATGTGAATGAAAGCAAAATGGTGTGAATATAGAAAAATAGATAAAAGCTCAAAACCTCTTTAGACCTCAGAACAACATTAACAGCATAACAATTTATTATCCATCCTAAAGGCTGTTGGCAGGAGTGACCCTGGGAAGTGCTTCCTGGACCAGCATAACCGGACAAATCTATTCCTAAAAGTGTACTCCTCTGTTTTGTGTTTTCCAATAAAATATCACGGAGAACAAAATTTCAATGTGACATTTTTGATTCAGTATAAGACAATTGGTGAAAAGTCTAAATATCTTTGCAGTGCTCTGTATATTAAACTTTTCTAAATTAAAGATTGAGGTCTTCACACACATATACACACAGAAATGTCATGTATATACAATATCTGTTTTCTGAAGAGCAATCCTTATCTTTCAGCACTGTCATATAAAGAAAAGTCAATAACCCAGAAGGGTGTACACTCATTTATCTGCAGTCTTACTATACCAACTGATTTACCTAATACAGCTTTCCCCAATGTTAAAGCAAAACCCTTTGTCTACAAAAATAAAATTTTTCTTATTGAATTTCAACCAGATAAGATCCAGAGTAGCTGAATGATCTTCCACATAAAAGCTTATGTGCTCAATGTGAGGATGAGAAGATGATTTTACTGAATGCAATGAAGCCTTGTGACTGACAGCACATCATTTTTGGTGTGCATGATAATATTTTATCAAACCGCAAAAATAATCAAGTTCCTTTGACACCAGGGGACATGCTTCAAAATTAACATATTAGACTTAGGTTAATTTAGAAGATATTTTTAGGCAGGTTTGTTCAAATAAACATCCATCCATCCATCCATCCCAGTTCAATAGCTGTTTTTCCTGACCAAGACTGTAGTGAACTACACTTTATCTTGGATTTTTTGAGCAGAGGGCTTGGTGGGGGAGGGGGGGGGGGGGGCTCACACACCCTGGATAGGATTTATTAAATGCTTGGTATACATCTGGCTCCTTTCTGTTAAACCTACAACCCCAATGTATGAAACAAGAATACAAGATGATTAAAGTGCACAGCGACTGAAAGTTAATGTTTATCCACCTGAACCACTTACTGGAGCCATAAAGTAATACAACTGCATTTCCCCAAAAGTTGGGACAGTATGTAAAACACAAATAAAACAAAAAGCAGTGAAGAACAGCTCAAAGACAAGATATTTAATGTTTTACCTCATCAACTTAAAATAAATTTGTAAATTTGAGCTAATTCCAATTTTGATGTCTGCAACGCATTCCAAAATAGTTGGTACAGGCATCTATTTTCCTGTGGAATGTGTCAAACAAACCTATTTGGAACTTTGTGAATAGGTAACAGATGACACTATCATGACTGGATATAACAGGAGCAACCATGAAAGGCTTGTTGTTTACAAGCAAGGATGAGTTGAAGCTCACCACTTTGTGCTGAACTGTATGAGCAAATAATTGAACCGTTTAGAAACAACATTTCTCAATGTATGATTGCAAAGAATTTAGGGATTTCACCATCTACGGTTGATACTCATTAAAGGATTCAGAGAATCCAGAGAAACTGGTTTACGTAAAGGGCAAGGCTGCAAAACTATATTGAATACCTGTGATTTTCAAGTCCTCAGATGGCAATATAAAAAAATAACTGACATTTTCCTGTAATCACTGTACCCACATGGGCTCGAAAAACTGTTGTCAGTAAATACACTTCATCGCAACATCTACAAATGCAAGTGAAAACTATACTACACAAAGCGGAAGCCATACATTTGCAACATCTAGAAAAACCATCAACTTCTTTGGACTAAAGTTCATCTGAGATGGATTGACACAAAGTGGAAATATATGCTGTGGACTGATGAGTTCACCTTTCAATTTGTTTTTGGAGAAAATGGACATTGTGCTCTCTGGCCCAAAGAGGAAAAGGATCATCCTGATTGTTACAAATGTCAAGTTCAAAAGCCAGCTCCAGTCATGGCATGGGGGTGTGTTAGTGCCCAAGGCATGGGAAACTTACATATCTATGAAGGCACCATTAATACTGAAGTGTACATGCACATTTTGGAGCAACATATGCTGCCATGCAGATAATGTCTTTTGCAGGGATGTCCTTCCATATTTCAGTGAGACAACACCAAGCCACATTCAGCACCTATGACAACAGCATAGTTTCACAGCCGGAAAGTGAAGGTGCTTGACTGACCTGCCTGCAGTCCAAACCTGTCTCCCATTGAGAATGTGTGGTGCATTATGAAGCGCAAAAAATGCCAACAGAGGCCCAAACCTTTTTGTAAATTTATCTGGCTGAATGTTTACTGAAGCAGTTCTGGAGAACATCTTGCTCAGGGATACCATGCTAACCTCGGCACTTCTGGGATTTGCATCAGTAACCTTCAGATGCATGCGTAGCCTCTTCACTGCTTGGCCACCGGCAGACGAAAAGACTCAAGGGGAGTTTGCGGCTCAAATGAATAGATTACAAGAAAAGAAAATCACCTCATTCCCTGGTTGTCAGTGGTTCTCTTGACCCGGGGGATGAAATGAGATGGTAAGGGAATTGAGTCAGGGGTTCAGTAAACAGGACTTCCACTGCCAGACATCTTCAGTACTGATTTTTCCCAGTAACTATTTAGCTGGGTAAAAGGGATTTTTACCCATGGCTGCCTGATAGAGAGAACGATTGTGAGGAACACACAATCAGAGCAAATGTGACTCCTAGTATTTTTAGCACCATGCTGAGCTGGAATCAGGTAAACCAAACCTTTAATCATTTGCTCAGGTTGGAGTCACTGGTGGGGGGCATGGTGGTTCAGCAGGCTTAGCCAGGTCCTGCTCTCTGGTGGGTCTGGGGTTTGAGTCTTGCTTGGGGTGTCTTGTGATGGACTGGTGTCATGTCCTGGCTGTGTACTCTCACCCTCTGGCCTTGTACCCTGTGTTCCCTGGTTAGGCTCCGGTTCGCTGCGACCAGACTGTATGTGTGTGTCTGTGTGTGGGGTCAGTGCTGACAGAAGCTGTTACCCTAGACCTCCTTCAGAGATTCCAACCTGCTCTGGGACAAGAAAGTAGACTCCAGTGTTTTAGAGTAACTGGTCTCCTTCATAAATGTCTTTTCTTCACACTAACCTCCCGCTCTCCTCAAACACATCCTGCCACTAACTCCAGCAAAGACACCAAGGGTTTGAAACACTTCAGAGACAAAATATAGAGTAATACCAGCCTTGCCACGGCAACAGCATGATCCTTCTGTTGCCTAGGGGGGTGGGGGAGAATTTCATAAAAAACTATATCAGCAATCCACCCAACCGTATAACACAGACTGTGCTGCAGTGTTGGTGTGGAATGCTTTTGTGTGATGAAAAATGAAATATTTTACGAGATTTACGAGATTTTCCACAGATGTCATTCGAAGGAAATTTATTTCAAGCCTTAATATTAAACGGTGGCTTTAGCAGTGTTTAAACAATTTAAAACTCATTACAACACCAGTTATATCCAAGGAACATATAAAATAAAAGTTATGATTTCAGGAAGATATAATGTGAAGCCTAAAAGGTAGTGACAAAAGTAGCATTTCTATTTTTACATCTTACATCTGTATACTGTTTTGTCTCAGCTGAGAATTGCATAATACTAATAGACAAAAGCGGGGGTGCGGTGGCGCAGTGGGTTGGACCGGGTCCTGCTCTCCAGTGGGTCTGGGGTTCAAGTCCTGCTTGGGGTGCCTTGCGACGGACTGGCATCCCGTCCTGGGTGTGTCCCCTCCCCCTCTGGCCTTACTCCCTGTATTGCCGGGTAGGCTCCAGTTCCCTGCGACCCCCGTATGGGACAAGCGATTCAGAAAATGTGTGTGTAATATACAAAAGCTGAAAAAATACACAGTTAAATGTATTTGTCAGCACATCTCTAAAAGAAAGAAAAAAGACAGCCCACATTTTGCATAAGTATTCAAACCTATCTGCTCTGGGTGCTGAAAGTTTACACAAGAGAAAAAAAAGCCAAAGGAGGACAAAATCACCTTGTATTCGGCCTTCACGTTTGCTAAATAGAAATTCCAGTCTCTTAGGGGGTCATAGGTCATGCAGTGAATCTGAAAAAGCTGCTTTTGGAATGCACCCTTGAAATCCCCAGATTACAGTACCTTTTTTTTTTTACCGAAAATCTTTGCTACTGTTTGAATGTCAGGAAAATAGAAAATGTAAATGTACCCAATTATGTAACAAATTATATATTTATACTGTATGCATACACATATAACATATATATAACAATACATATAACAATATATATAACAAATCATAGTAATAATTCAGAAATCTCACTAGTTACTCTTATATACAGTTACCTGTACACTGATGCATCATTCTGTTGTTCAAAATGAAATGTTCCCCTTGAATGAAAGATGACTCCTTTCCTAAAACACAATTTTCTCCCACCTCCTGTAACCTGCTGACCTTTGGTCAGCATGTTCTGTCTGACAGACAAAAGGCACTTCAGCCAGCCATGATCAACTGTCATGTCAAAGGTTTCTTTTGAGCATTTTCTTTTTTCTCTGCTTTGTAAAACCTGGGTGCTTCCCCTTCCCTGCTTCAGCTTTGTACACACTGCAAGGCTCACATTTTGCATTTTTTATTGGTTTTATACAAACCTAGGCTGTTCTATCCCGCTGAGTATTTGCAATACGAAATGAATATCTGACCTTGAGCAAAGGTTCTAATTGCTCTTAGAGGAAGACTTCATACAACTCAGTGTTTTCCATTCCTTTCATCCCCTTGCTCAATTTGATATGTAAATAGCAGTTCCATTTATTTAATTCCTCCTAATTTTGCAAACTACACTGCTGTATGCATGTGAAGCTGGGAGGAGGGTGATTAGACTTGAATAATGCAACACTTTTCAGGTACATATAATATCTAGGATTTTACAGTGTAGGTATTAATGTCTTCTGAGGATTAAATAATGAATGGCACAATTAAAACGTGGGAGTTAAATGCAACTGCTATTAATCTTCTCTTCTTTTTCTTTAAACAGTACAACATCACATTCCTTTTCATTGCAGATATTAACATTGCAAAACATTGCAGCATCTAGCATTAATGGAATGTATTCAGTTTTAATTATTAATCAGAACATCAGTGTTTTCCCCTGATTTTTTTAAAAACCACTGTGATGCTTATAATTATTTTAAAATTATTCCTCTTTACACAGCAGCTTTCATTAGCTTTTACTAAGGGATAGTGAAAGAAAGTTTATACTCATGAGTTTTAGGCACTTAAGCAAAACTATAGATTTTAGCCTGGTCACCTCAACAGCTGCAGTTATTTCTGTCTCCAGTGATGAAGGTGTTAATGGTGTGTTTGTTGGTAACTCATGAATAATAAACAAATAATCTCCTGGAGATAATTGTGGGAGGGGAAATCCTGAAGGTAGTTGCTCTGCTGTCCTCACCAAATCACTGGAGTCATTGCGTGCATGTAATTTTGACTTCTGTCAGCAGCCTCTTGCTGGCATTCAGGGATGCCTCTGAATCCACCTTAATACAAATTTACTGATTCGATGAATTCAAATTAGTTATAATTAGCTTTACAGCCTGAATCTTCAGCTGAGGAATTTTGCTGAGGTTGCTCAAGGTGTCTATGGACAGCAGCATGCCTGCAGCTCAAGTAAACTGGCCTGGACTCCCGAGCATATTTTCCATTTTCTGCTTCACTGAACTGGTGGCCGCCAATAATCCAAACACATTATTTAGTTAGGCAGTCATTTTTTTTTTCCTTGCACAGAGCACTGTTCAGTTTTTGACTCCGCATACCTGACAGGAATGAATTAATCTGAGATTTTTATAACCTCCTGGGTGCCCTCTATTGTTTACAGTGTTATTTTGAGTTTAGGTTAGCCGTGGGGGAAGCAGTTTGCATTTTGTAACATGTTTTTAGCTTTTCAGTTCATTTATTTATTTATGTATTTTGTTATTTATTTATTTATGTATTTTGTTATTTATTTATTTATTTATGAACTCTTCCAAAAGAATTTTGAAGTAGAACTGCATGCCTCTGAGTGCCTTTGTAAATTTAAGGAGAGCTAAATTCTCTGAAGATTTTTTTTTCTATCAGAATAACATGATAGCTGCAGGTTTGAACATAATGTTGTAGTACTGAAAGGAAAAAAGACAAAAACAAAAAAGAAACAAGGTAAGTAGACTGTATTTGAGAACTTTCATCAAACTACCCTGCAGACTCACTCATACTCCTAAATAGCCACAGGCAATCCTTGACAGCAATTTGCAATAGATGTTTTAAGCCTGCTTTTTTGTGGCATTTCTAGGGTTTTCTAGCAAATGACAAAGGTATGTTCGGTCGTGCATTTTTGTGAATAGGCAACATTATTTAATTACATAGTCCATCCTTGCCTGCCATACATGATTTCCTGAATGTCATACTTTCCTATGCCAGTAATTGTCAAGGAATGAAAGAATGAATGAATGAATGAATGAATGAATGAATGAATAGAAATGGTTGCTAAAAGTTAAATTAATTAAACAGTGTGACATTGCCACATGTGAGAGGATCCTGTTCAGACCATTTTCTTCATTTCAGAAGTCAAGACTAAAACCCAGCTACGTTAATAGCAAGCTTATTTCAAACTCCTCCTACCCTTCATGTGGGAAAAAAGTTCTTAGTTCTTGTTACAGTTATTCATATAACTGCCATGTTTCTCCAAAGCAACTTGCAACATTAAGCTCCCTAATTTACCCATTAATAAGATGGGTAATATTACTGGAGCAATTTAGGATAAGAATCTTGCTCAAGGCCAGATTAGCCATGGGTGGCATGGTGGCACAGCAAGTAGCTCTGCTGTCTCACAGTGCCTGCGTGGTGTGAGAGAATATGGGTTTGATCCCGTCTCAGTCTGTGTGGAGTTTGCATGTTCTCCCTGTGTCTGTGTGGGTTTCCTCTTACTGTCTAAAGACATGATGTTCAGGTTCCCCATAGTGTGTGAGTGGCACACACATAGGGAGAGTGTGTTTCGCTGATGCATGGATGAGTAGCCTCTAGCAGTGTAAGTCACCTTGATGAATAGGGTGTGTGGGCTAGTGACACTACAGAGTACCCATTTTAAGTCACTTTGGACAAAAGCATCTGCTAAGTGAATAAACGTAAATGTAAATTCAAACTTGTGACCTGTGGCTCTACAGAGAGCAGCTCTGACCACAAAGCTACCAGCTGTTCCATACTGTCCCATACATAACAGGTGTTTCCTAGTTATTCAGTGGCAAGTTTCTGTTTTTGGATTTTTATTTTTGAACTGGCAATACTGATAAAATAACTTATCTATAAGCCAGATATCTATCTTGGCTTACCTTGTTTGTGAACATCAGCATTTTCGATATTTTTAATAGCGCAGACTCTTCAAAAACATTAATTAATCAAATTCCATGTCTCTTTATTGTGCATTAGTTGCTTTTTACTCTGCTAAAAGTGATAAACAGTGATGAATTTAATGAACTGAAAGTAGTTTGAAAAACAAATGCCAAATGGAAGGTTATACTGAAGATATCAAAGAGGGGGGACTACATATTAGCTTGTTTAAAACTGCTATTTTTAATGAGAGATTAAATTAACACTACAGATACAAATGCATCTCTTATACGGTGACTAAATGAATTCTGTGATTAGGCCAGTCATTTAATATATTTATGATTTACGATATATCATTCTAGCAGTAAATGATTCTTGATATTGGCTCATCCTTTCTTCAATTTTGCCATGTTTAGATATTTTTCACAGGTATATTTGTGTTTTTTCTTCTTTATTTTATATTATTTTAATAGTAAATGTATTTCACCAGAGGGGGCGCGGTAGTGCAGTGGGTTGGACCGGGTCCTGCTCTCTGGTGGGTCTGGGGTTCAAGTCCCGCTTGGGGTGCCTTGCGGCGAACTGGCGTCCCGTCCTGGGTGTGTCCCCTCCCCCTCTGGCCTTACGCCCTGTGCTGCCGGGTAGGCTCCGGCTCCCCGCGACCCCGTATGGGACAAGCGGTTCAGAAAATGTGTGTGTGTGTGTTCACACCATTTAGTTCTCGAATATGCTTTGTAAATTTTATTTTAATTTTCAGTACTTCTGTTTGCCATCATATAAAATGTTTCTGTCTCTAGTATATTTAGTCTTAATTTAATAGTCTTTTAGCAAAAATAAGTTGTGCAGTTGTCTACCCTTGACCTTTTCTGTTTTATTTGTTTGTCCATTTTACCTACTGAAAACATATTTTAACAGAGCTACTTCTGGTTCAGTCTGAGAATTAGTTTTTTAGAACTTTTTTTGGAAGAAAAAAGTTTTTATTATTTATCATTTCTTTGGCATGAGTTGACAAAGGGGCAAAAAGGGGAAAACATACATACAAACAAACAAAACAAACTAATAGCTAGCAGCAGTAATATACAACTGTATACACTTTAAGGAAACTAGCTTTGTTCCATTCTATTAGATAATGATTTGTAAATGCCTGGAAGCACATTCAACACATTATGTAGTTCGGCAAGTGGAACTGCAGAGATGGCCTGTTAAAAGCAGTGAATGTGCTAGGTTGTGGTAAATCCGCATTGGAGCAATTTAGCCTTCCTCCAGCATTGATCTTTTCCCTTTACATCTTAGCAAGCCTGATTTTCCACTCAAAAACGTGGAACACAGCTCTTTCATCAAAGCCAGAGCTGATGCACTCTCTCTGTGTTAGATTAGCCAAGAGAACAGAGTGTTTCATCTCCGAAGGCTACTCTCAAGGAAGAGGATGGAGGAAAGCAAACCGCCATCAGTACTGGTCCCTCGACTTCATCTGCTATGTTGGCAGGAGGCTCACTCACTGATGAATTAGATCAGTGGCAAAGGAGCTGGGCTTTGAAGCAGAGAGGTCACTGGATGAGTGACTCATGGTGGATCTTTGGACAAGGCACTTCGTTCTGAGTGATTTGCTGAATTTACTACTGTCAAAACAAGTAATATGTAAAGATGTTAACATTGCTAAATCATCCCTCAAAGGGACCTAATAGGCTTGTAAATAAATCGATGCACATCACTAAGTTTTCCTGCACTGGTAAATCTCTGCTCAATATTTTTGCTCATTTTTTTTTTTTTTTTAAATGGAATTACAAACTAATGTATTATTTTCTAGGCTGTTTACTGATCTGCAGCCGAGTGCAAGTTTAGTGTTTTGAGTGCTATTTATTTTTTTGCTAAGTTCAAATTGTGGATATGTCTGTCAAATGTCATACTATTTCTCAAAACTTCGGAAAGCTGTATTAGTATGTGTCATTAAAAATTCCATGTCAAACTTAACTCAATTTCTCTTGCTTGGTGTTTTCTGCTTCCCCTGCCTCAGACTGGCATTCTTGGAAAATACCCTTTGTTCTACAGATCATGTTTCTTCACTGTTTTTAATGAGCCTGTTAAGCATGGCTGAATTATGTGCAATGAAACTGGATGGGTTTCATGGTGGACACAAAGAATGTATCATTTCAAGAGTTATGTATTTTATGACAGTTTCCAAGTGTGTTTTATTATTTTCTTCAAAGATCTGAACTTTTTCTTCATTTTTTTTCTAGCAGAAAAACAAAACATACCAAGGCTCAGTAATGGTATTCTGAGTAACTTCTGTTTCTTTTAAGTTTACCCCAATTTATAAAGTCGTAGCAGAAAGCAACATTAAAAGGGATTCTATTTTTGTATGAAGTGATGTGCATTATTTACATACAGTAATCAATGTACCTCAAATGCACTCTGTATAAATAATGCTCAGCTACCCTACCAATAAACACAGTGACAAGTAATCTGATTCATATTTAGCTTTGGAGACAGCTCCCAGAGAATGTATTATTGGAGCTTATAATGATAGACATAATTTTTTAGTCACAGTAACTAAGAGCTCAGACTTTCTTTGCTTCCACCCCAATACAGACTTTGATCTTTCATAGTAGATGTGTAAATCAGTCATTCTTGTTTTGACAAGCTGTGGTAAGTCAGGCTGTATAAAGCACAATAATAAAGCTCCCCTTTTCCAAGTTCATACACTGACATTCCAGTCTTTTTATGGTTTAATGCACAGTTTCAGTTAAAAACAAAGGTACCGCCATTGTAATAATGAGGATTACTTTGACTTGAACAAAGATTATCCATATTGAAAAACAACTCAGTTACAGATGCAGCTCTGCATTACACACTGATATTGCCTTGCAGCAGCCGATTTGTAGGTCTGGATGGATCGACCCTGTATGCATTTTTAATACTTTCTTTGACTGCCTCGTAACTTTGGCAGTCTGTAAAAATCACATGGCTTCTTTGTGATGACAAACTTTTCACACAGACTTCTAAGATTAGGGAGCATGGTAGAGAAATTGGCAGAAGCTGTAAATCCGGATACTGCACACTTTTCTGTTTGAGTAGCTTTGCAATTGGCATGTTGTCATCCTCCCCACAGCACTGGAACCTTAAGGATTACCATAGAGAGACCCTTAGATATGATTTGGAAAGAAAGAAAGAAAGAAAGAAAAAGAAAGAAAGAAAGAAAGAAAGAGAAAAAGAAAGAGTCAAGGTGAGTATAGCACTAGAAACTCTTTGCTAAACTACTTACAATTATTTACCTAACTATCAGAGTGATGTAACACACAGACATACAGTACACATATGCAATAAGCAAGGCAGAGTCACCAATTCACCTGAAACATGTTATCATGCTGGAATAATGGAAGCCGGGGTGAAGGTGAGTAGGACCCAATCGCGGGTTCCATTTAGTACAATCAAAGCCAGGGAGGGAGACAAAGAACCATAGTCAGGGACAGGCAAAGGTCAGTCGATGAGCACTCAGTGTTTCTTGGAGCAAAGGAGGGATGTAAATGATGAGACAAAGCGAAGGTCAGAAGCCAGGAAATCAGAGACTTGAAAAGGACAGGAATCGTTGGACACACAGGAGTAGCGGTTGCTCAAGTGAGGTTCTGCAAGTAGGCATCGAATCCTTGTCCTTTTATCCCGTGCTGTCTTGATCAGACACAGGTGTGGGTGAGGTGCACGTAACAGTATCCCCCACCCTACGGGCGGCTCCAGCCCCAGCCATCTGATGGCCCCCCTGGGCCGACCTCTGGGCCTGGGCGCTGGTTGGTTTGGATGGTCCCTGTGAAAGTCTGAGATCAAAACTGGGTCAAGAATGTCCCATGCGGGAACCCAACACTGCTCCTCCGCCCAGTAGCCCTCCCAATCCACTAGGCATTGTAAGCCCCCTCGCTGCCGTCGGGAGTCAAGAAGAGCCCTGACAGAGTAGGCAGGAGTGCTGTCTACCTGTATCGGCAGAGGGGGCCTGGTGGCCTGTGGAGCCTGAAAGAGGGATGTAGAGCATGGCTTGAGAAGGAAGACTTGGAACATGGAACAGATACGCCGTGTCCGGAGCAATTGTAAATCCTAGAACGCATTGGAATGGCAATATACTTGTAGACGTGTGGGACAAGGCATTATGCACGTACTCAGTCCAAGGAAGGAACCGGGACCACTGATGTTGTCTGCAGCAACAATAGTTTCTCAGAGAACGGCTGAGATCCTGATGGAGCCGCTCTACCTGGCCATTGGCCTCAGGGTGGTACCCCAACGTGAGACTCACCGACACTCCCAACTTTCGCCAAAATGCCCTCCAGGCCCTGGAAGTGAATTGGGGCCCCCTGTCCGATACAATGTCTTCTGGGAGACTGTACAGCCAGAAGACATGGTGGAACAGGGCCTCCACAGTCTCCAATGTGATAGAAAGCCTAGGCAGAGGAAATCAGGTGACACAACTTGGAAAAGCAGTTAATATGAGTCAGGACGATGGTGTTTGCTGCCTGAGGATGGGAAATCCATCAGGAAGTCCATTGCCACATGGGACCAGGGCCAGGCTGAAGTGGGAAGGCTCAGCAGACCTGCAGGCTTCAACTTCGGGGTCCTTGCCTGGGCACATACCTCACAGGTTTCCACGTACTCCTGATCATTGGATGGGAGTGAGGGCCACCAGAAGTGGCCTTGTAGAAGGGTTAAGATTCAGCAGGTACCAGGATGCCCTGCAGCTGTGGACTTATTGGTCCACTGCATCAGCATCGGGCGCATGCAGATGGGCACTTACTCCTTACCCTCTGATTTGTCCGTTGGTCTCGGGTCTGTTGTTTATGCAGCCAGGAGGAATTGCCATCATACAGAGGCCACCGCCCAGCCCTCTGGGAGCATGGGCTCTGGCGGATCAGTCAGTGGGTCTTTTTTGTGTAAGTGAGACAGAGCATTGGCTTTAGTGTTCTTGGTATCAGGCCTGTAAGACACCATGAACCTGAAACGGCTAAAAAACAACGTCGCCCCCTCCAGCCAGTGGCACTATTCCTCCAAGGCTAATTTGATCGTGAGCAACTCCGAGTTGCCTATATCTTAACTGCGTTTGGCTATGGACAACTTACAGGAAAAGTATGTGCAAGGGTGCATCTTTGGAGGAGTTCCTTGCTGCTGGGACAACACCGCCCCGACTCCTATCACCGAAGCATCCACCTCCACCACAAAAAGCAACACAGGGTTGGGGTGTTAGAGGATAAGTGCGGTCGTGAAACTTGCGTTTGCGGCCCATTGAGTTTCCGGAAGGCGCTTGCAGCTTGTTCGTTCCAGGCCAGCCGGACCCTCTTACCTGAGGTGAGCACCATGACAGGGGCGGCAACTGAGCTGAACTCCCCTAATGAAGCACCTGTTGAAGCTAGCGAAACCCAGGAACCTCTGTAGGGATTTAATCGTCTCAGGTCTGGGCCAGTCTACCACAGCCTGGACTTTCTTCAGGTCCATTGCCACCCGCCCCCGCCTGGCGCTAAGCAGGAATCCAAGGAAGGAGACCTGCATCTGGTGGAATTAACACTTCTGTCCTTTCACGTAGAGGTGGTTGTCCAAAAGGCATGTTAAGGCCTGTCACACCTGCAGCAGGTGTTGTTTGAGAGATGGTGAGTATATCAGTATGTCGTCCAGGTAGACCAGAAGACAGCAGTTTACCAGGTCACCTAACAAAGGCTTGAAAAACAGACGTGCATTTGACAGACAGAATGGCATGACTGTGTACTCGTAGTGGCCAAGGGAGGTGCTGAACACCGTCTTCCATTCATCTCCCTCTCTAATCTGGATGCGGTTGACGTGTTATAGTGCAGTGCTGATCAGCGGCAAGGGATAGGATACCTGACCGTGGCCGGATGATCCCCGAGGCCAATGCCTCAGTTACATACTCCTGCATGGCCTGCTGCTTGGGTAGGGACAAAGGATATATCCTTCCCTTAGGGGGCGTGGCGCCCAGCAGGAGGTCTATGGCACAGTTCCAAGGCCGGTGAGAGGGCAATGCAGCGGCCTTGCTTTTACTGAAGACCTCTGCCAAGGTCTTGATATTTCCACGGAATAGCAATAGGCCTGGCCGTCTCAGGGCTCGTAATGGAGGTGGCTTGACACGGATAAGTGAGACAGGTGTCTGTGCATTGTGACACCCACTCCACTAGCTCACCCTTGCTCCACGCGAACACTGGTCAGCCAGGTGAAACCCAGGATGACAGGGGTGTCCAGTGACCGTATGAGAAAAAACACTATCTCCTTCTTGAGGCAAGCCCCAACCTGCTTCCTGATGGGTTCAGCTCGTGCCTCCCCTACCCCAGAGCCCAAAGGCTGCCTGTGTAGCGTGCTGAACCATAACGTCACATTGCATCCCCACACCAGTATGCCATAGGAGTGCACAAAGGCTAAGTCCATAAAACAGCCAGCAGCCCCCGAATCCACCATCGCGTGCATGTAGAGCTGATTCCGTCCCCAGGACAGAACTACAGGCACTGTTAGCTGCATAATAGGGCGACGGGCGCCACTGACCTTTGGTTCCTGGCTGGAGTCCGTTGGGTAAAGGTCAAACCAGGGAGGAGGCACAGATGTGTCCGTGGTCCCCGCAGTAGAGACACAGTCTGTCCTTGATTTGGTGCTACCTTTCCACTGAAGACAGCCTTCCTTTCCCGAGCTGCATGGGCTCCGGCGCACTGGAGGGGCCCCTAGACACAGCGGGCACCATCCAGGACTGTGGGACTCTGTCCTGGGTCAGGTTGTTGATAGCCATGGCAGTCACCACAAACTTGTTGAGGGTCCAGCCCTCCCCTCGGTTAGTGAGCTCGGCCTGAATCTGAGGATAGAGACCATTCCTGAAGCTGGTCAGGAGAGCCCTCTCATTCCACTTACTCTGTTCCGCGAGGGTACGAAACTCTAGGGAGTATGCCGACACCGAGCGGTTGCCTTGTTTGATCTGCAGCAGCCGGTCGCATGCATCCTGAGTGGTGAGCTGGTATTCAAACATTGCCTTAAAGTGTAGTTTGAATGCAGCATAAGTAGTGGGAATACAGTTACTCCAGATAGCAGTGGCTCATTTCAGCGCCGGACCGGTCCGCAAGGAATTCAGATAGGTTATCTTACTATCACCTGTCTGGTAAGTGTGTGGCAGCTCGCACTGGAGCAGGAAGCCTTGGCAGGCATCAGGTTTCCTGTCATACTTGTGGGGAATGGCCATCCGTGGGCCCACAGTGGGGATGGCTGGAGGCAGTGCAGGCGTGGGAGCCGAGGTTGCAGGGGACGGATTGGAGGCGGCTCCTAGCTTACTGCTTTCACAATGCCCTTTGCTTGGAGTGACAGGATGAGCCCCCGCAGAGTTTCGGAGTGCTGCTTAAGGGTCTGGTTGTGGGAGCCCAGCAGTGCGCCCTGTGCAGCGACTGCCATTTGTAGACAATCCAGAACTGCTGGGTCCATGTTGGGGGGCGGAACCTTCAAGCTGGAACAATGCAAGCCGGGGTGAAGGTGAGTAGGTTCCGTTTAGTACAATCAAAGCCAGAGAGTGAGACAAAGAATCATTGTCGGGGACAAGCGAAGGTCGAGCGATGAGCACTCAGTGTTTCTTGGAGCAAATCAGGGACATAAACAATGAGACAAAGTAAAGGACGGGAGCCAGGAAATCAGGAACTTGAAAAGGACAGGAATCGTTTGACACATGGGAGTAGCAGGTGCTCAAGTGAAGTTCTGCAAGCAGGCATGGAATCCTTGTCCTTTTATCCCGTGCCTTCTTGAAGAGATGCAGGTGCGGGCAAGGTGTGTGTGACACATGTGTTTAGGCTGTGGGAGGAAACCACAACACATGGAGTAAACCCACAGGGTGCAAACTGTTTAATATGATCAGACAAAAAAAAAGTGGGGGAGGGGGTGGGGGGGGCTGTAAACTTGACATAAAAATTAATTTTAAATACATTTTTGGTAATTCACATCTTCATTTTTACTAACCTTTAACTGAAATTTAGTATTTCCTTCAATTATGAATTTAGCTGATATTGATATTTTGAGAAATGTTTTTTAAAAGGAATTTTTATGCATTTAAATACAATATTCTGAAGAGGGATATATAAGCTTTACCAGACTGCTAAAGGGATCAATGGCATAGAAAGGTTACGAACCCCTGGTCTAGCACCACATTTGGAGGGATACTGATGAAGCGTTTTTGCCTTCCTGTCGGGAGCCTAATCTTTTCCCATTTTTCTACCATTAATATAGTACTATGTCGGCAGTTAAAAGCTGCAACCAGAAACCACAAGAGAACCATGGGAAAGACTATACATTCCCTGATAACAGCTGTAACTCAATATATCATCTGCTGTCAGTTTTTTAGAGCAGTCCTTTCAAGCAGCCTGGGAGCCACAGTGTATGGGTGACAGACTTTAAATGCAAAGTGTCAGAGGTAACCAAGGAAAGATAATGTTCCTTGATCCTTCAGCTGGTTGAGAAAGTGCAGTTCTGAAGTAAGTGCTAGCTGCTCAGATTTGGAATTAAGGTCAGTGGAAATTTCCATCAGGGCCTGTCACCAGCAATTTATTTTTTCCTTCTACTTTATACACCTAAAAATACTACATTAGTGATTCCAGTCACATATTTGGTTTACATTGCTCTATTTATCCCAGTGTAATATTAAATGAAGAAAAAATGAAAATGTGCAAGAAAAATAATAATTTAAAAAATGATTGTTACCCTGTAGGGGGCGCGGTGGCGCAGTGGGTTGGACCAGGTCCTACTCTCCAGTGGGTCTGGGGTTCGAGTCCCGCTTGGGGTGCCTTGCGGTGGACTGGCGTCCCGTCCTGGGTGTGTTCCCTCCCCCTCCGGCCTTAGGCCCTGTGTTGCCGGGTAGGCTCCAGTTCCCCGTGACCCCGTATGGGACAAGCGGTTCTGAAAATGTGTGTGTGTGTGTGTGTGTGTGAGATTGTTACACTGTACTTCTGAAATCAGAAATACGCCACACTCATCTCTTCTTTTCTAAACCTAATACATTCCTGAAAACAGCTTTTGTAGCAAAAATCATATCAGACACGATTACTGCATTAATTAAACTCATTGCCATCTTTTCATGGTTTAATGCAGCGTTTCAGCTAAAGACAAAAGTACTTCCATATTAATAATGAGGATTGCTTTGACCGGAATGAAAACGATTTGCCATGTCCAAAAACAACTCAGATTGTAGATGCAGCTAATAAGGTTTGATGGCAGAGGCCAAAAAGGTAGAATCAGAATCAGAATCAGAATCAGAACAAGCTTTATTGCCAAGTATGTTCGCACATACAAGGAATTTGTCTTGGTGACAGGAACTACCACAGCACAGACAGAATGACAGTGACAAGACAGAAGAGAGTTGCAGTAGTCCAGGCAGGACATTACCATGGCCTGAACCAGGAGTTACATAGAGTTTGTTGTGAGATTAGGACGGATCCTGTGAATGTTATGCAAGATATATCTGCAGGATCAGGCTGTGACTTTGATATGTTGTGAGAAATACAGACCTGATTTGATCATTACTCCCAGGCTCTTAGCTGATGAAGTAGGTAAAATGAGTGAGTTGCCCAGTGTGACAGAGAGTTCTTGACAGGAGGATGGACCAGGTGGGAGGTGAAGGATCTTATGGAGTGCATGAGTTGTAGGTGGTGCTTAACCACCCAGAAAGAGATGTCCAAGAGGAAGGCAGTGATGTGTGAGGATAATATATTTTATGTGTTTTTGTCCACATAAAACAACACAGATAACACTTCATGTATAGCTAATGTTTATCAAGTTGAAATAAAAAAAAAAAAAATCTTATTCAACACACTTTAATGTAATAGAAGCAGCTCACACAATAACTAATTTAACAAAGATCTGCTGCTCTTATTCTATACAGTTGTCACAATACATTTTTTTGTGGTAATTGTAAAATATAGAAGGGGGGCGCGGTGGCGCAGTGGGTTGGACCGGGTCCTGCTCTCTGGTGGGTCTGGGGTTCGAGTCCCACTTGGGGTGCCTTGCGATGGACTGGCGTCCCGTCCTGGGTGTGTCCCCTCCCCCTCCGGCCTTACGCCCTGTGTTACCAGGTAGGCTCTGGTTCCCCGCGACCCCGTATGGGACAAGCGGTTCAGAGAATGTATGTGTGTATGTGTGTGTGTGTGTGTAAAATATAGAATTAATTCAATTTTCAGTAACGCCCACTAGACTTTTGCTGATCTTTACTTACTTTCTATATGCACATTTTAGAATTTAGGTACTATGTAATTTTATCTTATCGACAACAGATAAAACACACACACACACACACACACACACACATTGTAATCAACTATGTTACATCACTGTACAGGTTTTTGGTGTGTTTTGTTTTTCCTTTCTCTGTCCATTGGCTATCATTGGTTATCACCCCTGTCCATCATCATCAGTCCTGTTTAAGTTCCTCCATCTGCACCAATCACTTCCAGGTTCTGACATCATCAAAAAAACCCACCATTTGCTAAGCGAATCCCAGACTCTTGTCTCATGGTATTTACATTTACATTTACATTTAGCAGACATTTTTGTCCAAAGAGACGTACATCTCAGCAAAAGTACAATTTATGGATTACATTGAGAGAAGGTGACATAGCTGCAGACATGAAAGTCTCAAGCAAACCTGGTTTGTTCCCTACCACTTGCTACACCGAGGTTCATCATTCAAGTTTGTGTTTGGATTATTGACTTTGTTGGTTTGTGTGTGTAGTCATTCTTTCTTTGGTTTATCATTATGCTTAGTTGTCTATTAACTTTGTATTGTTGTCTTGGGAAAAAAAGCAGACAGGTAAGCACATCATGTGACCTATATATCCAACACATAGATATGTGTTCTAGAGTCCAACTCTCTAGACACATTAGAGAAGAGACAGGTGCCAACCCCTGTACTTTTGGTTTTTGGTAGATAGAGTAGGTTAATTAGGGCATCCTAGATGCTGAACACCCTTTCATTTTGTCCTATTTCGATAATCAAGGGTGGTGTGGATGTGCAGAAAGTAACACTGCAGGCACATGGCACCCAAGTAGAAAATGAGTTTTATTCCTGCTTTGTCAATGTGGAGTTTACATGTTCTCCCTGTGTCTGCGTGGGTTTCCTCCCACAGTTCAAAGACATGCAGTTCAGGTGAACTGGTGATGCTAAGTTGCCTATAATGAGTGTGTGCATGTGTGGCTACCCTGTGATGGACTGCCTTACCCCCTTTTGCCTTCCACTCAATGCTTCTGGTACAGGCTCCTGTTCACCGTGACCCTGCTCAGGACAAGCTGAAATTGGATGTATAATCAGTACATTGGCCAAGCTCTCCTGGTTGTTTACAGTGACTTCAAAACAAGCTGAATAAGCTGAAAGACATTTCATCTTAAAGCAAGTCCTCAGTTACACAAACCATAAATGCCATTGCATCATACACTTTCAGTTTGGAAGCAGCCGAAAATAAGAAGCCAATTATGGGCGGAGAGGTTGTTAAGCACTGTGCAGAAGGTTTGGCCCATGCATATAGTGATGTACAGATGAAAAGAAACTGTTAGCAGATTGTCTCATCAGATGGTTGGTGGGAGAATTACTTATATGGGTCAGCACGTTCAAGCAAAGCTAGAAGCAATTATCGATCATTGCAAATATTTTTCATTGGCTCTGGATGAGAAGACAGACATTTCCAATATGTTAGCTCCTTATTTTCATCAGAACAATGAAAGACTCCTGTATAGTGCAAGAAGAGCTAAATGCTGCCACTTGACTATGTACAAAAGCTACAGTACAGACAATTATAACTCATTAAACTCAGCCATGTAAAAATATGGTAAATTTTGAAAAGGCTTCAGAATTATTGATGTGTTAAAGCAATGACATATTTTGAAGGTGGGTTCATGGACATTTTATGTGAAAATGGAATTGACCGTATGCAGTCCCATTGTATAATACACCAGAAACCACTCAGTGGTTAGCATGTGTAACTTTACGTAGTGCACACTTATACAAATTAATATCCTTGGAGGTGGCAATAAAGCTCACAGAAAATACAAAATTTCAAATTTGACTTTGAAGAACAGTATGAAGATTTACCTCTGCCTTGAAAAATATGGTGTTTAAGACCTGGTAAATGCTTGATGCACTTATTTGTACTTAGAAGATTGTGGCTTTTTTAAATGAAGAACCAATTGCCAATATATGTATATATATTTTTTTTAAACTGGAGATTAAGGAATGTATTTTGCTGCACTCTTATGTTTTCCACTACTATTATGGATTATTGGATAACTTTGTCTGAAGCTGTATGGGAAAAATCTGAATGTAGATAAACTTTCTGGACATACTCATTTCACAAAAAGACTGAACTCTGTACTGACATGTGTGAAAGTATATTTTCAGTGACAAAACATAAAGTCTCCAGGGCACAACAGGGTGGAAGAAAATTTGGTTGGCTGTTTACACACTGCCACAACAAATATTGTTGTATAGTAGTAACTGTAGATAGTATAGTAATAGTTACTAACGTTAAAGAAATAGTGATTGTTCATAAGATGTTGCAGTCTAACTATGAAGAATTTTTGGACTTTCATGTGTGCACTAACTGGTTAAAAAATGTTAATGAAGAAAGGGAAAATGAAGGGGGGTCTAATGTTCATGACATCTGAGGTCAGCAGCCCCAACACTGCATAAAGTTGGACACTCCTGACCAGGGTAATCAATCAAACTGAGATGAAACTGACCTTTAGCTCTAATTGGTCAACTTGACTGTAGAAACTGATTGGTCTCTGCTAGCAAATGTATGCTGTAAAACAAAAGAAGTCAGCTGACAAAACATTTTTAATAGCTCACTGTAAGAGTGACTGTGACTGCAGACAATAGCTGGTGAAATGCAAAGATGTAATGGATCACTGTAATACTTAATTGATTAGTTTTAGGGAGAAAAACTTACAACATTAAATGAGAACAATACAAAAGTAATTAAATCAGGGTGACAGAAATGTTATGGATTTTTTTTTTCCCAGTGCTTCTGGCACTGTATACACCATACACATATTGTACTTGAAAAAACAACCTTAATGTTCTGATTTTTGGAGAAATATAATGAACAAAACCTTCATATCTATCATGAAAAACTTCAGGAAAAAAAATTGATTATGCATATTCATATTTATTAGCAGAAATTTTTCTTACATTCAGTGTGGAGATTTTGTTTTTCCATGATAATGACAGAACAACTCTAGGGAAGGATGGATTCAGTCTCTGTTAATCTGCTGAAAACTATAATTAAAAATGCAAGAAAGTAATAGCCTGGAAATTATGAGAGTGATCACCCTGCAGTTCAATAGATGAAACATAATAGACATTTTACAGTGTAATTCAAAAGAAATGGGTGATAAATTTAACATAATTCATGAAAAACCATTTAAATGAGCATTTTTTTGTCTATTGTAACTTGACCAGTTCTTCTTGGCAGGTCTAGTAATTCAATGATTTTTTTATTATAATTTGTTATAAATCTTCTATGAATGTAAAGGGCAGCACAATGGGAGTCTCTCCACTCCTGTGCTGTGGTTTCCAATCTGTGTTCAAACCTGAACAAAGCGCACACACACCCAGAGAATTCACAGCTTCTTCGAGAACAACTGTGACATGAGGCTCATGGGGAAGGGCATCCAGGCCATCACCAACCATGGGAACACATCACCTGTCTGTGACAGTGATGCCTCCCTTCCAGATGCGCTCAACAACTTCCACGTTTGGTTTGAGACACAGAATGATGTGCTGGCAAGGAAGACCACCCCTCCTCCCATAACCAGGTGCTGTGTCTTACGATGGCAGATGTAAGGAAAACTACACAGAGTCAACCCACAGAAAGCTGCTGGACTAGACAACATTCCTGGCAGAGTGCTCAGAGAATATGCAGACCAGCTGGCAGATGTTCTCACTGTCATCGTCAACATCTCCCTGAGCATTGCCGTCGTTCCAGCGTGTTTCAAGGCCACCACCATCATCCCCGTGCCAAAGAAGTCTTGTGTCATGCCTCAACGACTACCATCCCGTCACTCTCACATCCATCGTCATGAAGTGCTTCGAAAGGCTCATCATGATGCACATTAAGACCCCGCTGCCCCCCTCACTGGACCCCCTGCAGTTCGCGTATCATCCTAAGCGCTCAACAGAGGACACCATTGCCACCAGCCTCCAGCTGGCCCTCATCCACCTGGACAAAAGGGACACGTATGCTCTTTATTGACTTCAGCTCAGCTTTCAATGCAATCATTTCTCAGCAACTGATTGGAAAGCTGAGTCTGCTAGGCCTGAATACCTCCCTCTGCAACTGGATCCTAGAATTCCTGACTGGGAGACCTCAGTCACTCCGGATTAGAAGCAGCATCTCCAATACCACTACACTGAGCACTGGGGATCCTCAGGTCTGCGTGCTCAGTCCACTGCTGTTCACTCTGCTGACTCACAACTGTATAGCAATGCACAGCTCTAACCACATCATCAAGTTTGCCGGTGACAGGACCATGGTGGGTCTCATCAGCAAAAAACAGCAAGTCAGCATAAAGAGAGGAGGTGCAGCACTAACGGACTGGTACAGAGCCAAAAACCTGTCCCTGAACGTGGACAAAACAAAAGAGATGGTTGTTAGCTGCAGTAGAGCATGGAGCAACCACTCTGCGCTGAACATTGATGGCTCCTCCATGAAGATCGTCAAGAGCACCAAATTCCTTGGTGTTCACTTGACGGAGAAACTCACCTTGTTCCTCAACACCAGCTCCATAGCCAAGAAAGCCCAGCAGCATCTCTACTTTCTGCAAAGGTTGATGAAAACCCATCTCCCACCACCCATCCTCACCACGTTCTACAGAGGGACTATCAAGAGCATCCTAAGCAGTTGCATCACTGCCTGGTTTGTCAATTGCACCGTTTTGGATTGCAAGACCCTTCAGCAGATAGTGAGGACAGCTGAGAAGATCATTGGGATCTCTCTCCCTCCATCACAAACATTTACTCCACACGCTGCATCCACAAAGCCACCAGCATTGCAGATGACCTCACACACCCCTCACACAAACTCTTTACCATCCTGCTCTCTGGCAAAAGGTACCAAAGCATTCGGGCCCTCACGGCCAGATTGTGTAACAGTTTCTTCCCCCAGGCTATCAGACTCCTCAATACCTGAGGTCTGGATTGACACAAACCCACACATGCACACGCACCCATACTAAACTGAACATCATTCCACTCCCTTCGCAATTTTGTTTTTTGTAATCATGTTTACATTTTCTAGCATTTTTTTATATACATTTTATCATTATATTGCAAAATATTGTTTTTTATTGTATATATAATAATATATTGTTCTATATTGATGTAACATATTGTAATATATTGTGGGGGGGTGCGGTGGCGCAGTGGGTTTGGCTGGGTCCTGCCCTCTAGCGGGTCTGGGGTTCGAGTCCCGCTTAGGGTGCCTTGCGACGGACTGGCATCCCATCCTGGGCGTGTCCCCTGCGCCTGGTGTTGCCGGGCTAGCCTCCGGTTCACCGCAACCCCGCTCGGTGTGAGCGGCCTCAGCCTCTGTGTGTGTATATAATATATTGTTTCTTATGTTGCACTATGGTCCTGGAGGAACATTGTTTCATTTCACTGTATACTGTACCAGCTGTATAAGGCTGAAATGACAATAAACCACTTTCACTTGACTTGATAATCTGTATCGAGTCTGCATAATTCCTTTGGGTTTGTGTTTCTTTGGGTTTCTTCAGGTCTTTGCTCCAAGTGCAACTGCTCCCATCCATAGTTTAAAGTCCAGTTTCAGATTCAGATTCAGACTCTTAATATGTATATGTTTGAATGACATTGTAAGTGGCCTGTTGACAACCAGGATGTTCCCACCTTCATTTTTTTTTAAAATCTAAGACTTTACTCAGGTATACTGTTACATATTTTACTGTAAAATGTCAGATTCTGAATGTTGCTTAAGAGGAGTACAACAGAGCTTTCTCAACAAACAAGCAAACTCCAGGTTCACTCTATAACAGAACTTTTATTTTATTATTTTAACTTATCAGCCAACTATTATTTTAACTTATCAGCCAACTTTTATTTTGTTATTTTAACTTATCAGTCAGGTGTCTCGCGCAAGTACACACACACACACACACACACACACACACAAACACACACAGTACATATATACACATAGCATAGTGTTAGCCAGGACAGTCTCCAACTACTTTCTGATAATGTAAAGTAGATAAAATGTGCTGAAATCTGTAAATTCAACATCAAACTCGATCAACATCCAATCCATTCTGCATTCAGGACATAACATATTGAGCAGTGTGGCCTCTGAATTAGAATAACTCTCATCTAAGCCTATTTTGCTTGTTTTAGGCAATCAGAACAATAGTGCTTTCTCAGCTCAAGGCTTTGTCATAAAAGGCATTATTCCAGGCACAGATGGGCTCTGTAGCCTTAACCAGAGAGAACTTAAAGTCATAAGTCACCTTTGCCAAGAAGGTTCACAGATACCTCTACAAAACTGGCATCATTATAGTCGGGTTTTGAAGCCAGCCAAGACAACTGCCAAGCCACTCTTTTTGTGCCACCTAGGGAGAAGTTGTCAACTCCTCACTGGCACCCCTGCCATTGGTGCGAACTCTCCTGCTGAATGGCCTTTGAATTATATAGTCAGTAATGAACTGGGCCAGTAAGAGTGAGAATTGCAGAGTGTACACACTCCACCACCTTGCCACATATGGTGGAGTAGTACCACAGCCAAGTCATGTGTGGCAAGCAGAACTGGTACTAGTCTTAAATGTGGAAGAAAATGAGTTGGGTAGAAAAAAGATGACTGCCATCAGGCCTTACATGGAAACAAAACAGTACTTCTCAAGTTAGAAAATGTTTGAGTAGGTTTTAACTTATGACTCATTGCTAAAGAGACAGGGAAAAAAGTTTAGGTCAATCCATAAAGCTTTCAAAAGCTACTGAATTATTTACCATGGGGCTCTTTAAAGTAGCTTGCTATTCAAACCCCACACCCCATTAGGAGTGGATTGACACCAGGCCACTTTGAGCTGTGAAAAGATCAAACCAGTTTAAAATGAGTGCTCATCTGTCCCTTCTGAATATGTGCCTCTCAGAAAGAAGACAGGCTGTGACTGAGGAAATCGCAGACAAAGGAGGATGAAGGCTGAATGACAGCTCACAGCTCATGCATGTCAACAGAAAGCTATAGACTTTATGCATTTTTATTAACTTTATGTGTTACCTTTCAACATAGCCAATAAGCCTATTCTCCCAATAGTGTGACAATGATTTCAACAAAACAGCCAGTTCTTCTTGAACTGCCTTGGTTCTGGAGCCATTGAAACAACCATAATTAGGCATGCAGGGTGAAGAAAAAGAAATTCTACAAATTCAAAAAGCATCCAAGACTTTTTTGGGCAGACAAATGTTGCTTTATCCTAAAATAAGTCAAATACACACACACACACACACACACACTGTCTGAAACCGCTTGTCCCAACCGGAGCCTAACCCGGCAACACAGGGCACAAGGCTGGAGGGGGAGGGGATACACCCAGGGCAGGACACCACTCTGTTGCAAGTCACCCCAAGCTCCAGCCCTAGACCCACCAGAGAGAAGGACCCAGCCAAGCCCGCCATGCCACTGTTCCCCTTTAGAAACTTTAACTACAGTACTATTTCTCTCAAGAATAATACAGGATGATGATATAAGTGCAATCAAGTCAAACCCAACTAGTACCAACAAGCTGTACTAGGCAAGGGAGGGAGCACAAATGGTTTGCCATTGCAACCAAACACCTCAGAAACTGTGAGGAGCTGGCATTGCCAACTGTGCTGCTCCCAGAGAATAACATATATGAAACACAAACACACACACATTTTCTGAACCACTTGTCCCATACAGGGTCACAGGGAACCGGAGTCTACCCAGCAACACAGGGCATAGGGCCAGAGGGAGAGGGGACACACCCAGGACAGGACGCCAGTCCATCGCAAGGCACCCCAAGCGGGACTTGAACCCCAGACCCACCAGAGAGCAGGACCCGGTCCAACCCACTGCGCCACCGCACCCCCCACTCTGTATGAAACACATATTCATAATATATACAATAAAAAGTTTCATGTCTCTTTATATTACTCTTTCAATATTCCCTGAAGTAATTAACTTCCCATGTATACATCAAAGCCTTGTACATCTCAGAATGAAATGCAAAAATTTCCTTCAGTTGCCCATCTCCCACTGCATCATTTCCCAAATTCCAAGAAACAGGGTCAGAAATTGAAGAGGACACTGTAAAGCCAATAAGAGGTCTGCAGACTGTTGACATTGCTGCTGATAAGTACTGTGGACTGGGGATTGAGGGGTAGCTAGTATTATATTTCCCTCCCAGAAAATGTAATTAAAAGATATGATCTTTATTTTAGGCCCTCATATAGCTTTCCTGTCAAAAGTCACCAGGTTATCCTCAATGGACATTGCTGGAAGAATAGGACTGGGGTGGGGTGGGGGTTTTTAGAAGAAAAGAAGCTATACATAATAAACATTGCAAACCTTATTGATACAGGGACAACTGGACTTCTTTGACTGGACTGCTGACAAAAGCAGAAGCCTCAAACTACATATTTTCACTCTGACACAGCATTATAACAATGAACATTGAACAGCCGTTCCTATTTGAAAACCATTATCTTACCAGCCTATTATGAATATTATTTATAGTTTATATTACCGAATCCTAATCCTTTGTTCAAAACACCATACTCTGATACCTCAACATATAATAATTTCACATATATGGACACATTGTTTTCACACATTGAAAAAAAAGGTAAGTACTATTGAAATAAATTACTTTAGATTTTTACAAAATGTTTAGAACAATATTAATATTATTATATTAGAGCTAAATCTATTAAAAGTGTCTGTCCATACACACACGCATTTTTTTTTTACAACTTGAGCATTCCATTAATAATTCTATATATGTCTCATATGAAAGACACTGACAGAAATAATGATAAACTGACATATGGATGAGCATTTTTTAGGTTAAGGACCTTGATCAAGGGTACTGCAGCAGAAGGGGAGATTCAAACCTGTAGTTGTCAAATTCAAAGGGAGCAGTTCTAACCACTACGCTACCAGTGCACCGGTATGCAAAGCTTATGGGGTTTCATTAATGGGTGGAAGTGGGGTCATTTGTGACTTACACAAAATTCCACTTATATAAGGGTTTCAGGAATAGAATTCTTACATAACTTGAGGATTGACTGCACGTGAAAATGTGTAACCCAAAATTAAATTCTACTCTCCTCTCTTGGTCAGCTTAGGATCAAGGGGATGGCACTGAGATGGTTTGAGTCCTACCTATCAGACAGATCCTATTAAGTGGTCAGGCAGGGCTCCCGTTCTTCTCCTGTAACTCTCTCAACTGGTGTCCTGCAGGGCTTGGTACTGGGCCCTCTGCTCTTCTCAGTCTACACCTCTTCCCTTGGCCTTGTCATCCCCTCCCATGGATTCAACTGCCACTACTACACCGATGACACCCAGCTCTTCCTCTCATTTCCACCTGGAGCATCAGACATTTCGCCGCGTAATGCTGCCTGCCTGTCAGACATCTCTGCCTGGATGTCTGATCTCCACTTACAACTCAACATCTCCAAAACAGATCCTTCACTTCCCAGCTGGCCTTTCTTAGTATCATGATCTCTCAGTTGGACTAGACAACTCACTCATGTTGCTTACCTCCTCTGCTAAGAGTCTGGGAGTGGTGATTGACTCAAGTCTGTCTTTCTCTCAGCACATTGAAGCCACAACCCGGACCTGCAGATACATCCTGCAAAACATCTGCAGCATCCGTCCCTACCTTACAACAGACTCAGCCCAACTACATGTCCAGCTCATAGTGACATCCTGTCTGGCCTTCCTGCTACTGCCATCAAACCTGTACAGCTGATACGGAATGCGGCTGCCTGAGTTGTGTCTGACTTGCCTAAGCATTCCATGTATCTCTTCTACTCGTTTCTCTGCATTGGCTTCCTATTGTTCCCTGGATCAAATTTAAAACCCTGGTTATGGCCTACAAATGCATTAATTGAACTCCTTCCAGCTATCTACAAGACCTGATCATGTGCTATACCCCAACCAGACTGCTTCTCTTTTCCACATCTGCCTGCTTGGTGGTCCCAAGTACGAAACATAAAGCATGAAGTTTCTCGGTTCTGGATCTGTTGTGGTGGAACAATCGCTCCCTCTTGCTCAGAACTGCTGAATCTTCATCCACATTTAAAAAGGGTCTTAAAACTCCCACTGACCGCTATGCTACCAGTTGGCCTCATTGGTTTAAAGCTGTAATAAGATTAACCTATAATAAAGATGAAGCCAAATAAAGCTCCAGTTTTCTGGAAAAGTTTGGGCACCCCTGGTCAAATTACGTATTTAGTTAATTTCATAAGTGAAAAACAGTGAACAACTGCTGCAGGAAACAGTGTGTTAAAAACAACATATTTGCAAATACACACACACATTTTCAGAACCACTTGTCCCATACAGGGGAATCAGAGCCTACCCAGTAACACAGGGCATAAGGCCAGAGAACACACCCAGGACGGGATACCAGTCCGTCGCAAGGCACCCCAAGCAGGACTCGAACCCCAGACCCACTAGAAAGCAGCACCCAGTCCAACCCACTGCACCACCACACCCACACACACATTTTCAAAACCGCTTGTCCCATACAGGGTCGCAGGGAACTGGAGCCTAACCCGGCAACAGAGGGCGTAAGGCCGGAGGGGGAGGGGACACACCCAGGACACGATGCCAGTCCATTGCAAGGTACCCCAAGTGGGACTCAAACCCCAGACCCACCAGAGAGCAGGACTGCGGTCCAACCCACTGCGCCACCACACCCCCTATTTGCAAATATTATTGCACAATTACTTTTTATTTCATGAACTTTAAAACATAGGAACAAAGAAAATAGTAATTATGGCATGTACAAAAGTTTGGACACCTCAGTGAGTCAGTATTTGGTAACACCTCCTTTGGCACATATCACAGCTTGTAAAAATGCCTTTTTGTACCTAGTTAGGACGTCATAAATTAGGGTGTAAATGGAATTCAACTAAACTACACATTTATTATGTAGCCTGGTGTGATAAAAAAATTAGAAAGCACTTTTTAACGCCAGTTCCGAATATTATGAGAAGTTAGCTGATGAAACCAGAAAAATCCTGTCATGTTTGAACTCCGGGACCCAGCCAACAGACTGTAGCATGTTTATTCAGCTGGGGTAGGCAAGAGAATCCTCAGGGATGGACACAGGTCAGGTGATCAGCAAACGTCATACAGAGAGATAGGCAGAAATCAGAACTGAGAAAACAAGCGCAAAGAATCGAGGAACCGAACAGGAGGAAACACACTGGTGAAGAACTCAGAACCATGCAAAGCACTGCTGTTGCTGTAGACGAGGTTTTGCACGCAGAAGCGTTTGAGCCTTCTTTTTAGTCCATGCCTCCTTGATCAGCTGCAGGTGTGGGGGTTGTGGGTGTGACCAATCCTCTTTTTTGTTTTAAACCGTCCCTAACTTAACTGTTAAACACATAGATAAACCATATAATTCTGTTTCTATTACTAGTGGCAAATTTTTGCTGAATTTTAAAAATAAACTACGGAATATTTGGGCACCCCCTATGGAAGAAATTTTCTTTCTCCTCCTGGAACTGATCAGTAGCAGGCGATCCATACAAAACACTCTTTTCACAACATCAGACGATGGGAGAGTTCTGGACAGCTGGAGGTCTCCCCGATCGGTTTGCGTTGTCTTCTTTTATTTGCAAGCTCATACATAGGTCATAATAAGGCACGGTAACACTTTTGAAACTTCCCTTGCACCCGAACGCAAAAGTGATGTACTCCAAATAATTTGTCCCCGTTTACAAAATTACTTTGTGTCTTGTTTCCCTACCAACATTTTCTATCGCATTAAACAGAGCATAAAGCCAAGACACAACATACACTTTCTGAAAGTGTTAACAAGAACACATTAATCACTTGATCATATTTTCACACCACACACAAACAAATGATTTTTCACACAACACCATTGTACAGTCTACTTCTGTCCTAGTCAGTGTAAGGGGTTCTGGCTTTGATATTCTAGGCTGTCCGCACTGTTTCAGCAGCTTCGACTTAATTATTATAGAGGAACGTAATATGCTAATTTGCTCAATGAAATGTATAACTGCCTTTTAGATCCAATCTCCACTAAATTACTTAAAACCGCAGTTTCCGTTATCGCAGAACCTATGGTCAGTATCATTAATACAGACATTCCCTACTTACGTAAATTTGACTTATGTCTTACTTATGATATATTTGACTTACTCCAGATTTAGGTAAAAAATTCCCAGCATACATGTTCTTTACGACTAGGGCTTACGCAAAACATCTGAAATACGTTAAATGCTAGTTAGCGTAGTCAGACAGGCAAGAAGCTCCATCTTACCAGTTCCCATGTGTTTTGAGCCATGAACGCATCTCCTCTCATTGGTACAGTGCTTTTTTCTCATATTTTTGCCCCTTACAATATATGGTTGTAAACGTGCACTTGAAGGAAAATGAGAACCGTCTTGAAAGCATGGAGCAATTCATTTGGAGATGAAATTGAAAATAATTAGGCGGTATGAAGGTGGACAGAGATCATTGTCTGTAACACGGGAACAAGGTATAGCCTGGATTGACAATAAATATGATAGTGAAGGATGCTGTACGTATAAAGGTGCATGTAATGATGGCACGCAATGATGTTGAATGGTGGGGGAGGAGGAGGAATCTGACATATGTAACTTTTGACTTACGTAAGGGGTTGAAGAATTGTGTATTTGCATAAGTCGAGGGGTGTCTGTACCTTGTTGCTAAATGGCTGTATTCTGAATGTTTTTCAAGTCACCGTAATTAGACCCTCACTAAAGAAATTGGATCTTAACTGCAATGACCAAGTAATTACAGACCTACCTTTAATCTGCTGTTTTATCCAAAATTTTTTAAAAGATTCTGGCTTTCCAAAATTTAAAATACTTTCATCATCCTAATATATCTGAAAAAATTCAGCTTGGTTTCTGTCCTGGTCACAACACTGAAATGACCCACACCTATTGTAAATGATATTCTCATCTCCTATGATGCTGGTCATACCTCAGTTGTTATGTCACTGGACTTCAGTGCTGCGTTTGATACTGTTAGCCATAGTATCCAAGGGGTATAGTATCCAGGGTTTCAAGCCTACTCAGTAGCTGCCACCACACCGCTCGTGGGATTGTGCTATAAATCTTCTGCCTGGGACCACTCCTCCTTGTGGCCGCATCTACCTCCTGCCCCTTCCAGAGCAGAAGGCAATGAAGGAATACATCTCTGAGGTGCTGGCAGTGGGCATCATCTGACCTTCAACATCTCGAGCATCCGCTGGCTTCTTCTTTGTAGGAAAGGAAAATGGTGGTTTGAGGCCTTGTATAGATAACTGGGGTCTGAACGCTATCACGGTAAGGTATCTTCATCCTCTACCACTAATCACTTCTGCCTGAGAATGAGGCGATGATTTTACCAAATTGGACCTCTGGAATGCCTATAACCTTATTCAAACCAGGGAGGCAGATGAGTGGAAGATAGCCTTCAGCACCACACATGGGCATTATGAGTATCTGGTAATGCCTTTTAGACTGTCCAACGCCCCCTCCGTATTCCAGGCCTTTGTGACTCATGTGCTGGGAGACCTGGTTAATGAATGCATCCTGGTGTAACTAGATGATACCCACATCTTTTCCAGGACCAAGGAGCAACATGTCCAGCAGGTCCGAATCATGCTCCATCAGTCATTGCAGAACCGCCGGTACATCAAGTGGGAGAAGTGTTTGTTTCATCAACCACAGGTATCATTTCTCAGGTACATCCTCAGCAAGGAGGGAGTGGCCATGGACCCCAGTAAGGTTCAGGCAGCGCTGGACTGGCCTGGACCCACCACGGTAAAGTTCCTTCAACGCTTTCTGGTTTTGCAAATTTCTATCGTAGGTTCATCCACAGGTACAGCACCATTGCAGCCCCCTTCACTGCCATGATCGCAACCAAGACCATCCGCCTGTGATGAATGGAAGAGGCCCATCAAGCCTTCCGGGAGCTACAGGCCAGGTTTACTTCTGTCCAGTGCTCAAACACCCTGACCTCTCAGTGCTTTTCATCATAGAGGTGGACACTTCCCAGGTAGGTGTAGGCACAGTTCTTTCTCAGCAGCAAGGAAATCCCCCAAAAATGTATCCCTGCACAAATGCATCAATAGAACTGCTCCCAGCTATTTACAGGTCTTGATCAACCGCTACACCCCAGCCAGACCCCTTTGCTCGTCTACTTCTGCTCGCTTGGTGGTCCACCGCACGAAAGGTAAAGCACGGAGGTTCTCGGTTCTGACTCCGTTGTGGTGGAACAACCTTCCCCTCTTACTCAGAACTGCGGAAACTCTGTCTACATTCAAGAAGGGTCTGAAAACTCACCTTTTCCAGACTGATTTTGCCCAAGATCTCTCCAGGTCATGTACGGTGTAAATGTTCATGCACTGTAACTTCATGAGCATCACCAGATAAAGCCTTTATTCAGCCACTACTCTGGCATTGTTTTTGTTTGCTTGTGTATCTTATAATATTATTAAAAAAAAAAAAAAATGGTAGGAGGGTATCAGGATTTGTCTATCTTGTGTTTTATGCACCTACTTGAATGATGAACCTTGGTGCAGAAAGTGGTATGCAACAAATTAGGTTTACTTGAGTCACATGTCTGCAGCTGTGTCTCTTTCTCTTAATGTAATGCATAAATTGTACTTTTGCTGAGATGTACGTCACTTTGGACAAAAGTGTCTACTAAATGAATAAATGTAAATGTAATGTGTAAATGTATTGACCGACTACCGAAACCTTGAGTACCTCAGACAAGCATGCCGACTTAGTCCCCAACAGGCATGGTGGGTCCTTTTTTTCACCCGTTTCTGTTTCATGGTGTCCTGTCGCCCCGGTTCCAAGAACACTAAGGCCAATGTCCTATCCTGCATTCATAACTCAGACCCCCTGACAGATGCCCTGGAGGCAATCCTGCCCAGTCATCAGGTAGTGGTGCCGGTCCAATGCCAATTGGAGCTACACAATGCTCAGGCAGCTGAAGCTGAACCACCAGGCAAACCTGCAGGTAAGGAGTCTGTGCCAACTAATATGAAGCCCTCCTTGTTGCAGTGGGCCCATGACTGTCTGGCAGCCGAACACCTTTGGGCCTGTAGGTCTCTCTCTCCTTCAGGGATGCTTCTGGTGGCCCCCCATGGTGGATGACGTCTGTGAATACGTTGAGGCCTGCTTCACCTGTGGCCAGGCTGAAATACTGACCCTGAAACCCGACAGGCTCCTAGAACCTCTATCAGTGCCTTCCTGTCCATGGTCCTACATTGCGGTGGACTTTCTCATGGACCTTCCCCTGTCCAACGGCAACACCATCATCCTCATTCTGGTGTATAGATTCTCTAAGGCCTGTAGACTGATTCCCCTTCCCAAGTTGCCAATCATGTGGGAGACAGAGGAGGTCCTGTTCCAGCAGGTCTTTTGATTATTTTGATTGCCTGAGGACGTCGTGTCAGACAGGGGACCCCAGTTCGCCTCCCGGGTATGGAAGGCCTTTTGGAACAAACTGGGGGGTACAGGTGAGCCTTACATTAAGTTATCGCCCCCAAGCCAATGGCCAGGTCGAGAGGTTGCAGCAGGACATTTCTAATTACCTCCAGTCCTACTCTACTTGGAAGCAACACCAGTGGGCCTTATTCCTGCCTTGGGCAGAGTACTCCCACAATGCCTTGTCTCACTCCTCCACAGGAATATCCCTTTTCCAGTGCATTCTAGGGTATCAGCCATCTCTGTTCCCCTGGCAGTCCTTTTTGAGTCAGGTACCGGTGGTGGAAGACTGGTACAAAGAAAGCAGCGACATTTGGTGCTGAACATGGGACCACCTCTGAAAAAATACGGAGATGTACAAGAAGCAGGCTGACCAGCAGTGACGTACCCTGTCTTTCCAGCCTGGACAGCGAGTTTGGTTGTCCGTCCACCCGAGATCTGAAACTGACGCTCCCATCCAGGAAGCTCATGCCTTGATACATCTGTAGCCCAGTAGCACTACCAGTGGTGTGTTCATTTTGAAGGTTTAAATAAAGCTTCATAAATTTGATTTATAGTTTGGTTGAAGCCATACCCACATGTGCTGGAACAGGTGCAACCTACCCATTATGTGAGTTTTGCATGTATTGTAAACTGATTGTGTTTCGGTTTGGGGCAGAACCAATGAGAGAAAAGAGGGGTGGAACGAATGGGAAAAGTTTCTAGACTTTTCGAGAAGGGGCTAGAGAGAGGAAAAAAAGGAGGTGTTCTAGAGAGATAGCGCTCCAGAGTATGAGGTGATATTTTCCTGGGTGTTCGAAGCACAACTAAAGGGGCAAAATATCATTTCGCATTGATTGCGTAACTTACCTTTAGCTATAGAACGCCTAAACTTTAGAATAGCCTGCCTGTTATTGTTAGGAAACCCTGTTTGTCTCCACCTTTAAATCCAGACTTAATACCTGCATTCACATTATATGTACATGTATTCATTTACCAGATACTTTTCCCCAAAATAATGTGCATCTCACAAAAAAATACAGTCATTGCATTACTTGAAAGAGAGATTTAGATCCGGACACATGATTCCAAGAACAGCTAATCTGTTACATTTCACCATATGAGCTAATGTACATCACACAAATAGCAGCATAAAGGTTTATCTGTTAATCCACAATTTCTAATCACAAAATTTTAATGGACATTTATTTGACATGACTAGCTGCATAAAAGTTTGTCTGTTGCTCAACAGTTATAATCAAAAGGTTATTGAGCATAAACAATTACATATTAACATGCGCTTAAAAGATCATGGGAGAAGTGAGTCTGGAAGAGGTGAGTTTTAAGACCCTTCATAAACATAGAGAAAAATTCAGCAGTTCTGAGTGAGAGCGGGAGGTCATTCCATCACATCGAAGCCAGAACCAAAAACCTTTGTGCATTTGATTTTGGACCTTTTGTGGGCACCAAGGGAGCAGAGGAGGAGGAGCATAGCAGTCTGGTTCGGATGTAGCAGTTGATCAGGTCTTGTAAATATCAGGGAGCAGTTCCATTGATGATTTTGTAGGCCATAACCAGAGTCTTGAATTTGATCTGGGCAGCTGTAGGAAGCCAGTGTGGAGACACGAGGAGGGGAGACACATGAGAACGCTTCGGTAGGTCAAACACAACTCATGCAGCAGCATTCTGTATCAGCTGTAGAGGTTTGATGGCAAAGCTGGAAGGCCAGACAGCAGAGAGTTGCAGTAGTCCAAGCAAGATATCACTATGATCTGGACAAGGAGTTGCATAGAATCAGTGAGATGGGGCGGATCTTGCAGATGTTATGAAGGGTGTATCTACAGGTTGTAGCTTTGATGTGCAGAAAGAAATTCATACTGAAGTCAATCATTACTCGCAGACTCTTAGCTGAACAGGCAGACAAAATGAGTGAGCTGTCCAGTTTCATAGAGTGTTAACGACTGAAAGATGGGCCAGCTAGGAGGTGAAGGATCTCTGTTTTGGAGAGATTGAATTGTAGGTGGTGATCAGATGTCCAGGCAAGGATGTGTGAGGAAATGTCTGTAGCTCCAGGTGGAAAGGAGAGGAAGAGCTGGGTGTCATTGTATCAACAGTGGTAGGTGAATTCGTGAGAGGTGATGATAGGCCCAAGGGAAGAAGTGTAGATTGAGAAGAATAGGGGGTCCAGTACTGAGCACTGAGGGATGCCAGATGAGAGAGGCTGAGGGGATGATCGCAAGCCCTGACAGACCATTTGGTAGAATCTGTCTGATAAGTAGGATTCAGATCATCTCAGTGCCATTCCATTGATGTCAAGCTGTCCAAGAGAGGACAGTAGATTCTGGTGGTTGACAGTGTTGAATGCTGCAGAGTGGTTCAGGAGGATAAGGACCGAGGAGAGGGAGGCCGCTTTAGTCAACTGAAGAGCCTCTGATACTATGAGAAACCCTGTCTATGCTGAATTACTAACTTTGAATCCAGACTGATACCCATCAAGGAGATTATCCGGGGCAAGGAATGCAGACAACTGATCATAAGTTGCCATTTCCAGAGTTTTAAAGAGAAAAAGGAGGAGGGAGACTGACCTATAGTCCTATAATAACTCTGGATGCATAGAAGGATTTCTTAACAGCAATGAGATGAGGACAGTTTTGAAGGAGGATGGGAAGCAACCAGAGGACAGTGAGGAGTTGATGATCTTGGAGGTAAAGGAAATAAGTTGCAGGGACATGTCTTGTAGGAGAGGCGAAAGGATCGGATTGAGGGTTACTTTAACAGAGGTGGAATGAGGGTAGTTTTGAAGGAAGATGGGAAGCACCCAGCGGAGAGCAAGGAGTTGATGATCTTGGAGATGAAGGTGCAAAGTTTCAGGGACATGTTTTGTAGAAGGGTCGATAGGATCAGACCGAGGGAGCAGGTGGTGGCTCTGTGTGACAGCAGGAGGTGGGAGATTTCCAGTTCTGACAGGTGCTTGAATTTGGAGAGTGTGATTTTCCATTGAGGTGTAGCATGTGCATCAAGGCAGGCAGGTGCCAAGAGCTTGTCATTTTGCTGACTTTGTGTCTGAAAAATAGAGCAAAATCATCAGCAGTGAGAAAAGAGGAAGGGGTGGGGGCAGAGTAGGGATGAAAAGGTGGTGAAGAGTCTGTGCAGTTTGTTAATTTGCAGACTGCAGTTTGTTGTCGAAGAAGGTGGTTAAAGCTAAAGAGACAGCAAAGTGGAAGGATGCCAAGATATTCTTGTAGACATCCAGGTCCATGTGAGTCTTGGATTTTTGTCATCATTGCTCTGCAGCCTAGAGTTTGGTCCTATTAGCACATAGTAAATTATTCAGCTGTGGGGTGGAACTGGGATGTACGGGTCTGGAAGTTAGAGGGCAGAAAGAGTCTAGAGAGGAAGATAGGTCAGGCAGGAGAACATTAATAGCATTGCCTGTTGACAGAGCTCAGAATTGTGCAATAGAAGGGAGAGAGAATAGTGTGGCAGAAGAGAGGTGGGAGGGTGAGAGAGACTTCAGATTGTGGCAGAAGGTAGCAATGAATTCAGAAGTAGGAAATGAGGTGGTAGTGATGCAGGACTGGAAGGAGATGAAAAAATGATCAGAGACATGCAGCGGAGTAACAGATAGGACAGGACAGCCACAGTTATAGGTGAAGACAAGGTTGAGGTGATTGCCAGCTTTGTGAGTAGTGGGGAACTGGGAGAGAGAGAGGTCAAAGGATTGCAGGAGCGACAAGAGACTGTTTTATTGAATGTCCTTGACAGGCAGGTTGAAGTCATCCAGGAGAATCAACGGGATGTTGTCCCCTGGGAGAGAGCTCAATAAGATGTCAAGGTCATCCCAGAAGTGATACAGAGCAACCACAATGAGGCAGTGATAGAGACAACATGTAATTCAAAAGAGAACAAGTCAGGCAGGTCAAGAGGGAGAACAAAATATTCCTACTGGGGAGAGGTGAGCAGACCTGAGCCACCACTTCTGCGAGGGGACACGGGGTGTGGGAGAATGAGGAGTTTGTAGAGAGGGCTGCGGGTGTGGCTGTGTTATCTGGGGTAATCCAGGTTTCTGTCAAACTTCCTCACAGCAGACTAGCAGTTCCAGTGCCCCATTGAGAGGTTGAAACAGGATGGAGGGCTTGATAGATAAGGATAAACCAAGTTCCTGAAGCAGCGGGAGCATCTGGGTCTCTGGTGATGGTGATGTCACGCAGTTCAGTTGCCATAGACGACTTTGATGACTGACATGTTCCATGTATAATCCCTTGCAGAACATAATGTTGACAGCAGAACTCATGAAGAGGTGAAGGTCTCCCTCGGGAGACTGGCAGATAGACTCCCTTGTCTTTCCCATCCATCCATCCATCCATCCATCCATCCATCCATCCATCCATCTTCCTCCGCTTATCCAGGACTGGGCCGCAGGGGCAGTAGTCCAAGCAGAGCCCCCCAGACTTCCCTCTCCCCGCACACCTCCACCAGCTCCTCTGGGGGAACCCCAAGGCGTTCCCAGGCCAGCTGGGAGACGTAGTCTCTCCAACGTGTCCTGGGTCTGCCCCGAGGCCTCCTCCCAGTGGGACATGCCCGGAACACCTCCCCAGGGAGGCGTCCAGGAGGCATCCGGAACAGATGCCCGAGCCACCTCAACTGGTTCCTCTCTATGCGGAGGAGCAGCGGCTCTACTCCGAGCTCCTCCTGAGTGACTGAGCTCCTCACTCTCTCCCTAAGGGTGCGCACAGCCACTCTGCGGAGGAAACTCATTTCTGCTGCTTGTATCCGCGATCTCATTCTTTCAGTCATGATCCAGAGTTCATGACCATAGGTGAGGGTAGGAACGTAGATCGACCGGTAAATTGAGAGCTTCGCGTTACGACTCAGCTCCTTCTTCACCACAACATACCGGTACAATGACCGCATTACTGCGGACGCCGCACCGATCCGTCTGTCAACCTGCCGCTCTATTTTTCCCTCACTTGTGAACAAGACCCCGAGATACTTAAACTCCTCCACTTGAGGAAACGGCTCCCCCCTAACCCGAAGGGGGCAATCCACCTTTTTCCGACTGAGAACCATGGCCTCGGATTTGGAGGTGCTGATTCTCATCCCTGCCACTTCGTACTCGGCTGCAAACCTCTCCAGTGCATGCTGTAAGTCTTGATTCGATGAAGCCAACAGGACCACATCGTCCGCAAAAAGCAGAGACGAGATCCTGCGGCCACCAAAACAGACACCCTCCATTCCCTGGCTGCGCCTAGAAATTCTGTCCATGAAGATAATGAACAGAATCGGTGACAAAGGGCAGCCCTGGCGGAGTCCAACAT
The DNA here is from genome assembly GCF_900964775.1 of Scleropages formosus. Lineage (NCBI taxonomy): Eukaryota > Metazoa > Chordata > Actinopteri > Osteoglossiformes > Osteoglossidae > Scleropages > Scleropages formosus. The sequence continues at coordinate 28,885,807 of NC_041806.1, forward strand.
GCACCGGGAACAGGTCTGACTTACTGTCGGCAATGCGAACCAAGCTCCTGCTCCGGTCATACAGGGAACGAACAGCCCGTAGCAGCGAGCCCTGAACCCCATAATCCCGAAGTACCCCCCACAGGATGCCACAAGGGACACGGTCGAATGCCTTCTCCAGGTCCACAAAACACATATGGACTGGTTGGGCAAACTCCCACGAACCCTCCAGCACCCTAGTGAGGGTATAGAGCTGGTCCAGTGTTCCACGGCCAGGGCGAAAACCGCATTGCTCCTCCTGAATCCGAGGTTTGACTATCGGTCGGATTCTCCTTTCCAGTACCCTGGCATAGACTTTCCCAGGGAGGCAAAGGAGTGTGATCCCCCTGTAGTTGGAACACAATCTCCGGTCCCCCTTCTTAAAAAGAGGGACCACCACCCCGGTCTGCCAGTCCAGAGGCACCGTTCCCGAACTCCACGCGATGCTGCAGAGGCGTGTCAGCCAAGACAGCCCCACAACATCCAGAGACTTGAGAAACTCGGGGCGGATCTCATCCACCCCCGGAGCCTTGCCACCGAGGAGTTTTTTGACTACCTCAGCAACTTCAGCCAGGGTAATGGACGAGTCCCCTCCAAGTCCACAGCCTCAGCTTCCTCTACGGAAGGCGTGTCAGAGGGATTAAGGAGATCCTCAAAGTACTCCTTCCACCGCCCGAGGACATCCTCAGTTGAGGTCAGCAGCGCACCACTTCCACTGTAAACAGTGTTTGTGGAACACCGCTTCCCCCCTCTGAGTCGCCGGACGGTTTGCCAGAATCTCTTTGAGGCCAACCGAAAGTCTTCCTCCATGGCCTCACCGAACTCCTCCCAAGCCCGAGTTTTTGCCGCGGTGACTGCCAGAGCCGCGCTTCGTTTGGCCCATCGGTACCCGTCAGCTGCTTCAGGAGTCCCATGAGCCAGCCAGGCCCGATAGAACTCCTTCTTCAGCTTGATGGCATCCCTTACCTCCGGTGTCCACCACCGTGTTCGGGGATTGCCGCCGCGACAGGTGCCAGAGACCTTATGGCCGCAGCTCCGAACCGCCGCCCCGACAATGGAGGCATGGAAGATAGTCCATTCAGACTCAATGTCCCCCACCTCCCTCGGGACCTGGTTGAAGCTCTGTCGAAGGTGGGAGTTGAAGACTTCTCTGACAGGGGCCTCCGCCAAACATTCCCAACAGACCCTCACTATGCGTTTGGGCCTGCCAGGTCTGTCCAGCTTTTTCCCCCGCCATCGAATCCAACTCACCACCAGGTGGTGATCAGTTGACAGCTCAGCACCTCTCTTCACCCGAGTGTCCAAGACATATGGCCGAAGGTCAGAAGAAACGACTACAAAGTCGATCATCGACCTCCGACCCAGGGTGTCCTGGTGCCAAGTGTACTGATGGACACCCTTATGCATGAACGTGGTGTTCGTTATGGATAAACTGTGACTAGCACAGAAATCCAATAACAACTCACCGCTCGGGTTCAGATCAGGGAGGCTGTTCCTCCCAATCACGCCCCTCCAGGTGTCACTGTCGCTACCCACGTGGGCGTTAAAGTCCCCCAGTAGAACGACAGAGTCCCCAGTGGGAGCACTTTCCAGCATGCCCTCCAGGGACTCCAAAAAGGCCGGGTACTCTACACTGCCACTAGGCGCATAAGCACAAACGACAGTGAGAGGCCGTTCCCTGACCCGAAGGCGCAGGGAGATGACCCTCTCATTCACCGGGGTAGACTCCAACACATGGCGGCTAAACTGGGGGGCTATTAATAAGCTCACACCAGCCCGCCGCCTCTCACCCTGGGCAACACCAGAAGAGTGGAGAGTCCACCCCTGGTCGAGAAGAGTGGTTCCAGAACCCAAGGTGTGAGTGAAAGTGAGCCCGATTATATCTAGACGGTATCTCTCAACTTCCCGCACCAGCTCAGGCTCCTTCCCCGCCAGTGAGGTGACATTCCAAGTCCCAAAAACCAGAGTTGGCGCCCGAGGTTTGGGTTGGCCAGGCACTCGTCCCCGACCACCGCCCAAATCACAATGCACCGGCCCCTTACGGTCTCTCCGGAAGGTGGTGAGCCCACCGAAGAGCGGCTCCACATCGTGGCTTCGGGCTGAGCCCGGCCAGGCCCCGTGGGCATAGACCTGGCCACCAGGAGCTTGCATGCGAGCCCCCCCCAGGCCTGGCTCCAGGGTGGGGCCCCGGTGTCCCCATACCGGGCAGGGTAAATGAACGCCTTGATTTTATTTCAGTTGAATTACTGATGTTGTAAATTTGTAAAACTAATTCTATCATCATATGGCTAAAACCAATATTTATGCAGGTGCAATACAATCATGGCCACACAGTAAATGGGTTTAAGATTGCACACATTTTGCTGCTTGACAAAACCACACACACACAGACACACACACACACACACTTTCAGAACCACTTGTCCCATACAGGGTCACAGGGAGCCAGAGCCTACCCAGCAACACAGGGCATAAGGCCAGAGGGGAAGGGGACACACCCAGGACAGGACACAACACTAGTCTGTCACAAGGCACCCCAAGCAGGACTTGAACCCCAGACCCACCGGAGAGCAGGACCATGGTCCAACCCACTGTGCCACTGTGCCACCCCACCCCTTTGAAAACAAACTATTTAAATGCATAATCAAATCAGCATAACAGACTGGTTTTCAAACTGTGAAATTTGCTTTAAACTGTTTTTTTTATTTTTTGGAAGAATGTTTTTTCTTCATAGGTCTTGCAATTTTATGATGTAATCTTTAACATCAACCAGTTCTAATGGAATTGGGAGTCTGGAAAGCAGGTGTTTAAGTAGGAACCAGAGATATTCAATTAGGAAGTCACTAGAAATAAGACTGCAGGGAGCAAACGATTTAAGTGGACTTGTTTCAAATAATACGCTGTTGTATGTATAGCGCAAACAGAAAATTGGGCTTTTATATAAGTTCCTTAGCAGGAAAGTGTATGACAAACACTGAAATAAAGCAAACGGGTACAGTCATGCGCCACTTAATGACGTTTCGATCAACGACTGACTGCATATATGACTGTGGGCCCATAAGATTACAATTGAGCTGAACAATTCTTATTGATTAGCAACACTGTAGCCATCGTAACGTTGTAGCGTAACGTGGTACTCATGTGTTCGTGGTGGTGCTGGTGTAAATAAACCTACTGTGATGCCAGTCGTAAGTAAGTATAGCACATACACTTATGTACATTTCATAATACTTGATATGATGAATACCTATGTTACTGGTTTATGTATTTACTGTACTGTACTTTTTATCATTATTTTAGAGTGTACTCTTTTTCTCTCTTATGCCTTCCACCCCCCAGGGCATAGGCAGCCAACAAGGCCTCTCCTTGAAGTTTCCTTGTTGGTGTTTCTGTAGCTGGCAAGATTTTTACATTGCTTCTCTTTTCTCAGCCGGGCTTGGGACGTCCATGGTGGTGTTGTACTCTTCCTACTTCTGAAAAGTTTACTGTAAAACAGTTTGCTGTGTTACGCCAGCAGCAGCGTCATAAATCTTGTGTTTACTGCTTTTCTTGACTCCATCAATGTTACACCATCTAGGTTTGTATAAGTACACTCTATGACGATCGCAAAACAACAAAATCACCTAACCACTCATTTCTCAGAATGTATCCCCATCGTTAAGTGATGCATGTCTGTATTTATTTTGCACGTTACTGCTATCAACGAAACAGGGTAATTGTTAATGAACCACATCCTGTCTCAAAGGTTACTTCTTTCTTCTTGTTTTCCCCTTTTCGCTACCTTTTGTATCTATTGCTGACACTCCCATTCTCTTCCTCTACATGAAGGGAATTTACTATTCTTGGGATGAGCTTCCAGTTGCCACAGGCTCTTTGACATAGCGTCTTGCTCCAGAACTGTTAGCAGAGACATTAAAAGGACTGGATGTAGAGGCAGTGAAAGAAGTGATATTTTTATACCTCCTGAGCTGTGCCTGCACTTTAATAACGTTCTTCGGCCCAAGCGCCGCACACAATCGATACCTTTGCAGTGTTCTGCTAGTTTACATGTACCAAATGCCTGGAAGGCAAGCAGTGAGAAAAAAATGAGGCATTTTTTAAGTTCCGTCCAAGTTTTTACTGGTAAGCATCATAATATCACACCGGACCCGGTACTACTATTGATAAATGGCAGTTGTGGCAAGTTCATGCTGCACCATAAACAGGACACCACTGAATGTGAGAGATCAGTTTCTTAACTTTCTGAAATGTCATTCATTGTGTAATAAGCTTTTCCAAATTCACAAAACGGCACAAATAGAGAGGGTATCACCTTCCAGCCAGACAGAGATTAATGGGGTTTTTGTGCAAATGAGGCCTTTGTGAGTGTTCGATGTGTGAACAGCAAAGACACTTGTCCTCAACACAACGTCAAAGACTTTTATGATTGTTGCTGTGAATCCTCTGCAGGAACCTGAATTTCTGATATATATTTTATTCTGAATACGAATGAAAAGATTTCACTGTAATCACTGACACATCGTGTCAATGTTACTATTTTTACATGTATATATGTACTTTTTCACCTAAAGATGGATATTGCATATCCGAAGATACTGTCACACAATTTCGCATAACTACTTATTTTAACAATTTCATTTTAAAAATATCTACATCTTAAACATGGCCAAAATAGGCTGCCTGCCAGTTACTGTATTTTAGATTACAATAAACAACTGTTAAAAGATTCACACTAATATAACCATATTTTGTTAACAGTTAATTTAATGTAAAAACAATGACGGTATAATTCTGTTATACAGTACTGCACACAGTTGCAATGAGTAACTGATCTGGTCTTTTCCATTACTTTGTCTACTGTATATTACTGCAAATGTGGAGTACAACATAAAATACAGCTGACTGACTGACAGTATTCTACTCTATTTTCTGAGGTTATTAAAAAAAATTCTACTGAATTTTCTGAGTTTATTAAAAAAACAATTATAGTGATGCAACAAGAAGTAATGCATACAACAATTTTTTTCTAAATATTGAAAAGGTTTTCAAGGGAAAATTTAATAATGGTATTAACAAGAGAATAGTTAATAGTTCTGATAAATGAAAATCTGAAATGAAGTAAGATACATACATGCAAGGGGGTGCGGTGGCGCAGTGGGTTGAACCGCAGTCCTGCTCTCCGGTGGGTCTGGGGTTCAAGTCCCGCTTGGGGTGCCTTGCGACGGACTGGCGTCCCGTCCTGGGTGTGTCCCCTTCCCCCTCCGGCCTTACGCCCTTTGTTACCGGGTAGGCTCCGGTTCCCCGTGACCCCGTATGGGACAAGCGGTTCTGAAAATGTGTGTGTGTGTGTGTGTGTGTACATACATGCACTCCGGTCAGTTGCATTTACTGGAGGACTGGCACATGCTTGTTATGTCTACAAGAAAATTAATAGGGAGTAGCTCTTTAAACAACGCATGGTATCCTCCATTCAAAGATAGTGGTTTCATAAGCTAGCAGTCCAATCAAATTTTATTAACTTTATATCCACAAGAATAAAAAAAATACTTTCTGTTTTTCTTCGAGCCAAACTTTATTATATCCCTTATAAGTGAGGTCACTCATGGGTTGAGAGCAGCAGTCACTCCAACTACTGCCACTTTCAGAGTTGAACGTTTATTTTGACAACAAATCTGCATATGAATGAAAAGCATGTTGTATTTCAAGTTAATAATTACGAAACAAACTCTTACTTGAAGTCTTCCAAGATTTTATTGTCACGAGCAAGTGAATTCTTAGAATGCTGCTTGATGCTGTTTGAGTCTGAAGCATTTAATGTTATTAATTACATTGAATTATATATTATATTGCTGTCTCATCTCTGATCACTCAATAATCCCACATTGCAGTACTGAATGAACTCAGGAGTCATTGCAGCCTCGTTCTGGTATACTTTGTTCAAAACATAGAGGCAGACAAAAAGGATGCAAGAGCTGCCACGAAGTTTTCTCTTTTTTCATGCAAGCAGGTTTCTGTTACTCCTGAAGTCCTTTGAGCTATGTCCAAGTCCTCTGTTACAAGGACAGCAATCACCTCAACCTTGTCTTCTCTCAAAACTATGTCTGGCCTGTCTCCTCAATTACTCTGTTTCTAATAATTTCGACATCTCCTTCCAGCCCTGCTTCACCACTAACCCCTCTCCTACTTCTGCACCTTTTGTCACTTTCTGCTGCAACCTAAAAACTCTCTTGCCTTCCTGCTTCTCCTCTGCTACGCTATTCTATCTCCCATCTGCAGCACAACACCCTGAGAAGTCCTCAGAGAATGCTACCAATGTTTTCTTCTCTCAACTATTCTCTGTCCTCTTACACCCAGACCAGCAAGCCCCAGTTTCACACCATGGCTATGAGATATATTGCATATCCACAGGCCAAAACTCCAGGCTGCAAAATGACGATGCCAAAAATCAAAGACTGTCATGGACCTGGAAGTTTACAAGGAACTCCCAATGACCAACTCTGCTGTTTCTTTGGTTGAAACCACCTGCTTCAACAGCAAACTACAATCTGCAATACTAATTAACACAGATACTTCTCCAGCTTCTTATCCCTATTTGACCTTTCTCCTTCTGCTCTATTCTTCCTCCTCCTTCCCTTATTCTTCAGGGACAAAGTCACCTCCAACACAATCAAGTTCTCAGTATTACCTGCCCTGATCAAGCTGAATCTCCCTGAAAAATCATGTTCTTCACATTTCAACTCCTGTCAGGAACTGAAATCTCTGACCTCCTGCTGTCATACAGATCCCTCCGCCTCTCCTACAAGACATCAACTCCTCACTGTCCTCTGGTTTCTTCTGATCCTCCTTCAAAACTGCCCTCATCTCATTGCTGTTAAGGAATCTTTCTATGGATCCAGAGTTAGTCCAGGACTACAGGTCAGTCTCTCTCCTCCCTTTTCTATCAAAAACTCTGGAAAAGGCAACCTGTGATCAGTTGTCTGCCTTTCTTGCCCCGGATAATCTCCTTGATGGGTATTAGTCTGGATTCAAAGTTAGCAATTCAACATAGACAGTGCTTCTCACAGTATCAGATGCTCTTCAGTCAGTTAGAGCAGCCTCCCTCTGCTTTGTCCACATCCACCTCAACCACTCTGTAGCATTTGACCCTGTCAACCTTTGGATTCTACTACCCAGTCTTGGACAGTTTGGCATCAGTAGAACAAATGAAATGGTTTGAGTTCTCCCTATCGGGGAAGTTCTACCAAGTGGTATGTCAGGGCTCCCGATCATCCCTTCAGCCTTCCACTGGTGTTCCACAGGGCTCAGTACTGGACTCACTACTCTTCTCAGTCGACACCTCTTCCCTTGGCCCTGTCATCATCTCCCACGCAATTTTGTGCCACTCCTACATTGACAACAGCCATTCCTGTCCTATCTACCCAGAGCTACAGACATCTTCTCTTGTATTGCTGTCTGCAGTTGGGACCACCTACAACTCAACCTCTCTAGAATTGAGATCCTCCACCTCTCTGCTGGTTCAGTGTCCTATCCAGAACTCTCTGTTATACTGGACAACTTGTTTATTTCGCTTACCACATTAGCTAAGAGTCTTGGTGTAATGATTGACTGAAGTCTGTCTTTCTATCAACATATCAGATCCTGATCCTGAAGGTACATCCTGCATAACATCCAAAGAATCTACCGTTATCTCACAAAAAAAGTCTACACAGTTCCTGGTTCAAGTCATTGGGATATCCCATCTGAGCTACTGCAACTAGTTTGCCTTCATACAGAATGCTGCTGCATGAGCTATGTTTAACCTGCCAAAGTATTCCCATGTATCCATCCTCCTCATGTCTGTGTATTGGCTTCCTATATCTGTCCGAATCAAATTGAAGACTCTGGTTACATCCTACAAAATCCTTAATGAGTCTGTTCCCCATTATCAGGAATACCTGATTGTTGGTTACACCTAAACCAGATTGCTGTGCTCCCCCACCTCTGACTGCTTGGTGATCCCACACACAAGAAGTCCAAAAGATATACTGTATGTCACTTTGGAGAAAAGCATCTGCTAAATACACACACACACACACATTTTCAGAACCGCTTGTCCCATACGGGGTCACGGGGAACCGGAGCCTACCCGGCAACACAGGGCGTAAGGCTGGAGAGAGGGAGGGGACACACCCAGGACGGGACGCCAGTCCATCGCAAGGCACCCCAAGCGGGACTTGAACCCCAGACCCACCGGAGAGCAGGACTGTGGTCCAACCCACTGCGCCACCGCACCCCTCTCATCTGCTAAATAATTAAATTTAAATGTAAACAAACACAAAGAGAGCAGCAGTGTTGGAGGCTTCTAGTTGAGTGGATTGTTTATTATGAAGTTAAATGCAGTGAAACACATCATGAACCTTTTTGTCAATATGAACCTATTAAGCCGACTTCTTAAAAAAGCATACGTTTTTGCCTTGTTAAATTCTCCCTTGATCTGCCTTCCAGATCAGTACGGGTTAGCTTGCAGCAGTGGTTTCCCAACCACCTTTATATGGAAAGATTTCCCCAATTCTCTTTCAGATCCAGTATGATTGGTGCAGGATAGCCATTAATTTGTGGCATTGCAAAATGCTAAGTGGCTCTCATTACAACTTCATCAGAAGCACTGCCTCTGAGGGGTAGAAATATCTAATATTGTTTCTTTTCCTCATGGGATTCAGATGCCTCACCTTCAGGCAGCTGATACACCCACATGATCCTAACCCTCCATTTAGCAACTGTTTGTCTAAGAGTCTGTGAGATCTCTTCTTAAGGAATTTCAAAGCTGTCCAACCATGATACACGCTTCAGTATTCCACTGTTTGTTGAGGGTTGTGTGCATGTAGAGTGGTTATGAGATTCAGGCATAAGCATTTGTGAAGAAGTACTGGTCTGTGATTCCTCATTACCATCATCAAGGTCTGCAGCACAAAGATTTTATCAGATGAACAGTTTTAATAGAAGAGAATCAAAACAATTTGTGCTACCCTGAAAATCTTTCAATCCGAAGGTCAGTCAGGATTGCCCTACTACATGAAATGTGCATGCAAAAATAAGTATCATTCCATTTTCCATAGAATGGATTTCAGGTGCCCAATGGGCTTCAAGAAAGGTGATATGCTAATCCATTGCTTTAGCATTGTCATGTCCACACCCGCATCATAATTGACAGCGCGTGACACAGATCAAGCACCAGACACCAATCGGAGCACATACCCTAAAAAGACCCTCCTCAGCTCCTGTCCACTTGTGGAATCTCACTGAGACAACTGTCCCTTGTTCTTGAGCCTTTGCAGTGTCCCCTGACCATGTCTATGGATCCTCACTGCCGATTGACTGACTCTTCTCCCGTCCCTGACAACGAGAACTGTTCTGATCCCTTGGTTTCTGGTGAAAGATCCTGCGCTTGGGTCCAGCTGCTCCCGCCTCCTCAGTTCTGTGTGACAAGTGTATCATATACAAGGATTTCTATGTCATTCATGAAAGAATATTTTACCTTTCCCATGAAGGTCTGTATATTGTTTTTGACATTGATTTGAAGTGAAGAGATGGTTGGCCTGTCCCCTCCTGTTCTTGCACATATTGCAGCGCATTTGTTTTCCGTACCAAAATTATCCACTAATTCAGTAAAGTTGTTCTTGCTTTAATGGTGGCAGCCCATTAATGGCATCTTCAATTTGTCCCAGTGGTTTTTCTCATGTAAAAGGGAATGAAGCATAATTGGTGTAAGAGCATGTGCTTAGTAGGCTGACAGAAGAGAGCAGGCCAATAAACTGGCAATCCTTAAATATTTCAAGTTTACATTTATTTATTTAGTAGCTGCTTTTCTCTAAAGTGACTTACAATGGCTACTAGTGCTATCAGCCCACACACCTTACTAACCAAGGTGACTTACAATTTCAGATATACTACTTACAATGAGTCACTCATCCATACATCAGTGAAACACTCTCTGTCACTCCCACAATGCGGGGGGGACCTGAACCACATGTTTTTGGACTGTGGGAGGAAACCAGAGCACCCAGAGGAAACCCATGCAGATAGAAAAACATGCAAACTCCACACAGACTGAGCAGGAATCAAACCCATGTTCTCTCCCACCACCCAGGGCATGTGAGACAGCAGTGCTACTCACTCTGCTGCCCTGTAATATTGAGAAGCCTGAGGTTCTGTGACACACATTTCTCTGAGGCTTTCCTCCAAAGGGACTTACAATGTTACTCTACCTACAATTATTACTATACTAATTATAAGTTATCAGACTCATAATGGAGACAATGAACACCAAGATCCACCAGAGGCACAGACTGAATACTGAGAGAACAACAAAGTGCAAGCAAGAGTCATTGTCTAGGACAGGCATGGGTTGATTGTGGAGCAAATGTTTTTCAAGCAACAAGACTGGAGACAAGGTCAATTAAACAAAGGTGGACTTAGTGACCAGGGGGAAAAAAAAAAATGACAACAAGGGTCTTGGAAGGCCAAGAAAGTGGGTTGTGGGGTCTTTCCAAAGCAATGTTTCCTAATGAGGTTCCACAACTAGGTGCTCAGTAACATCTTCTTTATACCCCACAGTGCTGATCTGGGGCAGGTGCAGGAGTTTGGCACCAGGAGGTGGGCATGACAGAACCACTGACATGCTTTTTTGTACAGTGAGTCTTTATATAAATTGGCAGATATAGTGAAAGCATCCTAAATAATTGTATCATAAAAGTTTATAGAAGTGGCAATGACATTTGTTTGTGTATGAATCAGTTTGAATTACTTGTGGAAATAAATAGCAAGAGCAAAGATTCATACAATAACTGATGTTGTTCAACTAGTGAACTGCACAGATTTTTGAAACTCAAAAACTTCTTTGCACACTGCTTAAAGTAAATGTGTTTACTTTTTACTCACAATGTCCATGTCACGTCCACACCTCAACTAGCAACACCTGGCTCAGATTAAGCACCTGGCAGTAATCGGAGTACTCGACTTTAAAAGACACACCTCAGGACCTTCTTGGTTGTGGAGTCTCATTGAAACAACTGCCCTGATTGTGCATTTGAATGCCCCTTACAGCTCCTGCGTGCCGTGCCGTGTCGTGCCTCTTTGGGAAATGACCACCTCCCTTGTTGCCTGACTATGACTTCAGAGCCTTGCCTTTGTCCTGTTTGCCAGTTGACTGACCATTTGCCCATCCCTGAAAAAAAAAAGTACCTGTCTGCTCTCTTTCCTGAAAAAAACAATCCTGCGCTTGGGTCCTGTCTTCCCCATGTCTTCTGTTCTGTTTGACAGTCCACCTGGGTAGCCTGTCCCCTTCTGTTTTGTGAGCTAAGACTGATCGAAACTGCTTGTCCTAAGCAGGGTTGTGATAAGCTGGAGCCTAACCTGGCAGCACAGGGCAGGGGTCTGGAGGGGGAGAGGACACACCCAGGACAGGATGTCAGTCCATTGCAAGGCACTCCAAGCAGAACTTGAACCCCAGACCCACAAGAGAGCAGGCCCAGCCAAACCCACTGCACCACAGTGCCCACCTTGAGCCAAGATTACTCCTTACAATTGCAATTAGTTATGTTCCTAGAGTTTGCCCACTGTCCAGTTCAGTGTCTTTGTCCTCAATGTCATTTAGGTCATTAACAACATTAACAAGAAGTGATTACTTTTCTTGCCTAAAATATTTGAAATTTGCCTCCCTACAGAGAATCACTAATTACATAGAGCCAGTGGATGATCTGTTGGGGCAGAATCTCAGATATTGTCATGTACACAGCTATTTTATCCTTCCTTCAACCAGAGCCTAAAGGATTAACAACTTCAAATGAATTTTGGCAAAGAATGATAGATAGTGAGGAGGGACATTTTTTAAGGACATTTTTGGAATACATTTTGCCATGTCTCATCTTCAAGAACCTCTGCCTGCTGGTGTGCTTGTGCTGCAGTAGAGTAATACTGTTCTCTAAACAAGGACAGACTGAAAGAGTGAGTGTTCTTAAAAGGGATGTACTGATAACAGGACTTTTTGCCTTTAGCATCAGGCCCCAGATATGCCTTCACTGGCTTTGCACATTAGTATTTGTCTTTGGAAAAACTCTTTTAGGTTTGGTCTGACCTAAACACATCTTTATTATATACTTTGAGGAGGTTTTTCTTCTGATAAATCATTAATTGTGTTGAACATGCTTTATTAGTCCTTGTGTTGTTTGATGTGCACAAACTTTAGATATAGGCTCCTGTTTTCTTGACAAATGTGATGCAAAAGGTGATTTCACAAGGAAATACTTTGGACAGTCATTGAATGGACAGAGTATGTGATGTCAGGTGCTCACACAAACTTGAGGAACTGGCTGCTTGAAAGGTGCTGCTAAGATTCACATCAACATTATGCGACGGCAGTTTACTGTTTTTGGGAGTCCTATACAAAACGGATTTAAAAACTAAAAGTTTTTAAACACACAAGGGCATTCGTGTGCTCCACACACAAATGAAAAATGATTTTTCTGAGACATTTGGTGTTCATGCATATCACAAAGGACTTTCTGAAAATAATTTCTTTTTTTTTTTTTTTTTACATCTTAGGACCATTTTCCTTATCTGTCATAGCTCTATTTCATCATTTATTTTACACCCACTTTAGCACATTTATGCCACAGATGCATAATTTTCTTGTGTGATTAAGAATCAATCGATATTATTTGATATTATTTATTACTTCCTTCCCGTCCTGGGTGTGTCCCATCCCCCTCCAGCCCTACGCCCTGAGTTGCCGGGTTAGGCTCCGGTTCCCCGCGACCCTGTATTTGACAAGCGGTTCAGAAAGTGTGTGTGTGTGTATTACTTCCTTTTTTCTTGCCTTCCAAAGCTCATTAAAACTGAAATGTGTATTTGCAGCTTCTTTCATTCATTTGTTTATTCATTCCTTTCTTTCTTTTTTCACTTGCAACTAATTTCAAGGGTTAGGCAACAAAGGTGAACAAAAGCAAAATCTCCTTTATGACTTCTGCAAGCTACAGCAGCACTTTAAAGATGTACAGTTCAATAACAAGAAGTTGACTTTAGAGGCCAGACCTGCTCAGAATTTTAAAAATTAAAGCTTTTCCTTGTTAAACTGACCAGAGATTTCCCTATTATGTTGCTGCATGTAATGATTTTACACTTTTAAAATCAAATATAGCTTTGAGTAATTTTTCTCTAATACCCTAGGATGATTAACAGGCAGCATCCTAACAATTAATATGTGACAAGTTTGTAAAACTTTTGCTAATTTCTACAAAGTCATAACAGCTGTCCAGTCACTCATAATTAAACAGGTGCCTGAAATCTGCTTCAATTATGTTCTGAATTTTGACAACATGTTGTAGTAGGTCCCTTCCTGGATTGGGGCCTTGGCATGGCGGAAGGGCTTGCGTGATCTAGGGATCTCCAGAGCTATGTGATCGGAAGCAGTATGCTCCTGGTAGAGTCTCCCAAGGCGAACAGGTCTGGAGTAAAGATCCAGACTAACACGATCTGAAAAACCCCTATGAAAAATGGAAACAGAAGAACGTTTACCCTGCCCGGAATAGGGTCACTGGGACCTACCCCTGGAGCCAGGCCTGGTGGTAGTGTTCCTAGGTGAGCGCCTGGTGGCTGGGCAGCCCACATAACCCGGCCGGGCTCAGCCCGAAAAAGCATTCTGGGGGGGCCATATGGGCCCACCACCTGCAAGGTCCATCATGGGGGTTGGGTGCAATGTGTACCAGGCGGCGGGAGGGGGTGGGGTGGTGCATGGCGTTGTGACCCCTCGTGACAGAAACTGGCTCTTGGTACATGGAATGTTACCTCACTGGGGGGGGAAGGAGCCGGAACTGGTGCCGGAGGTTGAGAAATACCAACTAGATATAGTTGGGCTCACCTCCACTCACAGTGTTGGGTCTGGAACCAAACTCCTTGATAAGGGGTGGTCTCTCTCCAACTCAGGAGTTACACAGGGTGAGAGGCACCAGGTGGGTGTGGGGATACTCACAAGCCCCCGGCTGGCTGCCATACAGTTGGAGTTTGTCTCGGTGGATGAGAAGGCTGCCTTAATGCAGCTTAGGGTCCCAGAGAGGAAAACTTTGACTGTTGTGTGTGCTTATGCACCAAACAGCTGTTCAGAGTATTCGGCCTTCTTGGAGAGGGTGGGTGGGGTTCTGGACAGGGCTCCACCTACAGACTCCATAGTCCTGCTGGGGGACTTCAACACTCACGTTGACAATGACTGGGAAATCTGGCGGGGGGTGACTGGGAAGAATGGCCTACCCTATCTAAACCTGAATGATGAAATGTTATTGGACTTCTGTGCTAGCCATGGTTTGTCCATAACAAACACCATATTCGAACACAGGGATGCTCATAAGTGTACTTGGTACCAGAGCTCCTTGGGCCAAAGGTCAATGATCAACTTTGCAGTCATTTCATCTGACTTGAGGCCACATGTTCTAGACACTCAGGTGAAGAGAGGTGCTGAGCTGTCAACCGATCACCATCTGGTGGTGAGCTGGATCAGATGGCGGGGAAAACTGATGGACAGATCCAGTAGACCCAGACACTTAATGAGGGTGTGCTGGGAACGACTGTTGGAGGACCTTGTCTGGAATGATTTTAACTTGCACCTCCAGGAGAGCTTCTCCCATGTCCTAGAGGAGGTATGAGACATGGAATCTGAATGGGCCCTGTTCAAAACCTCCATTGTGGAAGCAGCCAGGCACAGCTGTGGCCAAAAGCTTGTTGGTGCCAGCCAGGGAAGCAACCCGAGAACCTGCCTGTGGACACCGGTGGTAAGGGAAGCCGTCAAGCTGAAGAAAGATGCCTTTAGGGCTCGGTTGGCTCTGGGAACTCCTGACTCAGCAGACAGGTAATGGCAGGCGAAAAAGGCAGCAGCGGCTGCGGTTGCAGAAGCAAAATCCAGGGCATGGGAGGAGTTTGGAGATGCTATGGAAAACAACTATCGATCGGCTTCAAAGAGGTTCTGGAGAACCATCCGGCAGCTCAGAAGGGCTTGGAAGAGTTTTGCTCAGGCTGTGTTCAGCAGGAGTGGAGAAACTCTGACCTCTGATGAGGACATTGGTGGGAGGTGGAAGGAGCACTTTGAAGAACTCTTAAACCCAAGAGATATGCCTCCCTTACAGTAGTCAGGGCCTTAGGCTTTCGGGCTGTCAGAGTCCATTTCCCTGGTGGAAGTCACTGAGGTAGTTGGTAAGCTCCACAGTGGCATAGCACCGGGGGTGGATGAGATCCCCCCAGAACTGCTTAAGGCCCTGGATGATGCAGGGCTGTCATGGTTGACATGCCTCTGCAATGTTGCATGGACCTCGGGGACAGTGCCTTTGGACTGCCAAACTGGGGTGGTGGTCCCTATTTTTAAGAAAGGGGACCAGAGAGTGCTTGCCAACTATCGAGGTATCACACTTCTCAGCCTCCCTGGGAAAGTCTATGCCGGGGTGCTGGAGAGGAGGCTCCGGCTGATAGTTGAACCTCAGATTAAAGAGGAACAATGCGGATTCTGCCCTGGCCATGGAACAGTGGACCAGTTTTTTACCCTCTCACAGATAATTGAAGGGGCATGGGAGTTTGCTAATCCAGTCTACCTGTGTTTTGTGGACTTGGAGAAGGCCTATGACCATGTTCCCCGGGGAATTCTGTGGGAGGTGCTTCGGGAGTATGGGATACCAGGGCCACTACTGCGGGCCATTCGGTGTCTGTACATACTGAGCGAAAGCTGTGTCTGCATACTCTACATTAATTCAAGCCTGTTCAGTGTGGGTGTTGGACTCCACCAAGGTTGTGCCTTGTCTCCACTCCTGTTTGTGGTTTTCATGGACAGGATATCAAGGCACAGTCGAGGCCAGGAGGGCATTCTGTGTGGGAGTTGGAAGGTGACGTCTCTGCTCTTTGCAGATGATGCTGTCCTTTTGGCACTGTCACAGGGTTGCCTCCAAGACGCACTGGAACGGTTTGCAGCTGAATGTGAAGCGGTTGGGATGAGGATCAGCACCTCGAAGTATGAGTCCATGGTTCTCTCACGGAAAAGGATGGCATGTCCCCTCCAGGTAAGGGGAGAGAATTTGCCCCAGGTGGAGGAGTTCAACTATCTTGGGGTCTTGTTCACGAGTGAGGGGAGAAGGGAGCATTAGATTGGCCACAGACTGGGAAGAGCAGCAGCAGTAATGCAGTCGCTGTACCGGATTGGAGTGGTGAAGGGGGGGCTGAGCCATAAGGCGAAGCTCTCCATTTACCGGTCGATCTATGTCCCTACCCACACCTATGGTCATGAAATTTGGGTAATGACCGAAAGAATAAGATCGTGGATACAAGCGGCCGAAATGAGTTTTCTCTGCAGGGTGTTGGGACTCACTCTCCATGACAGGGTGAGGAGTTCGGACATCTGGGAGGAACTCAGAGTAGAGCCACTACTCCTCCACATTGAGAGGAGCCAGTTGAAGTGGCTTTGGCATCTGATAAAGATGCCCCTTCGGTGCCTCATTTTGGAGGTATACTGGGCACGGCCAACTGGGACAAGGCCCCGAGGTTGGCCCAGGACCCGCTGGAGGGATTATATCTCACAGTTGGCCTGGGAACGGCTGGGGATCCCCCAGGCTGAGTTGGAGGAAGTTGCGGGGGATAGGGGCAGCTGGGCCTCTCTGCTCTCCCTGCTGCCACCGCGACCCTATTAGGACAAGCGGGATGGAAGATGGATGGTTTAGTGGGTGCCACATATTAACAACAATGATGCACAGCTACTGTAATCATGTTACATATTACTGTTAAGTGGTGATGCTGTTCATCATATAGTGAGTCTAGTTTATGCCCCATGTTTACAACTGTAGACTGCACAGGTCTACGGATGACAATGAAGGCAAACTTTTTTTTTACGCTTGCTTATCATTAAGCAGGTCAAACAAATATGTATTGAAGACTTTTGTTTAGTTGCACATTACTCAAATTTAAAACATGTATTATATACCTCAAGGGGTGCGGTGGCGCAGTGGGTTGGACCGCAGTCCTGCTCTCCAGTGGGTCTGGGGTTCAAGTCCCGCTTGGGGTGCCTTGCGAGGGACTGGCGTCCCGTCCTGGGTGTGTCCCCTCCGGCCTTACGCCCTGTGTTACCGGGTAGGCTCCGGTTCCCCGTGACCCTGTATGGGACAAGCGGTTCTGAAAATGTGTGTGTGTGTGTGTGTGTGTGTGTGTGTGTGTGTGTGTGTGTGTGTGTGTGTGTGTGTGTGTGTGTGTGTGTGTGTGTGTGTGTGTGTGTGTGTGTGTATATACCTCAATTTCTGTTGTGTACTAAGCTGTATGGGCATTCCATTCCAGTATCCTCAGCCTGTTTGTTCAACTGATAATGTGGTCATCTACTTGGACCTGATTACTTACAGATCTGATTAGCTGATGTAGTTCCTGTACTTCACCCTAGATCAGGCAATCAAAGACCAGAAATTCTGAAAAACCAGAAAAGTGGTTTTTGCATTGGATTCCAAACAAGTATGCCGAGGTATGGGTTGTTTAATTGTTTACAGCAATTTAGCTGCAGCAACTCAGGGTAAGTAATTTGGTGATAAGGCTGTGTTATACTATAAAATTTCTTTATAATGTCTATCTATACTGTATTGAAACAATCCAATCCCACCATCCTGTCATCTGAATTATCAAATGATTCCTTCAGCAATAAGCCTCCAGGCTTTAATTTCACCTGAGAATATCACACCTACAATTCTCACAGAGCACAGACACTTGAGAAGACAGAACAGTATGGTAGTCAGTAATGACATCTCAGTTTCCCGCAATGGTTGTCTGCTGAACTATGCACAACACACACATAATGCGAATTCATCATAGGAGAACCATACTGCTCTCCAACACAGCTACAATTATGTTATTCTCTGTGTAGTTTTTAGTTATGATTGAAATTTTCTTTAAAATTAGAATGTTGTTCACATTACAATCTACTGTATGTATTTATTAGAATATAAAAGTTAATGCTAATGCTGCTTTCTTATGTTCTGAATATAAATCTTGTAAGTCTAAAACAAAGTTTTGGATGTTCTGAAATCGCTAAATTCAGTGAAGAACACAGCATAAATTTCAGTAGCCATCGGTGGTTACAGAAAAAAAAAATAAAGTGGAATTATGCAAAAACTACATCGGGGGATGGGCTGGGGGGGTGGTGGTGGTTGCAGTCGAGAAGCCTACTGGCATGTTCTTGACTTGATGGATGTTATTAGAAGCAAGCAAGGCAATACAATACAATTTATTCAGTAATTTCATTCGCAGTGACTCCAGCTCTTCTCTTCAATTTGATCTCTGTTTCGCACCAGTAGAACAGAGTTAATTATCTGCATTAGTGCTTTATTGACAAGCCAGGGGCTTGCCACCTGGAGGGCCGTGTAAATGAAAATGTTTTTATTAGGATTCAGGTATAATATATGGGCTAGAATATGCCAGCATTGTGTGAGGCAGATGTCATCTGGTAAGAATTTTAATAACTGGGATTGTGACTACTTCTGTTAGTCCTGGCACATCTACACAGTGAAACTGACCTTTTAGGAAATTAATTTAGACTTTTAAAAGCACAAGATACTTTACTGCCTTTTCATGTAATGTAATGTGTTCTTCAAAGATTGTGTTAGTGCGGAGAAGGCATCCCTTCTTATTTTCAACTTTTGCTTAATTATGGTCCTATTTCATTTTAAAATTGTATGTGGCATTAATTGCTACTTGTTTTTAATCCCTTTGATCAGTACTTTCCTGAAAAGGGGTAAGAGACATGGGCTCTGCAGATATTTTGTAGCTCACAGGGTGAGCTATCAACAATCCCTAAACTTTGCATCTATTCAATTAAGGAATGAGCATATCAGTATGGAGACAACCATTTTCACAACACCATACATCCTCCTGTGCTTGATATCGGTGGACATCTGGGGCATTCTTTAAAGCACAATGGTCTCTTTTTATTGCCCGGCATGATGACTGAACCACCTGCAAAAATTTACTCATGCTGTGGGAAAACAAGGCTCTCCTTCCACACAGATGGTACTAAATCCAAGACAAATGTTAAATGGCCTTAGATTGCTCCTGAAACACCTGTGACAAGACAGAAATTGAGAAGGAATGGTGAAGTGATATAATATCGGTGTCAATGACTGAAAAAAAAAAAAAAAACTGAAACCACAACTGTACTGAAGGTCTCCACTGAGCCTATGCATTCTACAGTCTCTCTGAGTGTTACAACCTCACCAGTTCAAAAATGAATAGAGCATTTACATATTTTATTTGTTTCAGTATTTAGCTGAAATAATTTTTTGGCTACAATGACAGCAACAATGCAAAGTGTTGATAGGAAACACTGTGCAATGTCTCAGAACAACTGAATTTACAACTTTTAATTTTTTTTATTTTCCTTTAATGAAATTTTGCCACCTGCACCAGTTGCTTGGAGCTGGCCAAGATACAAACAGTTGTATAACTACAGCTCTGCCCATATATCAAAACTATAAAATAAAAATACTGTTATTCAGCCAGAAGATAATCAAGATCGGAAGAGTCAAGCCTTCAAGATAATATTTAAGAATATGCAAATAAATACCAGTATCTCATGAAATTTGAAGAAAAAGTTTTCAGCCTAATGCAATTTTGATTAAACGCGAGTATGCACTCTGAAATTACACTATAAGCCAAGGGTTTGTATTTTATTTAACTTTTCCAGGCTGAAATATACTGTCATCAAGTAATTTTTCAGCAAAGGTCATTTTGGATTCTTTTCAAAATGTAAATTGTATTTTTCAGCTTTCTTTTTTATTTTTCAGAGCTGTAACAGGAAAGGATTTCATTTCCTTCATACAACAAAAGCTCCCCTTTTTTTCCTCTGGAATGGAAAATACGTGGTGCATTTTGACAGAACAAGGCCCTTTCCATATCTATGGCTCAAGCAATTTTGAGTTGGTCTCTGTCAGTTATGATTGCTCATGACAGAACACTGAATTAAAGACAGAATATCTCCAGTAGAGGGCAAATGCAGAGTGATCGGGCATAATAAAAAGCAATTATACTACAAGATGACAAAATTCCAATTAGTGTGTTAGTACATCAAAGGTTCCAGATGATTTTAAGTCACTGCTGAGGGCAAATCTTTGAATAAATGAATAACAAAATTAATAGGAATACAATACTTGTGAATGAGGCCTATGTTACCCATGCATACATATTTAAATTTAAATGTTGTGGATGAATACATATTTTATATTACCATTTCAAACTATAGATATATATATATATATATATATATATATGTGTGTGTGTGTGTGTGTGTGTGTGTGTGTGTGTGTGTGTATATATATATATATACATATATATATGTGCGTGTTTGATATTGAGATACTGCTATGTAGTCACTTAAAATAGGTTGACATACTGAAAGAAAACCTCTGAATCGCAAAAGCCTAAGCTGTGAAAGCTACATATTACTATAAAAAGGCTGCACAGTGATATATAGTGCAGAATTATTATTAAATATATTTTACAGGTTTTATATAGATTTGTGGTCACTCAGTTGATTTTAGCTCTGCTGTTAAGTTCTGCTGTCTCAATTAACATGTGATCCTTAAGCAACTGCATGTGCTTCAGCTTGTTAAGTGACAGATATGAAACTATAAGGTTACATATATAAAGGTAGATAAAGGTAAAGCTGTTATAATAAAATGAGTTCTTCCATAAGACAGAGAAAACCATGATATGAAATAACATCACCAGTGAAGCCCCAATTATGACAACATTTAACAGGAATGGCAATATGAATGATGAAACAATGTATTGGGGATAGGCTAATTCTGATTATAATACATACATCTAGCAACTATCAATGAACGACAACAAACATGCACAACTGCTATGTCAGATTTTGTGCCTTCCACTTCTAAATGTTAAGTTCGGCTCTGCCAGTCAGACACATACAATACTTGCCACCTGTGATGCCTTTCATTTAATTTGCTAGGTTACAAAGCTATATTAACATTTATTAATCTATTTCTAACCATCTCACACACACACACACACACACACACACACACACACACAGGTACATAAACAAGGATAATTTACTGAGCGAAATCTTAGTAAGTTTGAAGACCTCAGAACAGACATTTCTCCATCTTTTCGGTCTGTTGACAGAAATGACTTGCAGGAGATGTGTAAAGGCACAGAGAGGCTGACCTTTCCAAATAGTTCTGGCTTAATAATTAACAACATGCCACTATGAGTTATTACAATACATGTTTTCTTGTGTATATGTAACATTTGGACATGGATGAAAGTTGTGAGAATTCAGACGTGGAGTGGAAATAAAAATGCAGATGAACAAGTCAAGTGCTCGAGTGATACGACAAATACATTTATTATATTAATTTACATTTATTAATTTAGCTGACACTTTTCTCCAAAGCGACTTACAGCCTTAACACGGGACAAAGAGACGCACACAGCGTTCTTATGTGGACAGTAAGTGGAATGGACATTTGGGAACAGAGCAGGACACAGAGGTGTGACGGAGACAGGAACATGGGAGCTGGATGGGGACATGAAGGACTGGTGCAGACAGGACAGGAACAGAAGTGCACGGACAAGGTGAGTGCGAGAAAAGAGGTACATAAACAAGGATCATTTACTGAGTAAAATAAAGGCAGTAGAAAGCTGATCAATAACCTGCAACCCAATGGTACGACCTCCCCCAATAGGGCTGGCAATTAATTTGGGATGAGGTGTGCTGATGGAGCTGGGTGGACCAGGAGTGGTGTCCCTAGTGACCATTTGAATAATTCTAGGTCGTGACAGTATACACCTTTTTCTCTGCAATGATAATCCTCTCTTGTAGGGGGTGTTGTGGCGCAGCAGGTTTACCAGGGCCTACTGTGTAGGGGCTCGAGTCCTGCCTGGGGTGCCCTGCGGCGGACTGCTGTCCTGCCCAGAGTGTGTCCCTCCTTCTCCAGCCTTGCGCACTGCAATGCTGGGTTAAACCTTCCGGTACACTGCGACCCTGCTCGGGACAAGCAGCTGTAACCATTGTGTGTCCCTGATAAGTAATGAACAAATCTTCCTCCCTTACATTCAGCATGTTAGGTCTGTAAAATAAACTGTCTACCTTGAAATAAGAGCTGAATCTTCATAATATTTTTTAAGAATTACTTTCCTGCATTAGTTGTTCTCTTATTTTGGTGCTGTGATAAGCTGAAAAACTCTGCACACCAACAGACGTGTCAAGGTCTTTTCAATAACATCTGAAATGTCAGTACTATGGAATACAACATCACAGTTATTTTAACTACACGACGAGAAAAATTTAATTAGAGAACAATACAAAAATATTCAGTATTCAATATTCAGAGTATGTGGTAAATGTTTTGATTATAGACTGAATTGAATTACAGAATACTGGGTCTCTGGGGTAGGCCTGTTGAATTTGAAAGAGGTTCAGTTTTTTCCACAACGCAGATGATACCCGGTTTAAGGACAGCAGAGAGACAGCTCCTACTTTGTGGATTTCAATCCCACTCAGTTTCTTCTCACAGTACAAAAACATATAATTTAGGGTGAACTGGTGACTAAATTACCTGTAGTGTTTATGTGTGTCAGTTGGTATGTATGATTCTATTGCAACAGACAGATGTCTTGTCCTGAGTATACCTTATGTCCTGTACTATATACCACAGTGCTGCAGTGGACAGGCAGTTACTGGCGATGGATAGATGAATGGATAATAGTAATAAAAAAATGCTGTACTTGAACATGTAATTTAGTTTTTTTTTTTTTTTTCTTTTTTGCTAAATTTGTAAGACAATGCAGAAAACAATGTTTTAAAAAGGCTAAAGAACTGATCTTCTGGAGTACTCCTTCTTGTATTCATTCATTACGAAATTATGGTTTATTACATTGCCTTTTCATCCTCTCAGTTTAATCTTGAGCTGCAGTGATTAAATGAATGTTCCTGTAACAGAGACTAACTTGGTCTTATATCATCCAAAATGAAATCCTATCATTTAAGAATTCTTCAAAGTAGGACCACAGGAATATCTTCCCCTTTGGGAACCATCATAAAGTTAGTTATGCTGCACAGAAATGAAATACAAAGTACAAGTATACAGCTAATAAGTTCATACCTTGGCTAACATGAAGTTTATCATTTTAATTCAAACAATTTTCATTGCTGTGCTGTTTTCTTATCAGTCTGTGATGTCACAAAATGCAAATTCTTTATGCTATAAGTGTGGGTTTGAATCCTCGAATTCCTATTTACATCACTGAACAACGCTGTACTATGAGAGCTGTCATCTTAAAATTAAATGATACAAGGTCTGAATCCCCACTCCCATTGTAGTATAGTTGAGCAAAGTGCTTTCCCAGAATAGCACCTGCAAAAGTTTCCGTGATGAAAAGATGAGTAAATAATAGTAAGTAGCTTTGTATAAAAGCCTGACAGTGTAAGCTGCCTTAGACAAAGATGACAACTGAATACATGCCTTGTAAAAAAATATTATGCTAACTGCATTTGCACTATACTGTTACTACAGGCCTTTCAGTCATAAAATGGCTTACTCATGTTACATAGCTCTCTACCCACATGGCAGGGTTTCGGGTTCTAAATCCACTCAAAAATGTGAGAATTCCATTCATTTAGGAAAAGCTTGTGAATCATTCTGCAATTGGGATATGTCATACATGGCTATTCCAGGTGCAGCAAGAAGTAAAGCACTAGAGCTTGCACTGTCATGCCCTTCACCTCAGTAACGAGCAACACCTGTAGGTAATCAGGGTCCAGGCACATAAATTTTGGACAGCCCGGACTGCAGGAAGTTGCGGAACCTCGTTCAGCTTAGCCTCTCACTCGCGCTTCTTGTCACCGATCTCCTGACCTCCCTATTTCGTCGTCCTGCTCCTCGGTTATGACTTCCTGGTTTGCCATGACTTCTAGTCTGTTTTCCTGGACAACGACTTTTGGATTTGCCCTTTGGATTCTGTTCACAGATCGGTGACCCTTTTGCCTGTTTCCCTGACCATGCCTACTAGATCGCCCTTTGATTCCTGTGCTCCGTATTTGTGTCCGACGCTTCCGTGCTGGGAGGGACAAAATGATATGCACCATAATTTAGTAGGTAAACATTTGACCTTTTGTTTCTAATCACAGCTCTCAGGGTAGTTTTTGTGGCTTGAAAATTATACACAATTGTTTATTCCACAAAGTGGAGGGAGGTAACTTTTGTATTTGGAGTTCAGTCTTTATTATTTCCTTGCTTTTGCTTTCTTGATAAGTGTCTTCATTCTATATTATTTTTAAAGCCTACAGCTGTTAAGTCTGTTTTTCCTCAAGTTGATTTATACAATGTTGGTGGACAGAGGTCGTTGAGTGCTTTTGTTACTGTTGCATGAAATCCCTATGCTCTCCTACACTGAATTGAGGTTGACTCCTTGAAATAAGTTAACATGGATATCAGTCTCAGCTGAAAACTTAAAGCAATGTTTTGATCAACGTTTCATTGTGAGTGATGTACAATAGGTGATTCATGACTTTAATCTGCAAGCAATGCAATTCTGGACCACTGGTTGCAGTGGAAATTCCATCCTTGGCTAAAACATGTGTTTGAGGGTTTTAGAGCAGGTACTTACTCCTGAACTGCAAGTATGTATGCTCCAGTACAGCTAACCATTTATAGAGCTGGGCAACTTTACTGGAGCAATTTAAGGTAACACCTTCCTCAAGGGTATTGTAGTTGGAGGTGGGTGTCAAGCCTATACCCTTTTGAGGCCAAAGGCAGCAGGACTAACCACTATGCTACTGGTTTCCCCTAAACATTACACATTGATTAAACATTTATTCTTTTCTGCTAGCAGAATAAGAGTAAGTGTAGGAGCTGAGTAGTTTAATGTGTAAGCAACATGAAAAAGTCAATTGTCTGGAAAGGCACTTGACCAAATCTATTAGTAAAAAGATATCACGGATACAGTTCAACACGATCTCCTTAAACAATTAAAAAAAAAAAAATACATTAACAAAGAGGCACTGCAGATACTCAAAAGTTTTAAAAAAAAAAAAAAAATTTCAGAAAGCTAAATGGACATATTTACAATTCACAAAAGCTTTTGGGGACACAGTGCAATTAAATTATTGTGGACATGTGTGCAATTCGAAAAAGCTTTTATGTCATAGTTAAAACCATTAAGACACAGACTGAAGCAGAAAGAGACATTTAAATGTATTTCACATTCTGGGTAGCAGTATGACCATGGTGCAAGTAGCTTCTATATATATTTTATTTTATATTGTAGTTTGTATATCTAAAATGATATAACCAGATCATGCCCTGTTTTGAGAGGGCAGTATCTGGTTACACAATGACATATATCACAATGTGATATATCTGACTGACAAAATAAGGCTAGCACCTAGAGCAAAGCTACAACTAAGCCACACTGCAATAAAATTACTCTGGCAAGACCCTGAAGTCACTGAGTTGCTTTATAACCTTGTGTGTGGTGTGGGGACAAACATACCAGCTGATATTCAACAGAGATCATTTCAAAAACTGCTCCTCTCTGGGCCAACTTGTGAGCACTCGGATCTCACGAGAATCGCGATACCTGCCAACCCTCACACACACAACTGAGCAATACTATGAGGAAACCATAAATGGAGAACTAATAATACCTTTATCGCAGGATTCTTTAAGGGGTGTGGAGTCAGTCCCAAGTGAAGTACACTTTGAAACGGATGTTCTTCTGTCACGAGTGGCCAGTGGTCATCAAATACAAAATGAGAGCTTCATAATTGAGGAAGGGGGCACCTTGCCCCTGGGACAGAGCCCAGCAATAGTTCAGCAATATTGTTATAGTTGGAGAACTGAGAATCTTAATGAACTCTAAGCACCTAATTTTCTCCCATGCAGGGGCACGCTACATTCTGCTGACATTATTAAACATTTTATTCAAGCTCCCTAACACAGGAGTGTTTACAGTAGCCAGTACACCAGATGAGTTTCTGACAAAATGGAGGTGCGTGGTACATATAAAACAACTTTCTGGACCCCATGAAAGAAAAAAAAAAAAACAATGGCTCAAACTTCATTTTTCAGTGTCAGTTGCACCAGAAGTCTGCATTACATCACATCCTTCTTGTTGGCTGTGGGGAAACCGATGAGGAAGCAGACTTTGACAGAAACCACTAACTCTTTGCCCCACTGGATCTCTGCAGGTGCAAAAATGAAGGCTGAGTAAGAAAAGTTTAAACTGAGCACAACATAGAAGAAATTAATTTCCACAGACAAATACTGATATCAAAAGGTCCATGGAAGACCGGAGCATCCTGGAAATATCAATATGTATAGATGTCAAAGCACTTCAAAAATTCAGTGGACTTTTAACCTACCTGGCAACATTCTACCTTTCAGAAGTGTGTGAGCCTTAAGAAGGCTGCTGGACTGGCAGTGCAATACTAGCTCCCCAGGAATGATGAGGCAATTTGGAAAACAAAGCACCTGGTCACTCTAAAACCATTATGTGAGGAACTGGTGTATGTACAGAAGGCTCTTTTCTCTACGGGAAACAACTGTAAGCAATTTGGCAATACAAAATTTAAGTTTTCAGTTAAATAAATAACCACTTATTTTTATAGAAAACCTACTCCTGAGCCATTGGTGCATTCTCCATAACTTCAGTAGATTAACATCTTCACTACTATTTCTGCAATGAAGATCACTTTGACCCCACATTGGTACAGACATGTTTTCATTTGCCTCACCGTATATGAAGATTGAGAACTCCATGATGAGGTCAGTTTGACCTCATACCACATTTTGTCTGATGTCTTAGAAAGTATAAAATGTCAAGCTTTGCTACGTCAGTAGCACACAGTAAAATTACTTTTTATGGTGTCATGCAGTGAATATTTCATTTTGTATTTGCACTTTACAGAAAAATACAATATTTACTAGGGCTTTATGTTTTCAGTCAGACTAAAGTGTATTGTGTTAAGTCTTAAAGTTTAAAATGTCATATTTTGCCACCCAGAAATACACATACAACCAGGGCCGTAGCTAGGGAGTTTGGTCCCCCTGAAAAAATATTCATGTGGGCCCCCACCGCCCTCCACCCATATCATAGATGGTATAAGATATGGGCATGGAGGCCCACATCTGGAGTGCCATAGGGAGCCTCTAAGTCATCTTTGGAATGGGGTTGTGGGTCGGATGACACCACAGTCAAATCTGTTGCTACAGAACATATTATTTAAAAAGTTTAATATCATATCAGTTTGACACAGTCTATTTACTTGTAACAGAACATGGTAATGCTTTTAACACTTTAATTGCAAATGTTGATGTTATTACATCAAAAAATGGCATTAAGCCATTAATAACTTCTTATGAAACATTGTTTAAAGTCCTCAAGAAATTATTCAAGACAAACTAATAAAATAATAACAAAGGACAAGAAATTAATAAACTAAGAAAACACACACACACACACACACACACACACACACACGATGAAGCCACTTGTCCCAAGCAGCATCGCGGTGAGCCGGAGCCTAACCTGGCAACACAGGGTGTAAGGCTGGAGGGGGAAGGGACACACCCAGGACTGGAAGCCAGTCCGTCACAAGGCACCCCAAGCGGGACTCGAACTCCAGACCCACCAGAGAGCAGGACCCAACCAAGCCCGCTGCGCCACCGCACCCCCAATAAGAAAACAATACAAATTAAAAAAAGTACCAGCAAATATAATAAAAAGTCTTTCCAGTCAGTCTGGTGTCTGAAGTAAACATTCAGAAATTGAAAAGAATGCCATCAAAGGTAAAATAAAACCACTTAAATTACTCAGTCTTCATTTTTGATGAATATAATATGCTACTGCACAATATATTATTCAATAAAGCTAATAAATATTTCCATCCAACTGAAGTGAGTTGTATTCATGTTTTCTTGACAGTATTGTTATCTTAAAACATATCACATCAGCAGCCGGCAGGTCTGCAATCCTTGTGACACGCATATCCACTTTTTCCCCGTGTTTTACATACCAACTTTATTTACATCATAGTCCAAAAATACAGGAACTTTGACTGTGTATCGTTCGGTCAGTGCGTGCCAGTACATTAATGAGAAAATGATGTTAAAGTACCAGGAGGGTAGCACAGGGGGTCGAGGGGGGGGGGCGTGGGCGGGCAGCAGCTCTTATTAGGTGTCCTGTTCCCGCGAAAGTAAATCGGGCAGCAAAATGATCAGGCAGGCATCCCATCACATTGACATCCCTACAGTGCAATAACCTTTCTTGTTGAAGAAGGTCTTGATAGACTGGGATCCAGCAGTTCTGCTGGCCTCCTTCTTTTAATTATGTTTCTGGTACAAAGATTTATGTTTTTTTTTTTTTTTTTTTTCTTCCTCGGACATTTTCAATCACTCAGTCTCTTGTTCTTTCACTGTAATTTCACTTCTAACTTCAGGTGTTCTTAGAGCAGCCTCAACTCTGATTGGTGATGTTCACTAGCTAGGGTGAGACTTAAAATTCAATTGTGTCCCTCTGCTATTTGTCACTGACTGAGCTGAACTAATTAATAACCATCGGACTAAACCATTTTTAGGGAGGGGAGAGGAGATGTTTGGAAAACTTCTTTCACAAAATGGCATGTTTTTGTGGCTTTCATTAAAATCTTAGGCGTACAAGCTGAAGCTGTAATACATATATACTATAATTATTCAAAGAGTAGGGGCCTATTTAGTGTAACTACTGGATTTAGAGGGACTCTCTGGGCAATGGGGCCCCTATAATTGTCACCACCTTTCACTCCACTAGCGATAGCCCTGCAATTACATGCCCATCCCATTAGAATGCACAACATGTGACAAGTGAGATACACATGCAAATCATGCTCAAACATTTGTTTTGGAGAGAGGGATACTTTCACTTATTCTTTACCACACCTCCAAGGACAGACACCACTTTGCTACGTTATAGGAAACACAAGTGTGACACTAAATGCATGAAAATTTTAATCTGATTTTTGTCCTTTGAAATTGCACCACTGAATTCGTCTTATCTGATAAATGATATGATACGTGCTCTTCATAGGATTATTCAATGCATTACTTTCTCTTTCTGTACAGAAACAGACTAGGACTCACATGCTCTCCTGTGGTTCTATTTATAGCACTGGTGGCATTTGATTGATGTACACATAATTCTGAAAATTTCTTTCATAAAGTGTGCTACTATTATTTTGTTAGGAAATTGTTTTGTTCTTTATTTGTAACATTGTGCTGCTAACATTTTTCTTTGTTCAGAAATCTGTCTATTTTATATCTTTTCATTGTTTGCATCTAGGCCCTGTGTATATTACATATTGCATGTTTCCTTGTGACAGAGATATTAAATATGCCAGCTGCTGTGTTAAGTGCAATTTGCTTTTGTACATAGAGTGCAATGTGTTGTTGCATGGCAGAAGTGCAGCACCAAACATTTATATTTGGATATGGCATAGAGGATAACTTTTGAATTAGAGATCTGTGGAAGGAGAAGAAAATTTAGCAAAATTTTCTATTTCATACCAGAGTTTGTAGCCTGAGAAGAGCAGCCTCCACCGGGTTACTACAAGTGGCCTTGACTTATTAATTTTGTACAAGCTGATGCACACTGATCATGGCATCTTGCAAATGTAAGTAAATACTCACTGACTTTCATCTTTTCCTTGATTGTGCTACAGGCTGAATTTACTTTGCGGAGAGAATTTTCATCTGATAAAATTACTCTGATTAGATTTGTGCATTCATGTTGCAAACACTATTCTAAAGTGGGTAGCCTGAAGAAATTATGACTGGAAATGGCAGTTTTACATTTCTTCATTTAGCTGACACTTTTCTCCAAAGCAACTTGCAATGTTAAGCTTAGAATTATTTACCCATTTATACAGCTGGGAAATTTTACCGGAGCAATTTAGGGTAAGTACCTTGCTCAAGGGTATTACAGCCAAAGGTGGGGATCAAAGCTGCAACCTTTCGATCCGAAGACAGTTGCTGTAACCACTACACTACCAGCTGTTCTTACAATACCAATTACTGAAAGCAATTAAAATACCATAAAAATGAAATAAATAAATATTAAAAATAAAATACCTGTCATGGCTGCCAGACGGAATTGAGTGACAGACTCAAGTGCGTGCTTGTCATTGGTGGTAAACAAGCAAAGCCAGAGGGAAAAGCCAGCAGGGAAATCCAGGGACAGACACAGGTCAATCACACAGCAAACGTCACCAAAGGAGAATAGCAGGATCATAGTCGAGAGAAATGTGAAGCACAGGTCAAAAGCCAGAAAAATGGGAAGGATCATCAGTAGACACTGGGGAAATGCTGAAATTGCTCTGGGGAGGTTCTGCGCTGACCAGAATCTGGTATGCCTTCTTATACCATGCCTCCGTCATCAGCTCCAGGTGCCATTAATGAGCCGCTGTGAGACAGTTCCCCAGCCACCCCACGCCAAGAAGGGGTCAACCTCGTGGATCGTGGATGAGGCGCCAGCTGGCCTTTGGTGGTCCTGGTGACACTCGGTGATCAAGGAGGTGTCCAAAACATCCCTAACGGTAACCCACAAACGTTCTTCTGAGCTATACCCTACCTAGTCCACCAGATTTTCCAGCTTCCCCTTCCATCACCAGGAGTCCTGTAGAGACCGCACTATGTAGGCAGGGCCCCAATCCATCTGCAGCAGTGGGGGAGGCAAGTCCGACATGGGTGTCTGCAGGACCACCCGGAACAACCACACAGTTCTCAGGCAGGATCGTCTCCAGGTAGCCGGGTGCACGGTCTGGGTTATGAATTCAGGACAAAGCATCCATCTTGGTGTTCTTGGAGCTGGGCCTGTAAGACACGGTGAACCTGAACCAAGTGAAGAATAGTGCCCAACAGGCCTGCTTGGTACTGAGATGATGGGCCTTTTGTGGGTACTCAAGGTTCTGGTGGTCAGTCAAAACCAGGAAGAGATGGATTGCCCCTTCAAGCTAATGGTGCCACTCTTCCACCGCCAGCTTGATGACCAGCAGTTCCCGGTTGCAGATGTCATAATTGCTTTTGTCCAGGGTCAACTTCCTGGAGAAGTAGGCACATGGGTAGAGTTTTGGGAGGTCTCCCTGTCTTTGGGACAGGACGGCCCCTACCCCTACTAAAGAGACATCCATCTCCATCATGAATGGTAAGGAGGGGTTGGAGTGGTGCAGGATGAGTGCTGACGTGAAACGGATCCAGAGGTCCCTGAAGGTGCAGTCGGCGAGTCCAGGCCAGCCAGGGACCCTTACTGGCGGTGAGGGCCATGAGCAGGGTGGCGACAGTGCTGAACCTTCAAATGAACATGCAGTAGAAATTTGCGAACCCCAAAAACCTCTGTAGGGCTTTCACGGTGGTCGGCTTAGGCTATTCCAATACAGCCCTTACCTTCGCAGGGTCCATGGCCACTTTATCTTTGCTAAGGATGTAACCCCAGAACGACACCTGTGACTGGTAGAACAGACATTTTTCACCTTTTATGTACAGCCGGTTCTGGAGTAACCAAGTCAACATGGCCCTTACCTGCCGAATGTGCTGTTCTCTGGTTCAGGAGAAGATGATGATGTTGTCCAGGGACACCGATACACATTCGTTGAACAGGTCCTGGAGCACATGGTTGATGAAAGCCTGGAAGACTGAAGATGCAATGGAGAGATCGAAGGGCATAACCAAGTACTTGTAGTGACCCTGGGTAGTACTGAACAGTCTTCCACCTGTCCCCCTCGAGAATGCGGATCAAGTTGTATGCACTCCGCAAGTCCAGTTTGGTAAAAATAGTTATTCCTTGTATCCTCTCAAGAGCGGCAGTGGGTAAGGGATGCGGGTACTGGACTGTAATGGTATTCAGGCCGTGGTAGTCGAAAGAAGGGTGTAACACCCCATCCTTTTTGGCTATGAAAAAGAACCTGGCCTGCCACGGGTGAAGAGGAGGGCCAGATGATTCCAACTCTGAGAGCGTCGGTGATGTATTCTCCCATTGCCCTTTATTCGGGAAGGGACAAGGGATACACACGGCTGCGGGGAGGAGTGGTGCTGGGTAAAAACACTATTTCACAATCCCACAATCGGTGTGGTGGTAGTTCAGCTACACGAACCTTGCTGAAGACCTCCCAGTTGCCCTGCCAGATCTCAGGAGCCAATCACTGGTGCTGTGTGTAGAAAGCAGGTGTTCGAAGGAGGCCTCAAACCGTTTCCGGAACTCCTGGTAGGTGGTCCTGTGACGGGCACGCCAACCCGCTGCAGTCCCCTACCGTGCAGGGGAAGTTACCAATGACAACAAGGAACGTGATCTTGATCTCATCGATGTGGTACACCTGGAGGGAGCTTGAAAACACAAGCTCACATTGCATGAGAAACCCGTGAGAATCCTCAGATGTTCCATTATGCCTTTCGGAGTCTGAGATATGGGGGCTGGGACAGGTGCACTTGGAGTGACCACTGGAGAGGTGCTATGGAGAGAGATTTGTGCAGCACCCTCTGGTGCTTGGATCACCCCCTCAAGTCTGAAGCGTCTTTATCAGCCCTTGAAGCACCACCTCAACCCATTTCAGGGCCTGCTTATGTGCCCGAATTGCAGCGTCTTTAGCCACAAGGGTATCATGCAGGTCAGCATTCTCGGCTGAATCTGTTTGTAAGGCAGGACCTTTTGCCATGGCCACCGGACGGAACTGAGCGAGGGATTCAAGTGTGTGTTTGTCGTCAGTGGTAGACAAAGTCAGAGAGAAAAGCAAACCGGGAAATCCAGAGACAGGCACAGGTCGGTGCACGTCAAACGCCACCAAAGGAGAATAACAGGATTGTGGTCAAGAGAAACGTGAAGCACAGGTCAAAAGCCAGGAAAACCGGAAGGATCATCAGTAGACACAGGTGCCGTTGAAGAGCTGTAGGGTGAGGGCATGACAATACAAATTTTCCTGAATTTAAATAACAAGAGGGGCGCGGTGGCGCAGTGGGTTGAACCAGGTCCTGCTCTCCGGTAGGTCTGGGGTTCGAGTCCTGCTTGGGGTGCCTTGCGACGGACTGGCGTCCTGTCCTGGGTGTGTCCCCTCCCCCTCCGGCCTTACGCCCTGTGTTGCCGGGTAGGCTCCGGTTCCCCGTGACCCTGTATAGGACAAGCGGTTCTGAAAATGTGTGTGTGTGTGTAAATAACAAGATTTACATTTATTCACTTAGCAGACACTTTTGTCCAAAGCAACTTACAACGGATACTATGTAGTGTTACTAGCCCACACACCTTATTCACCAAGGTGACTACATTGCTAGAGACACTACTTACAAGGGGTTACTCATCCATGCATCAGTGAAACACACTCACACACTATGGGGGAACCTGAACAGCATGTCTTTGGACTGTGGGAGGAAACCATAGCACCCGGAGGAAACCCACACGGATACGGGGGGAACATGCAAACTCCACACAGACTGATCGGGGATCAAACCCATGTTTTTCCGCACCACCCAGGCACTGTGAGACAGCAGCGCTACTTGCTGTGCCACTGTGCTAATTTAAATAACTTCTGGAACTGGTGTTTTTAAGAACTTACAGTCACATATTATATTACATATGCTTTCTTCAGTATATTTCCAATTGTCATGATTTTCTCTTACCATTTTACATCCACGAAATCAACAGGATGCACATTTATAGTATTTCTTCCACCACAAGAGATGAACATCCCCTCCTTACTCTATGCATCAAATAATAGTTTAGTATATTAAGAAAGCTCAGCACAGTTAGATCAAGCAACAACCTATAAGTGAATGTTTTATAAATATTTTATTTATCTTAAAACAGCTTCTCATTTACATTGAGCCAGAAACATTCTGGAGCTCAGTGATTCTATGTTACTCCACAGTGATCATTCTGGCAAGAAGACAAGCTCTTTTGATACCGATGGTTTGTGAAGAAGGTCTTTGCCTCGAGACAGTAAGATATTTATCACAAGAGATTGAAGAAGTTTTGCTTTTTGTGGGACTAATCTACAAAGGAAAAACTTCAAAACGTGATGAACTTAAACACAACACTTAAGAAAAAACCAGCAGCACAGTGGCACAGCAGGCAGCACTGTTGTCTCAGGGTGCCTGAGCTGTCTGGATGTAGGTTTGGATCTGGCTCTGAGTTGTTTGCGCTTTCTCCCTGTCCGCAGGCTCTGGACTACTGCTGAGATAACAAGAGAAAAAAACAGTCATATGGTTTTTAATATACCATGTCTGTTAAATATGTCAGTTTGTATTAAATGCGTTTACCAAAATGTTTAAAACAGTTTTATTATCTTACATGCAAAACGTATGTGTCAACCTTTATGAATATACTTCTGAAAACCTTTGGTTAATGAGTTCAGAAGTATCTTTGATGATTTAAATGCTTTAAAAAAAGAAATCAGTCACCATCTTAATACCTCACCTATAAATACTAAAGTGAATAAAATGTAGGGCATATTGGTGATTTTTGATTTTCTCAATTAGCTTCACAGTATTCCTCTTGGCGATGCTGATTTTCCAAAGAAATATGATAAAAAAGTGTGATTAGCCACCCCAGGAAGCAATGGGAATTGCCACACAGCTGAGCTTTTGGGAATTCATTAACTGCGACACAGTCAGACTGACAAACTATAATAGTGCACCAGAAAATCTTATTAAAAAGCAGCTCAATGTATTCCTGGGAAACTTGTACCGCCTGCATGTCACCCTTTTCATAATTACTTTTTTCAAGTGAGTTCCTCCCTGGCAAGAATAGAAGTTCTCAGCAATATATCCACCGTGGTAACTCGTGTAGGACACTAGAAGAAAGGTTACAGCAGCCATAAATATAATCCTCTATTTCAGATTATAATTAAGCTTTCTGTATGCCAATTCCACATTCCAGCATTTTGGTGTATTCTCAGCCTTCACTTTCTGTTTTAAAAGAGCAACTTAGTCATACTATTTTTTAACCATTATCATGGTTAGTAAGACATTTCTGCCATGCATTTACATAGTCAGCAAAAAAGAAAGCATTTAAATTGGCATCTGAGAGTTTTTTCAACCATTTTGAAGCTGTAATTCCAGTTTTGCTTTGTTTCTCTTTCTTATGAGCATTTCAGAGTATTTTTGTTGTTTTGCCAACCTTTGTGAATACACTTTTAAAGCTTAGAAGTACTCATTTGAATTTGTTCAGTCAGCTTTTTAGCTCAATTGTTTGAACTTTTTAGCCTAAAGATCCAGGAATTTTTTTAAAATAGATGGATGCGTGTTCACCAGTCCTATTTTTTTTTTCTCAAAATGGACAGAAATGGTAAAAAAACTGGGTAACGATTACTTATTCCATTGTTTCCAATTTGTCCCAAGTCAATTGTAAAATAATCCTAAAACATGCTGAATATCATAAGAGAAAAGTGTAAGACAGTAAAACAGAACAAAATCATTTAGTTTTATTTGATCCTTTTCACAAGGCTTTTTTGAAACAGCTGGTGTCTGCAGAGCTTTTCTGAAATACAGCATATCTGCTGGACTTTTTTTTTTCTCTTTAAATTGGGTAGAAGTTTTTTGTAGTTGCACATGTCTGTAAAGACTGTCAATCTTATGCACACAGTTCTAAAAAAAACTGATCTACAGTTGGAGATTGGATAAGAACAATGATTTTTCTGCTATTTACATTTTTTGTTTAACTTTATTTTCTGGTGCTTCATAAATAAATGTTGAAAGAAGTTGAAAGATCTGTTATTTTATAGGTGCCATTCATTAATGTTTACTGGGTCAATGGGGTACCAGTGATCTATTTGTTGAAATTTCACAAAGGGTAATGAATATAATATGAATTGAAATTTCACAAAGGGTAATCAATATAATATGAATTAAAAAAAAAAAAAAAAAAAAAAAAAAATCATAGAGGAAACTTCCTTCATAATCTACTTGATGAAAACGATGGCTATATGTCACTGTAGCATACTGGGGTGGTCTGAAGAGGGGGCGGAGCCGGGGACGGGCCAGCAGCTGCTGGAGCTAATCACTACCTCTGTTTCTTTCCCCGGACCCGCCAGCGAGAGAGAGAGAGAGAGAGAGAGACTGAGGAGCCAATGACTGAGCACGCCCCAAGATGTCCACGACCCCGACACCGACCCCGATTGCAACCCCACGAACGAAGTTCCCCCACAGTCTACCTGTTCCCTGTTCCCCCCGTCACCTTCCCCGCACGACCCTGAATAAAACCCCCTCTGTCGAAACTTCCCTACCTGTGCCAGCACTTCCTTTTTGCAGTCGCATTTAAATTAATTAATAATAAGAAAATTAAAGCACAGTGCTGCAATATAGAGGACTCAAACACACCTGAGCACACAGACAAAACTGTATACTGAGGCAACACAACTTAGACTGTGGGTATGCCGTTTCCATCCTCCCAGTTTTGCAGGTTGGATATAGATATATCAGAATCCGGACCGATTAATGAAAAATAGTAGTTAATAATTATTAATAAATATTAAATACTAAGTAGTAATAATAACTGCAGATCAGATACATGAAAAACCCAAACATCAGGAGACTGAATACTAAAGGTTGATTGTAAATTTCTGTCCAAGTATCCAACAAAATAAGAATGGAAACATGAAAGTATTGTCAAATAATTGCTGAACCTGAGTGAGAAAATTACAGTCCTTTAGGTTGTTTTTTTCTCTCTTGTGCTCATTTGCATACAATGCATGCTCACAAAGGGTCAAATGCTGTGCTTAGTCCAGTAAGCTAAATCCATTGGATGCTGTCTGTGCTTTGCTGAAAATAATGAGCACTGGAAGAATCTGTTTACCAAAGCTCTCTGAAGACACTTTATTGCTATGTGGTTGAAGCCTGTGTGACCTCATACTGTCACTTCCTACTGGGTTCATTTACCACACAGATGGCCATGCAGTGGGCTGCCTTTTCTGGCCACAGTCTCCTATGAGTGTTCAGTACCCTGAATGCAGTCCACAGATGACAACTGGGAAGGTTTCATGGCCCCTGTGTTTTCATACGCATATGAGTCTCTTAACATTGAAGCTCCCATGTGCATTGATGAAACTTGTCACAGTTGTTGCTGGTAAATGTGATAGGACAAAAATCCATTCACTTCATTTTTAATTTTGCCAAAGCTGGCCTGTTAGGCCGAAATGGTTTGACTCAAAAAAAAAAAAAAAAAAAGCTACCCTGCATAACAGTTTCGAAGACATAAGAACTGCACACTTTGTATGCATCCTGTTTATCTTTGCATGTGGAACCCAGCATGAGGCAGTCATAGTATTGAGTCACATGGATCCTTTCATCCTTCATTCAAAAGTATGACATTACATTATGGGATGTATCACATGAGCAAAGCATTTGGATTCTTAATGGACACAGAATCATGTTTTCTTCCATTAGGCATTTCAAAGAATGTACTGCTTATGAATGGTTAACATTATTTTGAATTATTAATCAATAATAACTTCTAGCTCAAACAGACTCTTATTATTTTGTTTATGGGGGGCGTGGGTTGGACTGGGCCGTGCTCTCCAGTGGGTCTGGGGTTCGAGTCCTGCTTGGGGTGCCTTGCGGTGGACTGGCGTCCCGTCCTGGGTGTGTCCCCTCCCCCTCTGGCCTTGCGCCCTGTGTTGCCGGGTAGGCTCCGGTTCTCCTCAACCCTGTCTGGGACAAGCGGTTCTGAAAATGTGTGTGTGTGTGTGTGTGTGTGTGTGTGTGTGTATTTTGTTTATATTTAGAATGGCAGTACTCCTTCACAGCACCTGGGCTGTTAAGGTATAGGTTGGAATCTGGCTCTGTCTGTGTTTGTTCTCCCCTGCATATTGTGGCTTTGCTGCCTCAGTCCAAATATGGGTTTCAGGTGAATTGGCAACTTTAAGTTGTTATTTGTGTGTGTGCTTACAGGGAGTTCAGTGTAGTATAGGTGGCATTGTAAGTTACCTTGAATAAATGTGTCATGTAAATACTACATAGTAATCACTGCCCTGTGCAGGGTACAGTATACACAGTACAGTTTATATATATATGTGTGTGTGTGTGTGTGTGTGTGTGTGTGTGTGTGTGTGTGTGGGCTAAAACTGTCTACATATATACAGTCTTAGCTCACATTATGAAGGTAATTTTTCAATTTACACAATCAATCACACCTGAATTCAACAGGCAAACAAGTGTAGAAAAGAGAGACTCATAAGAATTCCCTCATCACTATGAAGCTGTCCCGGCCAAGTTTCCCAGTTATTGTATTCCCTCAGTCATCCAGTCATTGTGTCTCCCAAGTCTGCTTGTTGCTACACATTTAACCCTTCACATGACTATACCCGCACTAATACACTTTGCACTCCTAAAGAACACTCTAAAGAAGCTCTGCACTTGGGGCAAAACTTTCTATGTCTCCATCTGATCATGGCAATTACCATTAGCTTCAGTTATTGAAATATTTATCCTTTTTGGAGCTCACGAATGACATCCATTATGTTACAATATTGCCAGATTTCATTTAAATGGACACAGTTTCTTCAATAATTAAAAATAGTTATTATACTACATATCAGGGGCATTTCAGTTCATTTATCACTCTGTAGTACTGAATGGCTGTCTACCTGTGCTTGTTAAATTCTTTGATATTTATTACATACAGTATACTTAGCTAACACTCACAAACAGCAGCATAAGTATTGGGACAGTGAAGTGAAATTCTTATTTTGTTGCATAGTCATGAAATTTGATAAATAGATAAATATGAGGCTGAAGTACATAATTTCTAGATTATGTTTTTCATACAGGATGAAACATGTTGGCACAACATGGAATTTTTTTTTTTTGTTTGTTTTAAGTCCCCCCAATATCAACACAGGATAAGTATTGGTACAAATGGTTGACAAGTGTTTCTAATTGCTAAAATGTTTTATGTCCTCGTAACTGTACAAACATAAAAAAGCTGTGAATGTGTAAGATTGGTTGTAGTCATCGTAGTTTGCCTTGAGTCTGGTTTTGAGGTAGAAAGCATAAACCAAGATGAAAACTAATGAGTTGCATATGATGGAATTTTGGAGATGAGATTAAGACAAGTGCCAGTTAGAACCACTGCAGAGCAATTGGGCATTACTCAATCAAAAGAGTATAGTGTCTTGAAAAAGAAAAAGCTACTGGAGCAATAGCAATTTGCAACAGCCAAGTCACCAAGGAAGACCACAAAAACTGATGACAGAAAAATCATTAAAGCTGTGAAGGAAAACCCCAAAATAACAGCCAAAGAAATTGCACAAAACCTCCCAAGTGCAAGACAGAGTACCATAATTCACCATTCACACAGGAGAGAAGTACAGAAGCTGCCATGTGAGAAAGTCCCAGGTCCCAGGCCACACTAGAATTTACAAGGAAATGCAACAATGGCATAGAAGAATTCTGGGATAATGTTTAATGGACACATTACATGAAGATAAATCTTTATCAGAGTGATAGAAAAGGAAATGTGTGGATAAAGAGAGGATTGCAGAGGACCCTAAGCACACCCACTCATCTGTAAAGCATAGAGAAGGTAGTGTCACGGATTGGGCATGCATGCCTGCCATTGGAACTGGCTCCGTGGACTTTAAAGCACGAAAGTTCTCGGTTCTGGCTCCGATGTGGTGGAACGACCGCCTCTCACTCAGAACTGCTGAATCTCTTTCCATATTTAAAATGGGTCTTAAAACTCAGCTCTTCTGGACTTACTTCTCCCATGATCTCTTCAGGTCATGTGAATGTTCATGCTCCATAACTTTGAGATCATAACTGTTGAACAACAAACAAACTTTCACGCAGCTAGTCATGTAATGTAAATTAAATGTTTAAAAAAAAAAAATTATGAATGTGATTAGGAATTGTCGATATTCAGATACTTTCATGCACCTACTCGTGTGATGAACATTGGTGCATATGGTGGGGAAAAAAAAAACTAACTGTACTTTAGAATCACGTCTCTGCATCTATGTCTCTCTTTCTGCTAATGTAATGCACACATTGTATTTTCTATGAGATGTACATTGCTTTGGAGAAAAGTGTCTGCTAAATGAATAAATGTAAGTGTACTGATGTCAGTGAAGCTGATAGTAGCAAAACAAATTCTGAAGATTACAAAAACCTCTTGTCATCCCATGTCCAAAAAATCCCTCCAAAGTCATTGTGTGAAAGTTTCTAATGTTGCAAAGCAAAAATCAAAACATGTTTCACACATAACCATGGAGCTCCTTGGTGGGGGGGATGGAACATTTTGAACTGACCAAGTCAGTCTCCTGATTTAACCTCAACCAAGCATGCAAACTGAAGTCATAAAACCCCGAAAACAAACTACATTTGAATGAGGCTGCCATTGCTGCATAGCAGAGCATCTCAAATATATCAAGAGTTTGGTGATACTGATGAGTTACAGACCTGAAGCAGTTATTGCATGTAAGGGGTATGTGGTTAAACTGTAACTTTAAATAACTCTCATTTGCTTTGAATTTATGCAACAAAAATAACCAAAGCAAAGATGGGGCAGCCTAATGTTATCATTTTTTAAATTTTTACCAGATGCCTTCATCAGGGTACCTGCGTACCTTATTGTGTAGGTAATGACATATATAGAATTTTAAAGTGATATAGCAGGAAGTGAAATTATAGTTATTGGACCTACTGCACTAAATGGTGATCACAAGATGAGTGAAGAGGTACCAAGATGACAAAAATGTCACTTTAAACAGGGTATGGCAACTGAAAAATGAAAACATGAGACTGGATGACTTGTAAATTTTCATCTTAATGCATAGAAATAAATGAACACACACACACACACACACACACACACACACACACACACACACACACACACACACACACACACACACACACAGTCTACAACCACTTGTTCCAAGCAGGGTTGCAGCAAACTGAAGCCTAACCTGGCAACACAGGGATCAAGGGTATTACAGCTGGAGGAAAGGCTTGAACCTACAACCTTGGATGCAAAGGCAGCAACAGATGCTTAAAGTTCTATAAGTTGTTCATCACGACACCATTGTCAAATGTTAGGAATTGCACTATGACATTACCTAAGCAGTGACTGGTTCCTTCCCAAACAATTCTTTTTGTAAACTTAACTGGCGTCAGATAGCATACCAAACTGCAGCAAATTTATTTCCTAGAAGAAATAATGTAAAGAATACAGAACTGCTGTACATGATTAATATTACAGGTCTTGAAAGCAAAATGTTTTATAAAACAAGGTTGTTACTGAAAGCACACATTCACAATTCAACATTCATACGCAACTTGTGACGACCCGGACATAGAAAGGCTGTGCTGTGAACCTTATTATATTGAGTCCTGAGGTTTTGTTATAATGTTTGACAACTGCTCTTTCTACTGTGCAATAGCTTTGGCTGCTGGCAACAACACTGGCTGTTGGCATTGTGCAAGGAATCCATACAGGTATTTCTTATGGACTTAGTCAGTGTGCCTATCTGTTACTGCTGCATTTGCAAAAATATTGTAAATAAAATTATACGTAAATGAAGTATGAGCAGGAACAACCATTCTCACAGTGCCTGGGTGGTGCGGACGATCCCCATTAAGTCTGTGTTGAGTTTGCATGTTCTCTCTGTGTATATATGGGTTTCCTCCCACAGCCCAAAGACTTGCTTTTCAGGTCGATCGGTGTAAATCACCTTTGTGAATGAGGTGTGTGGGTTGATAACACTACATAATGTTCGCTGGAAGTCACTTTGGAGAAAAGTGTCTGCTAAATGAAATAAGAAATGCAGCATGAAAAAATATTAGTTAATTGTAGTATAATTTGACCATGAATAATCTATGAAATTAGTGAAAAAGTACAACAAAAACCCTATTTTTAAGCATAGGATTCATACATATCGGTTATATACACACACATCGTCTGAACTACTTGTCCCAAATGGGGTCACGGGGAGCAAGAGCCTAACCCGGCAACACAGGGCGTAAAGCTTGGAGGAGGAGGGGACACACCCAGGACAGGACGCCAGTCCGTCGCAAGGCACCCCAAGCGGGAACCCCAGACCCACTGGAGAGGAGGACCCGGTCCAACCCACTGCGCCCCCCTCATCAGTTATACAATAATGTATAATTGACTGCTATATATTTATTTATTTAACAGATCCTTTTCTCCAAAGCAACTTTCAATGAACTCGATGTAGGGCTATCAGCCCACACACCTTATTCACCAAGGTGACTTACACTGCTAGATACACTACTTACAACAGGTCACTCATCCATACATTAGTGGAACACACGGTTTCTGTCACTCACACACTATAGGTGAACCTGAACAGCATGTTTTTGGACTGTTGGAGAAAAACTGAAGCACACCCATACAGACATGTGGAGAACTTGCAAACTCCAGGGAGGACCACCCAAGGGCTGTGAGACAGCAGCACTACTTGCTGTGCCACTAATTGTTGTATATTATATATAAAAAAAAAAAACGGGTGGTTCCCAATTTACAATGGTTTGACAACGATTTTCTCAACTTTACAATGGTGAGCTGGCAATAGACATTCAGTAGAATCCCCATTACATGGGCCAAAACCGTACTTTGAGTTTTGATGTTTTTTTTTTTTGGCCAAGCAATATGATACTCTCTCATGATGCTGGGCAGCGGCAACAATTTGCATCTCCCAGTCTGTCACAGGAAGGTGTGTATTAGATATATTAAATGCATTTTTGACATACGATATTTTTGACTTCCTATGGGTTTCCTGGAACATAACCGCATAGGACATCAGGGACAACCTCTATATAACAATTAGGTTTATATCATTAAGGTTTACATAATATAGTAGAAGGTGATTTGCAACTCATTGCAATGTCATTGGAATGGAACCCTGTCATAAGTTGAGGGTCAGCTGTGTTGAGATTGACTTCAGGGATGTATTTTTAAAGAAAGGAAAAGGTCTGTCATACCCAGATAGTTAAATTACGACAGCATCAAACTAACTTAAAAACATCCCACAATAGTGCAGCATGTCAAAAAATGGAGCAGAATGATTATTTTAAGCAGGTAGGGACACCTGAATTTGTATATATCATATTACACAGACTAGACCATCAAATGGCAGTATCAATGATTGATATCAATATGTGGCTGGTGCTGTCCTGCAAAACAGTGATAGCTCTGCACCAGCATGCTCTGAGCCACCTTTAAATCACGGGTGAAGTTCACCTGGTGCACTCCTCTGCTGCAAGTGCTCACCTTTGTCAGTGATTTACCCCGACTCAGAGGGCAATCAAGCAGCACCATTGCGCAAGGCTAAGAAAAGCATGGTATAAATGAGAGGCAAGCTGTGAGAGCTAGGGGGGATTTTTGGATCATTTGAGACTGGTAAAAGCGGAGTGCTTGCTGTGGCCAGAAAGCGCTGAGCTCCGGCACACTCAAGTGATGGCAGGCCAGTCGGGTGGGCAAAAGAGATTACCTGCCAAAATGAGTGCACTTGTGACAGGCGAGTTAGTCATGAGGACAGATCACAGAAAGGAAAGAAGGCAGAAATAATTGACTGACAAGGTAGATTACCCCACAAAGATAAGACAAAGTAATAGTGTTCAAGGATCCAGGGCCATGTTCACAAAAAAAAAAAAAAAAAAAGACAGTGGCTGCTTATTTCCGTGAAGCATTTCAGCAGATTTAGTTACCACCAGTTTTCAATTACAGTTTGTTTCCACAAAGTAACTGCTGCACATGACTGCCACAGAGTATTTTACAAAATTCCAATATTATTTCAGAAATTCATGATTTGAAATATTCTAAGGAAGATGCAAAGCTAGTAATAAATGTTTTTGTTTCAGGGAGTACTTGGCAGAAGGTTATGCACTGACTAAAATGCTAAAGTTTTAGCCTTAAACCATTAACAAAAAAGGGCAGGTTTATCTTTGCTGGATAGGGGGGCGTGATGGCACAGTGGGTTTGACCAGGTCCCACTTTCTGTTGGGTCTAGGGTTTGAGTCCTGCTTGGGGTGCCTTGCGATGGATTGGCATCCTGTCCTGGATGTGTCCCCTCCTCCTCCAGCCTTGTGCCCTGTGTTACTGGGTTAGGCTCTGGTTCGCCGCAACCCTGCTTGGGATAAGTAGCTTTGGCCAGTGTGTGTGTGTATATTCTCTGAAAAAAACAGCGTTCATAACCTTGAGTGAACTACTCAGAGAATTAATTAATGAATATATTATTTAACACTAATAGCTGATGCACTGCAGGATCATGGTGGTTCAGTGCTTATCCCAGACATAGAGTGCTGAAAGCACATATACCTTGG
Organism: Scleropages formosus; assembly: GCF_900964775.1. Lineage (NCBI taxonomy): Eukaryota > Metazoa > Chordata > Actinopteri > Osteoglossiformes > Osteoglossidae > Scleropages > Scleropages formosus. The sequence goes on from NC_041806.1 coordinate 28,930,179, forward strand.
AAAATATATGAGATCATCAGAGAGCGGTACTCACTGAACTGTTTCAGTAAAAACACTGGCTCCTCACCTTATGAACTGTGACAAGAAGTCTGTTTGTTGCTCAGTTTTTTCTTAACTTCAAAGTCACTTAATCCAAGTCATAATCAATAAAAGCTACAGTCACATTTATTTAGAGGTTGGGTCTGTAAAAAATCCCAGATAAAGCAATCTTTAAAAAAAGCCTGTCCTTGAAGTGTTATATAAGAGACAGGTACATTTCAGAGAATTTTTTTTTTTTTTATAAAGTAAACGAAAATTAAATTTTGTTTAAATTGACTGAAAACAAAAATAACCCTCCACCACCTCCTACTCGGTCCGTACTGATTGTTTCTGACAAGCAAATCCAGTATAGCCATCTTCTGGCCACTTCCAACTTTCCTTATTGTTTGTACAATCAATAAAAGCTTACAGTTTATTTACATGACAGGTTCTGTATAAATAAAAACACTTTGCAAGATTTTTCATGTTAACATTTCAATTTACTTTGAGCTATGCAAAATTTGAAAATTTAAAAGGAGTGAAAATTAAAAAATACAAAAAATTTTTTTTAAAAACATTCTCAATGCTGACTGTTGACTGATTCTTTCCATAAACATGTGTCATCTTGCCATCTTTATCATCTCTCACAACCTCTAGATATGAGGTATAAGCACTAAGGGGGTAGAATTGAAGCAATCCCACACTCCTTTTCTCTATGAGGAGAATTTTGCTGTCAGCTAACAGCAGAATTCGGTCTGGGTTTTAATTCCACATATTACAGTCTTTTTTCCTAAATAAAATATCAAAGAAAATACATTAAAGAATAATAAAAATGGCAATTTTCTGTTTGAATGTTTGTAACACGAGGAGTCAGAGGATCTTTTTTTAAATGAACCCTGCCTAAGTTAGAAAAATGTAGTGCACGAACTGGGTTGCCCGATGGGAGGAAATAAGTGAAATTTACTTCTTTGAGCAAAGAATAACAGACAGAGATGAACACTGTTCAGCAGAGACTTTCTCTAAGCAGCCCATCAGGTTGTACTTTTATTTCAGTGGAGGTATGTAAAACTGTGACTGTTTGGATCTTGGAATGCCTCAGAAGTACATTTGTGGCCTGTTGCAATAGGGTGTAAGATGAATCTTCTCCAAGAGGTCTTTACTTTTTTATCATGACCATAAGTATTGGTTGAAAACTGGGAGCCAAGGCTATGAAAACTGTAAAAAAGATAGCTTTACCCTTCAAAGGAATCAATGAGTCTGTTACAGTGCTATTTTTCTGACTTTATGCAAAACTTTATATTCACAGATAATTTGGCACTAATGTAAATGACTAAATAAATAATTGATGGCAGCATCAAATTTTATTTAATGTTTTTGTGAGTAATTAAGTCCCAGCTGAAATGGAAACTTCAATGAGGAAGATCTAGGCAGGGGGCAATTTGAGTTTCACTCACACCCATCCACACACAACCACTGTAATGTGTTTTGGGGAAGGGGGGGGCTGGGAGGTTTTCTTGTATCACAGCTTAAATTAATTATTTTACACAATGTCAAATTATTAAATATTTCAATAGGCCTGGACAATAGAGGACAGCAAATCAACACAAGTAGTTGATATGTACTTATTTAAGAATATAGCTGTCATTATTTAAAATATTTATAGGACTTTTTTTAAATAAATCAGATTTATATAACATTTTATTTGTATAAGGTTAAATAACATGTTTAGAACATCTGTAGCAAATTTCCTCTTTCCAGTTTTTGAGCTTAATTTAAAAATCAGCAAAGTCCATAGGTCATAAGTTAAGTTTTACCTGCGATACATTTAAAAATGGAGGCAGCAGAGTGGTGCTGCTCAGAATCTGGCCTGTTTCAGCATACATTAAAATCTATCTTAGGCACTATAGAGTTTGCATGTTGTTATCTCCATGTCTGAGTGGGTTTCTTCCCGGTGCTCTGGTTTCCTCCCACAGTCCGAAGACATTACATGCAGGCTACCTGAACTGGTGCTGTTAAATCTGTCATAGTGTGTGAAAGGATGAGTAAGTACATGCATGTGTGGCTACCTTGTGATAGACTGGCATTCTGTCCAGAGATGTATCTCCCAGGCTTGCCCCCAATGATTTTGGAATAGGCTCCAGAGCTTTAAGAAGGGGGGGGGGGGACGACTGAAAGGATACAAATCCTTACTGAGAGGTTAACTACCTACCTAATTTCCTTTATTGCTGTTGACTTCCTAACAGAGAAGCAAGTGAAGAATTTTAAAAGACATGATGGTGAAACACTGGACAGCTTAGATTGCGGTGCCATTACAAAATGACAATTAACACAGAGGTTAAAGCCCATTACAGTGTGCATAGAACTTCTAGCTGACTAACCGCCAGTCAAGTTGCTATTGTATTTACAACACAATTCAGTAACACTTTAGAATACTGTTCCATACTTTATAGGTAGTTATGCAGGGACTAATGCAGAACTAATGGGTAGTGCTTCATTAACACTGCAGTAACAGTTGATAACTAATAAGGAACAGTGATTAACTAATCAGTAGGTAACATTTGTGGTAACAATTAGTTAATTATTAGTTATGTAGTTGTTACTAACAACTATTAAATCCTGCAGTACTACCACTTACACAAATATTACTTATTTAGTAGTTACTAATAACTATTAAATGGTATATACCTCCTGCAGTATTACACATTAACTGAGGCTCATTTAAAAGAACTATGAGATAACTACTCACCAACAGTCATATACAATTACCTATGACAATAAACAGGTTAAACAGGTCCTGTTTATTATTAATAATACAATTTTCATATTACTCTTATTTCAGGAGATTGGTCAGAGTATTTTGAACCTTTTATGTCCCATATCACAAGACTGAGGGAGGGTGTAGCAGTGCGATGGGTATAATTGATGCCTCTGTGTGTTGTAGGTCTGGGGTTCAAGTTCTGTTTGGGGTGCACGGCAGCTCCTTGCTTCTCCCTGTAGTTGTCTCCCCTGATGTGCAGAAGAAGGACCTGACAACTCACCTCTGGTCCTCCCTTGACTTACCTTGAAAACCAAGCAGGTGGTTGCTATGGGTCTGGTTTGACTTGGCACCCTGCATGCATCACCACACTGAATTGACTAAATAACTCATTAACATTGTATATTGCCATCAGTTAAATTGGTCTGTTGTGTTCTTTAACCAGAAATAAACTTAAGAAATAAGCCCCCTCTTAACTGATCTTGTGGAAAATCATCATTAGCCAATTTACCTCATAAAAACTATACAGATTCCATGTGTCCCACCTCTGTTTTCTTTTGGACATTTCTCCTTATTACTCTTTATGAGTAAATTGCTAATGTCTGGGGGTTACATGTTTATTATTAACTATTTAGAAAATCCTGGTAACTCCTTAGTCATTGCTGAATAGTTACCACATCATTCTTTAGGATCTATTCATGATCTGGACCAGTATTCTAAAGTAAAAATCATGGTAACCCATTAGTAATAACTTAGGTCTTACCACATTGACATAGTCTGGAACATTATTGTAAACATTTGATAAACTTGAAAAAACTAAGTAATGAATGATTATCTGGAGCAGCAGAGTAAAGTAAAAAGCACAGTACACTATTAATAGTAGATCAGTAACACTGATAACTCAGGTGTTTCAGTATTTTATCAGTTTCACTTAATTACACTTTTTCACATAAACTGAAGCGACTAAATGAGCTTCAGTTAATGTGTAGTACTGCAGGAGGCATACAACATTTAATAGTTTTTAGTAAATAGGAAATAAGTAATAATTATCTAATTGTTAGTACTTCAGGATTTAATAGTTATTAGTAATTACTACATAACTAATAATTAACTAATTGTTACCACAAATGTTACCTACTGATTAGTTAATCACTGTTCCTTATTAGTTATTAGTAGTTACTGCAGTGTTGATGAAGCACTACCCATTAGTTCTGCATTAGTCCCTGCATCACTACATATTAACTCCCTATAAAGTATGGAACAGTATTCTAAAGTGTTACCCACAATTCCTTTTAAACCTTATTCTCATTTTCAATCTATAGAAAAGGCATGTGGAATCAACAAAAACAGAATTTTCAAGTGTTGTTGCATAAAAAGCAACAAAGACACATGAACTGAAATGCTTGAATACTTGAAATGCAGGATAAAGTACACACATATCAACCGTATGTTCAGAATTGCATGATGTGTCTGGCTAAAAACTGGTCTCATTCCCCTTTTTTCCCCGGTATAATCAAAGCAAAATTCTGTTTCATTGCAACTCATACTGTAATAAATGCTGCCATAAAAGGAAATCATTCTTGAAGTAGAGGATGGAAAATGGACGGATAATGAAATGAAATAAGTGTGCAGGGACAGATCTTCCCTTTGGTAGACCTCGCAATCACAGTTGAAGCAATTGGTTTCAACTGAGTATATTAGCGGATCACAAAACCCTAAATCCTTTCTTTAGCTTGCAGAACCTGTAGCTGGCAGCATTTTGCAATTTCATTGTCATTCAGATTTGAAAAAAAACTACAGGAGAGAGACTAGATAACCATATTTCAGAAAAATAATCAAAATCTGTCTGTAAGGATGCTCCATTTCCATAGATGCATTTTGGTGCATTTAATCAACCAAAGGTACAGGAGTGAGGACATCCTGCACCCGTGATGGAAACAGCACCTGTACAGTAGTTTCTTATACAAGTACTAGTAATCTCCTAGTATTATCCATAAAAACATTTTGTCCATTAGTCTGAGTACTGGTATTGTTGAAGTGAAGTGCATACATTACATTACATTGTTATGTAAAAAGAAACAACGTTTTACTTTTCTTAGAACTGAAGACACATTTTTACTATTGTTTGAGTTCCAAATCTTTGAAAGTGAAAACATTTGCCAAATTGTTTTAACAGCATTTTCTTTATTGTCTGCTGTGGATCAAAAGCGATTTGTGTTTCTGCGTCTAGCTATTAGTTTTTGATAAAACACATTGAAAAGCACAGCAGTATTAGACTACTGTGATTCAGATTGATTCTTACATTGTTTGCAGCTCATGTCTGGTGTTTGTCGGTGTTTGTGATCAATAGCAAATGAAAGAGGAATGCTGCATATGCAAATAGGATACATCAGTCAACAATTTGCTGTATATTTTTACTTTCAATCATTCTTAATTTGTTTAAATTTTAATGGAGTTCAAAATTAATAAGAAATTGAAAAGAAAAAAATTAAGTACTTTTTAATGTGTATTTGTATTTTGTTTCATTATGATGGTAAGTAATAGGGGGGTGCGGTGGCACGGTGGGTTGGACCAGGTCTTGCTCTCCAGTGGGTCTGAGGTTCGAGTCCCACTTGGGGTGCCTTGCGACGGACTGGCGTCCCGTCCTGGGTGTGTCCCCTCCCCCTCCGGCCTTACGCCCTGTGTTGCCGGGTAGGCTCCGGTTCCCCGCGACCCCGTATAGGACAAGTGGTTCTGAAAGTGTGTCTGTGTGTGTGTGTGTGATGGTAAGTAGGTAATAATGTTGAAAGTGGTTAGAAGCTGGCCATTGTGACTGAAGTTGTGGGAATGACATTTTTTCCTTTGAAATACTTTTAAATTAATTTCTAAATTGTTTGATGTTGGGAGAAATTATATAGTCTAAAAATATTTACATATCGATTTCATAATTTAGTAGATGCTTTTCTCTTAAGTGACACACAACTCAGAGACAACAAAAATGCATTTCACAACAGACAAAGACTTGTGGACACAAACAAACAATAATCAAGGCCAACAATTAACCACATCTGCTTGAATGATGCGGGTCAGGGGCAGTCATAGTATTTAAATGGACTATCGGAGGACAGAAGCTTGTACTTCAGAGCTGTGCCAGGAAGATGGGTGCTATTGCTGATGGAATATCCTCTTTCTATGGTTTACTATGTGCTTTGGCACTGTTTTTTTGTTTGTCATAAAAACTGTAAGTCCATCCTTTACCGCCTTATGGTTGGTCACTCCTCAAACTTGGCACTTGGTGTGCTTTGAGTTATCACTTGCATTAACCTTCAGCAGTTCTAAAGGAGAAAATGAGCTCATTCCACCCCAAGACAACTAAACTAGCAATGTATGGACTTTTTATTTTGAACCTTTTGTCTGTGGAACCACCAAGCAACCAGAGCTGGATGAGCATAGTAGTGTTGCTGTGGTGTAGTGAGGAATCAGGCCCTGTGGGCTTCAGGCTACAGATTCTTTGTCTTACAGGCCTTAACTGCACTCTTGAACGTGATACAAACTGCCACAGGAAGTTCAGGTTCCCCCATAGTGTGTGAGTGACAGGGAGAGTGTGCTCTACTGACGTATGGATGAGTTAAATGTTGTTAAAATAATCTGGAAAATGTTTTCATTTTCAAATATTTGTAACTCAAACAATAGTAAAAAATGTGTTTTCACATTCAAGCAAAACCTTGTTTCTTTTTCGAAAACATACATAGTTTTATCCATTATTTTACCATTTCTAAACACAAAATTATTAAACATAAACAGTTACATTAAAAGTTGCTGCATAGAAGTATATCCAAAATTCACCAGTTTCCGATTACAAAATTGTTACACATAAACATTTACACATTTATCATGCTCTAAAGAGACTGGGTCAGAAATGAGTCTGAAATAGGTGAGTTTTGAGACCTTTCTTAGAGGTTGGTTATTCCATCACATCGGAGCCAAAGTTGAAAGCTTTTTCATTTTGAATCTTTCGTGCGTGGGACCACCAAACAGGCAGAGGTGGAGGAGCATAATAGTCTGGTTGGGGTGTAGCAAATGATCAGATCTTGTAAATATCAAGGAGCAGTTCCATTGATGGTTTTGTAGGCCTTAACTAAAGTCTTGAATTTGATCAAAGCAGCTATAGGAAGCCAGTGCAAAGAGAAGAGAAGTGGTGATACATGGAAACACTTTGGCATGTCAAAACAACTCATGCAGCAACATTCTGCATCAACTGGAAAGGTTTGATGGCAGAGGCTAGAAGGACAGACAGGAGAGAGTTGCAGTAGTCCAGACTGGATATTACCATGGCCTGGACAAGGAGTTGCACAGAGTGTATTGTGAGTTAGAGGCGGATGCAGAGGATGTTATGCAGGATGTATCTGCAGGTTCTGCTGAGCAAAAAATGCATTTGAGTCAATCATTTCTCCCAAGTTCCAAAATCAGTGTGTTGTCCAGTTTGATAGAGTTTTCAGCATGAAGATGAGCCAGCTGGAAGGTGAGGGATTTCTGCTTTGCAGAGGTTGAGTTGTAGATGGTGATAAAAACCTGCTCCAGAGCACTTTGGACTTCAAACTGGGCTGAAGGTTCAGTCTCTAACAGGACAATAACCTGTGGCAAGTGCTCTGTGACATCTTTGGAGAGACCTAAAAATAGCTGTTCCCTGACAGTCCCCATCCAACCTGATGGAGTCTGAAAGGATCTGCATAGAAGTACGGCAAAAAATCCCCAAATCCAAGGATCTGAATACGGGGCCTGCTCTGTGGGTAGGTTTGGGGTTCGAATCCTGCTTGGGGTGCCCTGCAGCGGACTGGCATCCCGCACAGAGTGTGTGTGTCCCCCAGTCTTGTCCCCTGTGTTGCTGGGTTAGGCTCTGGATCGCTGTGACCCAGCTCGGGACAAGCAGTTGTAGACATTGTGTGTGTGATTATTACATTTATTCATTTAGCTGATGCTTTTCTCCAAAGTGATTCACAATGTCAATCTATCTGTAATTATTTACCCATTTACAGTTTTATGGAAAAGTCTGGGCACTGTCATGGTTGCGCTTAGCAAGGATGGACTCAAGCGCAGAGTGATCGTACACCGATGTTTAATGAAGCCAAATCAGAATCCAAAAGCAAAGTCGAGGGACAGGTGTGGGTCAGGCGATCAGCAAACGTAGTACAAAGGGCTAGGCAAAGAATGTGGTTGGGAATACACAGGCAAAGGTCGATGTCGGAATAGGTTCACAGTGGCACGGCTCGAGGGGAAACAAAGGAGGCAAAACAAGTTTCCGCATCTGGGCTTCCTCGGCTTCCCTCTTTATTGCCGTTCCTATTAGGAAACGGCAGGTGTCGCTGATGTGCCGGCTGCGGGGGACGTGACAGGCACCCCTGGCCAAATTACAAATTTTGTTAATTTTGTAAGTGAAAAGTAGTAAGCAACTGCTGTAGGACAGTGTGTTAAACAACAACATATTTGCAACTGTTAATGCATAATTACTTCATGATGTTTATGTTTCATGAACTTTAAAACACATGAAAATCTTTGGTCCTCTACCAGAAGCCTGGGAGTTTGAAGATTCTGTGCAGTACCTTTGCTGTTCCTAGTTTTGCGCTTTTCTAGACTGAGAGCTCTGGTGTTCTTCCTGGGATCTGTTGGAGCCACTCTTCCAACTTAGGTGGCACTGCCCCGAAAACTCCCACCACCACTGGGGCTACTTTGGCTTTTTCCTTTCACATCTATTCCAGTTCCTGCTTCAGCCCCTGGTACTTCTCCAGCTTCTCATACTCCTTCTTCTTGATATTACTGTCATTTGTGACTGCTGCCTCTATCACTACTGCTATCTTCTGTTCTTCATCCACCACCACAATGCCTGATTAGTTTGCCAGTACTTGCTGGTCAGTCTGGATCTGGAAGTCCCACAGGATCTTAGCCCTGTCATTCTCAATCACCTTCTGTGGTGTCTCTCATTTGGATCTGGGAAGCACCAACCCAAACTCGGTGCAGATGTTCCTGTATACTATCCCAGCTACTCGGTTGTGTCATTCAATGTATGCTGTTCCCACCTGTATCTTGCCACTAGGTGTTAGATTGTTGTTGGGGATTTTTTCAGAGTGTGCAGCTTGGGTCATACTTGGTATAGTAGACTCCTATTTCTATCAATCTGGTATGTAGAGACTGCTCCTGTGTTGCTATAAATAGTGCCTCAGTGCAGCTTTTTCCAGCCACTGGTAGGATTTCTGGATGTCAGCAACCTCTGCTGTCTGTCGATAGTACATTCCATGGAGAGGCTTGTCCTGCCATGGCACTTCTGTTGGTCCTTTAACCACCTGCCCGGTCTGAGTCATTCGCTTAGCAGGCCATGCCCCAGGTGCTAATTCAGCTTGGTGGCTATGATTGCTGACAGCAGCTTCCTTGCTGTTGGGTGGCAGGTTATTGGTTAGTAGTTTAATAATGCTATTCTCTTATTTGGGTACTTCATGATTAGCACCATCCTGCCTTGTGTTAGCCAGTCAGGATGGGAGTCTGCAGACAGCAGTTAGTTCATCTGTGCTGCTGGACTTTTCAACCAGTAGGTGAAGCTCTTGTAGGTCTCTGGTGCTGTCCAGCTCTTCATTTTAGTGTCACCATGTTGGATGACATTTTTTGTAATGATGACTGCTTCCTGCTGTGGGAGATTATGGTGCTCTGTTCTTAGGGCTGCTAACTACTGGGTATGGGTAGTGTAGTGGTTAGAGCTGTTGCCTTTGGTGCCAATGGTCACAGTTTCAGTTGTCACCTCCAGTTGTAATACCCTTGAGCACAGTACTTACCCTGAATTGCTCCAGTGAAGTTACCCAGCTGTATAAATGAGTAAATAGTTCTAAGTACCTTAACATTGTAAGTCTCTTTGGAGAAAAGTGTCAGCTAAAGTAATAAATGTTAAAGGACTTACTTCCATATGCTCTTCCAGTACTCTTCAGTTTCAGCTCTTGGAGGATCTGAGCTCTGGATGTTCCTGAGCTGTAGCTGGAAGTATGCCTTGGTGGGTTCTTTAGTAAAACAGGGTATTTATCCATCTGACCTCTGCATCTGTGGTGTATCCTCTGTAGTCTTGTCAACAGTGCAGTGAGGCTTTGTTTTGCAGTCTCCAGGACCTCAGCTGTAGACATTTCTTTGTATTTCTTTAGCATCCACTGCTTGTCCTTGATCTTACCATCATTCTATAGTATAGATGTACAAAGCTAAGGTTATTCCATACTTTAGATTGTCAAAAAAACAAGATTTCGTACAAACATGACCACTGCCGATAAATGTTTTTAAGACTTGTTACAAAACATGAAATGCCATGGAAAGCAGTCCTCATGTAGCAGCAGTAGCTTCCCTCAGTAGACTCCCTTGTCTTTACACCCTTAGCAAGACAGACAACAGCAAGGTTCTGGTAACATTACCACTAAGTGTAAGCTGCCACAGGAAGAAGTTGACTCGTCTCTGTCAGCTAAGAACCAAAACTGTTTCCTAAATGCCACTCCAACAAAGGGAGTAGTAGGCTTATGCTAAAGCCAAACCTCAAATGCAGTCCAGACATTGTAACACTATCCAGTTTCAGACCTGCAAAATTGCAGACCGATCAGTGTTTGGCCTATAAAAACCAATGCTACTGTATATTTCTGCACATGGTTTACATGGTCAAAACGCATGCAGGATTACAACAGTAGTGGAAACATAGCAACAACTCTTACAAATGTGACACAGCAGCTGTCATGCTGGAAGAAGGGAGGCTGGGATGATGGTGAGTTGGACCCAATCGCAGGTTCTTTTATTATCAGCCAAATCAAAGGGGCAGGCGAAAAACAGTGGTCGGGGACAAGTGATGAGCAATTGGGGTTTTGTAGGAGTCGTGAAGACACAGTGCAGGTCAGATGCCAGAGAACTAGGAAGAAAAAAGAGCCAAGAATGTGATGCACATGGGAGTTGTGGCTTCTTGAAATGAGATTCCGCAAGCAGGCGTGAAATCCCAGCCCTTTATCCTGTGCCTCCTTGATGAGAGGCAGGTGCAGACGTTGTGCGTGTGACTGCAGCAACTTCTACAATTTTTAAAATTATTTTATGTAAGGTTTTTCCAGAACCTAACCAGCAAATAAACTTCAGGACACTGGTATTACTAAGCTTTTTTAATTATTCTGTATAACTATTATTGTTGTTGTTGAATCCTGAACAGTTATGTCTGTTTTATTGGACTGCTCCTTTTAGAGTTTGCACAGAAACTCTATTAAATGGTCATGAACAGATTTTTTCCAGGAAGAATTCTTGTGTGACCTGAGGAACTTTGGTAATTATAACTCAATTGTTATTCTCTTTTGTACTGTGACCACAGTAACTTTCAAATAGTTCTATTTATAAAGTTAATATGCAAACAGTTGTTACATACACACACACACACACACACACACACACACACACACTGTCTGAAACCACTTGTTCCATGCGGAGTCGCAGGAAGTTGGAGCCTAACCCAGCAGCGCAGGGCGTAAGACTGGAGGGGGAGGCGACACAGTGAGGACAGGACGTCAGTCCGTCACAAGGCACCCCAAGCAGGACTTGAATCCCAGACCCACCGGAGAGCAGGACCCAGTCAAACCCACTGTGCCAAACCCCCGTGTCCCCATACAGCTGTTTCAGTTAAAAGCTATTAATGTGTTCCAGTTGTTTTGTGCTATTTGAGTGTGCTGGAGTAAGTCTGCAGTGTCAAATTGCACTTGTTTGTATGAAAACCTATTTTCATGAACACATTGATATTTATATATGTTCACAATGCAACACATTTGCAATACATGCAATACATTTTTTGTACAATAAAAATAATATAATCTGTGTGTTGCAGGTTTGTATTTGGGAAAAACATTTTATTTTTTTCTACTCAATTTGAACTCTGCTGTACTGTCATATCCACATGGAGGCGTGAGTTGAGGTGAACTTAGATATGACGTTTATTTACAATTGTGTGGTGGCCTTAGTGATGACTGCGGACACAGTCCAGCAGAGATCTGGTATCTGGTAAACAAAGAAACATGGGAACTTGGAGATTTGCAAACACAGGAAAGTGGCAACAGGAAGACTGGAGATCATGGATGTTGTGGGAACACGGAGAGGGAGGAAGACACAGGTACCTGAGCTAGGGAATACAGAGGAAAAGGTATGAGAAACAAGGGTAGGTTCACAGGAACGACTGTCTTACTATCAGCTAAAGCAGGACTAACACTGATCAAGGATCCAGAAGTTAATAAGTGTTCTTTTCTTTTACTTATAGATCTGATGGATTAGTTTCACTGAGACTCGGTGTGCCAGTCTCAGCCAGGTGATCCTGAGCAGGACCTTCTCCTCATGATGTTGTACAGTGGGTACTTACAAGGAACTGAGGTTTGGTTCATTACTCAAAAATTTTGTTAGCTGAATGTGACATAAAGCGGCTGAGAAGTTCCTCATCAGTTCTATATACTGCTACTCTTGAAATGTGTGCCAGCAAAAATAGTGGTATAGGAAAAACTGGCTGTTAGACATTCTGTATCTATAACTCTGTGTTGTGAAATGTACTTCTGAGTTGTAAGTTGTTTTGGGAAAAAGTGTCTGCTAAATAAATACATGAAAATGTTCGCAACATGACAACTCCACGGCCTTTGGGGGAGACTTGGAGTTCAGATAGAAACACAGTACTGGCTCCCTGACTCTCTCCCACTGAGCAGCTTGCAGAGATCAGGCTGCCAAACAGCCTCATGTACTGCCTTGCACGCTGTGAGTCCCCTGGATGGGTATTTATGACCCAAATAAATTATAAATAAATAAGAAAGCACAAAAAAAAAAAAAAACTCAGAACTACAGCATGGCATTGACAAGCTGAAGTCAGCCCTCATATTTGTGATTGCTATCTGTTGGCGAACTGGGGAAAGCTTTGGTGAGTGATTTCAATTGGTATGCAAGCTCTGTTTATTCAAAAATAAATACTAAATACCACTCAAAAAAGCTTGTAACAGTGAAAAATTTGTCAACTAGGAAGCCACTCTTTTATTTTTAATCCTTTTATGAGTACACCAACATTGGATACACTACATTCATTCATTTAGCTACAGCTTTTCTCCAAAGCTACTCATAATCTTAAGCTACTTTCAATGACTCGTCAATTTAAATAGCTGGGTCATTTTACTGCAGCTGTTTGGGGTAAGTACATTGCTTGAGGGTACTAGAACCAGAGGTGGGAATCAAACCTGTGACCTTTGGGTCCAAAAGCAGTAACACTAAGCACTACACTACCAGCTGACCCTCATGGTTATTAACCCTATGGGAAGCTGCGTTTTGTTTTAAATGTTTCCAGGTCCCCGTCCTGGGTGTGTCCCCTCCCCCTCTGGCCTTACGCCCTGTGTTGCCGGGTAGGCTCTGGTTCCCCGTGACCCCGTATGGGACAAGCGGTTCAGAAGGGGGGTGTGTGTGTGTGTGTGTGTGTGTGTGTGTGTGTGTGTGTGTGTGTGTGTGTGTGTGTGTTTCCGGGTCGAGCACTCCAGTCCAGTATTTTGGCACATCTCTCTGTTCAAGTCCCACTTGCAGATTCATGATTCACTTTTCTGAGAATACACTGTATGTCACATTGTCTTGTGTTCGTCTTTTCACCTTCACTCTGTACTATACAGTTTGCACTGTGCACTTCTAAATACACTCTGCATGTAGGATTGTCACATACTGAGCTGTGACATGAGGCTGTTATGGTGTAGCCAGAAGGGCTGAGTTACTGCTATATAAGCTTGTATTAGGTCAGTAGTGGGGGTGGCCAATTGATGCAAACTTATGCAGACTCAGGCAGACAGGCACTCACACAGCACATAGGAAAGTTGTGTATTGCTGCTGGTGCAAGGGGTTAAGCCCACGGCTCATAGGCCTTATGTTCGTTTGTAGTTTAATGTTTGTTTTTGTATTTGGTTGGGGTTAATGTGTTTTGAAGAACATCTTTTAAGTAAAGAAAAATAAACCTTTTTGGTCCAACTACTTCAGTTCTCCACTGCTGCCTTCATCTGTCGTCCATACCCTCACAGGGATCATTCTACTTTTCATCTGTGTTCAGATGTTACAACAACACGCGTCCGGACATGACAGTGCTGCTGTCTTATGAGCAGCACAAATAAGAATACAGAACCCTAATAGTTTTGTGTCTTGCTGATAGCCAGGAAAGATAGGCTGTATTATTATTATTATTATTATTATTATTATTATTATTATTATTTTTATTTACCTGCAGTCTTTGTCCGGGGACACTTAGAGTCAACACCACTGTGTGATGCTACAGATGGGGGACAGCTTATTCTTCTGTGGAAGAAGTAGAATGACACTTTGGGGGAATGCACATGAGGAAGAGAAGGGTAAAGAAGGTGATGGGGAATGCAGGGGTGCAGGTAACCCACATGGATCTGTCAGAACCCCTCAAATAACATGCTAGTTTCCTTGCATTCTATGGTGTCTGGTATCTTTTCTACTGTGCACCAGGAATCACATAGCTATGGCTGGCTACGGTCGAAAGTAGTGTGTACAAAGAGGTGAACCGAACCACCACAAGACACACTAGGCACAATAAAGTTTAAAAATGCTTTGTTAGAGTTTCTGTCACATATCACTGACAAATGCAAACACTTACAAAGAATGGACACTTGCTGATGTTAATATGTGCTTTGTGCATTGCACATCTTGAATGCTTTATGCTTCCCAGAATGTCTTTGTTTCATTTTTTAATACAGCCTAGAACTCATCTACTTATAACCAAAGCAAGAACCATTCAAGGTCTTTAAGCTTTCAGCTTATCAGCTAACAGAATTTTACTTACAGAGGTGCTTTCTTTCTTGATGTTCCGGCAGTTAATACATAAATAAAAACAAAGAATGCAAAAGCTATGACAGGATAATATGATAAAAGATGCAATTATTAAAAATACATCATTGGCAAAAAAGACACACACTGCCTGTCCTGAGCAGGGTCATGGTGAGCTGGAGCCTAACCCAGCAAAGCAGGGTGCAAGGACACACCTAGGGTGGGATGCCAGCCTGTCACAAGGCACACCAAGCAGAACTTGAACCTCCAGAGAGCAGGACCCGGCTAAACCCACTGCACCACCACGCCCCTCTGGCAAAGAAGAGTGAATACTAATTTGTAAATAATAAGAATAATAGGTAAAATTACTAAAATGTGCACTCTATCTCAAGTCCAGCATGGATATGGTGTGGATTTCAGTTTCTCTCTGTGGTAAATTAATTGTTTGGATTCCCTGACTAACATCACCTTTAACCTCAGTGACGCACTACATGTGATGGGCTACTCTCAATGCTAATATTCCCAGCCACTACATCAGGCTTGAATATGGGAGCTACTCCAAGCACCCCAGTATAACTGAAAGTACTACTGATGTAGCAGTTCTAGAAAAGGAGAGTAGCAAGGCTCAGTCACAGTAGTATTGTCTGACCATGTGTTTTTCTTGGAGGAGCATCCATCCATCAGCAACAAGCACTTGTGCTGAGTAGGGTCACAGCAAGCCTAACCCAGCAACACAGGGCACAAGGCCAAATGGGGAGTAGACACCCCCAGACATAGCACCAGTCCATTACAAGGCAACCTAAACAGGGCTCAAACCCCAGACCCACCACACAGCGGGCACTGACTGAACCCACCATGCCACCACACCTTTTGGAGGAACATGTTACTGGAATACTCCCATGAAATTCTGCAGAACTTCATTGGCTGGTGATAGAGTTTAGACAATCGTCCTCAGGTCGACTGGGCTGGACCCATCAGATGGAAAATGTCATCATGATATCACAGGAATGTGCTATTAACATATTGCCACCCTGCACTTCACCGAGAAAGCAAGCAATAGGAGTAGAAGATTGCCATAATGCTTATGGAAAATATTATTGATGGTTGCTGTGGTCTCTGAGCTTGTCCCATTGTGGCTATTGCAGACGCATACTGACAGCTGTCTGGACTTCTCTAGGCTAAACATCACTGTAAAGGGCTTACATTACATTTATTAATTTAGTAGACGCTTTTCTCCAAAGTGATGTACATGTCATAGAAAATACAATGCGTACATTACATTAGCAGAAAGAGACTAAGATGCAGATGTGTGATTCTAAAGTACAATTAATTTCTTTCCACCATATGAATTAATGTTCATGACTTGTTCCCCTTATCAAGAACTGAAGAGATGCTTGATTTCTGATCTTGCAAAATTCATTTTCACTTTTGATCTGGGAAAGGATATTTGAATAGTAGGAGCAACCTAAGACAGCTTATATTTGTGATTGTGGGATTTACTAATTCCCCAATTTAAAGTTTCTCCGTTTAAACTAACATTGAACCTGTAACTTTCCAGCAACTGATTTAACGTCTCTATCTCTGGAAAGCCACTTGAAACACAACTATAAAGTTTTCCCCCAGCTTCAGAAGGCAGGCCTAACACTTAAACTGGAGAAGAGTCAATTTTCTGGAGATGTTTGGTGTCTTGCCATCGAATACATCTAGTTCAGAAAAAAAGAAACTCTTCAACTCCATGTTTGGTCATCAGGTCTTTTTTTGGGGCAATTTGTGGGCTTGAATAGGTATGATTGTTCTTTTCTTGATTTTTCCCAGATTGCAAACACCCACTGGGATAACACATGCCAGCATGCCATGCAAATTTGAAGCTAAGTTAATTTCATGACCAGTGCTTATGTTTCCAGTCTTAGAGAAACTTTTCCTCTTGCATACATATACCAGCCAGTCTGCCCTTAATGCTGCCTAGAAGCAATGAAATAGTGTAGGTTGAGAGTTGGCAATTGCTTTTATTAGGCGTATGGTACATAGGGCTAGAAGACAGTTCTGAATTAGAATGGCTTGCTATAGTATAGGCCTTGAAATATTTTCAGTCATATGTCATAGGGACACATTTCACAATACTCTCAGACCACTGCAGTTTACAGTGGCATATGCCAAGACCCGATTCTACTGGTTGCTTGACAGTATGGCATCTGACGTGTCAAGAGTTTGCTTTTGCGGTATGATGTAAGTCTAGCTGTGCTAATAAAATGCCCGATGCTCAGTTTCATAACTCTGCTGGGTGACCCAGTACTGACTGATGTGTTACCAGATCATATTGTTATTGGTACTTACCGCTGGTGTTTACAACTGCTGGTGATGCCTAAGAACCAGGAGAAGCTCTGGATGCTACAATGGGAGGACACAGTAAAAAAACATGTTGAAAAAATAGGCGAGGGTCAGTCGGTGACAGCATTGCCTCTCTGGTTTACTGCATGTATGATAGTCCTAAATGTCACGAAAACCCTAAAGCTAAGTCCACCTGCATGCAGTAATTTACTTGAGAATGTTCCTGCATCCTACAATATAGAGATACTTCCATGACCACCCCATCTCTGGACAGTTTAAATCCTTCATCATCTTATGTCTCAGGTGAACTGGTGAGGAATGAATCATGACATAGTGGCAAATGTACTGTCCTGCATAATATACCATGTTGTAAAACCATGGCAACAGAACCCTTCATGTCCACTTGTTCCAATTGTTGCAACACAACCTTGGGAGTATGTTGGAGTTGATTTGGTTCACCCATTCACTGTGCATGGGAATACCTACATATTAGTAACTGGCTGCAAACACAAGCTTACCACAGACTGTCATCCCCAGGCTAACATAACTGAGTCAAGTGTACACTGAAGACAGCAGTGTGAGTGTTTGTTGATGACGTGCACAACTATGGGATTTTTATATTTACAGTTGGTATTTGTACTCTGCTAGCGCCACATGTGAGCTTGACAGACTCCCAGGCGTATCCTGGTGTATCAGACATGATAAGAAGACAGGAAGAAGACAAGAAAATATGGTATGACAGGTGTCACAGGTAACAGGTATCCTTTAGAGTTCATAACCTTGTTAAAACTCACTCATCTAAGTTCAAGTGCTAGTTGTGTGTTTGTTGCCAAACTGACCCTTGCTTTAAAAGGGCCATACTGTGTCAATCAGTAGCTTTCTAAATTGAGTTGTTGTCTATTAACCTTGGAAAGTAGTAAAGACATTGGAGAGTTCCATGTAACTCATGCAAGCCTTCTGCATGTGACTGTCCCAGAATTACAGTGCTGTGGACGTCTACACAATGGACTGTCTCCTTCCATATACACAGACTGAATGTAGGGAAGTAAATGCTGTAAATAATTTAATGTAAATGATTGTGTTTTATTTTTCATTACTAAGGCCTGTCATGTTTTAGGTGGCTATAGGTTCCGTTACGTCTTCTATTTTCATTTTTTTTTTTTTTTTGCTGTTGATGTGATAGTACAGCTGGGCAACAGTTTTTTTTTTTTTTGAATGGGTGGAGTGACACACTGTGGGAGTATGCATGAACAATGCAAGCAGAGGTGTGTGTTAGAACCGACATAATATAATGCTGGTTCTCAGAGTTTTATGGTGTCTCATGCTGTGACTTTTCTACCACATAGCAGTAAATCATACAGCTTGGATGGCTACAATGAAAAGAAATGGATAATAAGTGATCCAGAGGCTGGAAAATTATGTGACACACCAGTTGATCACAACAAGTACAGTGCATTGAAGCATTTAATGTGTAACGTAGCAATAATATGACAATAACTGCAGAAAACTATACCAAGCCATGTTCTCAACAGAATGAGCCTGCTAAGAGTACAGAAAAAAGATATGTCTAATTACATTGAGGGTCAGCAGTCCCATAGTGTAACATGAACAGGAGACTGAGAGCACATGTGATGTTGTGGGAAAACTCATTCTACATCTTGAGAATTTGTATTTTCTGTTAGCAGTTCTTTTTAGTGCATATTAGTGCATACATGTAAGCACAAGTTTTGTACTGCTTTATTTGAAACTGCAGTGAAAATGTATACCTTCTAAATGAAGCTAGTAGTTTGCCATCATTAGTTGGCATAGATGGGATGTTTTTTATTAACAAACCTTTAGCAAACCTACAGAAGCATCTGTCCCTAGGCCCCAGTGGTAATGTACATCCACAATTTGCTCACACATATTTAGGCACCATGAGAGCTTCTAAAAGGTAAAATGAGAGCAAGACAGCGAGAGAAAGAGAGAGACAGTCTAAATAATTTATTTGATGAAGTTTAATCTTGGGAGAATAAAAAGGATATTGATGTTTGAAAAATGCTAATTAAAAAAGGAACATGTTCCAGCTTCGATGCCATCAGTCTGCCTGGGCATGTTTCAAATTACACCACTATTTCAGCTAATGATTTCGGAGGTGCCTGCAACGCCTGTGGGGAAAGCGGGTGAGGCGTGCTAGCATCAGGCTAATGAGCACTGCGGCCCACTCCAACACGGCAAGAACCTAGAATTAATAGGAGGGCCGCTTTTTGACAGCATAGCTGGGTTTTTGATTTCTCACTGAAGAATGCACCCCCCCCAGATCAGTGGCAAATATGCACAACGCATTTCAGCTGGCGTCACTTGACTCTGGCCTGTCAAGGGGATGCTGGATGGAGTGGAGGAAGCGGACAACCACTTTAGACAAATTCATCAACCGTCAGCTCCCTTCTTCCAGCTGCGACCTCCAGCGGCCCTGCAGATTTCCAGGGGATTCGATCAAAATGGACTGTGATTTGTGAATTTCATTGCTGCTTTACTAAAGCTCTGAGCTATACCCCCCAGGGATGACAGGACAAGAGTTATATCAGTGTAGGCGTGAGCAATTCATTATTAATTATGTGTTCTACTGATTCTACAATTCTGATTCAAAGTAGGCTAAGTACTGACAGCAAAACAATCTATATTTTTCTAATACTATGTGAGGTGATCTAGAATAATGTAAAATGTATGCTATTCAGCTTTTTAGTGTATTCATGTCTTTAGGGAATGGCTTTAAGTGTAGTTTTTTTTTTAATACAATGGCATTATTAGAATTGTGTTTTATCTAATTACATACTGATGAGATGTTCATCATTTCCATTGTTCTCTGTTTTAAACATACACTTTTTAAACCAAAGAATGCCAGTGAATGCTTTGAAAGTACATTTGAATAACAGAGGCAGGAACTGAACATTAAAGGCATATTCTAGCCACTACTCTTATTATGTACTCCTACATTCACATGCAGAATTTATGTCTTGCTTTAATGTAACAGAAGATGTAAAAACTACAACTGACAAGTTTAACCAGCAGAGTACAACATATGGTTGTACTTTAACAGAAGTGCACCTTTTTCACATCTTCAAAACATTGTCATGAGCATGTCATGTCATACTGTGAACAGACACAATCGTTAGTGGCAATTCCCACATCACCTTATAAAAATAGTAAAAAAAAAAAAATAGTTAGCAACCATGATATAATTGATTAAAAAATGTATATTATCCTTTTTTGACAGGAACCTGTCTATTCTGTATACATGAGATACATCTGCTGTTCAGTATTCTATAGTGATAGCTGTTGCTCATCTGGTTCTGTATTGGTAAAGATTATTACTTTTATTAGACCTGCACACCTGGAATCATACCAGAAGTCTTGGAAGAGCTGTTGGTATTGTTGGGAACTTTGCAGAGAGGAGACCAGGAGACTTTGAAGTATCTTCAGCAGGATTCTTTATTGCAGACGAAAACATCGGCCCGCAACATCAGAACGTGCTGTTTCGCGCTGTAGTCATCAAGTCTAACTAAGGGAGGCATACATTGTGGTTTTATAGTCTTTCAGTGGGCAGTCCTTAAAGGTGTGACCTCACACAAAGAGATGATACCTTTCTTCAGCGATGATACCTTTAAACACAGCATCAAAGGCAAGGAAGCCTTCACAGGGCCCAACCCGCAACTGCTAGATACCTCCAACTTCCTCATCACCAAATGGTCTGACCACCATCCAGTGACTGGGATATGTCCAGCATTCTCACATAGTTTCATTTAGATGCAATCAATCACAAGCAATCACTGTGATCACATCAACAGGCAGACCCATTCAACTGCAAGTTTGATCTAATCATCCAAAAGATGTTGTCTTGAATGCCCACAAGCAATGTGTATTACGCTGATGTTTTCACATGACAACATGGGATAGACAGACGATCAGTTGATCTCAAAGTGACCCTGAATTGTGGATTCCTACAGTATTCTAAAAAATAATGCAAATATACTGACACAAACCAAGACGCCTAAAGTGGGTTCTTTGGTGACAGATGTTCAGATGTGAAACTCTTTGGAAGAGATCTATGAGGAAATAAAATATGATGACACTCTAAATAGGGTAATGAAAATGGGTAGCATTTTAGCTAATGAATAGTTGTCTCTGTATCATAATTTTAAAAAATGAAAGCACATCTTTTCTGTCAGTAACATGTCAGATTAAATGACCTACCCTTTAGTGATTTCTGGTTTTTAATTATAATTTTTGACTCTTGCTTGAGTTGATGAAGCATTATTTGCAATAAATGTCAGTTCGCAAGATAAATTGTGCCGATTTATTGAATCAACAATACTGTGCCCTACTTAATGCATGCAAAGGCATTCCTTAGTAAATTGAGTAGAGATCATCTTCTCATTATTAAAAGATGGCACTTCAGTGAAGGTCTAGCTTTGGAACTTAGAATAGGCTTATTAACATGCAACACGTATGGATGGCTTTACAAAGAAAAAAACCTTAGGTTAAATATTGAAGTTTACTCACAATCACATATCTGTGAGTTTTTTTTTTTTTTTTTTTACAAAAATCAGACTTATTTTATTATGTGCAGTTCACTGATGCCAGAGAGTGATAAAAATGTGTGCCACTTACTTATTTTTAAAATCTCTCAAGACTTCATCATACTTACATTTATTCATTTAGCTGACACTATTCACCATAGCAACTTACAATTCATTCATACAGCTCATTAACTCTACCGCAACCATGCAGGGTAAGTACCTTGCTCAGCAGTAGTACAGTTTGAGGGGGGATTTGAACCTGTGAGTCTGGGGTCCAAAAACTGCAGCACTAACCATTACTGTACAACTCTTCACTTCTTTTGTTTAGGCTAGTTACAGGGGGTGCTGCAGTGGTGCTGTTGATATTTCTACTACCTCATAGCACCTATGTTGTGCAGATGTAGCTTTGAATCCTGCTCAGTCTAGTATGTGGAGTTTGCATGTTCTCTCCATATCTGAGAAGGTTTCCTCTTATAGCCTAAAAGCTTACATATGGGGTTAACTGGTGATACTAAATTGCCTGTAGTGTATGAATAAGTGAGTTTCTTCATACAGTATGTGCCTATCCTGGGATGGATTGGAGTCCCATTCATGGTCTACCCCTTCTAGCTTAATGCCCATGATTCCAGGAGAGGCTCTGGACTGCTGCCACCCTGACAAACAGTTAAAAAGTGATTGGAAGCTGCTTACATTGACAGGCATTAAAGACAAATTAAATAAAAATTAAAAAGTAGTAAAAAAAAAGGTGAGTTGCAGGTAGATCTGTGACATAATGTGGTTTCAGTGGGAGGTACTGTTGAGAATCCTGTCTAATTATGGGTTTTGACACTTCCCTGATTATTCTGATGGGATGACATTTGGATTCTTGTTTTTTGGACTCAAGGGCAGGTTTCATTTGCAGATTTTTAGGACCAGAACATGGTCAAAGAAAAAGTTAAATAAAGAAGAAATGTGTGGTAGAGACTGAACCACAGTGGTTCAGTGGTCTTTTGTCTGTCTGTCCCCTGATCATTTAGCACCTTCTTCCAGTCAAGAAGGGATTTAAAAAGGAAAATAAGGAGTCATGCCAAACGAGTCTTTGTTTATTGTACCTAGGTGTATGTGTTTAGGAGACGTCACAAGCAGCAAATAGGTGTGACTGCAAAGTGCCCTTGCCATTTAATGAGCAATTTAGAGTGGGATTATAGAAGCAAACAAGAACTTTATTTCTCATCTCGAAATTTATCAACTGTGCTTGCCTGTTGTATGACTGGGCCTGATGTTCTTCAGCCTGATCAAATGTTCACTTGCAGTCTGTCCAAGGAAGTGCAGTTTCAGTCATGATCAAACTATCTTGAAGTCTCAATCAACGATAAATTAAGGGTACTATGTAAGAGTCGATTACCAAGCCTCTTAAACGTTTTCAAGAAGCACCATGGCTGTTGATAGAGGACTACAAAAGATGTGAAAATTCTGTGCTTAAATATTCATCAAGAAAAGAATTATCAACTTAATGTGGACTGTGACAGAATTTTTACATATATTATCCATAGTATTATTAAAGACTTCACAGATCATTGCACCATAGATTGCAAAGTTACATCATCATTAATGAGATTCCATGCTGTTTATTAGGTTTTGTTATTTTGGCAGGCAATTGTCAAGATCTCGGAGAATAAACTGAGGGGATATCTGCATTTTGTACTGTATCTTGTAAAATATGAAATAATACATTATCAGTTTTGAGCATTGCTGCTGATGGCTGTACACATACTTGTACGAGATAAGATAAACAAGTGGGAGAATTTTCAGTCTTTTGCAATATATAACAATTATATTAAATATACGTTTATTGTGTAGACTGTAACAAGTTCAGTATGTTGTTCCATGATGAATTCTAAATCATTGTGTAACGGAAAGCAATTGGGTGGTTTGGAGAGGTGGGTTAATTAGATGACAAAAATAAATTAAAAAAAGCTCCTGCTGAAACAGGGAATATCTTATTGATTCTTGAGCAGTGTCCTGTTAATTTTGCACAAGGTGTGGATTCCGCATAATCAATATTTCACAAACACATCTTCATTCTTCAGTGCAACCTATTACTGTCTGAGGAACGAGAAGCCATGGCACAATTAGGAGCTCCAAAGAATTTGGTAATCGATACAACGGATCTGTTCTGTTCATCAAGACACACTGAGTGGTTTAAAACTCTGTACACATTCTTTGGACTAAAGGATAATCCTTTTGAATGGTCAAGCTCACTCATTCTCTACAGAAGCATCTCTTCCTAGGTTAAAGCACTATGGACACCGCTATTCATGAGACAAGGGACAGAAATGTATTTTCTTCTTATTATTCAGTGCTTTCTTCTTATTCATGTGATTTAATCTATTTCCATACATGGGATCGATGAAATTTCTTATTGGTTTTCTTCACAAAGTTTATAATGGCTAAAAATAAGAACCCAGGTTCATATGCTTCATTTATCAACATGTGTTGATTTTAAAGCTAAATCATGTTCTTTAATCTCTGTTTAAAAAATACAGCAGTGACATTTGAAACTGATTTTTTAATACGTTAGCTGAAACTGGCACTATATGATCTATAGGCTCATAGGTCAAAGACAACCTGTTTCATGTTATCCGCTTGAGAGCTATTACTTGTTGAATTAGTTCTTTAAGTAGTTTCTTTATGTAAGAACAAGATGAGA
Organism: Scleropages formosus; assembly: GCF_900964775.1. Classification (NCBI taxonomy): domain Eukaryota; kingdom Metazoa; phylum Chordata; class Actinopteri; order Osteoglossiformes; family Osteoglossidae; genus Scleropages; species Scleropages formosus. The sequence goes on from NC_041806.1 coordinate 28,954,342, forward strand.
TGGCCATTGTAAACTGGTGGGTGGTAATTCCCAGGAACTGGATGAGGAGTACCTAGATGGACAGCTCCCTACTGCCAGCCCCTGGATTAAAAACTTAATGATGACTAGCTGCTGCCAGCTGAAGCTCATCATTAGGGACTTATTAAGAAAGTTGGCCAGAAGACACAGGAAAGTAGTAGAGTTTTTTTTTTTTTTTTTTTTTGTGGAGGGGGATGAGGTTGTTAGGGCTACTTCCAAGGTAATAATTAGAACCACTACACTTTCCTGTTGGCCTGTCTTATGCAACATTACAGTGACATACAGCATCATGCAAGAGCATCTTGCATCATGGCTAGAGTGCTTATGATGCAAGGAAAATGGAGACAGAGACAAGGGGAGCTTCAGTACCCCCCTCACCTACAAGAAAGTAAAAATAAAATGAACTTGATCCGTAGAAATCACCATCATCACAATACACCTGTGTGCATCAAAAACTCACTTCTTTCTTGTTAGCAAAAAGATGAGCAACTTTCTGAAAATGTAACTGAAGTTACATTCACTTTGAGTCACAGGACCCTTTGTGACTCATTTGCAACTTTTGCAGAACAGCGCTGCTCTCCCGGACATCTTTGCTATAGAGCCGTTTGTCTTGGCCTCTGCTGAGAAGGCTGCTGACAGGAAGGCATTTACGGTATGTGGAGCAAACGGCCTGCGGTATCCATTTACACCCTGTACAGTATTGATGGCAACTGGAGGAACAATTGGCCCTCATGGTCATTTATCTATATGGATTTCTTGTCGCATTTGAAAAGTTGTGGCCCGTCTTGCAGTGGTATGTGCAGTATGAAAGCCAACAGATAGGATACCTTTCTAACTGTTTAAAGACAGGCCCTAGGAAGACAAGGGGATCTATATTCAAATAAAATAGGATTCACAACCACTCCTGTCACAGCACTGCATCTTAGATGAAAATAAATGTTTTCTTGCGGTAGAAGGTGTTTGAACATGATAATTGCAATTTCATGTTCTTTGGGGTTTTATTCATTTTACTCTTCTCTTTTTGTCTGAGTGGCTTTTGTTCTTGCAACTGAATCATTATGTGAACGTGTCAGGCATTTTGGCATTTTGACTGAAATAAAAAAAAAGAAAAATGCTCAATCAAATTGAATCCCTTCTACAACAGAAACATGGGCAGCAATATTTTTTTTTTTTTTTTAAATTTCAAATGACAAATTTTTCTCATAAAAAAAGATCAGTGTTGTAGTGGCCATTTTTTTTTGTCTCTTTTTGCTCAGACCTTTAACATGTTAAGACTTCATTATTGCAGAAATTTGTTAGATGAGGAGACAAAGACAAGGGAAATTTTTAATAAGCTGTATTAAGTATAATGATTTTTGGAAACAAGAGCATGCAATGGTTGGTTCTTACAAAACCTCTGACTGTTACGTGGAACCGAGGACACCGGGGTGACTGGACCCAAGTGAAGGATCGTTTGTCAGGAACCAAGGGGTCAGGCGAGTTCTCGTTGTCGGGGACGAGCAAAGAGACGGTCAATTGGTAGCCAGAGCGAGAGCGAGAATCCATGGACGTGGTCAGGGAACGATGCAAAAGGTTGAAAGCCGGAGAACGGATACAGGAAGCAAGGGATGAGGAAGAGCAGGACATAGCTCAGAGAGATGGTTGTCTCAGCAAGATTCTGCAAGGGAACGGGAGCAGAGGAGGGTCTTTTAATTGTGTGTGTACTGATTGGTGTCCAGTGCTTGATCTGTGTCAGGTGCTGTCGATGGTGATGCGGGCATGGACGTGACACTGACAAAGATATCACAGATTTTATTTATGATAATTGAATATTAATGTTAACTGTTATACATTACTACAGTGGTATTTTGGTGAAAGTCTATTTCCAGTTAGTAATTAGTAACAAGTAGAAATTAAGTAAAACAACATGAAGTGCAAACAATAACCAGATTTCTCTTTTCTTTAATATGTCATGGACTTTTCTCCCCATCATGCACCACAGAGCCAGGCATTGTCCATTGGCTCCTGTGTCCTGTGATTCATTACTCCTCCGAGATACATTCATTGGCATACAGATGTGATGGAAAGGTTCCTGGAAAGGTTCCCATGCGGACTCCTTTGGCCAGTCCCACTGAGCAGTCAAACACAAACTGAATGGAAGTGAGAGGTGGTTTTTCGTTAACAGCTGGGACTCACATCAGCAAGGATAGACAGACATATGCTGCGTTAGAGAAAGCATCTGTCAGGATAGGCATAGATGTTTATACATGTGCCAGGAGCTTACTGAATGAGAAGTCACTCATCACTGAGTCAGGGGTAAGCATTACAAGAAAAAAATGACAGTGATAAAAAAAAAAACTTCTTTTTTCCTGGCACTTCAAAATAAACATCAAAACAAGGTGCTCACGTTGATTAATATTGGAGCGTGAACTCCCTGGAAGTAAGACAGGAAAATAAAATTATCTTGTCATTATCTTTTAATGTGGGAGTTAATGGTTTTTAAATTATATGCTTATATTTTGCTCTTAAACAAAATTTATGCCTAATGCTTTAAATAAATAATCTTCACTTCATTAAGAAAGGTAAGCAGGAAGCTGAATAGGCACCTTGGGTCTTTTTACACATCTATAATTTCCATCTTAACCCTACTACAATGCTAAAATTAAGTAAAATGTGTCATGTGTGTAGCATTCAAAGCTTTTCCTTGAATTTTACTATTAGGTTTTTGATGAAAAAGTGTTTATGTCTTTTGATTTATTTCCAAAATGGATTGAATTGATTCTGTTTTGATTCAACTGACTCGGTTGGCAGACAATACCCCATAAAGGCAAAGTGAAAGCACATTTTTATGAATTTTTGCAGATTTTAAAAAAGAACAAATCTCCGATTTACAATGCATTCCTAAAGTGTTCAGATCCCCTACTTTTTTCACATTTTTTATGTTGCAGTCTTCTGCTAAAACTGTTTAAATTCATTTTTCCCCTCATTAGTCTATACTTAATACCCCATAATGACAAAATTAAAACAGGATTTTAGACATTGTCAGAAATATATGAAAAATAAAAAACTGACAGTTTGCTTTGACACATGAAATGCAGCTCAGCATCCTATTTCTATTGATCATCTTGGAGTTGTTTCTACATCTTGTTTAGAGTCCAAGTATGGTAAAGTCAATGGATTGAACATGACTTGGAAAGACATGCACCTGTCTATATAAGGTCCCACAGTTCATAGTGTGTATCAGAGCAAAAGCCAAGCCATGAGGTCAAAGGAATTGCCTGCAGAGTTTAGAGGCAAGATTATGTCTAGGGACAGATCTAGGGAAGGCTACAAGAATTCTGCAGCATTGAAGGTTCCCAAGAGCACATTGGTCTTCATAACTTTTAAAGAGAAGAAGATATATATTGGTAAATAACTCAGAAACATTAACACAAACTCAGACTTATTTACACTGTCTAGTTAGCAGTAAAAGTGACAGTGCCATTTTATTTAAACAACTTGGAAATGGCAACACAGAGTTATTTTAGATTTGTTGAAATCACAACAAATGTCCAAACAGGGTGAAATGCTCAAAATTCTACTGATTTTTCTTTGTGGAACGTTCTCAAAGTGCTCAATTATTCGCTGATGCATCTGTTGGAAAATTGGTGAGCCCGAACCCATCCTTGCTTTTGAAGGCCTAGGCCTTTTTTGGAAGTTCCTTATATACTGTAATACGATTTCCTCACCTGTTTAATATCACCTTGTCATTTCAACTTGTCACATTATTAGTCCTAAACTAGCTCTATCCCAACTTTTTTGTAATATACTCCAGGCATCAATTTCAGAATAAACAAATATCTTCAAAAAACAATGCAGCTGATTAGGTAAATCATGAAATACCTTGTTTTTCTACTGTTTTACTTTGTTCGAATGCAAGTCAAAGTAAATTCACAAATCACTCCTTTTTGTTTTTATTAGTGTCAGCTCCCCTTGGCACAGCAAGGAGCATCTGTGGCTAGGGACGGGTGCATATAAAGTAGACACAGAGCACACACAGATGCGGAACCTTGTTCAGCGTTATTACTCATTTGTGTACCTTGCCTTTGCCTTCCTGACTTCCCTGGTTCCTCGTCCTCGTTTCCCTGAACCCTCTCCTGTATCTTCATGACTTCCTGGCTCATCATGACTCCTTGCCTGTTTCCCCGGATTAAGTCTCTTGGTTTCTCCCTTTGGATTTTGTATGCACACTGGTGACCCTTGCCCGGCTTTTTGACCATGTTTGCTGGATTGTCCTTTGAAAGATCTTCCTGTGCTCCGCGCTTGAGTCCGGTGCTCCCACCCCAGGGAAACTCCGTGACAATTAGCATTTTCCATATTGTCTCAACTTTAGAATTGGGGTTGTAGAAAACTGAAAAACCTTATGTTCTTATTGAAAGTTAGGTATACATTATAGTGAATGTTTTAGGACTTTATATGAAAATTCTTGTTAAATATCATTTATTCAATATTCATGTGGTGTTCCTTGTAAGCAATCCATATGCATGAGTTGTGCTGGCTGTACAGAGGCAAATATTATGGTTAGGTTGTACATTTTTAGTCAAAGACATGAATTTTAATGAAAATACACATGAACTTAGTCCCTAAATGTCATAGGCTATGGTCTAAAAAATGGCATGGTTCAAAAATACAAAATTTTTAACTGTGCCTAGCATTACCTTGGCAGTGACTGCATTTTAAAGGTAGCCATCTACATGTCCTTTCTTCGGCTTCAGTAACAACTTTACTAGCCATCCTTATGGCTGCAGGTAAAACTCAACATACTCTCAGACTTACAGAAAGCCTACCTGACACACCCAGTCCATGCTAATTAAAAGCAGCTCCACAGCATGATGTTGCCACTATCATACTTGACTGCAGGGATAGTCTTCCTTGAGGGGAAAGGTTAGTGTGTGATTTAACACTTTGAATTTGGTCTTGAAAGAACATGTGTCACTCCTTTGCTTTTTGACGAATTATAGATTTAGCTCTAAGAAAGTCTAGCTTAACGATGATTCTTTTTGAGTAACGGTGTCTTTGGTGTCACACCCATACAAATCAATTTTATAGAAATATATTATGTAGTGCACCCGTACTTCACTTAGCGTCTTAACTTCATAGTTCCTTCAAAATAATTGTTGGACTCTTTGTGGCTTTTCTCATAAGAATCTCTCTTGTTTGCACGCTGAGTTTTGAGGAACTGTGATGCTGGTTCCATTTCCTGATAACTAAATCATCAGTGCCCACTAGTATATCCCAAAACTTAGATATCCTTCTGCATCTCAGTCTGGATTCATGATCAGCCATTCCACTGAGACTGGCCTTCTCGTGGTATCAGAAGCACTTCAACATGATAGAGCTGCCTCACTCTCTTCTGTTCTCATTCTTCATCACCTCTCCACTCCATCTGACAATCAACCACTGTATCCTCCTCATCTTGCTTGAACCACTTGACATCAAAGGATTCATTGAAATAGTTTCAGTCCTACCTGTCAGACAGGCCATTAGTTTGGTATGGCTACTTCTCTATCCTTCAACATCTCTCAACAGGTGTTCCACAAGTTTTAGGACTGTTCTTTAAGTTTACCTGTTCCCTTGGTTTGTTCATTGTCTCCCTCATCATCTCTTATCACTACTGTGCAAATAATAGATACCTCATCCTATCTTGTCTCCCAACTGATACAGACATATCATCATGCTCTGCAGCATGTCTCCCTGACATGCCTACTTGGATGACCAATAATCATGTAGAACTCATTGTCTCCAGGGCCAAAATCTGCTGTCTCCCTGCCTGTCCATCCCCCTCTCAAGAGCTCACTGTGTAACTCTTGTGAAGGGGAAAAATAGAAAATAACCTAGGAAGAGAATTGCTAGTCCAGATTCTCTAGGTTTACCAGGCAACATAGGGCACTGATTTAAAGAAAAACAAAAAAAACTTTGTAAATATAACACACACGCTGTCTGAAACCGCTTGTCCCACACAGGGTCATGGGGAGCCAGAGCCTAACCTGGCAACACAGGGCGTAAGGCTGGAGGGGGAGGGGACACACACAGGACGGGATATCAGTCCGTCGCAAGGCACCCCAAGCGGGACTTGAACCCCAGACCCACTGGAGAGCAGGACCTGGTCCAACCCACTGCGCCACTGCGCCCCCGCGCCCCCCTGCCATAACACATAATAATTAATTAAAATCAACAACACACTATAAATAGAATAATACAAGCAAGTTATGGGATGCCATGGTGTTGGCAAAAAGAAAGAACCATACCCAAGTGCAAAACCCACTTAACCTAACACTTGCACTCCTAGCGAATTAAACAAATCCATCACTTGTGGATCCTTGTGCATAAAAGAAACATTATTAAAATGTACAATTGTACTAATAGGGTTACTCACAAGGTCATCTGCGGCTCGGAAGCCTAAGGAAAGGAAGGAAGGAAACAAATTCTCGGAAAATCAGCATTTTTCCCTCTAATCTGTATTGCATAATACTGAAATGCTACAGTGTTTCGACTCTTGTTATTGTGTATTGAGTGTTATATAAACTCAGGAATAAGTGTTAATAGGCTGCTCTTAATAGTAACGTGGGTTAAAGTTTGGTTGGCCAAGGATATGTACGAAATGAAGCAGAGTTGTTGCTTGCACGTGGTTCAGTAAAAAAGGAAGAGAAAACATAATCCACCATGTCTTATCTTTATTCGTGTTCGAGTGTAATGGATACACCAGCAAAACATGACACTTGTGTAGAGCATCTTAATCAAAACCAATGGGAGGACATATACCAATAATGGTATATGTTACACTACAGTCTAGGGTTGGACTGCAACACAAGGTTCTGGAGACTGAATACCACCAAACAGAAGAGCACCAACTTGCTCAGAATGCAAAATGGTCTGCTTTATTCCCTGTTAAATCATCTCTCCTGGACTGAGGCACGCCAACACAACAAAGAAAAGTGAACCCCACCCTTTGTGCCACTATCTACCTTATCCAGACAAACCAAACAAAAATACATCAGACTAACTTGGCTCCTAACTAAGGAGAGAACAACAGAAAACTGGTACAAAAGAAAATGGCACTCACCCCTTTCTGGCAGTTGCTGGTTTACAATTAACTATTTACATATATTTACACAAAATACACAGTTGAGGCCTTTACCACTATTAATACAGCCATCACACTTCCTAAGAACATACATAAAAGTTCTCATTCCTAAGTAGACAGATCACCTATAGCACCTCAATAAGAACAGCAAGCCCAAATCCTTCTTGGGTAGCCAGCCTTTCTTGAGTCCAGTAGCCATGTTACTTCCATTTCTGCTGGCCAATCACAGCTGTATGTTGATTAGTCTTCCCAGTTTCACCTGTGAATAGAGAGCGACACACATGACTACAAACCAAAATATTACGTGCATTTGGCAAAAAGGGTGAGAAAAACAAACAAACAAACAATTGATAAGCACATTAAACAATTGCTGTCCTGGCCTCTGTTCCTGTCATGGTCCAAGGGCCGGTGCTTTTGCTGCTCAAAGTTGGACACATATGAGAACGTCCATACCTCTGTGAGGATCACTGAGGACTGGACTTGAGGTGAACGCACAGGGCATTGCCCCGGAGCCACTCAGCCACTTCAAACACGCCTAAACCCAATAAACATCAAATCCCCAGCACCACAAATGGAGACATCTAGTTGCGGATTCTTCATCAGCCCTTTACTGCATTTCCTAGCAGTCTCATAGTGATTCTCATTCCATGTTTCACATACTTCTAAAGTCCTGTTCATGGTGTGTTTGCCATGCTCTTCCCCAAGTCCTGTGTCCCTGCCTGGTCTAAGTCCTATTTCTGTTTATTCAGTCAGTTTCCCTTATGATAAAACTCAGCGCATCCCTTCGCTTTGTGTTCCTTTTCTCACTTCGTCTTGTTTTTTCTTTGTTTGCACGGTGCACATACACTTTTGAGAGCATCTCCGTTTTTGTCCGTATTTGAACGCACAGCAACACGTCTATGTCCATATTACTGCCAGACGTAACAGCCTCAAAGGCCACATACTTCATATACTCTTACCATGTCTGAACTAAGTGTTTTCCTTTACATCGATTTGGCTCTAGCAATGTTTTCTCATCCACTTACTCCCAGTTTTCATATGTTCTCAGTCTGCAGTTCTGTTTAATGCAAGAAAAGTCTTTTAGCTTGCACACTCAAGAATACTTCTGCCTGTGTAAACATCCTTTTATTTTCAATTGCCTACTTGCAAGTAGGGGTCTTGTTAGTCTGGATCTTCACTCCAGACTTGTTAGTCTTGGGAGACCCTACCAGGAGAATAATGCTTCCAACGACATAGCTCTGGAGATCCCTAGATCATGCAAGCCCTTCTGCCACGTCAAAGCCCCGATCCAGGAAGGGAGTCAAGAACTTAGGAGTTACAGTTGAGTCCAATCTTTGTTTCACATTGCAGACATTCTGTAATCTACCCTTCAGATTTATTCTACTCAACATTTGTTCAATCTACTGAATTTTTTGAATGTACCCTAACTTCCCACCACACTGCTGAGCTGGACTACGGTGGTATATTGCCTGGGCTACTGTAGCACCCTCATGTTTGCCCTTCCCTTCTCTGCCACAGCTTTCCTGTGTGTCTCCTCTCCTTGTCATTCCTATTTATCTATCCTGCTTATGTCTCTCCACCAGCTTCCTGTATCAAGTTCAAGCCTCTATTACCACCTACAAGATAACCATAGGAATATCACCCCAACACCTACAGAACCTGATCCACCAAATGCTATGCTCCTTGTTTTCTGGACACCTGCTTATTTTCCTCATAAGGGATCCAAAATCTAAGACTGCTATTTTAAGTTTTGTTTCAGATGGAATGAATGAAAGCCCTCTGGATCTTACAACTGCCAAATCCCTACCAGCATGCAAGATCTCTTTTGGACTAATTTCCTTACTGATCTCCTGAAACCTTCATAAATTAGTCCTTCCTCATCTACTACTTTTTATCTACTTATTTTCCTACTCATATGTTACTCATATGGATTTTTACTGAAATTTATGGACTATGACAGTGGCAGTGTCAAAAACAAGCAGTGCTTCAGTAATCATGTGTATGTATGTCATGTCTGGTTCCAGAAGGAAGCAGTGGACCCAAATGCAGAGCGGTATTTGTGGTTTATTCAGGGAAATCCAAGAGAGGTGGTCAAAGGACAGGCAATTAGTCTTCAAGCTGCAAACGTCGTTACAGGTAGAATCCAAAAGGCAAGGTCGGTACACAGGCAAGAGGTCGATGATCATAAAGAGGCACAGGATCATGGGAACAAGGGACGGGATCGGGGAAGGCGTTAGGGAACAGGAAGTAGAAAAGCTAGGAGCTAGGAGGTTGCAAACAACAAGGCTAAACAAGGTTCCGCATCAGCTGCTGGTCTGATGCAGCCTTTTATGCCCCAGTCTGCACCGCACCCCAGGTGTTCTGTGTCAGCTCGAGGGTGTGGGCGTGGCAGTGTATCTTAGCTCTCTGTCTGTTGTGGAATGTACATTTGTATATGCTAAGTTGTATGTGAAAAGAAACTGCATACATGCAAATTTATTTTGTATCTTCTGAATTAATGAATTTGTTTTAATTTATCTCTATTCTCTGCTTATTCTGTAGAATGCTCTTTAAGCTTCATTTTCAGAACCTTTCAGTCTGATTAATAATCCTTTTGGGGGGGGGTGCGGTGGTGGAGTGGTGCAGTGGCATGGTGGGTTGCCCTTGTCCTGCTTTCTGGTGGGTCGCCCTTGTCCTGCTTTCTGGTGGGTCTGGGGTTCAAATCCTGCTTGGGGTGCCTTGTGATGGACTGCTGTCCCATCCTGAGTGTGTCCCCTCCCCCTCCAGCCTTGTGTTGCTGGGTTGGCCTCTGGCTCCCCACGACCCTATATGGGACAAGTGGTTCAGATGGTGTGTGTGTGATAATCCTTTAACAGTGGTGTCTTTTTTAAAAAAAATTAGTTACTTCAATGATTCTCTGATAGAAACCAGTTAGAAGGCAATTGTGTCCTTGTTAGGGACAAGGATCGGAACCTTGTCATGGCAAAAGGGTTTGCGTGATCTAGGGGTCTCCAGAGCTATATTCTCAGGAACACTATGCTCCTGGTAGGGTCTCCCATGGCGACCAGGTCTGGAGTGAAGATCCAGACCTACACGATCCGAAAAACCCCTATGAAGAAATGTGAACAAATCAACGTTTACCTTGCCTGGAATAGGGTCACCGAGACTACCCCTGAAGTCAGGCCTGAGGGTAGTGTTCCTAAGTGCGAGCCTGGTGGCTGGGCAGTCAACATAACCCAGCTGGGCTCAGCCCAGAAAGGCAACATGGGGGTCCATGTGGGTCCACCACCCACAAGGTCCAACACTGGGGTTGGATGCAATGCCTTTCAGGCAGCAGGATGGGGCAGGGTGGCAGGCAGCATAAAGGCCACTCGCAACAGAAAGTGGCTCTTGACACATCGAATGTTACCTCATTCAGGGGGAAGAAGCCAGAACTTGTGCAGGAGAGAGATACCAGCTAGATATAGTTGTGCTCACCTCCACTCACAGTGTTGGGTCTGGAACCAAACTCCTCAATAGGGGGTGGTCTCTCTCGTATTCAGGAGTTGCAGAGGGTGAGAGATACTGGGGGGGATGTAGATACTCACAAGCCCCTAGCTGGCTGCAGTAGAGTTGGAGTTTGTCCTGGTGGACGAGAGGGTCACCTCAATGTGACTTAAAGTTGCAGGGAGGAAAACTTTGACTTTTGTGTGTGCTTATGCACCAGACAGCAGTTCAGAATGTTTGACCTTCTTAGAGAGAATGGGTGGGGTTCTGGAGAGGGCCCTGCCTACAGATTCCATAGTCATGCTGGGGGAGTTCACCGCTCACGTTGGCAATGACTGGGGTGGGGTGATTGGGAAGAACGGCTTGTCCGATCTAAACTCGAATGGTGAAATGTTATTGGACATCTTTGCTAGTGATGGTTTGTCTATAACAATCACCATGTTTGAAACCAAGGATACTCATAAGTGTACTTTGTACCAGAGCTGCTTGTGCCAAACGTCAATGATCTACTTTGCAGTCGTTTCATCTGACTTGAGGCCACATGTTGTGGACACTTGGGTGAAGAGAGGTGCTGAGCTGTGAACCAATCACCATATAGCGGTGAGCTGGATCAGATGCGGGGAAAACTGATGGACAGACCCGATACACCCAGATGTTTAATGAGGGTGTGCTGGGAACGACTGTCAGAGGACCTTGTCCAGAATGATTTTAACTCACACCTCTGTGAGAACTTCTCCCATGCCCTGAAGGAGGTAGGGGACATGGAGTCTGAATGGACCCTGTTCAAAACCTCAATTGTGGAAGCAGCCAAGTGCAGCTGTGGCCAAAAGCTTTTGGTGCCAGTCACAGCAGCAACCCAAGAATCCACTAGTGGACACCGGTGGTGAGGGAAGCCGTCAAGCTGAAGAAAGATGCCTTTAGGGCTCAGTTGGCTCTGGGGACTCCTGACTCAGCAGATAGGTACTAGCAGGCAAAACGGCGGGGGCAGCTGTGGTTGCAGAAACAAAATCCAGAGCATGGGAGGAGTTTGGAAAGGCCATGGAAAATGACTTTGATCGGCCTCAAAGAGGTTCTGGAGAACCATCCGTCAGCTCAGGAGGGGTTGGAAAAGCAATGGACCATCTTAAGGACTATCCAGATATTTCTTTCATCTCTCCATTTTCAGAAACCACTTACCTGTTACATTGCTGTGGTGCTCTCCAAACTTGCACTACCACTGTGGAAATTCTGTATGAATGCAGAGGCTGAAAAAGAGAAAACATTTAAAAAAAATCTGAAAATGTCTTTTGTTTCAACTGATGAAGCTGGTTGAAGTGGGCCGATAATGAGATTAAAGCACTCTCATCTCTTAAGTGGCAACCCTAATTGCATAACCAATTCAAAAGGTTGTTCTTAAGTAAAGGTGTCTAAAATTGTTGCACTGCACCCTCCTGTGAAAAACACACATGCATACTCTCAAATTAGCATTACTACAAACATACTTCTGCTTAGCTATAGGACTGCAAAGCAAGTATTAATTTAATAATTTAGACAGTCTATGGTAACAACTGTATCCTAATCACTGGCAGCAAAGAGTTTTAATTAGGGAATTGACAACAATAACGAGACAGGCAACCTAGATGACATATTTCTTTTACAGATGACATTTTACTAGTGCAATCTATGTTCCAACCAGTGCTGGGTCACAGCAATACTGAAAAAGAATCAGTAACATTCTGAATAAATCAACATTTATAAAGCAAGGACATAATAATAATACCCCTCCGTGAACCGCCACCTTACCGTGGTGGAGGGGTTTGAGTGCCTGAATGACTCCAGGAGCTATGTTGCCTGGGGCTATATGCCCCTGGTAGGGTCTCCCATGGCAAACAGGTCCTTGATGACAGACGAGACAAAGTGCGGTTCAAAAGCCCCTTATGAAGAAACTAAAACCAAGGCTTTCGTTTACCCCGCCCGATATGGGGTCACTGGGGCCCCACCCTGGAGCCAGGCCTGGGGGGGGGGGGGGGGGCTCGCATGCGAGCGCCTGGTGGCCAGGTCTATGCCTACGGGGCCTGGCCAGGCTCAGCCCAAAGCCACGATGTGGAGTCGCTCTTCGGTGGGCTCACCACCTGCCGCAGAGACCGTAAGGGGCCGGTGCATTGTGATTTGGGCGGTGGTCAAGGCCGAGTGCCTGGCCAACCCAAACCTCAGGTGCCAACTCTGGTTTTTGGGACTTGGAATGTCACCTCACTGGCGGGGAAGGAGCCTGAGCTGGTGCAGGAGGCTGAGAGATACCGTCTAGATATAGTCGGGCTCACTTCCACTCACAGCCTGGGTTCTGGAACCACTCTTCTCGACCAAGGGTGGACTCTCCACTATTCTGGCATTGCCTAGGGTGAGAGGCGGCGGGCGGGTGTGGGCTTATTAATAGCCCCCCAGTTTAGCCGCCATGTGTTGGAGTCTACCCCGGTGAATGAGAGGGTCATCTCCCTGCGCCTTCGGGTCAGGGAACAGTCTCTCACTGTCGTTTGTGCTTATGCGCCTACCGGCAGTGTAGAGTACCCGGCCTTTTCGGAGTCCCTGGAGGGCGTGTTGGAAAGCGCTCCCACTGGGGACTCTGTCGTTCTACTGGGGGACTTTAACGCCCACGTGGGTAGTGACAGTGACACCTGGAGGGGCGTGATTGGGAGGAACGGCCTCCCCGATCTGAACCCGAGCGGTGAGTTGTTATTGGATTTCTGTGCTAGTCACGGTTTATCCATAACAAACACCATGTTCATGCATAAGGGTGTCCATCAGTGCACTCGGCACCAGGACACCCTGGGTCGGAGGTCGATGATCGACTTTGTAGTCGTTTCTTCTGATCTTCGGCCATATATCTTGGACACTCGGGTGAAGAGAGGGGCTGAGCTGTCAACTGATCACCACCTGGTGGTGAGTTGGATTCGATGGCGGGGGAAAAAGCTGGACAGACCTGGCAAGCCCAAACGCATAGTGAGGGTCTGTTGGGAATGTTTGGCAGAGGCCCCTGTCAGAGAGGTCTTCAACTCCCACCTCCGACAGAGCTTCAACCAGGTCCCGAGGGAGATGGAGGACATTGAGTCTGAATGGACTATGTTCCACGCCTCCATTGTCGTGGCGGCGGTTCGGAGCTGCGGCCCTAAGGTCTCCGGCGCCTGTCGCGGCGGCAATCCCCGAACACGGTGGTGGACACCGGAGGTAAGGGATGCCGTCAAGCTGAAGAAGGAGTTCTATCGGGCCTGGCTGGCTCATGGGACCCCTGAAGCAGCTGATGGGTACCAACGGGCCAAACGGAACGCGGCTCTGGCAGTCGCCACGGCAAAAACTCGGGCTTGGGAGGAGTTCGGTGAAGCCATGGAAGAAGACTTTCGGTCAGCCTCAAAGAGATTCTGGCAAACCGTCCGGCGACTCAGAGGGGGGAAGCGGTGTTCCACAAACACTGTTTACAGTGGAAGTGGTGCGTTGCTGACCTCAGCTGAGGATGTCCTTGGGCGGTGGAAGGAGTACTTTGAGGATCTCCTTAATCCCTCTGACACGCCTTCCGTAGAGGAAGCTGAGGCCGGGGACTTGGAGGGGGACTCATCCATTACCCTGGCTGAAGTTGCTGAGCTAGTCAAAAAACTTCTCGGTGGCAAGGCTCCGGGGGTGGATGAGATCCGCCCCAAGTTTCTCAAGTCTCTGGATGTTGTGGGGCTGTCTTGGCTGACACGCCTCTGCAGCATTGCGTGGAGCTCGGGAACGGTGCCTCTGGACTGGCAGACCGGGGTGGTGGTCCCTCTTTTTAAGAAGCGGGACTGGAGATTGTGTTCTAACTATAGGGGGATCACACTCCTTAGCCTCCCTGGGAAAGTCTATGCCAAGGTACTGGAAAGGAAAATCCGACCGATGGTCGAACCTCGGATTCAGGAGGAGCAATGCGGTTTTCGCCCTGGCCGTGGAACACTGGACCAGCTCTATACCCTCACTAGGGTGCTGGAGGGTTCGTGGGAGTTTGCCCAACCAGTCCATATGTGTTTTGTGGACCTGGAGAAGGCATTCGACCGTGTCCTTTGTGGCATCCTGTGGGAGGTACTTCGGGATTATGGGGTTCGGGGCTTGCTGCTACGGGCTGTTCGTTCCCTGTATGATCGGAGCAGGAGCTTGGTTTGCATTGCCGGCAGTAAGTCAGACCTGTTCCCGGTGCATGTTGGACTCCGCCAGGGCTGCCCTTTGTCACCAATTCTGTTCATTATCTTCATGGACAGAATTTCTAGGCACAGCCAGGGAACGGAGGGTGTCTGTTTTGGTGGCCGCAGGATCTCGTCTCTGCTTTTTGCGGACGATGTGGTCCTGTTGGCTTCATGAAATCAAGACTTGCAGCATGCACTGGTGAGGTTTGCAGCCGAGTGCGAAGCGGCGGGGATGAGAATCAGCACCTCCAAATCCGAGGCCATGGTTCTCAGTCAGAAAAAGGTGGATTGCCCCCTCCGGGTTAGGGGGGAGCCGCTCCCTCAAGTGGAGGAGTTTAAGTATCTCGGGGTCTTGTTCACGAGTGAGGGAAAAATGGAGCGGCAGGTTGACAGACGGATCGGTGCGGCGTCCACAGTAATGCGGTCATTGTACCGGTCTGTTGTGGTGAAGAGGGAGCTGAGCCGTAAGGCGAAGCTCTCAATTTACCAGTCAATCTACGTTCCTACCCTTACCTATGGTCATGAGCTCTGGATCATGACCGAAAGAATGAGATCGCAGATACAAGCAGCAGAAATGAGTTTCCTCCGCAGAGTGGCTGGGTGCACCCTTAGGGACAGGGTGAGGAGCTCAGTCACCCGGGAGGAGCTCGGAGTAGAACCCCTGCTCCTCCGCATAGAGAGGAACCAGTTGAGGTGGCTTGGGCATCTGTTCCAGATGCCTCCTGGACGCCTCTCTGGTGAGGTGTTCCGGGCATGTCCCACTGGGAGGAGGCCTCGGGGCAGACCCAGGACACGTTGGAGAGACTACGTCTCCCAGCTGGCCTGGGAACGCCTTGGGGTTTCCCCAGGGGAACTGGAGGAGGTGTGTGGGGAGAGGGAAGTCTGGAGGACTCTGCTCGGACTGCTGCCCCCACGGCCCGGCCCCGGATAGCGGAGGAAAATGGATGGATGGACATAATAATAATAATAATAATAATAATAATAATAATAATAATAAGAAGAAGAAGAAGAAGAAGAAGAAGAAGAAGAATGAGATTTTCTCCAAAGCAATGGTAATCTTAAGATCACCATTAGTTACCCATTTATACAGCTGGGTAATTTTTACTGGAAAAATTTAAGGTAAATACTTTGATCAAACATACTACAGATAAAGGTGAGATCAAACCTGCAATCTTCGGAACTAAAGGAAACAGCTCTAACCACTACACTACCACAAACTATGCTTATATGTTACCAATTAATGTGCTTATTCTGGCATCTTCCAAAACGGTGTTACTTTAATATTCTAAAAACTTTTCACTCTTATTTTACTTCTGTCCCAACTTTTTTTGAGTTTGCTGCGGACATCAAATTCTAAATTTGTTTATATTTACAAAATACAATCAAGTTGGTCAGCCAAAACATGAAAAGTCATTTAATAGTTCTTTTCTCAGTTAAATAAAGCTTCAAGAAAATTTTCAAACTGCAAATTTTGGTTTTATTACATTAAAGAAAATATCTCTATATTTCCAGAAATGGAGTTTGTATAAATATATGTACAAGAAATTTTTGACGTCATAAACAGTACTTAAAACTGATTTGCTTCTGTAGTCAAAACGAACAAAGAAAATCAAAAAAAAAAAAAAATGGAGCTCAATAATGGTGAGTATACCATTGTTTGAGATTATAGCAGAGCAATGAAACAGGGTCTGAGTTGGTGTGTTTGCCTAGCACAACTAGAAGATGTTAATTTCTTCAACATTGTGTCAGTACAGGTCTAATGTAAATTTTCCTTGAATGCACATGAAGTGTTTCATTGCAGTCAGCTCAAAATATAAACATTTCCCTCTACCTAATGTACACACATACACAGCAGAGCCTTAATGAGGATAGCCTCTCCAGTAGTTCTTTGCAACATGGGATAGTGAAGCATGGAGAAGACAGAGGAAATGATGTTGGAGAAAGTTGTTTAATACCCAGAGGGTTTTTTAACTCATTTGTTTATTTCAGCATACAAACGCCAGCAAATACAAACTGGCAATAAAGAAATACATCATTTGTCGCCTGTTTTTGGCTGGCATGTGAGGAAAATAAGTAAATGCAGCTTCGCAGAGCACAAGGCCCTAGCTGCTGGAATTGTTTTGAAATTTACACCCCACTCGAGGCTACATGAGATGTAATGAATAGTGCAAGCAATCAAAAACCTAGGAAATGAATAAACATGGATGAAGTGGCACATTAATAAGAGCTTCTGCTCAAAGCTCGTTTCTTCTTGTTGTTTGTGAGGCATGTACAGAGTAACATGCATGCAAACATAATCATTTTTTTAATTGGTGAAGGTAAAATGCAATTCAGCCTAAAACAAGGGATTTGCCACTTAAAGGAAGTTATTTACAGCAGAAACACTTTAAAAAAAACTGGATCAAAGTTTGTAAACAAAGTTCTTTTCTATCCTACAGAATCTGTAGCTGGTAGAAAATAGTTCATAACCACATTTCATATATTTTACAGAATTTTTCATGGTATGTTTCTAAACACCAACTGATGTCACTGCAGAAAGTTCATCATATGAATCCTGGGTGTGTCCCCTCCCCCTCCGGCCCTGAGCCTTGTGCCCTGTGTTGCCGGGTTAGGCTCCAGCTTGTCGCGACCCTGCTCAGGACAAGCAGTTTCAGTCTGTGTGTGTGTGTGTGTGTGTGTGTGTGTGTAATTCTATGCAGGTACCTGTGTGCACAGGAAAAAGTGGTTTTGGATAAACTGACTGTACTTTAAGAATCACATGTCTGTAACTATGTCTGACAGTGAAATGCAGTTTGTTTACTGTGAGCTGTATATTTTGCTTTAGAGAAAAGCATCTTCTAAATAAATAAATGTAAATATCAGCAACCCAAACAACTCCATGGACTGAGCAAGAGCTGGGAGGTAACATTGCAGCACTGTGGTTCCTCTCTTTCTCTGATGTTGGTGAACTTTCTCTGCCCCCAGTTGGTGTACTTATAACCTATTCTAAATTAAAAAAACACAATAAAGAACTGTGGCTACAGCTATGGCAGGGCATTGTAGAACCTAAGGCAGCACCTGCTATCCGTGATCATTTATTAACACATCTGGTGAAGCTTTGCGGGGGTGCGGTGGCACAGTGGGTTGGACCACAGTCCTGCTCTCCAGTGGGTCTGGGGTTCAAGTCCCGCTTGGGGTGCCTTGTGACGGACTGGCGTCCCGTCCTGGGTGTGTCCCCTCCCCCTCCGGCCTTGCGCTCTGTGTTGCCGGGTAGGCTCCGGTTCCCCGCGACCCCGTATGGGACAAGCGGTTCTGAAAATGTGTGTGTGTGTGTGTGTGTGTGAAGCTTTGGCACATGGTTTCAACTGGTATGCTACCTGCATTTATGGAAAAACAGTTAGTCCAAAATTTGTGCTTGTGACCCACTGTACATCATATTCTTACTCTTAAACCTTTTTTTTTCTTTTAGCAAAACACAATATATTGTTATTTTCCTTCACTCTGCTAGTATTTCTTCACTACTATGGTAACTATATTTAAGTTTTTACAAGTCAGTACAAAACAGGAGTCTGAAAAACAACGATTCTATTCATCCTCCAAGGCGTAGATGGGCAGGTTCGAAATGAGCAGGAGGAAAGCAGGACAGGATAAAGTGTCCAACCATCTCTCTTTATACCCCATCTCACTCTCACTCTTCCTCTAGCTACCTCTTTCAGATGAAGGATCTACCTTCAAGTTGGCAGACATCTGCTTGCATTCCTCAGGTACCCTCTACTATGGATACACACATGGTGCACGCTGCTTTTCAGATACATTCCCAGTGTTTCAGACAGTGATGGCAGCTGCTTTGAGTCGTGGTCATGTCTCCCTGCCCACTCCACCATTCGGCAATACTTGACCCCCATGGACAGTTTCCATCCGCTCTGGTGCCATAGTCATGGAACAGGCATTGTATGTCAGATGATATGATGGTTGTGGCTGATAGAAATTCAGTGCAATTTCAGCTCACTGCTAGTTTGTGCAGACCTATGCATTGTGGCTGTTTGAATTTTAATAAGGAAAGGCAGTTCTCCATGCAGTTTTAGCTAAATGGGTGGTTTTGTTTTATTTATTTATTCATTTATTTATTTATTTATTTATTTATTTGAAATCATCATCACATTGTATTTAATTCCTCAAAAAGTGCATTACCAACTGTGCATAATTATCGCCCCCAAATTGTCTTGGCCGGAGCTACATCCAGATTGCCTCCTTGTCTGTACCGTAGCAAACCGTCCGCGTGGTCACCCCGTACAAGCAGCGGCTCAGCTCTCAGCTGGCAGTACTTTGCGCCATCTGTTTGAAACCCGTATACGCGGGCACACTGGGCATGATGGGCTCCTGCAAGTGCTGTCCTGGCTCGCAGGGGTTGATGCGCTATTTTTAAAGCCGCCCCAGTGAGTGATGTTCTGGGAGGCCCTCTGCTTTGCTGTCTTTGTTCATACAAAGAGCTTTTGAAGGCCCTTTTATAAAAGGTTTTTCTCTCCACAAATACACAAACATTTTGTTGCTCTTCATTTCCAATGGCAGGAAACAAAATGCTGTTTTTAATTTTTTGCTTAACTGATGTTTTTCAGCAAATTAACATGTAGTTCAATTTAATTTCTATACTGGGACAAATTAGGCAAATCTGATTTGTAAGTGGTGGAAAATGACACATCCAGACACTTAACACCAACAGCCTTCGAGAAGCAAGCTGTGTTTTTTTTCCCCCTCATAAAATGTGCACACTATCTTCATACAGACTGAATAAATTCATTTTTGTTCAAAAGAGTATGAGCAGGAGAAGAGTAGAGAAGAACGCAGGGTCAATGTCTGTGCACAGTCCAGTTACTAGCTTCCATTTACATTAATTTATTTAGCAGGCACTTTTTTCCAAAGCAACTTTCAATAAATACTATGTAGTGTTACCAGCCCACACACCTTATTCACCAAAGCAACTTACAGTGTTAGATACACTACTTACAATCTGTCACTTATCCATACATCAGTGAAACATACTCTTTCGGCATCACTCACACACTGGGGGGGAACCCAAACAGAATGCCTTTGGACTGTGGGTGGAAACAAACACAAACACAGGGAGAACATGCAAACTCCACACAGACTGAGCAGTGATCAAACCCATGTCCTTTTGCACCACCCAAGCACTGTGAGACAGCAGCAGTACTCCCTGTGCCACCATCTTGAACACCTGGAGCTCATCTCCCACATGCTGTCTACTTTCACGTGTGATTGGTGTACTTTGGATCAGCACACAAAGGGGCAGATTTATCAAACGCTTGCAAATGGGGTTTAATACTGACACAACTACTGCTGAGCGCATTAAAACATCCAGCTGTATTTACTAAATATGCTCAATGGAATTTACATACATTAAATATGAGAATAGCAGAGACTTTGGCTCATTGCAAGTTATCCTCAGTGCCTATGTAATTATGGGTGTATGGGATTATGCAAATTAATGCATAGGAGCAACCTAATAAGATTTGTTAAAGCTGACAGCAGCAGTGGTAGGTAACACGACATGACCATTTTAAAGAGGTTGTTGTTTATCGCTCTGCATAAATTTATATGTGTGACTGAAGTTAAGACATTACTTTAATGGCTGAAAACAAGCTGTGAAAACTTCCTATTCATATTTTCCTAATAATGAAAAAAAGTATTTTATTTACTTCTCAGGTAGCATCAGCATGAGGTGAACAATGTCCTCTTTAAGCCTGTTGCTTTCCGAATACTGTTTAAGAGGTACAGTATACACCAGTTTTTTTTTTTTTGTAATGTGCTTTATTTAATATATTTTATAATTACAGATGCTAACCTTAATAATTACATCATTAATCTTACATGAAATATTGATTCAATATTCAAAGTAATTTTTCACTGACGATATATTAATCATTATTAATTTTGTTGTTTTTACAGTATTCACTTCATGACGGTGGGGTGCGGTGGCGCAGTAGGTTGGATGGGGTCCTGCTCTCAGGTGGGTCTGGGGTTCAAGTCCTGCTTGGGGTGCCTTGTGATGGACTGGTGTCCCATCCTGGGTGTATCCTCTCCCCCTCCAGCCTTACAGCCTGTGTTGCTGGGTTAGGCTCTGGCTCCCTGCAACCCTGTATGGCACAAGCAGTTTCAGACAATGTGTGTGCACTTCATGACATTGAAACTAAGTAACACTATTTTTAAACCCTTTAGATCAGGAACATAACTGAGTCTGTCATCTGTGGTCCTTGCTGATACATTTCTGTTGAGACAGAGTGCAGAGGGGAAAAAAACAAGCAGAAATGGCAACGTGTCGACATGAGGAACAAAATGAGCAGACTATCATGCATTGCACTGCTCAGGGACGAATTTGCCTGGGCACATACCTGAGGCTGGGATGTGGTGCATCCCTGGTGGATGCACTCAGCCATTAGAAAAGTGTTGACAGCTGGTGCTCAAGTTTGGAAAGTAATGAGGCTTTTTTTCAGAGCAGAGTGTGCGCAAGGCTGGTGTTCACATGTCTGATGGGGGGTGAGTGAGTAGGTGCATTTGTACTGCATGCACACATCATATCTTTTACTAGAATGTATCTGTGTAGTTGTGACAGAAATGAACATTTCCACATACTTGGGAGACAGATAACTGATTTTGACTTGTGATTTAAAGGTGTACCTAGAAGGTGCCCTAATTTTGTAAGTAAAGGTGAATACTGTATGTTAATGTGTCAACAGATAAAGGCAAAAAAAAAAAAATGCTTAACCATTTAAGAAAAAAAAATCACAGGTTAGTAGCCACCCACTTTCATATATAGTTTCAAACTAATGAATCATGTTGTCAGGGTGGCACAGTGGCTCACCAGGTAGAATGGTTGACTCAGAGCTACAGTATTGGGAACATGAGTCTGGCCCTGCTTCAGATGTTAAGAAATTTGGATGTATTTTTGTGTTCATATGAGTTTTCTCCAGATACTTTCCTTTTCTCCCTGGAATCTAAAAACATGTCAATTTGATGAAACTGTGAATCTCCAACTCTTTCATTCTGATGAATGTTCTATGATAAACTTGCATCTCTTTCAAGAGGCACTCCATCATGTGTCTTATTCTGCCTGAGACGGACACCACATCTAGACTGGGAACTGCTGTTTGATGCATAGAAATTATTGTAGCAGCATCACCATTTTGTATGTTGGAGACATTCTGTGATAATTTTACAAAGGCGCTAGAAAAACTCTCATTTCAATATGCACTTTCTGAACCGCTTGCCCCACACAAGGAGCCAGAGCCTAACTTGGCAACACAGGGTGTAAGATTGGAGGGGACACAGGGACACAGGGACACACCCAGGACGGGATGACAGTCCATCACAAGGCACCCCAAGCAGGACTCGAACCCCAGACCCACTGGAGAGCAGGACCCAGTCCAACCCACTGCACCACTGCATCCCCCTCCTTTCAACATGGTTAGAGTTAAATGCAGACAAATGTGGATACTGCCAGGGTACTGTGACCCTAACATGTTTTGAAAGGTTAGAGGCTGTACATTTGTTTGCAAAATACCACCTTCCTGCATCCTGCTGCAACACCCACGGAGGAGACAGGCAAACCCCTTTGGATAAGAGGGAAGGCAGGATCGTATTTCCTGGTGATGCCCTTTAAAATGCTCCTCCATGACTAATTATGAAAGCAGAACATGCAAAGAAGGGATTGAGTTATTTACTGACCTTGTGGGTCAGGCGTGTGAAAGCAGTATGAACAGGCAGCAATTATCTGTAGTCTAACAGAGAGTGCTTTAGATTGAGCCTGGCTTCTTAGCGCTGACAGCTTAATATTCAATGATGTAAAGTCAGAATTGTGGAAGTTTCCTTGAGGCCAAGATCAACAAAAAGCTTCTCAAAATGCATCAATGTGCTCATTCTGTCACTTCGCAACACTTTTTTTTTTTTTTTTTTAATCAAACAGCATTGCAGCTGAATATTGAATTTCCTTAACTGGCACACATAATGCTTTGATTTTTGCCACACATAAATATTCATTTAGGTGGGCAAAATTAATGTAGCCAGTTACAACAATTATGGGCAACTCATACTGCTGAGCATTAGATAAGTTGTACAGTAGTTTTGGTGGTATAGAACATGTCTACCATTGTGTCAATTTTTGCTCATCGTGTGAAAGTTACATATTGCTTCTCTCAGCATTTACTTTGTGCTTACATTATGCAAATGGTTTCACGGCTCTGTAAGCTGAATGTAAATGGAGAACATAAGCGTGTCCTGACAAAATTGCAATCATAAATCTGATCAAGGCTGTCTTTATAATCTCACAAATAAGCAAACCTTTCCTATTTGTCCTCATACTCCTGATATTTCCTTCATTCATCAAGGTGACGTATAAGTACAAACTTGTCAGCTCACTTCATTTTGAAGATAAAGTGAACACTGATTATAAACAGAATTACCAGCACATCAGAAATGGATTATAAATTTGGAATTGTTAAGAATCACTTTCAAGTGACATGCAGGTCTTGATGTCTGAAAGTCTGTGATCTGTTTCATTTACAGGTCAGGATTACAGGGAATTTGTTTTTCCATTGTTGGCAATTCTTTAGTGCAAGCTCTCACAAGTACCGCAGTGCCATTTAAAGGGATGACTCCACGAGAAACCATTTGATCTTAACCAGTTAAACCAGCAACCAAGCTGGATCAAGATGCCAACCATGGCCAAGTGGTTCAATGAGGTGTAAGGATTTCATTGCTACTCCCACACTGACAGTAACAGTAAACATTCCGCTTCATAAAAATTAAATTTTAATCCTGCTTAACTAAAATATTAATTTACTCTATTTTGGGTTAAAAAGTTCTTGACTAGAAATTTTGACAGAAACATTTTAAATAAAAAGAAAGAAAAATGCAATATGTTTTTTAAAATAAAGAGTACAATTGTACAGACACTCCGGACATGGAAGACAGCTACATTTTTTATAGCTGAATATTTAATAGAATAAGGATATTATATGCCACAAATCAAATTTACATGGATTTCCTTGAATGAATCAAGCTGGGCATTCCTCTCCACGCTTCTCAGAAGGAGAGGATGCTCCTTTGTAAATAAACCAAATAACACTAGCAAAACAAGACAGCTAACCTGCAGCATCAGTGATAGATACGTCTGTCACGTTGTCCAAAGCTATAACATGAAACACGATCAGCTATGAATAAAAATGTCCAAGGCTTGGAAAAAGGAAACTCTTGATTTATTGAAAGCAAATAGGTTACTTTACAGCCTGCTCCTTTTTTTTTACCCAACATAGAACTGACGACTCGTCCCTTCTTCTTTTTTGTTCTACAATAACCAGTTTTATGTTGTTTGTCTGCTCCATATAAAACCACAGGGGTTTTCTTTAAGCCTTCAAGAATATAGTGGTCAGTACTGGTTTAGCATAAAATGCCAGGACACTTGCATTTCCCCCAACATAAGTATGGTTTAAATGATTTCACAGAAGTTTCTAAAGAATTAACTCTTACAGTGAGCTATTAATGCAGTGGGTGTTTATTTACATTACCTAAAGTAAACATAAGGCATCAGAGGATACAGAAGAAAATTCCCTATTCTTTTAGTTATAAGTCCCAGAACCATGTACAGTACAGACTTGGAACAACTCAGTTGTCAGTTTTGACCTCTGCTGCATTTTTCAAATACAACGAGAGTTGACTGCCTTTTCTCATATTGTGCCTTTGAAGTAAGATAAAATAAGAAATTAGACAATTAGCTGAACAAATAACAGCCATTTCAAATGTCTTGCTTCTTCTATTAGATTATTTTGTTTAATTCAAAATCCTACTTTCCTTAAATGCCACAGTTATAAGGTTCAAAATTAATACAAATAAAGCTATAAATATTGTTAAATATGAAATCTCGACATATATTTAATACAAGGGAAATTGTGTCATACCTTTAACTTGTATTGGTAGGTCTTGTCTCTCTGTTGAAGCAGTGAGTCATATTTCAAATGCTAAAAATAAGACTGGAAAAACAAGATTGTCTGGATGCAACATCAGAAAGACTTGGTGATACAAGAATAGCCTTCTTACTGATGATGATTTGTCCTCAAATTTGATATGTGCATAATAATACACACAGTCACTGCAAAGTCCCACAGTTGTGTCATCCACCAGTTTTGATAGGGAGATTTAGTGTTGTAACATAATTGGCATCAATCCAGCAAGAGTTGGGGGTGTTCAGTGTGTGGTATGTACTTATGCAACTCATACACATTGAGTAGAAACTTGCAGGTTGTTTGTTGCCAGCTGTGACAGATATGCCATCCCTCCAATCACTATTATGTCTCTGTCATGGTATTGAGTGATCTGTAGGATCTGAAGAGTGCAGTCCACTTAGCAGAGAACGTATCTGGGGAAATTACACAGTACAACTATATCTAAGAAGAAAATTGAAGGGGCTCAGGGGAAGGAAAATAACATGTAAAAATGTGAAAAAGTAGCTCCATCAGTGTCCTTGCCAGCTACACACACATTTTCAGAACCGCTTGTCCCATACAGGGTCACAGGGAACCGGAGCCTACCCGGTAACACAGGGCGTAAGGCCAGAGGGGGAGGGGACACACCCAGGACGGGACACCAGTCCGTCGCAAGGCACCCCAAGCGGGACTCAAACCCCAGACCTACCTTAGAGCAGGACTGAGGTCCAACCCACTGCGCCACCGCACCCCCTATCCTTGCCAGCTACTTTCAAGTGTAATTTCAGTAATGCCAAAGAAAGTGACATTCATTTCTTTGCACAACTCTCACAATACTGTATAATTAAAAGTATTGCACAGATACAGTATTAGTTTGAGATAAAGGAGATAAGCATGTTATGTTGCTTTATATGTAGTATCAAAGTGGCTTTATTGTCATTTCAACCATATACAGCTGGTACAGTACACAGTGAAACAAAACAACATTTCTCCAGGACCAGGGTGCTACATAAAACAACACAAAGCTACCAACACAGGACTACATAAAGTGCATGTGTGCAGGTTGTTTGTTGCTAGCTGTGACAGATATTCCAGCCCTCCAATCACTATTATATCTTTCTCATGGTCTTGAGTGATCTGTAGGATCTGAAGAATGCAGCTGCCCCGGTCCTCCGCAACTTCCTTCAGTTCAGCCTGGGGGATCCCCGGCCGTTCCCAGGCCAACTGTGAGATATAATCCCTCCAGCGGGTCCTGGGCCAACCTCGGGGCCTCATCCCAGTTGGCCGTGCCTGCTATACCTCCAAAGGGAGGCTCCCAGGGGGCATCCTTATCAGATGCCCGAACAACCTCAACCACTCCTCTCAATGTGGAGGAGTAGCTGCTCTACTCTAAGTTCCTCCCAGATGTCCAAACTCCTCACCTTATCAGGGAAAGTGAGTCCCAACACCCTGTGGAGAAAACTAATTTCAGCCACTTGTTCCCGCGATCTTATTCTTTCGGTCATTACCCAAAGTTCATGACTATAGGTGAGGGTAGGGACGTAGATCGACCAGAAAATGGAGAGCTTTGCCTTATGGCTCAGCTCCCCTTTCACCACTACAGTCCGGTACTGCCACCACATTACTGTTGCCGCTGCTCGCAGTCTGCAGCCAATCTCACGCTCCCTTCTCCCCTCACTCGTGAGCAAGACCCCAAGATAGTTGAACTCCTCCACCTGGGGCAAATTCTCTCTCGTGAGAGAACGATGGACTCAGACTTTGAGGTGCTGATCCTCATCCCCACCGCTTCACACTCGGCTGCAAACCGTTCCAGTGCGTTTTGGAGGTAACCATGTGACGGTGCCAAGAGGACAACATCATCTGCAAAAAGCAGAGACGTCACCTTCCGACTCCCACACAGAATGCCCTCCTGGCCTTGACTGCACCTTGATATCTTGTCAATGAAGACCACAAACAGGAATGGAAACAAGGCACAATCTTGGTGGAGTCCAACACCCACACTGAACAGGCTTGACTTAATGCTGAGTATGCGGACACAGCTTTCGCTCTGTATGAACAGAGACCAAATGGCCCGCAATAGTGGCCCCGGTACCCCATACTCTCCAAACACCTCCCACAGAATTCCCCGGGGAACACGGTCATAGGCCTTCTCCAAGTGCACAAAATACATGTAGACTGGATTAGCGAACTCCCATGCCCCTTCAATTATCTGTGAGAGGGTAAAAGCTGGTCCACTGTTCTACGGCCAGGGCGGAATCCGCATTGTTCCTCTTCAATTCGAGGTTCAGCTATTGGCCTGTGCCTCCTTTCCAGCATCCCAGCATAGACTTTCCCAGGGAGGCTGAGAAGTATGATACCCCGATAGTTGGCACATACTCTCCGGTCCCCTTTCTTAAAGACAGGGACCACCACCCCAGTTTGCCAATCCAAAGGCACTGTCCCAGAGGTCCATGCAACATTGTAGAGGCGTGTCAGCCATGACA
The DNA here is from genome assembly GCF_900964775.1 of Scleropages formosus. NCBI lineage: Eukaryota > Metazoa > Chordata > Actinopteri > Osteoglossiformes > Osteoglossidae > Scleropages > Scleropages formosus. The sequence goes on from NC_041806.1 coordinate 28,981,553, forward strand.
GCCCTGCATCATCCAGGGCCTTAAGCAGTTCTGGGTGGATTTCATCTGCCCCGGTGCTTTGCCACCATGGAGCTTACCAACTACCTCAGTAACTTCCACCAGGGAAATGGACTCTGACAGCCCAAAAAACCCCTATGGAAAATGGGAACAAAAGAACGTTTGCCCTGCCCGGAATAGGGTCACCGGGACCTATCCCTGAAACCAGGCTTGGGGGTAGTGTTCCTAGGACAGCACCTGGTGGCCGGGCAGCCCACATAACCTGGCCGGGCTCAACCCAAAAGGGCATCGTGGAGAGGCCATGTGGGCCTACCACCCGCAAGGTCCAACATGGAGGTTGGGTGCAATGTGTACCAGGTAGCAGGAGAGGGTGGGGTGGTGCATGGCATCGTGGACCTTCACAACAGAAACTGGCTCTTGACACGTGGTGGGTAAACAGGTTTTTCAAAAGTAGTGGTACTTTAAAAAGAACTACTCAAGTTCAAGTAGAAGTACTTGTTCAAAATTTTTCTTGAGTAAAATTTTAGAAAAAGTTAGGTCAAAAAAATGACAGAAGTATTGAAGTTGCTCTGGTTCAAATTAAGCTTTTTACTGCTATGAACGGTAGTAAAATTAATTGCAATATGCAATTTAAAATATTTTTAATACATTATAGGGCAGGGCTTTTTACCTAGTCACTAAATGAGCTAGTCAAGTGCAACACCTTGCTGTAACATTTTTATCGAGTGGATGTGTAGATTATACATAATGAGACTGACACCCTATGTTAGATAAAGTGTCACTATACATATTAAGTGTATATAGATGTATAGCAGCGTATAACCCACAATAACAAGACAGAGGGTTCCGATGAGAAGGAGTGACGTGTCATGGGACTAAAGTGGAGGGAAAAATATACAGTTTTACCAAAAAAAAAAAAAAGTGACGAAGAAAATTAGAAATTTAACTCTGTAAAAATTATTGTTTTTCTGTACAAATTAAGTCAAGTAAAACTAAACTGTATCAATGCTAAAAATTACTCCAAAAAGTTCAGGTTCCAAAAAATAAACTTAAGCACATGTAAGTTACATTTACTCAGTTACTACCTACCTCTGGTTGAGATAATTTGATAAAAACATATGAACGGCCTCATCCTTATTCCAAGAAAAAGAGCAATGGATCAAAATTTGGGAGAGAAAGCAAATTTTTCATTTAGCGAGCAGACACTGGAGAGACTGTGATGGACTGGCATCCCTTCCAAAGTGTATCCCTCCTCCTTGCACCCAGTGCTTCCAGGACAAGTGATTATTAAAATAGGATGGATGGACACTGGAGAGACATTCCTGAATTGACATAGACATGTTAAAGCAGATGTCCTACTGGGAGTCGATGAGACCTGAGTACATGAGCTGTGTTTTGGGACCTTGAAATAGGACATTCCCCTACTCTGTCCCCAGGGCTGTCCTGGGCCTTGGCATCATATGGTTCTAGGTCAGCCACATGCATTGTGAGCATAAGAGTGAGGGTGGGGGAAATGATGCAAAGAAACCATTTCAGCCCAGAAGAATCATTTGATTTCTGAACTGGGCTGAGGCCGGCAGTATGGCTGCTGACTGCTGGCTGTGACCCACTTCTTCCAGCATGCTGACAAGCAGCCAAAGCATTCAATTATTTCTGTTAAAGTGGGTTCCAGGATGAAGAAAATAATATTACTGGCACACAACCAGTATGCACATCTTTCTCTTTTTATACCCCAGACTGTAAATTGGGCTCAGATCTCTGGGTGCATGTAGTGGATTCGTGGGGCTGATCTATGAAGTAACTTTGAGCTGCAGATGAAGACATGATAAAAGTCACCAGCAGAGACAAGCAGAATAGTCAAACTGACACTCACAAACATGACTGCATCTCATGGAAACGTTTTGTCACTATTCAAATGGAGGAATCTATAAATAATTTTCTAAGTTTGTCTCAGCAGTGAAAGTGACATTGCTAGGCCCTGTTTTCAGAACAATCGTACACTGTTACATGCCTGTCGTGCTTTTGCAAATATTCTCCTTTTTTCTGTCTAATGCAGTTTCCATCCCTAGGACTGTAATTGCTGGGGATGATAATGCTAATTTGGGTTCTGTGGTAATATACATTATACAAAATGTCATGGAAAAGAGACTCTCAGGCTTTTTAATTATTTACTAGTGCACCTGGTTCTTTTCATGGCACAATGCTTCATAGAGCATATAAAGAAAAAAGTGAATTAATAGCAGTGCTTGACCTTTCAGATACAAGGTTATTTTTAAATTATGTAATGGCTTGGTAGATGTTTTTATTCAAAATGTTTTTCATGTCACATTTTCTCACATTTTTAGACAGCAAAATATTTTTAATTGAAGAAATTCTATTTACAGGGATGATTTTTTTTTTTTTTTTTTTAAATCAGACACAAGAGGAGCTACACTACTGTGTACTGTGGTTATTATCCATTACATTGTTACATTTTCATAAAATGCAGTTTATTAAAATTTGTGTTTAGCTGATATTTTTGTCCAAGGGTACTTACAGTGCTAGAAATACTACACTAACTTGTTTACACTTGCTAATTATCGTTAACAATTTGCCTAAACCACATCTTTGGACTGTAGGGGAATCCCAGAGGAAACACGTGAAAACGTGGATAATATATAAACTCTGTACACACTGACCTGGATTCATAACCACAACGAAAGAGCTGTGAGGCTCCACTGTTACCTGTTGCACCACTGTACTAATTTATAGCATCAAAAGCACTGAATTTATTGCAATCCGAAGATTAAAGCTCCACCCATCCTAGTCTCCAATGCACCCTAACTTAATGGGTGGGTGTCTTATTGTAAGGAGAACCAGGCAGCTGTCACAAAATTTTTCAATAAAGAGAAAGAACAAACCCAAAACTGAAAATATTACGTAGAAATCTCCCTGCAAAGCCTGTTTTTTATAAAAACAATATGGCAACGGCTGCTAGACGGTACACTTAAACAGTAAGTTCTCACTTTTCCACACTAGGATATGGTCCATATTTTGTACAGTTTATGAGCCAATTTGACAGCATGCTGTGCACAGTATCTTGGGAGCACATGCTGACTGAACAAATGGCACTGTGGTCCAGCATGAAGGGTGTGGGATGATTTCTTGTGAATAGCTGATATATCCCGTTAATATCATTACAGGAGAATGAAATATGAAGTAACTCCTTTAGGTGCAGTAATGGTACTTGCCCAACACAAAAGTAGACGCTTTCAATGGCACCCTCAAAGTGCAACTTGAAAAGGTAGTAGGAAATGTCCTGAACAGAGGCAGACACACTGAACAGTAATTTGTAGTGCCTTCGGGTCAGAAGGCTGCATCAAATTACTGTACCTTTGCCATCATCAGCTTAAAAAAAAACCAAAAAAACCAAAAAATGGGACCAGAACTAGTTCTGCATACAGTTACCTCCATCACTGCATAATCTTCATTAATAGATTTTGAAAAAATTCAGACACTGAAACATTTACACATATTTACACATACAGATTTTTTTTTTTTTTTTTTTAAGTCGTGAAACACATTTAGAGAATCACAAAAACCACATTCGTTGAACTAGTAAGCTCTGGATGGTTATGCACTAAGTTCCTTTCCTTTCTGACAGTGGCAATAATTGAAACAAGCACCATAAAAAAGGCAAGGGCAGCACCGAACGCACTGCGTTCTTTCCGCTGCGGTTCCAGCAAACAGACATTGCCACCCCATTGCACCCGAGGCTACAAAAGCGCAGCTCCCTTCGTGCTCCATATTTGCTTCCCAAAGAGTATTTTGTCAGGCTAATGAGTCATATATAAATGGTTCCAGTGAGACTTATTAATGAATCTTTAGACCAACAAATCCGATTACATGCATCTGGCATTGCTGCCAAAAGTCTCCAGCTTTTCTGATCTATATTTTTTCATCCTTGGATAGTCAATGTGTAGCCTTCACATTCTGAAGATTTTTCTGCATTCATGATATTTCGAAAAGGGGGATAATGTGGAAAACTAAGTGTGCATTTAAGTCTACATAATTCCCAGGAGCTATTTAAAATTATTACTGCTTCAGATTGCTTCAAAAGAACCAAATATTCCTTTAAATTAACATGGCTGAGGTAAATTAAGGTAATAGCACCTTATATTTTTTTAAGTGATCTTGAATCACACGTTTACAAATGCTTTTAAGGGTAATGATTAAAGAGCATGACTAACGTGTTTAACTATCCGGCTTCAGTGAAGAGCAAAATTACTCAGTGTCTGACTGTTGTCTAAGGATTATCTTTCACAATCTTTACTGCATGTTAAAATATTGATGAACTCATATTCTTTCATAGAAACATATTGAATACTCACTTCCCTTATTTTCTGTCCTTGGTGTTAGCACAGCTGATGGAGAGACTAGGAGACAGTGCTGCTTTTTTAAGAGATGATCCTTCAACTCCATATCATTCTGATGTCCCACCTAGACTGCACTGAAGACTATTCCACAATACTGTACTGACTAACTGTATTTTTTGCTGCTAATTTGTACATTTACATCAATTGTCTTTATTATTATATTGTAATATCTACAGTTTTTTACTGTCTCTTGTTTTGTTAATTACTGTACTGTCGTGTGCTGTTTACGTGCACTTTATGTAGTCCTGTCGCGGTCCAACAAGGAGCCAACAGACAGGACTCAGTTGCAAGTGCTACTTTATTGAAGGTTAGGCAAGAGAACTGTCAGGGACAGGCAAGGGTTGGATGATTGGTGTTTGTCGTTTGAGGAAGCGTTCAGGAGCCGGAGTCGAGAGGACGTGAGCAAAAAGTTGAAGAACTAGTGGAGTTTTATCCAAGGGCAGGGGAGGAGGGAGCGAGGAAGAGCACAACGGAGAACACTGAGAGATTGCATGGAGTTGCGGGTTACTCAAACAAGGTTTCGCGGTCTGGGGTGTCTAGGAAGCCTGTTTATACCCAACCTCCATTTCAGGCATGACAAGTCCTGTGTTGATAGCTTTGTGTTGTTTTATGTAGCACCATGGTCCTGGAGGAAAGTTTTTTTTGCTTCACTTTATACTGTACTAGCTGTGTATGATTGAAATGACAATAAAGCTGCTTGACTTGATTCTACCTGTTTGATTGTAAATAGTACCCCAGTTTACCTCTCTGTGTAGCAAAACATGCAGTCACAATGATACAGGAATTTCCTTTCTGAATACTAATATGGAAGCAATCGTAATGTGTTAAAAAGTATTTTAAGATTCCTGTGGAAAATCAGTTTCATTTGCTCAAAGTAGGTCAGGAATGTGGAAGATACTGTCCTACTTAATTACTCACTTGTGATAAAGCTTTTCCTGAACAAAATAAAAAAGATCAAACATAGCTCCCTTGGCATGAAAACCAGTCATAAAAATCACATTTTTACATAGCAGAATTTTCCCTTGAGCTACACACGCCCACCTCCTTCTCCTTTTTTTCCATTCCAAAACTTACTGCCAGCAAACACTGTTCACTTAAAAGCACCTTCCTTAATTCTGATTTGCAACAGCCACGCATGTCTGCTGTTGCATAAATTAACAAAGCCCTGGTTCCTGGTACTGATTGTAGGCCAATTGCGTCTATTCTCTGGCTTACATCACTGAGATTGTTTTCTGTGGGATGTGGTACTTCTCTGTGGCGGGGAACTGAAAGGAATGATTACAGCATAAAATGCTAAGGATTCTGCAATTTTCTCAAAATAACTTGGTTTCCTTGAAATAACAATATTTGCTTTGTATGCTATGCTTTTTTCATCTCCATTTTACCTGTGTTCGGCTGTTATCAAATTATGGTCTTTGCAGTCCATATGGATGACATTGAAATAAATGCTTCATTTAGTAAGACTTAAGTAATATTCAAGCCCCATTCATTTACTAAGATTTCTGCAAAAGTTATTTTCAAGTAGTTTATAAGGAAAAAAATTTAAAAAAATGTCAGGAACTAATTCCTTAAGACTGTTCTATTTACACCGGAACACAGAATAATAGCTTCAAGTTAATTAAAAATTAGACTTTCAAAGTAAAAATAAATTTTTTGACAAAACGTACTCTATCTTACTCATGCCAAATGCCTAGCTCTTTCTGAAACTTAATGATGCACAAGTACTTGGAAGCGTACTATAAAATAATTCTCGTACCACTGCCAACATCACTGGGGCTCCAACTGGGGGTTGAAGAGGGATTCTGTGTATATTATTCCTTGTAAATACAGAATTGTTTAGGCAGCTGATGATCTGCTTGATCATTTAATGTTAAAGATGCCAAGAATCACAGTTAACAATGTTAAGCATTGGAGCAAAGACAATGGAATTAACATTTCCTAAGGCATACTTGTGAAGAACCAAAGCATGCCACATCCTCCTTGTACTGCAGTTACAATGACGTAGTCATAAACAAAACATAAACAGCACCAGCACACACCCACACACCACTGACACCACAATCACAAGCGTGCTACACGCTGGTAGACAGTGTTATAATTGTTTCCTCTCTGGCAGATTAGGGCGCTAAGAAGGACTGACAACAACTGTTTCACAGTCAAATTAAATACCACTGAGATGTAGAAATTCCGCTCTCACTTGCTCCGCACTGGATTTCCCTCAGACTGCTTTTCTTTTCTGACTGCCTACCCTTTGACTTTTACCCCAAAAGAGATTAAAACTGCATTTCTCCTGGCCATTATAACTGAAAGAACCTAATGGGAAATCCTACACTGATTTCTAACAGAAGTACTGTACATCTCTACTGCACGTCAGTGAATGTCTCTTACTGGAAGGTTGGACCTTGAATTTCACCACATCAGGCCAGGAAAAAAAGAAAAAAAAAAACATGCAGCTTCAGAGAGTTCATCTTATAATAGAAGTCTTTAACTTCTAACTTTGACTTTGATAACTTTAAGATCATGCCCGGATAAACCTTTACACAGCTACTAATGTAATGTAAATGTTAATAGATATCTCAAAAAAAAAAGTGATTAGGAATCGTGGATATTTGGATAAAGTTCTATGCAGCTACTCGTGTGATGAACATTGGTTCACATGGTGGAAAGAAACTAACTGCACTTAAGAATTACCGTCTCCATCTATGTTTAACCGTGGTAAATAAGGTGTGTGGGCTGATAACACTACATAGAGTTCATTGGAAGTCGCTTTGGAGAAAAGCGTCTGCTAAATAAATACATGTAAATGTAAGTGTAAGTCCTTGAGATGAGCACGCGCAATACTTATGAATTTAGGTCTTGTTTCAGGTTACAAAAGCACTTCTTGGGTATTTAACCAGCTTTTCAGTTAGATGTACTGGTATTTCATAACTGTTCTTATTGTTTTCTGTTGTACTACACTGCAAGGAGCTTTGTATTTGTCCTTAGTTATGATATCCCACTTTTACATTAAATATTTTATCCAGTTTAATCCAGTTCAGTGTCCACCCAGCATGCACATTTTTGTATAGACTGTGGTAAAAACATTGTGTCTTTAGAATACTGGCATCATCTCCCACTTTTTCTTGTGTCCTATGAGTCATTAATCAGTTATTTAACTAATTAAATAAGTAAGTGGTTTGTTAGGAATCAATAGCACTACTTTTTAGGTTGGTGATTTTTCCATTTGATGACTGTGCCACTTTTTATTTAAGAGCTGATTTAGTTCTGCAAGTTATGTAACTGTTTGTTTGTACTGATGCTTTATGCATGGATTCAATCGGTCAAATGCTGTGACAGTATACAATCCTTGTGGGTAATACAAGAACATCCATACCACAAGATCTTTCTCTGAACTCCTTATATACACATATATGGATGTATATGGATATAGCCTTGGGCAGTTCTAAAATATTGACACTTGGCAAATGTTTTCTGTGTTGAAAATACTTATTCATTTAAGAGTAATGGTTAATTAAATAATCACATTTCCAGTTGTCACAAACAGAGACATTCAAGATACACAGGAAAAGATGTTATACCCCGTGCATATATAAATCTGAACTCAAGTGCGAAAATGATCAAAATATACAGGACTGTGTTCTCTTAAGCAAAGCAGAACTGGGGCTGATCAAGGATCAAGAAGTGCACAGCTGACCTTCTTCATTTTATAAAGTCAGTTATTGCTTGAGTAGGTCATAAGCTCACTGGACCCAATTGTGCCAGTTTCAGTCAGGTGACCCTGGGAGGGTCCTCTGGTGGTCACTGGAGGTACTGCTCTCTTCTACACCAACATTATTAAATAATATTGTGATAGAGCAGCCCGTCCTGGGTGTGTCCCCTTCCCCCTCCGGCCTTACGCCCTGTGTTGCCGGGTAGGCTCCGGTTCCCCGTGACCCCGTGAGGGACAAGCGGTTCTGAAAATGTGTGTGTGTGTGTGTGTGATAGAGCAATACCTTCAGATATGATAATATAATGTGTGCTTTAAATGTTTGATACAACTTTGGTAAAAATACAGACATTACACACACACATCAAATTAAACCACTTGTCCCAAACAGAGTTGCGGCAAGCTGGAGCCCAACCTGGCAACAAAGGGTGCAAGGCTGGAGGGGGACGTGACACACCTAGGACGGAACACCAGTCCATTGCAAGGAACTCCAAGCGGGACTTGAACCCCAGGCCTACCAGAGAGCAGACACAGGCCAAACCTGCTGTGCCACTGCACATTACAGTTGTTCTAATAATTGATCTTGTGTATCGGCTAACTGCGTACTATTTTAGACATTAACTAGGCATCTGGAAAATACATAAAGATTTTCATTTGCAATACTGTTTTGTGTAACATTAATCCAATGCCGGGGCTGAAGCGTCGCAGTGGGCTTGGCCATGTCCCGCTCTTTGGTGGGTCTGAGGTTTGAGCCCTGCTTGGGGTGCCTTGCAATGGACTGGCGTGCCCTCCCCGTTCAGCCTTGCGCCTTGTGCTGTCGGGTTAGGCTCCAGTTTGCCGTGACCCCGCTTGGGACAAGTGGTTTTGGACAGTATGTGTTTGTGTGTCATTAATCCAGTGCCAATATACTTACACTTTTTTCAATTGATGTTATTAATTTCCTTCCCATTTCCGTATTGCGTTCCATTATGTTTGTTTGAAGAAAAAGGGAAATCTCTGTGCATGCATGGTTTAAAGGTACCATGCAAAAGGGTACTGAAGGTACATTTTTATGCAATGACCAGGAAATTATTTGTAAAGTGTGACTAATCTGACATTCAGAATTATATTTTATTTTTCCTGAGGTATAATTACAAACAGTACAAAATCTAAAATTGGATGCACCTTTTATGAGGTATTAAAATGTTTTTTCCTGTAACACATTTTCTAATGTTAAGTGTAAATGCATGATTTTTTCATGATTTTTTTTTTTTTTCAAAGCAAATAATTTTTTCCCTCTCTCTCTTCTGAATCCCAGTTGTACTAGGGGAACAAAAGGTGACTTGTGTTAAATGAGGCATAAGTTGCTAGGCAACCGCAGTACTCTGCTGCTACTGTGAAACAGTAATGTGTCTATAGTTTTCCACATCTGTTGATTCAACAGTCGTGTTCCATATTTTTTTTTTTTTTTAATTACATATTGAGCACAGCAAAAGGCATTTTTCATCACTGGTTCATCTTATTTATAAATTTGGTATTTACTTACAATGTATTCTTTATTACAGCCATAACACATTGAAATAAGGTGTTCATGTTGTTTGTTTGTTTGTCATAGGAAGCCACACGCCCTAGAGGCAATACCCCCAGTCACCATCCTAGGTGCCACTCAGGATCATCTAAAATAACCCAGCTCACCAAATCCCAATGAGTTAACCAATCCTTCTACAAAAAGAGAAGAGGCAAAGTTTTGCATTGATCAATGTTATTCTTCCAGAAGTGAGAAAATTTATTCTGAGCTTGTGTACTACCTCTTGTTTTTTGTTTCTGTCCCTGTGTCTCCATGTGTTTTCCTGGGTTCCTCTGACAACACTCAAGTCTCCAGGTCCTGTTGTGTTCCAAGGTCTCCATGTTCAAAGCCCTCATGAGCCCACGTCCTTCAAGTTCCCTGAGTCATCATGTTGTCAAGTCATTGAATCTCCCAAGTTTCATTTTTGCTGCATGCTCAAGTCTTCTCGTTTTCACAGCACACAGCCATTGCACTTTGATCTTGTAAAAAGCACTGTAAATAACCCTGTGCTTCAGTCACAAACTTCCACAGCTCCATGTCCTTGCTAACGACTGAAGTAAATAAAATTTATTAGATTTCTTGAGTGTTTGTCACACTCCCAAACTGGAACTACCTTTGAAATTCTGTTCTGTTTGTGTTTCAAAACCTCTTCTTTATAATCTCTTCTTTTGTTGTGAAATGTTTTAAGAAAATATTTATTTGACTGAAATATGTTTACAGTGAAGTATGTTAGAGATGACAAACTACCGGAAATTGAAATATGTTTACATACATGTGTATGATGCCCTTTTATCACATTTGAAGATGAAAATACTACATATATCACAGATCATCAGTATTAAACCATACACCAAATCTTTTTTGATATCTTTTTATATTTCAAGTGTAATTATATTTAAAGAATTGTTTTATACATTTTAAAGGTTTTTGCACTACTACAATCAGAGCTGAGTACTGATTGTTAATATTATACTTTCAGAAGCCTTTCACCACATTACTTTTTTGCTGAAATTAAAGGGGCACTGTTAAGTGATGTTCAGACCAGGACCAGAGGTAATGAAGATGCCCTTAATGCAATTCTGATGCTCCAGCCCTGGAATACAGTAAGAGATTAATCTTTCATGAAGGTCAAATTAAAACTGAATGCAAAGAAAAAGAGAACTCCTTGGCACCATCATTGTGAACTAGAAAATCCTTTACATTATGCAGAAAACATTTTCCAGTTTTCTGCAAACCTGTGAAAAGCTGTGTTTTCACAAACCTTGGTGCCAAGAAACTTCCACTGTGATGTGCAAAAGGACCAAGTAAATATAAATGCACTTTTAAATGTTCACAGAATGCACAGCACCACATAAAATCATCAGGAAAATACAGTGTTGTGTTGCTACTGTGCATTTGTCTGTTCAGCAGCAGGATGAAGAAACAATAAGTCAGCTAGAGGCCATGTCACAGTTCCAAAAGTACTTGGTCTTAACCTGCTTCTGCCCTGAGCTGAGATTTGTCCCGCTGAGCGGACTAACATTGATATTACATTTACATTTATTCATTTAGCAGACACTTTTCTCCAAAGCAACGTACATCCCAGAGAAATACAATTTGTGTAGTACATTAGGAGAAAGAGAGACATAGTCGCAGACATGTGATTCTTAATTAAACATAGTTTGTTTCTTTCCACTTTATGCACCAATGTTCATCGCATGAGTAGGTACATAAAACTCAGAATAGACAATTCGTGATCACCTTCCACAGACCAGGTTGTGTATATTTGAAATTATTTATTTAGCAAACACGTTTCTCCAAAGCTACTTCCAATGAACTCCATCTAGTGTTATCAGCCCACATACCTTATTCACCAACATGTTTTACACTGCTAGATACACCATTTACAATGGGTCACTCATCCACAGAACACACTTTCTCTGTCGTTCACACACACTGGGTGAACCTGAAAAGCATGTCTTTGGACTGCAGCACCCAGAGGAAGCCCACAGAAACAACATGCAATCTCCATACAGACTAAGTAGGGTTTGAACCCACACCCTTTCACACCATACAGGTGCTGTAAGAGAGCAGCACTACTCACTCTGCCACTGTACCGCACACCTGGATATGCTTAGTGCTCTCCAGAATTATTAGTAACATTGACAAAGATGACAAAAATCGCTATAAAATGTAAAATCACAGGGATCTTAAACTCAAATTATAAATATCAGATTTTACTGAGGTAAAATGATTCAAAGAAAATTGTATTTCTTTTCTAAAAACACAGGTGTCAGAGTTATTGGCACAATTCCTTTGTCATGACAACAGAATTAAGCCTTTTCTTATTATTTCTGATGAGATGAGAGAACACATATAAAGAGATCTGACACCAATCCTCCATACAAAAACTCTCTATGTCATTCAGAGTTCTTAGGCCTTGTTTCTAGACTGTCTGTTCAGCTCATCCCTAAAGTTCACAATAGGGTGTAGGTCAGGGGACTGGAATAGCCACTGCAAAAGTTTGATTCTGTTGTCAGTCAACCATTTTTGTCTGGATTTAGAGATATGGTTTTGATCATTGTCCAGCTGGAAATCCAACCATGACCTAGCCAGCCTTCTGGCACAGGCAACCAGATTTTGTTCTAAAAACTGATATTTGATGGAATCCATGTGTCATATATCCAGTCAAGATGTCTGGGGCCTTTGGAGGAAACCTTTCCAGGTTGTTTGGAATAGCCCCACAGCGAAAAGCTCTATTTTGGTTTCATCTGACCATAGAACACAGTTCCAATGAAAATTCCAGTAATATTTTCCAAACTCTAGGCACTTAAGTTTGTCATTTGATGTCAGCAGAAGTTTTCTTCTGGAAGGCCTGCCAAATACTTTTCTGGCATGGTGGTGTCATCTAATTATAGTTTTGGAGATTTGGTAGCCCCAAAACATAATCAACTGCTACATTTGGTTTTTCGAACCATCTTCCTCACTGAACGTGGAGGCAAACTAGGCGTGAATCTTCTTCCCGACAGATTCAGATCACTACAATTTAACACACTACAGATTCGCATGTGCTTTTAAAAGGAAAAAATATTAAATGAAAAATGTTAATTTGATTTTGTTCAAAAGACTTTCAAGGGGTACCAATAATTGTGAGAAATGTGTTTTAAGAAAAATATAAAATGTTTTTGTGAGGATTTTTTCTTTTCAATAATTTTGCCTTTTAACGAAAGGCATGATTTCAGTCATAATGTGCATGTTAAATCAAGCTAATGAACAATGAAAATATTTATTTTTGTTTCTTTACCTAACATGCCAGTTATTCTGGAGAGAACTGTACTGCTGCTTCCTTCCAGGGAAACCCCTGCAACCAACCCTGCTTTGATCCTGCTTTGTTGCTTCTGCCCTTTTCTATAGTTATATCTCCCACTCCTTCCTCCTGATCACTTTGGAGGTAGGGGAATTTCGAGGGGACAATTGCCACCATGTGCTTGTTCCTTCCCTACAAGCTCCAAAGTGGCTGAGTTACAGCACTTCCAGACCCACAAATCTGGCATCTACCTTAACATGAAATTCATTTCATGACGGTTATATTGGTTACTCTGAAATCAGATCACTTTAACTGTATTGTGACCTGCTTCATTTCATGAATTTATTAATATTTGGGCAAATGCAACAGTTCTGAAACTGGACTGCACATCTGCTTCCTTTTGTACAGTTCTAGAGTTTCTGGTCCTGCACTGATTATAGGTAGGTTCCCAGTAAGGTTTTTCTTATTGTGTTGTTCAATTAGAGAAAAATGTAGTAAATTAAAAACAACAGACAGTAATGCAAAACAATGTGAAGTTGCTTGGGTGAAAAATGTGTTTTGCTTAAGTCTGTTTTTACATTACGTTCTGTAAAAGCCTTACAGAATGCTATAAGGAGTTATAATCAAAAATTGGCTATAAGACTCATTTCTTTATTCCATTTGTAACGTCTCATCCTATGCAAGATTGCTACATTTCACAGCCTATCCTGGAAACCTAGGGTATGAGGAATGGTACACTCTGGACAGTATGAGAGTTCATTGCAGGATTTTTATTGTATTGTTTTATTAAAAAAGAAAAGAAAAAACAAAAATCAAGCACTTTTCCTTTATTATTCATACAATCAAAAAAAGTGTAAAAGACAGACAGCTATTTTTTTTACTCAGTAAGTTCTGTAAAAGGCTGTATAATATGCTATAAGACTTCATGAACATTTTATTAAAACCTTAAACTTAATCAAAATGACTGAAAATAAAAATGTTGTCTCCACAAATGCATACTCAACGGTAAATTTCAGTAATTTATTCCAAACACCAAATAGAAGCTGTAAAAACTGTGAGTGGGTTAAATAAAGACCGTCCCACACTCCTGTTCTTGAAAGCCTTTTTACTGTCGACTGACTTCAAGATGCAGGCAACATCACGCTGCAACAGACATATTTTTGGAAACAGACAAGAAAATACAATTTAAAATAAAAAAAAAGTAAAATCTGAATATTGGTAACTCAAACATTCTTAACAAGTATAGCTTGTATATACATTGAATTTGTAACAACAGTAATAATTACACTGTGTAAATATGTAAATATGATTCTAAAATTTACATTTACAGTATATTTACATTTATTAATTTAGCAGACACTTTTCTCCAAAGCAACATACATCTAATAGAAAATACAATGTGTGCATGACATTAGCAGAAAGAGAGACATTGATGCAGACGTATCCTTGATTCCTGTAATCCACCACTTCGAATACTACCTAAAAAGTATTAATCTATTAGTTTCTGCAACTTATGGGAATGTTGCCTTTTTCTATAATCAGGTGTTTGGCATGTGGATGTGGCCCTGATAGCCATCAAAGTATATTTTAGCATTATAAAGCTGACAACACAGTGTTGATCAGATACTTCTTAGAGGCAAGAGAACCCCTGGTCCCATAATACCCTCCTTCCTGTGTAACCCAACCAGGCAGTCAAAGTCAGGGCAGACAGCCACTGGCAGGCAGGCTGGAGCCCCTGGTGATCGCTTTCATTGATAAAGACAGATGCTTGACTACAATGAGAGACGCCTTTGCAAATTGAACCTGAAATCAAAACCATAGATAAATTGCATGTGTGAGACAATTTCACACCAAATTGATTGTCAGTTTGGCGTTTATATTCTTACCTGTCGCAACAAATTGTGCAGCTCTTATTGAGTGGTTTCTTGCAGTGGATAGAAAAGTTGTAAAAAAACTGGTAGCATACTTACAATCTGTAGTGAATACAGATGTCTTCATCAAATATTGTACTGTTTGTTGAAATTTCACCAATATAAAACAAATTTATTCAAACTTCAATAACAGTATAAATTATTCAGTCAAATAGAATTTAAATGAACAATTAAAATGAACATGAAATTAGCCTATACCTGAGGAATGTATGCATTTATTTATTATATATTGCATGCTGGGTGCAAATCATACCTACATACATACATACATACACACATACATACATGTACAGTGAATCTTTTTTTTTTTTTTTTTGTAACACCTTTTTCTTGCCAAACTAAGTATCAGATAGTGACATCTGTAATTTCTGGATCAATGAAACGTAATGATCATCAGAATTGCTTTTAATTAATTGTAATATAGTCGGAGTATATGTCAGAGTAGTCCAACCTATATGTAGAATTAGCCGTCGTGTAAAGTGGTCCAGTACAATGAAAAACCTCTACAACAACAAATGAAAATATACCCGTTTTTTGCACAGCAGGATTATTAACATTTGTTAATTTGGGAGACCCTTTTCTCCAAAGTTAAATGCAACTGAAAGTAAAAAAGTACATCGACTCAACATATAAAGAGATACATATGCAGACAAGAGATTGCAGAAGTACAATCAGTAAGTCCAATACCACAGTTTTTATCAGCATACATTACACAAATGGAATTAATTAGAATTAACATGTGTAAAGCTGAAGCAACCATAGGTGGAGGACCTTAGTGGTCTTTTTAGAGAATTGCAAATGATCAGGTCCTGCACGTATTGGCAAAAAAGATCCATTCATGGTCCTCTAGATTGTCACTAGAGTTTTTAGCTTTATATGGGCTATAAGAACCCAAAGAAGAAAGTTGAGGAGAGATGGGAATGCTTTAGCAGGTTGAAAACATCTCATACACCAACATTTTGGATCACCTAGGCAAATTAGATGGGAGAGACCAGTAGATCTGAACATCTGCAGTAGTTCTGCTGTGAGGAAGGATGACTTCATCCCACCCCATGCCTCTTACCTCTTTCTGGACCTTCTGGCCTTGAGAAAAACTTTGATCACCTTGGAAAATATACCTATACCTGCAACCCTCTTAACCAACCACTCTTTCTACCACACCTCCTGCCCCTCTGGCAGAGGTGGAGGTGGAGGACTGCTCATATCTCCCTAGTGAGAATATTCTGTTTTCACTCTCCACCTGCCTGATCTGTCCCCTTTTGAATTCCATGCAACCTTAGCTACTACCCTGACCCCACTATTGGCAATTGTTCTCTGTTGCCTTCCTTGTCCTCCTGGCTGCTCCCAGAATTAACTTGATATCATGTTGAGCTCTCTCAGCAACTTGGCATCAAAGGAATTGCACTGAAATGGTTTGAGTCCTACCTATCAAGTATACCTTACCAAGTGGTGTGGTGTGACTCTTGATTATCCTCCCCTGCTCACTCAAAACTGCCAGATCTCTCTCCACATTTAAGAAGGGTCTCAAATCTCACCTCATTCGGACTCACTTCCCCCCGATATCCAAAGTACAAGATGATATCTTCCTTCATTGAATACAGATTACCTTAAAGTAGCTGTGATCAATAAGACCTCAGTAGGAGGGCACCTAAACTGTGGAATAGTCTAGCAGTTACTGTCAGAAATGTCCCATCTGCATCAGTCTTTAAATCCAGACTAAAGACCTACATGTTCACTCGGGCATATCATAACAAAATTGCATTCCACTTGGCTGTGTTTCAATTTTTCCCACCTCTGTATCAAAACATAGAAAACGGTCAAATTTTTTTGTTTACATGTACGTTTGTTCATTTAGCAGATGCTTTTGTCCAAAGTGATGTACATCTCAGCAAAAATACTATTTGAGCATTACATTAAGAGAAAGAGACATGGCTGCAGACATGTGACTCTTAAGTAAACCTAGTTTGTTACCTTCCACTTTATGTACCGATGTTCATTGCTTGAGCAGGTGCATAAAATGCAAAATAGATGAATCCTGATAATTGCATGGCTCTTTCTCTCTGTGTCACTCACACACTATGGGGAACTTGAACAGCATGTCTTCAGACTGTGGGAGGAAACCCACGCAGACACAGGGAGAGCATGCAAACTCCACACAGACTAAGCAGGGATTAAACCCACACTCTCTCACACCCCCCAGGTGCTGTGAGACAGCAGCACTACTCACTGTGCCACCATGCCTTCTTGAATGTAAAGAGAGTTTCCGCAGTTCTCAGTGAAAGGGGAAGGTCATTCCACCACAACGGAGCCAGAACCGAGAACTTTCTGCTTTACCTTTTGTGCGCACAACCACAAAGCAAACAGAAATAGATGAGCAAAGGGGTCTGGCTGGGGTGTAGCAGTTGATGAAGGCCCATAAATAGCTGGGAGCAGTTCTATTGATGCATATGTAGACAATAACAAGGGTCTTGAATTTTATTTGGGCAGCAATAGGAAACCAGTGCAGAGAAATAAGTAGAGGAGATACGTGGGAACGCTTTGGCAAATCAAACACAACTCGTGCAGCAGCATTTTGTATAAGCTGCAGAGGTTTGAAGGCAGTGGCAGGAAGGCCACACAAGAGAGAGTTGCAATAGTCCAGATGGGAAGTCACCATGGCCTGGACAAGTAGTTGAGCAGAGTCACTTGTGAGGTACGGACGGATCCTATGAATATTATGCAGGAAGTATCTGCAGGACCGGGTTGTGGTTTTGATGTGCTGAGAGAATGACAGACTCGTGTCAATCATTACTCCCAGACTCTTAGGCACAGAGGCTGGCGAAATGAGAGAGTTGTCCAGTTTGATCGATAGATTGTGACCGGAGGACAGGCTAGCTGGGAGGTGAAGAATCTCTGTTTTGGAGAGGTTGAGTTGGAGGTGGTGATCAGCCATCCATGAAGAGATGTCCGACAGGCAGGCAGCAATACGTGTGGAAATGTCTGATGCACCAGGTGGAAGGAAGAGGAAGAGATGGGTATCATCAGCATAGCAGTGGTATTTGAAGCCATAGGAGGCTTTGACCAGACCGAGGGAGGAGGTGTAGACCGAAAAGAGAAGTGGACCCAAAACCGAGACCTGCAGGACACCAGTTGAGAGAGGCAGAGGAGAAGAACGATAGCTCCGCCAGACCACTTGATAGGATCTGTCAGATAGGTAGGACTCAAATCATCTTAGTGCCATTCCTTTGATCCCAAGCTGACTAAGAGAGGAGACTAGAATCCAGTGATTGGCTGTGCCCATCGCTGCAGACAGATTGAGGAGGTTGAGGACCGAGGAGAGGGAGGCAGGTCTAGCGTCTTGGAGAGCATCAGACACCGCCAGAAGGGCCGTCTCAGCAGAGTGACTAACTTTGAAATCAGGTGAGGAAGTCAGACAGTTGATCACAGGCCGCCCGCTATAAAGTTTTAAAGAGGAAGGAGAGGAGGGAGAGTGGCCTGTAGTTTTGGACCGAATTGGGATCCGCCTGTCGCTTCACTTAGGCCTGGCTGTGTAGGAGGTGTCGAACAGTTTGCCACACCTTCGCGCTGTTCCGGTACCAGGTGTCAACGGCTGGAATGTCACAGGGACCGGGTTGCCGGGGAAACAAAGGTGGCTGGTAACCTAGCATACACTGGAACGGGGAATAACCTGTGGACACATGAGGCAAACAATCATGGGCATACCCTGCCCATGGGAAATACTGTACCCAAGTTCGTGGTTGATCTGAACAATAACTTGGGAGGAACCGGCTGATGTCCTGCTGTAGTCGTTTGACCTGTCCATTTGCCTGTGGGTGGTACCCCGACATCACACTTACGGACACTCCCAACTTTCGCCAAAAGGCTTTCCATAAACGGGATGTTAACTGTGGTCCTCGATCAGAAACTATATCTTCTGGTAGTCCGAAGAGCCAGAGCACATGGAGGAACAGGGGTTCTGTGGTTTCCAGAGCTTTTGGGAGTTTGGGGGGGGGTACCAGTTGGCAGGCCTTTGAAAACCTGTCAACCATGGTCAGGATGGTAGTCTGACCTTCAGAGTGGGGAGAGTCCACCACAGAGTTGGTGGCACAGTGAGTAGTGCTGCTGTCTTATGCTGCCTGGGTAGTGTGAGAGAATGTGGGTTCAATCCCTACTCAGTCTGTGTGAAGTTTGCATGTTCTCCCTGTGTCTGTGTGGGTTTCCTCCCAGAGTCCAAAGACATGCTGTTCAGGTTCCCCATACTGTGTGAGTGTGTCTTGCTGATGCATGGATGAGTAACCTATTGTAAGTAGTGTATCTAGCAATGTAGTCACCTTGGTGAATAAGGTGTGTGGGCTAGTAACATCACATAGTATCCATTGTAAGTTGCTTTGGACAAAAGCATCTGCTAAGTGAATAAATGTAAGTCAAGTGCAATGTGGGACTGGGGTGATTTGGAACTGGTAGGGGTTCTAGAAGTCTGGTGGGTCACTGGTTTGATGGCTTAGCTTTGGCAGAGGCTTGACATGCCTGGATGTAGGCCTTGTGTGTCTTCTGTTAGCCATGGCCACCAGAAATGTTTTTGCAGGAGCATTTGGGTCTTGCTGATTCCAGGATGACTGGATGCGAGGTGATCGTGGACCCACTTCAGGACGGTAGCTTTCATCTGTGTAGGCACATACTCTTTCCCAGTGGGCTTACCTGGGGGTTCGGGCTTGATTGTCTGCACCTTGGTGAGGTCTTGTGCAAAGACCCATTGGACAGGAGCCACTAAGCAGGTCCGGGGCAGGACAAAGCCCGGGTCTTGTTCTACAGGCTTCCGCTTGTATGTGCGGGATAAAGCGTCGGCCTTGGAATTCTTACTGTCTTGCTGGTAGGTTACTGTGAAGTTAAACAGAGTGAAGAATAGGGCCCACCTGGCTTCACAAGGATTGAGTCGCCTCGCAGTCCAGGTTCTTGTGATCCGTGAGGACAACAAACGGATGTTGGGCCCCCTCAAGCCAGTGTCTCCACTCCTCCAAGGCTAAATTAATGGCCAACTGCTCCTGGTTCCCGATGTCGTAATTCCTTTCCGCTTGGGACAGTTTCCTGGTGAAAAAGGCACAGGGATACAGCTTGGGAGGATCTCCCTGACGTTGGGAAAGGATGGCCCCTACCCCAGTCTCGGAGGCGTCGACTTCTATCACAAAGGGTTTGTCCGGATCCGGGTGCCGGAGGATAGGAGCCAATGTGAATCGGTGTTTTTCAGGCATGCAAAGGCCCGTTGTGCTTCCTCAGTCCAGGGGAGCCATGATGTCTTGGTGGAGGTTAGGGCAGTCAATGGGGTGGCCAGGGAGCTGAAATCCCTAATAAAACGTTGATAAAAAGTTAACAAACCTGAGAAAGCGTTGGAGGACTTTTACGGTGGTGGGTCTTGGCCATTGGAGGACAGCCCGGTCCTTGTCTGGATCCATGGCGATGCCTTCTTTACTAAGTACAAACCCTAAGAAGGTGACTTTCATTTGGTGGAAAAGACAATTCTCTGCTTTAACAAAGAGGTGATGCTTTAGCAATCAATGCAGCACCCAACAAACCAGATCCACGTGTTGTTCTCGGGAGGAGGAGTAGATCAGGATGTTGTCCAAGTAAACCAAAACCCAGTGGTTGATGAGGTCTCCAAGGACGTGGTTTACGAAAGCCTGAAAAACACTAGGAGCGTTAGCAATGCCAAACGGTATAACCAAATATTCATAGTGACATAGAGAAGTGCTAAATGCAGTCTTCCATTCGTCACCCTCACGGATATGAATGAGGTTATATGCACTGCGCAAATCCAGCTTCATAAACCACTGGGCCTGATGGACTTGTTCTAGAGCAGCGGAGATAAGAGGTAAGGGCTGAGGATACTTAACCGTGATGCTGTTCAGGCCCCAGTAGTCAATACAGGGGCGGAGGCCCCCCATCTTTCTTTTCTATGACGAAGAAACCAGCTGCAGCTAGAGATGTGGAAGGACGGATGATATCTGCTAAAAGGGCTTCAGTAATGTAGCGCTGTATGGCCTACTGTTCTGGAATAGAGAGAGGGTATACTCAGCCCCATGGAGGTGTTGTTCCAAGCAGCAGATCGATGGTGCAGTCCCAGGGCCGATGTGGAGGCAGCACCGTCGCCTGCTCCTTACTGAACACCTCTGCCAGGTCCCAGGGGGAGTATCGACCTGTGGGGGAGAGTCAGTGCACTCGACAGAGGTGGCCCGGCAGGGAAGCTGTAAACAAGTGCCTTGACATTGCGGCCCCCATGACACCAGTTCTCTCATGCTCCATTGGAACACCAGGTCATGCAGGGAGAGCCACGGGAAACCAAGAATGACCAGGGCCTCTGGAAAAGAAATCAGGTAGAACTGTACGTGTTCTTTGTGACAGGCCCCCACCTCCAAGCGGGGGCTTGGTCTGGGTGTCCACAAACCCCTTTCCCAGTGGCTGGCTGTCTAGAGCACAGACCCTCATCCGTACCTGGGACATAAGCCAGGGAACCTGGTGGGTCTTTGCCAATGCGGTGTCCATAAAGAAACCGGCAGCCTCTGAGTCCACTAATGCTAGAGTCTCAACGGTGGTGGTACCCCAGGGCAGAACAATGGGGACCATGAGCCGGTTACATGTAAGGGTTCCACTCACCTGGGGCTCTGGGCAGACTGGGCAATCATTACACCGATGCCCTGGATCTCCACAATAGAGACATAGACGACCATGGAATCACCACTGTCGTTCTTCTGTAGTGAGACGGCCATGCCCTAGCTGCAGGTGTTCTGGAATTTTTTGTGATGAGGAGCTAGTTGCCGGAACGGGTCTCGGGCAGGGCTCGCTGCCCCAGGTCTGGTTGTCCAGAGTGACGGCCACCGTGACAAGCTGGTCAAGTGTCCACTTCTCACCCTAGAATGCCAGTTCCTTTCTCAGCTGGGGGTTTAATCCGCGCCTGAATAATGCAGTCAAAGTGTTCTTATCCCAGCCACTGCATTCAGCTAGGATCTAGAACTCCACAGCATACTCCCCGGCGGGGCACTCGCCTTGCTGCATCTCCAGGAGCTGCTCAGCAAGGACCTAGTCGGCGGAGTGGACACCAAACGCAGCAGTGAAACGGGTTTTAAATTCCTTATAGGTGTACAGGACCCCGTTCTGCCAGATGGCGGTTGCCCAGTCTAGTGCTCTGCTGGTCAGGAGAGAAATTAAAAACGTGATTCGGCTCCGCTTCGTCCAGTAGACCTAGGGCAGACTGGCAAAGACGAGCTCGAGCTGTAGCATGAAGCCCGCGCACCAAGATGGAGTACCGTCATACCTACTAGGCAGAGTTAGTCGTGGGTCCTGTTTGGGGGGTATGGCAGGAGTTGCCAGGGCCCTTGTGTCCCCACTCGGATCAGTAGGAGTGAGCAGCCCCTTCCCCTGCAGAGCGCTTACCAGATTCTGAAAAGCGGTGATCAGACTGTGGAGCGTCTGTTCGTGTGCTCCTAGCAGTGTTTCCTGGTGAGAGAGCTCTTGCTGGAAGCGCTCTTACTCTGCTGGGTCTGAATGAACAGCGGAATCTTCTGTCATGGCAGCACACTGGAAGGAAGCCATCGGACCCAAGCGTAGAGAGTTGTGACATAACAGGGTAATCCAGAGAACCGTGGTCAAACAAACAAGCCAAGGGTTGCCGATGTATTAACGAAGCCAAAGGGGAAATCCAAAAAGCCGTATCCGAGAAACAAGCAGGAGGTCGTGAAGTCTGTGAGATCTAGAGAGGAACTGGAGAGGGAACAGGAGGGGAATCAGGAAAGTAAGGCTAGTAGCGCACACACAAGGAGCAATGAGTGAGGCTGAAGCAAGGTTTCGCATTTGTGTGCGCTTTGAGCCTCCCTTTTATGCACACGTTCCCCGATCCGTCGCAGGTGATCCTCATTGTGCTGAGGGGGGCGTGACACCTGCAATAGGCCATGAGAGGGCCGAATGACCGTCACACAAGCACCCCATGTTGACTGAAGCTGATGACCAGCTGCCATGATGGATGAGACATATCTTGATGAACTGGGAAATCAAGTTATAACATCAACAATGCTATTAATAGTTGCAAAATGACTTAGAGGTCTTGTTTAATCTAGAATGTCCTGGAAGGGTTGGCAGTCACTTGGGCCCCGAGAGGTTTTTTTCTCCCTTGACTTTCGGTTGGGAGTTTTTTGTTCCTTTCCTTTGTGGCTAGTAGGCATGCTTATAACTTAGATAAATGCATTGATGATGCATTATGCTAGTCTGTAGTAAACTGTCTTCTTTGTTTCTTTGCCTGATGTATTTGTTTCTTTGTCTGGGGCAGACCTGGTCATGTTATGGCTGGACCTTACCAACGCTTACAGGTCCATACAAAACAAACTGGTTGAGTTTGCACTACAGATACATCATGTTCCCATCAAGATGAAGCACCTCATCCTGGATTATTAAAGCAACTTGAAGATGAGAATCACTTCTGGGGCCATCATATCTGATTGGCATTGGCTGAAGGAGTGTATAATAACTGGTTGGACGATCTCGGTTATACTTTTCGCCCTCACCATGAATATGGTAGTAAAATCAGTGGAGGTGGAATGCAGAGGCCACTTGACAAGGCTGGAGTGCACAACAGTATACATGTATGATCTCACAGTCATTACTACATCTGTGCCTGATAGCAGATGGATCCTTCTAGGCCTAGAGAAGCTCATCACGTGGGCAAAGACAAGCTTTAAACTAGCAAAATCAAGGTCTCTCGTGTTGAACAAGGGAAAAGAGGTGGATAAATTCTGTTTTTCTTTGTCTTGAGCAACCATCCCATCCATCACTGAACTATCAGTCAAGAGTCTTAGAAAGGTTTTTGACAGTAGCCTCAGAGACATCTGCTATCCAAAGAACCTCCAGAGACCTTGAGACCTGGCTTATCAATATAGACAGATCAGATTTACATGGTAGGTTCAAGGCCTGGATTTTTCAACACGCCATCTTGCCTAGACTTCTGTGGCCTAGAGGACAGCTGGTAGTGTAGTGGTTAGAACAACTGCCTTTGGACCCCCTCGGTTGCATGTTTGAGCCTCACCTCTGGCTGTAGTACCCTTGAGCAAAGTACTGACCCTGAATTGCTCCAGTTTTTTTTAAAAAAAAAAAAAAAAAAAAAAAACCTGCCTGTATAAATGGGTAAATAACTGTAACCTTACCACTGTAAGTTGCTTTGGAGAAAGTGTCAGCTAAATGAATAAATGTAATATACTTCATAACAACAGTTGAATCTCTGCAAAGGAAGATCAGGAGTGCAGCCCTATATGGGAGAAGTAACAACTTACATTTTGAGGCCTTCAGGAAGAGTTCATGGTGGCATGTATAAGAAAAGTTGAAGTTCAATTTGTTTTTATTGTCATTCCTCTATATAGCTTGTATACAGTGGAATGAAATGTTGTTTCTCCGGAGTCCGTGTACAACACAGAACAGAGTACAAGACAGTAAATAAATATACAGGACAGGACATGGATGCGGACATTGGCTGTGAACTGTAGGCAGTGCTCCAGTATAGAGACTCCACAGACCCCAAGCTGGCTGCAGCAAGTACAAATAGGCCGGAAGTGGAAGGCAGAGAAAGAGCTGGAGTTGAGCCTGAGACGGAAGGCATTGGTGGGCATGGTGGCAACAGGGAGAGCAGGCTTAGCCCTCCTCTCAAAGACCCAGGCATGCAAGACCCGTGGCAAAGGTAGGTATCATTTTATCCAGGAAGAAGTACAGGCAGGCATGGAGGAAGTAAGAGCCTAATGGTGGGGCTCAAGCAACAAGGAACACAGACAAAGTGGGAGAGTGCGTTACAAAGAAAAGTCACCTGGTCAAACATCTGGCAGGCTGACTCCCACTGAGTCAATTTCCTGGTTCAAGCTGTAAATGACACCTTACCAAGTCCAGCTAACCTTTATGGCTGGGGGAAGAGCAAATTGCCCTCCTGCCCTCTTTGAACCAGGAGAAAATTCCTTAAACATCTTCTGAGAAGTTGCCTGAAAGCTCTTGGAGAAGGTCGCTACCATTGTCATCATGACCAGGTGCCAAAGACAATTGCAGAACATGTTGACACAGCCATCAGCGCCACGAAGCATTACCACCGTGCACGGAATAGTGTCTCCTTTTTCAAGGCTGGCCATAAGGCCTGCCCACAGCCTACAGGGAAAACAGGCCTCCTAATCACAGCTACTGACTGGCAGCTGAGAGTGGACTTGGGCAAGCAGCTGAGGTTCCCGGAACACACTGTATTCACATCTTTCCACCCGGACGTAATCATCTTTTCTGAAAGTACCTAGTAACTGGTCGTGTTGGAGCTCACAGTACCCTGGGAAGAACACCTGGAGGAAGCCAATGAGTCTAAACATTGTTGGAGGCAAGGCTGGTGGACACACTGCATGCCCATTGAGGTGGGCTGTCGGGTATTTGCAGGGCTCATTGTGCAAAGCCCTAACACTGCTGGGCATCACAGGGGAGGCAAAGAGAAAGGCTATCAGGTCAGTTACTGAAGCCGCAGAGAGAGCCACTAGGTGGTTCTGGATTAAGAGAGCAAATCCGTAGTCGGCTGCTACTGGGGCACAAGTCAGGGCTTTATCAACCCTGGCTGGGTCGCCTGTGCAACGGTGTCTGATTTGAAAAACCCGAAACACCCAATGACCCCGGGTTACATCACTGACGATTTGTCCCAGCCCATCCACATCCACAGGATGCATCTTATAACTGCCTTGTGCCTTTGGTTCAAGTGCTCTGATCACTGTGTGACAAGAGCGCTCTATAAAAATAAATTGAAGTACTTAATAAGCATATACATTGCTGTTGTCTCTTTAAGAATTTTTAACAATGTTTAATTATTGAATAGCACACAGCTTCTCTGCAACTCCTCTTGTGCTGTTTGCTAGTTTATAAGGTGGTATGTGACAAACTGACTGCACAGAATAACCACGAGTCTGCATCCAGATCTTTCCTTCTGCTGATGCAATCCATTTTTTTGTATTTTTCTCTGAGATATACATCTTTTTGTTGAAACATGTCTGCTAAATGAATAAATGTAAGTGTAGTCCAGATGGGATAGCACCATGGTTTGGACCAGAGGCTTTGTAGAAGTTATTGTCAGATAAGGGCGAATGTTATGCAGAACTTGTCTGTAATGACCAGAGTTGATTCCTAACTGACTATTGAGCAAAAGCTAATCAGTCATGACTCAATTATTCAGTGCAACAGTTTTTTTTTTTTTTTTTTTTTTTCTGTTATACAGTCACTTACTTCCACAAAGGAGATTTTGTTTTCTACAATGAAATGTATCGGATATTTTGCATCCGATATATAAACACTGAATGCCTACATTGCTCAAAAGAAAAAAGTAAAAGCAGAGTAGTAAGAAAAATAAGTATTTATATAACAAACAGAAGCAATATTGTATTATATATGCTATTTCTGAACTGTGTCACAGAATGACTGCCTTGTCCCACACAAGCTTTATCTCTACTATAACAAGGGGGACAAGAGCCTTGCCACTGAATTCTGCTTACTTCAGTGCTGGAGTTAGTTATGCCTGTGCTTTCTGGCAACTTTTTCCCTTGGTTTGAGGTTTGTGTAAATGAACTTTATGCTTGAGTCCACCATAATCTTTTACTATATGTTTGTGACAAGGTGGGTTTTAGAACAAAATAAATTAACCTCAATGGCCAAGTACTTTTGTATATACTGTACAGGAATTTGGGTTTGAAGTAATCCATAATAGTTTTGATATTCTGGACTTCTATATAAACCAGCTACTTTGTTTTGAAATAGATTGTCCGTAGGTTTAAAAGATAAGGTATAACCTACCTCTATACTCCCCCTCTTCCATGTGTCACGCGTCATAGCTATGCCACACAAGAGAGGCTGCAAAACTCATTATAGATCAAATAAAAAATGATGTAGAGATGTTTTAGGTTTTAAATTTCATTGTATTCATCATATAACTTGTACCTGGAGTTCTAAAACTTTGTAGCGTGAAAAATTCAACTCACATTAACTAGTATGTAAGTTTTATGGAGATATAGCAGTTAAATTAATGGTAAGGAAGAGGACTTTTCACAGGACTTCTCTTTACAGACAGATCTTCAAGCTGTAAATCTTCATTCCTAAGAAACACACACGCATTTTCAAAGCTGCTTGTCCCATATGGGGTCGCGGGGAACCGGAGCCTACTCGGCAACACAGGGCGTAAGGCCGGAGGGGGAGAGGACACACCCAGGACAGGACACCAGTCCGTCATAAGGCACCCCAAGCGGGACTCGAACCCCAGACCCACTGGAGAGCAGGACCCAGTCCAACCCACTGCACCGCTGTGCCACTGCACTCCCTCCTAGGAAACAATTTTATGCAAAATCTTGGGCAGCCCTGCACAAATTTAATATTTAATTTATTTTGTAACAACTGTGATGTTTTTATCACAGTTTCCTGGAGCAGTTGTTTACTACTTTTCCCTTACAAAATTAACTGAATATGTAATTCGGCCAGGGGTGACCAAACTTTTGCATAACTCTGTACCTGCTGTTCTTATGTATTTGTATTGTGTAACACATATGAAGGAATAGTTTGTAATTCTGTAAATCTACTGTATACTGAACAATTGTTTTTGACAGCCACTAGGCCCCTCGGTAAATTGTATTGATAAAATCAAGACTTCATTGAAATTAATGCCATACCTTAACCTCTTATAATGAATCATAATTGGCAGTGGCCAAAATCCTGTCAGGAAGTCCCATAAAGTTCACATTCATTCTTTAAACAAACCAAAAAAATATAAACTCTCATTTCCTTCTATGGTAGGTTCTCTTTAACAGTAAAATTAAAAATAAGTTTTTACCCCTGTGTCGTGTTACAATCGAATGTTTTCATTATTAATCTTTATGACATGTCTGATTAATAATTTGAAAGTCATTAGTTAATTTTTTGTTAATATTCAGATAGGTTTTTAATTGATGATAAGTGAGTCATTAACCAACTGCAAAAGCAGAAAGTGGTATTTGCTTTCATGAAAAGGTAGGTCTGCTCATTAGTCAGTCTTGCCATTTTTGTTTCTGTTTAATGACTGGAATTTATTTATTTATTTTTAATGTAACCTCTTTTCAGTCAAATGACTTCACTGTCGACTAAACTAAAATCTGGCTTTATATAATTAAAGCACTGAAGAATGTGATTTTTCTTTTTTTGATTTAATTGAGCACATGATTTTGCACAAGATCTTTCTCCTAATTTATTGGTCACACACAAATTAAATTGAACTGTTTATTAGACCCACCGCCGGAAAAGTCAACAGACTGAGTGTTCCAACCAACTAGCAACTGTAAATGGTGACAAAAGACATTTTCAAATGACTGATGACATTTCAGCTCATACATCATTGAAATGTGAATTCTGTGAAAGGTGATAATGAAAAGGTCTTTTATGTTGTTTTGTCTTTTTTGGAAAGAGCAATCAATAAAGTTCTGTATTGCAGATTCATCATAAGTTCTTAAGCAATGATGAAATATCCTCTGCAGCCCATCGCTGTACTGTCCAAGCAAAGAAATGTCCAATTACCTACCTATATTTTCTTTCAGTGTTGTCTGCCATTTTTATTCTCATCGAAAGATCCTTTGGTGCCAGAATGCAACTTGCCTGCATTTGTCTACCAGGATTTGAAAACACAAGCCAATAAATTAATCATGACAGTGTCTCAATGAAGGCCAATCAAGGCAACATAGCAAACATCAGCTTCAGTTCTTCATGGTGTTCCTAGGGTCCTCCCTTAGGATCCCTATTCCTATTCA
The DNA here is from genome assembly GCF_900964775.1 of Scleropages formosus. Classification (NCBI taxonomy): domain Eukaryota; kingdom Metazoa; phylum Chordata; class Actinopteri; order Osteoglossiformes; family Osteoglossidae; genus Scleropages; species Scleropages formosus. The sequence goes on from NC_041806.1 coordinate 29,010,218, forward strand.
GCATTGACAGACACGAGTTCCCCATGCAGGCTGCCGTATGCTGCTCATAACATCTTCACACAAGACTGAACACATCAAATATCCAATGGGACACCTTATTTTTGGGCACTCCACGTAGATTAATGTTTTTTAATAAAAAAAGACTTGTGGAGAAGAACATCTGCTCACATTGTCATTGCCGACCTCTTATAAATTTCAGTTCTTTCAAGAATCAAGCAAAAAATTGTACATATTCAAAACAAAATTCTTTAAACCCTGCAATATAGATGTTTTACATTATAAGGAACTAAGATGGTGTCAAAGCAAAGAACTTAGGAAAACCAAACTAAGCTAACTGAAATTGATAGCCTACCCTAGCAATAAAACAAAACCAAACAACAAGGTCTTCAGCATCTAGGATGGCCTAAGTAACCTACTCTATCTACCAAAACCAAAAGTACAGAGGGGGTAGCACCCACCTCTTCCCTAATGTGTCTAGACAGGCAACCAAAACCTACATGCTGGATATGTAGATTGCTTGACATGCTTAGCTGTTTGCTTTTTCCTCAGTACAAGAACCCAAAGTCATTGGACAGCAAACCAAAGATATTACAACTAACCAAACACACACTGCAAGCATATAACAAGCCAAACGAGCACCATGACACAATAGGCTGAAGCTCTTGGGAAATGGTGGGGTTTTTAAGATGGTGGAGTCTGAAGGTGATTGGTCAAATTGAGGAAATGACAATAGAACTGATGATGGACACCTATGACAACCAATGAAAGACAACAGACCTGTACAGGGAGCAAAAATACACAAAGACAGAATGGAAGAACAAAACACACTGAAAAACTGTACAGGGACATAACACAGCTTACAACCATTTACACAGCTGGGCAATTTCAGTGAAACAATTTCAGGGTAAGTACCTTGCTCAAGGGTACTACAACTGGAGGAAGGAATTGAACCTGTGACATTTGGGTCCAAAGGCAGCAGGTCTAACCACTATGTGATCAGTTGTTCCAACAGCTAGTGACTGAAATCTGTATAAACCAGCTAAAACTCTCCTATGTTTCCATATGTCTGCCCTGCTTCCCTGTGGCTTACTGGGACCACCACTGGAAGGTGACTTGGACATATTTCACACATAATCACTTGTTACATGTTCACCATGTTAAATTTGACAGTATTAATTATTAGTTGTTGGTTGGGTATAGTTCTTGGGAAACTAATAATAATTAGAAAACTTTTTTGTCTGCAACCACCTCTTTGATAGTTTTACAAATGGATGGATGAAGGGGTAGAAATTCAAATTCTGTACTCTCTCATTTGAAAAGTGAGCTGCCCCTCCCAAGCAGGATGAACATTGATTTATCCTTGGGGATGTGCCATAGTGCATGACCTTCACCTAATAAACCATCGGGCTGGTCCAGAGAGCTCTTCCCTTCTGAAACTCTTCAGTACCATTCTCCTGATCCAATTTATCCTTTTGTATTAACATATCCTAATAGAACTGCTTTGGAGCTCAGATGCTCTCTGCAGTTTATTAGGTGATGTGCCTCAACTGGCCATTAAGATTCTGCCCATCATGGAGAATACTTTTAACAGATAAGGGACTGAATGTGATCTAGTTGGATTAGAATGCAGTTAACATCCGGAATGCACATTGATGTGGTCAAGAACTCAACACAAAAGGCTTACTCTTAGATTAAGAGAAAGGAAGTCAGAGGCTTATAATTATGGCAGTTTGGAACTGGTCTCTTCTGGAAGTAATATAGCAGTATTCCAATGACTCAGCTGCTAAGATTTAACCCTGCAGGGGCAGAGCTTTTTAATGCCTCTCCAGGAAGGACTCAATAGCTGCAGGATTTTGTTCAGGCACACCACAGGATTCAGTGAATCATTGTCGTTATCAAACCAACTTCCCTTGCACCAACCACTCCCAAGCTCTGAAACTGTGGCATGCTAAAAGCTGGAAATCCTTTTGGACTGGAGCTCTTCAGGAATTGGAGTTGAAAATTGACTTTGTGAGACTTTTATGAAGACATGGCAACTGAAGCCACTTTGCTTGTGAACAGAACACCGTACTCTCTCATTTGAGACTGTTTTAGTTTGACAAGAATGATTTACAAGTTATAATGAAATATTATTGCAAAATGTGATTGTATTGTCTACTCCTGTAAAATACCAAAGTCTGTGGGATCAGTTTATAATAATGCAGGTTAAACCTGCAACAAATATAAATAAATACATAATAAAACAATTAAAATCAAGAAGTTTTGCTATGGTGTGTACATCTGAGCTCTGGATTTTATCTTAAATCTTGCTCTGTGTGTGGAGTTTGCATGTTCTCCATACTTTCATGTGGGTTTCCTTTCATAATTCAAAGATGTGCTTGAAGTAAATTGGTATCTCTAAATAGTCTTTAACATGTGCACTTGTGTCAGTAATTGTGATTGTCCTGTGATGCATTGGTATCCCCATTCATAGTGCACCAGCCCTCATTCCCTATGCTTCTGGAATTGAAAAAGTGATTACTGAAAATTTCTTTAAAAAATAAATAAATTTCATTCCTCATGGGCATGGCTCATTGCAAAATGTTTATTTTGTCAGTCTCTATGTTTATGAGCTCCTTCATTTTATTCTCAAGCACTGTATCTGTGTATTTTCAATATTTCATTCTATGTTAAGAAACTGATAACTGAATATATGTAAAATGCATATTAATACAATAATGTGCCATGGAGTTGAAGCCAATTCATAGCAAGCTGAACCCAATCATTTCTCAGATTTTCTTGACTGAACATCAGCTAGAGGACAGAAGCAGTATAATGCAACAGTAGGAAAGAATTATGCAGTTACAGTAGGAAAGCATTATGTAAGCCATTAATCGTGGTCCAGTTAAACAGCAAGTTTTAACACTTTAATGGTTTTTTCCACATCGCAACACAACTTTTGTATCATAAGACTCTTGGATCAGGTGTAATGTTTGTTTTTCAGGATTTCGAATAAACCGTATTAAACGTGTTTGCAAATCCAATCTTTCCTGTTTGTCTGAAGCACCCATTTCATATATGATAATAGAAAACAATCCTGGCACCAATTTAAAGTCTTGAAGGTACAAAGAGTGAGAGACAGTACACCTCCCTGATAGTTACCTAATCTAATTCGGACTTTGAGTAGCTGCATGGATTTTTCCAGTGTATCTTCAACGTGAGGCAAAGAATGGAAAGGACTGCTATGACATAGAAAACATCTTGCTTGGTTCCAGTTCCAAAGAAAGGGTGATCACAAGCTTTGAATGACTGTGGGTTTGACCTCATACATCACAAAGACCCTGAAAGACTTGTCCTGGCGTACCTCAGAAAGCATATTAAGCACTGCACTAGACCCTCTCCAGTTTGCCTCCTATGATCAAACTGGGGTGGATGAGGCTATCATCTACCTGTTGAACACAGTCTACTCCAACTTGGACATGGGGGATTGCACTGAAAGGATAATTTTTTTTTTTACTTTAGCAGTGAATTTAATGCTATATTGTCACCCTCATCTATTTTGTTCTGGATTTTTTGTCTACCTCACTCGTGGACTATATTTTGCTTGGTTAGAGGGCTTTGTGTCAAACATACCCACGTGAAACAGGAGGGCACCTCTAGGGGTAGTCCTGACTCCCTTCTTGTACATCCTGTACGTCTCAGACTTTAGGCGTACTGAGTCATGTCATCCATAGAAGTTTTGGTGCCAAAGGAACTGCAGCTTAAAATCGAAAACACTACAGAGACCGTTTTATATTCCAGGAGGTCCATGGGTCCACGATGTTCAGCAGAGGAAATGGGGGGACGTATTGATATTTTAGGGTGCATCTGGAGGAAAGCCTTGAGTAGACTTGCAACTCCGAGACTATGTACAGGAATAGCCACTGTTACCTTTACTTTTAGTTCAGACTCAGGTCCTTTAAATTTAAAGGCTACTCCTGAAGGTGTTCTACCAGCCTGTGGTAGCTGGTGCTGCTTTCTGTGCAGTTGCATGCTAGGGAAAGGAAGTTGCCACAGGTGATGCCAACATATTGAACAAATTTATTAAGAAGGCTGGTTTAGTCCTTTGATTGTGCCTGGACTCTCTGGAGGACATGGTAAAGGAAAAGACTCTAGGCCAAATTTAGCTGCCTTAACCTGAGATAATATCTACCAACAGCCATTACATTCTACAATATGTGTTCAGGCTATAGGAACTGTATGGATCTGTTATTGCCAGAGATGACATTTCATTTTGCCTTTGTTCTTTTACACAAATTTGCAAAAGACAGTTTGTTTCCCTAGCTGAGCCACTCATGGTGAGGTGAATTTGAGAAAATGGTAGTGTGAAAGAAACTGGTTCCCTCTGGAATTGATCAGCCACAGGAGATCTGTACAAAATACTGAGACACGTAGAGACTTTTCACGACAACATCGGACAATTAGAGAGCCCCAGACAGCTGGGTGTCTCCCCAATGGGTTTGCATTGCCTCCTTTTATTTGCAAGCTCATACATAGGTCATCAACAAGATGTGGCAACACTTTCAAAACTTTCCTTGTGTTTGATGCAGAAGTGACCTACACCAAACAATTTGTCCCCCTGTTTAAGTAGTGTGTTGGGACGCATCTTAATTTAAATTTATTTCAGTCTCATTTCAGTGGGGGCGTGGTGGCATAGCAGGTTGGACCAGGTCCTGCTCTCTGGTGGGTCTGGGGTTCGAGTCTCACTTGGGGTGCCTTATAGCAGACTGGCGTCCCGTCCTGGGTGTGTGCCCCCCCCAGCGTTACTCCCTGAGTTGCTGAGTAGGCTCCATGACCCCATATGGGACAAGCAGTTCAGAAAGTGTGTATCTGTCTGTCTGTTTTGTTTCCCTACCAACATTTCCCATTGCATGAAGCCAAGACACAATAAACATATTAACTAGAAGAAATTAATCACTTGAACATATTTTCACACTCGAACGAACAATTTTTCACAGAACAGTAGTATACCTATTCTAGAGAGGTCTACAAAAAAATATGAAATGTGTGATATTCACTGCACAACGCTGCTGTATTGTTATTTTGAGACAGTGGAGACATTGTTGAAAGTGGATACATTTAATTCCAGAGTTTACTCTGAAGGTAATTTGCTGCTCAATACAGCTGTACTATCAAATATTTGTGTAGTCAGCTTCTCATTTTGTTTCAGTAGCTCCAGCACTGCATTACCTAAATGTGTAAATTTCAGTAAGTGAGAAGAGTTAAGAGTGACAGAGATTTGCATTGTATTTACTGAACGGACAAACACTGACTGCTGCAAATGGTAGAGTAGCAAAAAACCAAATCCTTTACCATGATTTATTTCTTTTTTTATTTAGGTAGCAGTTATTATATGAAAGCATGCATTCTGTGATTGAAGAGTATATTCCAACTTATATATGGTAATACATTCTGACAAATAAATCCAAAATACCTGTAATTAATTCTGTACGTTTGTTCTAAATTTCATTGGGATCCAGTTCAGGGATTGAAGAACTGGTGCAATTCAATCATATTTTTCATGATTTTTGTAATTCTTCCAGCAGCATTTTTATTTAATTGTAACACAGCAATATTGATATTTAGGCTCTCAAAAGCACAGCAATTTTCAAATCTGCTGTAGACAACTGCTTAAGTTTTCTTTTTTTTTTTCCCCAACAGAAAAAAGTCTCCATTATTTTGTAATATTCCCAAGATTCTTAAAATGTATTTTAGACAGAGAATTTGCTAAAGTAGTACAGAATGGATCCTGGTCAAAAATAAAATTTTAATTCCCCAGAGTCTTCAAAGGTAGAGTTTAAACCATTTCAGTTAAAAGGCGATAACAATAAACTGTTATCTAACTCATTTCTTCCAAGCAATAGGACTTCTGCTTTTTTTTTCATTCTGAAATCTGGGACAGAAAGTCGTCATTCATCCCGTTTTTAATCTCATGAGAACAGTTTGCTGTGGCAGCTACTGACACTGAGTCATCCAGCTTTATTGATAAATAGATTTATGTGACATCAGCACAGGAATGAAATTAAACTAGATGTTCCTGTATGATGCTCCCTAGTGGTAGCTTATAGAGAGAAAAAAGTTTTGATCTCAAAGGTAAATTCTTTGGAACTCCACTGTTAACAAATGGTAATGACAATGAGGTAACTGTAAATAAAAAAGGATTATCTTGATGAGATACAAACCACTTAAATGCTGGTCCAAACAAGCCAAATTAAGACTTTGTCCGATATTGGACAAGCCTACAGTGTTAAAGAATATTACAGTATCTTTGATTGGGACAGTTCCAGCACTGTGTTCAAGGCATAAAGCCAAATGATATTTCATACACACTAAATTATCAGTATCTATAATATCCTCATAGTTGTAAGACTACAGTTTTTTTTTTCCAAAAAACATTTATGTAAAAGGAATGTTTGAAACAGGTCTGTACTTTGTAAGTACATTACAATTTGTTTGGCTTTTAAACAACGGACTGACTACAGCAAGCGAGAGTATCAGGGATAAGGCCTGACAAAGAAAAGTGTTATGTTAATGCTTGGTACTCTATGTACTTCTTAATAAATTTAGAAAGGATAGAATGTAATGTTATTGCACACACACACACACACGATCTGAAGCTACTTGTCACAAGTGGGGTCGTGGTGAACTGGAGCCTACCCTGGCAACATGAGTGTAAGGCTGGAGAGGGAGACACACCCAGGATGGGATGCCAGTCCATCACGAAGCACCCCAAGTGGGACTTGGAGAGCAGGACCCCGTCAAGCCTGCTGGACCACTGCCCCCCCCCCCCCCCCATTGTTATGCAAAACCTTTTTTTCCAACTTCCAAGTTAGTAAGAAGCAATGATCCGATGCCTGTTTAAAATGCAGAGGTATGAGTTATGTCTGACCGTTGACAGTGCTAGATTACTTGTTAAAGAAGCCTATAAAGTAACAGTGTGGCACACTAATGTCTATAAAACAGTGACTCAAAGATCGTTGAGAGAAGGAGTTTTGGTGAGCAAGAGCTCTCTGAATTGCAGTTCTGACACACCAGTTGAACTGTGTTTCCCAGTTCTGTTTTCTTCTTTCTTCATCAGAGAAAGGATGACTGGCTTACTTTTATGACAACTTGATGTTATGTTCATATTAATTGAAAATATGGACATGTTCATGAAATCAATAGTATGTCCAACCACTAATACCCCATGCTTTGTCCCTCTGCAAACAAGGTGTGTCAGACACAGATACAATACTAAGAAGAACACTAGCACTCAAATATACTTTCCTGTTTAGCCACAAAATTAAAATAGAAACATACTGTTTTTTTTTTTTTTTTTAATTATTATTTTTTAACTGTAGCTACAAGTTGCAGCAACAACTTTTCAAGGTTGTGCTGAACTTTTATGGAATGTAATTGTCATGGCTGGTTCCAGAAGGAAGTGGCGGACCCAAGTACAGCGTGGAAAAAGGGCTTTATTATGGGAAATCCAAGATACTTCGTCACAGGACAGGCAAAAGGTCTCCGAGGTGCAAACGTTGTTGAAGGGGCAATCCAAAAGGCGAGGACAATATACAGGCAAGAGGTCAATGATCATGAAGAGGCTACAATGACTAGGGAGCAGGGTAAAGGGAGTGGGACAGGGCAAAAGGATAAGGAAGGAGTTTAGGTCTGACAAGAGGTCTCGATACGCAAGGCTGAACAAGGTTCCGCGTCAGCTCCTGCTCTGACGCTGCCTTTTATGCGTCAGCCTGTGCCGCATCCCAGGTGTTCCGCACTTCCTCAGCGGCATGGACGTGGCAGTAATACCATATCTAATGTACAAATACTGAATGTCTGGTAATTTTTGCACCTACTTATAAATCTCTCAGTTGTAGATCTGAATGTGTGTTCTATTCTGAAAGACTGCAGTGCAAGGCTGACTGTTGTACTATTAAAGCAAGGACAAATCAGTTCTGTCTTCCTTGGTTTTTGCATTACTTCATATAAGGCTTGAATTACTTGCATGATGTAGCCATGTGTCAGTTTTCTGAGGGTTCATAAACAATTAAAAAAATATTACTGATAAAGTGTTTTATTCCGGGGGTGCAGTGGGCTTGGCCAGGTCCTACTGTGTGCTGGGTCTAGGGTTCGAGTCTTGGTTGGGGTGCCTTACAGTGGACTGTCATCCCATCTGGGGTGTGTTCGCTCCCCTTCTGGCCTTCTACCCTGTGTTGCCAGGTTAAGCTCTGGTTTGCCGTGACCCTGCTCTGGCCAAGTAGTTTCAGAGTTTGTGTCTTATCCTTCAAGATTTGTCTTGGACACCTTACATTTATTCATTGAGCAGATGCTTTTCTCCAAAGCGAGATGCCTCTCATAGAAAATACAATTTGTGTATTATCTTCTGGAGAAGGCAGTTGCAAATGAAAAGTATTAGATAATGGTCAGAGCAAAACAGATTTATTGGTAACAAAACCATTTTTTAGACAATCTCTCCAGTAGCTGTAAGTTTTCCTGGAAGGCCTGCAGTTTAGCTACAATCAGACATGTTTTTTTTTAATGGTGATTCAGTTTAGAGTGTTAAAATTTGTAATACTGATGCCCCAGTGCTTTCAGTAAAATGCCTTCCTGGGCCAGGGTTCCTAGCACAATGGCTTGGTTGGATATGAGTTCCAGAAAAAATGTTATGCCTTGCTTGTCCATGCTACTGTTCATCTTATTAAACTCCAGTCAGCTGTATTACAGAACTTAATTTCAATGTGCAAAAAAATTAATTAATCAAAGATACTTCCAATCATGTCTGATGAATTCAACAAAGGTGCTTTCAGTTCCCCGAAGTCCTATGTTGATCTTGTTATCTGCAACACAAAATTTCATCTTAGGTTATCATCATCATATGATTGGTACCCTTAACTCTAAGTAGGAGTGGGATTCACCTTTAGCCCAGAAGTTACAGACTGGCTCTTAGTACTTATGGATACTGAAACATTCTAACTAATGCAGCTGTTAGGCCACCATACAATACTCAAATATATGGGCAAAGTTGTCATGTCATCTTCTCTATTCATTTTAAGACAATAATTTTTAACTATAAAAATGCATTTCATCATTCTGTAATACTCAGCACACCAATAAATTGCATCATATGCCTAGGTTCTATTAATATTTTGCACATTTACATTACATTTTTTTCATTTAGCAGGTGCTTTTCTCCACAGCAACTTTCAATGGACACCGTATTGTATTTTGCTGGAACCTTTACACCTAAGGTGACATAGAATGCTAGACGGACACAATCAGTTGTGTGTCTGTATAGTTGTGGATGGTATTCTTATTAGTTTGTTGAAATGTATTTTGTGGTTTGTTAGGGCACACGTTCACCTAAACAATTCTGTGTCCCGTAGTGTGGAGTGGGCATGACTCTTTCGATCGATGAATTGCATCTGTTTGGTTGTCATTGCTGGAGTAGTTTTGATTAGGAATCTCTGCCCCCAACCCCTTAAACAGCGTGGAAGCTATCGATCCTGTTCATTGTGAATTAAATTTTGTGTTGGAGGTCCGTCACTGGAGTTTGTGGTGTTTCAGGTAAGTTTGGTGTTGCTACTGCTTTTTCCTGACACGCATTGTTGTCATATAGCTGAGCAGATAGACAAACACAATTGATTGTGCGTCTGTGTAGTTGCGGGTCTTTTTTTTTTTATTGATTTGTATTAATTAAATTGCTCTTCAGCTAAAACCTCCTTCTACCACAACAAAACAGTCTGCAGCTAAAAAACCACGCCGACTCTTCGCCACCTTCTCATCCTTTCAGTGTCCTCCGCCACCTCCTCCCCCATCTTCTCTCACTGCTGATGACTTTGCTTTGTTTTGTAGAGACAAAGTCAAAGCAATCACTGACAAGTTCTCAGCATCACCATGCTCGGTTCGTGCTGGACCTCCCTGCAAAGCTATGCTTTCCAAATTCAAGCCGCTTTCCCAAACTGAAATCTAAGACTTCTTGATATCGCACAAAGCCACCATTTGCTCACCTGATCTGATCCCATGGTCACTTCTACAGAACATTTCCCTGCAACTCTTCACCTTTATCTCTAAAATCATCAACTCCTCGCTCTCTTCTGGCCGTTTCCCCGCTGCCTTCAAAGCTGCTCTCATTTCACCTCTGTTACAGAAACCCTCCCTGGATCCCAACTCGGTCCAAAACTACAGACTGGTCTCTCTCCTCTCCTTCCTGTCTAAAACCATATAGCGGGCAGCCTGTGATCAATTGTCTGATTTCCTCACCCGGAACCATCTCCTCGATGGATATCAGACTGATTTCAAAGTTGGTCACTCCACTGAGACAGCGCTTCTTGCGGTGTCTGATGCTCTCCAATCTGCTAGGTTGGCCTCCCTCTCCTCAGTCCTCATCCTCCTACAACATTCGACACTGTCAACCACCGGATTCTACTCTCCTCTCATAGTCAGCTTGGGATCAAAGAAGCAGCACTAAAATGGTCTGAGTCCTACCTATCTGACAGATCCTATCAAGCGGTCTGCGGAGCTCTTGTTCTTCTCCTCTGCCTCTCTCAACTAGTGTCCCGCAGGGCTCGGTACTGGGTCCTCTTCTCAATCTACACCTCCTCCCTTGGCCCGGTCATAGCCTCCTATGGATTCAAATACCACTGCTGGGCTGATGATATCCAGCTCTTCCTATATTTTCCACCTGGAGCATCAGACATATTCACACGCATTGCTGCCTGTCTGTCGGACATCTCTGCATGGATGTCTGATGACCACCTCCAACTTAACTTCTCCAAAACAGGTTCTTCACCTCTCAGCTGGCCTGTCCGCCTGCCACAATCTATTGATCAAACTGAGCAACTCTCTCATTTTGCCTGCCTCCTTGGCTAAGAGTCTGGGAGTCATGATTGACTCACGTCTGTCTTTCTCTCAGCACATCGAAGCCACAACCCGCTCCTGCAGATACATCCTGCATAATATTCATAGGATCCATCCCTACCTCACAACTGACTCTGCCCAACTACTTGTCCAGGCCATGATGAAATCCCATCTGGACTACTGCAACTCTCTTCTGTGTGGCCTTCCTGCCACTGCCATCAATCCTCTGCAGCTGATACATGGGAATGCTTTGCAAATCAAACACAACTCCTGCAGCAGCATTCTGTATCTCCTCTACTCATTTCCCTGCACTGGATTCCTGTAGCTGCCCGCATCAAATTGAAGAGCCTGGTTATTGTCTACAAATGCATCAGTAGAACTGCTCCCAGCTATTTGCAAGACTTGATCAGCCTCTACACCCCAGCCAGACCCCTTTGCGCATCTATTTCTGCCCGGTTAGTGGTCCTGCGCACGAAAAGTAAAGCACAGAGGTTCTCGGTTCTGGCTCCGTTGTGGTAGAATGACCTTTCAGTCTCACGCAGAACTGCAAAAACTCTGTCTACATTCAAGAAGGGTCTGAAAACTCACCTTTTCCAGATTCACTTCACCCATTTTTTCTCCAGCTCGTGTATGGTGCAAATGTTCATGCACTGTAATTTTATGATCATGCCCAGATAAGCCTTTACAGAGCCACTACTCCTGCATTGTATGTGAATATTGGGGTACATTTAATAAAAATAAAATAAAAAAAATGTAGGAAAGTTATGAGGATTCATCTATCCTGTGTTTTATGCACCTAGTCGAGCAAATGGAAAGTGACAAACTAGGTTTACTTAAGAATCACATGTCTGCAGCTATGTCTCTTTCTTTTAATCATGTAACGCACAAATTGTACCGTATTTCTCCTATTTGACGCTCCCGCTCTAATAGTAGCACCCCCACCCGATAAGCCAGGGTGCGGCTAATATTTTTCTGCTGATAATGTTGATTTTTAATATCCTTGTGCACGTATACGTAAAACTTTAGCTTCTTGAAAATGATCAATGATTAAACCTTAATTTAGAGAACGCAGTTTTCTTTTTAACTTTTTAACAACTACAACGGATTTCAAGCTGTCTGGCCAAGAAAAACGATGCGGACGCCTACACCTAATGTTCGTCGCTGTCAACGTTGGCGGCTCGAACCCCACATTGACGTCGTTCCTCAAACCAGTTTATCAGAGCAGTTTCAATATCTTCATATCTGACGGGACTACTAGCTCTTGACTTTCTCTTCTCAGATTTAGGTGCGTTTTGTAATCGTGTCTTGTTCTGGCATCTTGCACTCACCAACGGTGAACACTGTGACTGACTGAAACTTAGCTTTTGCGGCGAAATGTTTTCCTTTTTCTTCAGCAACTGCAATAACCTTCAACTTAAAAGCAGCCTGTGTACAACTTTTTACTTGCCATATTTAACCCGCGTTTACAAAATGATGTCACTCAGGCCGCATGGTTACCATGTGCTACATGCTAGGGAGAATTAGGCAAACTTCATAATTTGCACAATCAGGCCTCAAATAGACGCACCCTACCCTTAATTTGCGACGTGTCCAGGCGCGATAATTAGGAGAAATACGGTATTTTTGCTGAAATGTACGGCGCTTTGAATAAAAGTGTCTGCTAAATTAATGAATGTAAATGTAGATGCACCACACTATTTACTTATAGGGGGGTGTGGTGGTGCAGTGGGTTGGATCAGGGTTCTGCTCTTTGGTGGGTCTGGGATTTAAGTCCCACTTAAGGTGCCTTGCAACGGACTGGTGTCCTGTCCTGGTTGTGTCCCCTCCCCCTCCAGCCCTGCACCCTATGTTGCTGGGTTAGGCTCCGGATCCCTGTGACCCCATATAGAACAAGCGGTTCAGACAGTGTGTGTGTGTCTATGTATGTGTTTACTTATACACCACTGGAACATTCCCTCACTAAGACACATAATGGGCAATTTAGAGTCACCAATTCATTTGAAACAAATGTCTTTGATCTGTGGTTGGAAACCCACACAAATTGCTCATAAACTGAGCAGGGATAAAACTCCTGTCCTTTTGCACTCTTCTTCTCTTAGAACGCTGTGCCACCATGCCATAGTATCTGACCACAACTCAGAGTAAATAAAAGTGCATCCCCAACAGGAGAGATACAGTCATTAGATCCCCAAAGTACAGTCACTTTGTCTAATACCGCTGTTGTACATTACATGAGTAGATGCAGGTCTCCAATATATGAAAAATGTATATTGAATATATATCAATATATTGTCAATAAAATCTATACATATATTGATTTTGTTCGCATGCCCATGTTTTCAGTTAACATCACTAAAGACACTGGGTTGAAAACCAAGAAAGTCCATAGCTCAGGGCGACTGGCTGTAGCAGCCAGGAACTTTTCAGTCTGCTCACTCAAAAACTCGGTAGCCCACCTGGAAAAGTCTCAATTCTCCCAAGGGCCACTCAGCATTACTCATATACCACCTGCAACCTTTTGCATCTTGTAAAAACTTGACATGTTTTGTTGCAGTTTTGTCTGGTTACTAATATTACATAGAGGTTATAAATGAACAATTGAATGAACCAATGAATGAATGAATGAATGAATGAATGAATGAAAATGTTTTTGGCTATCACTTCATAAAATATATAACATACAACAATGTAATAACAAGAAAGTCCAGACACCAGACGAACACCAGAAAAACAAATCCCAAATGGACGGATTAGACAGGCAGACATCAGATAGATAGATAGATAGATCTGTAACAGAACATCTGTAACTGTGTCCTGGATACTTATCACAAGCAGGCTATATACAGTGAAACTCTGTATACAAGGTTACTTTGTGAAGTACATTTGTGACCTCAAGACCTGTCTTCACTAATATTTCCATCCTAGTTTTTCCAGAATACTGCTGAGCAGTGAACTTACATGTCACTGACAAGCTGTATGGCAGAGGTGTTCTTCTCTCTGGTGCAACCTGGCAACCTGCTGACAGAAGGTTCATGCCTCTGTCTGGACAGGATTGACACCCCACCTGTTATAGAGGCGGAGCTCCACTATGAGCTGTCACACTTCTCGAGCACTCCCACCCAGTGATCTATCGGCCATCAGGACAGGATGGAGGACGTTCACTCTGCATCTATCAAGCACCCTCCAAGCTGAATCTCACTGCAGACTGATAGCTCCCTGTTGTCCACATCCAAAGAGTTTGTTGGAAGAATACAGGGCTCCACATTAGTGCTCTTCAAAGTCAATAACTGAAGCAGGATTAATGTACATATTCCATTGACTGTCTAATGGGTCAACAGTGATACATTGTTTAAGGAACTGCTATTGTGATCAGGACAGTACAGGTCTCTGACTAAACAATATAAAAGCCATGTGTGAATATCCCAAAAGGAAACACAGTGTTTTTCTGGAGTAATGCATCATTTTTGGTGAATGTGATTGTAGTGTGCAGTTAACTTGAACACAAAAAGGAACTTTTCTCAGTAAATGCAGAGATGAGCAACCCACTGGAGGTTTCACAGTCCAGCCACTCCTTTTCTCTGTTAACTCTTATAAATACTTTGACTGCACTTGAGCCTTGTCTCCTATTTAGCTTTGGCAAAAATTCCAGAGTTGAGCATGGAAGCATTCCTATATGCCACAGTGAACAACTAGTAGATGCCAAAAAATAAAATGGAAAAAACACAATTCTGTGTTCTAAACAAATAGTTGGCATAGTGTTGCCTATGTTACTGGTTTGAATCTCACCTCCAGCTGTCGTACCTTTGAATAATTTACTTATTCTACATTGTTCCTGTAAAAATATCTAATTGTAAGTTTTGTCGGAGAAAAGAGTCAGGTAAATGAATGAATATGATGAAAATTTTAAAATCACTGTGGACCTTCAAAGTAGAACTCATCTGTATGACAGCTAAAAAGTGAGAATAGCACAAGGTAACCTATCCTTGTAGCAGGATGAAAAGGTTTAGACAGCCTATAAAGAGGAGATGACTTTTCTCAGGCTTTGTCGAGACTGCTTTCAAAAGCGCACAAAGCCTGAACAACTATAGCCTCGGATATGAGACCTTTCAACCTCATTCCACTTCTTAACTCCACTATATGTTGGGCTTTTCTCAGCAGGTGCGAGCAGCTATATGCCCTTGTAGACCCTGGACAAACATATACTTGTAATGACAAATGCATCCTGGGAACAGCAGGAGATTTCTCCCCAGGCAATGCCTACATTTTCAGTGAAAAAGGGCAGAAACTCCCCATGCTGCTGGTGTTTTTTTAGGAAAACAAAACAAGAACCTTTAAAAAATGAGCAAATTCATGTCCACTTGTGCAAACTCACCTTCAATGCACACACAGGTACCCAAACACACACATAGCCATGAATAAGAAAGTTTATGGAACATACCCACTGGAGACGGCATAATTAAACTGCATCTATCAACTATCAACGGAGAATATGGCAGTAACTTTGATGAGGTATAGTGCCCATTCAACAGAGAATCTTTTATATTATTGAAGTCCTTTAACAGCAGAGATCAGCCAAATGATCCTCCATTCATTAGTGTTGGGAATTAATGGTCTACACAGCACCCTCTACTGATCTCACTGTGCACAACTTCAGAAAAATATTATATTATTCATATTACATTACTTCTTTAACAGTTCTTGTGTTTTCCACACACATTTGATAAATTTACAACTTTTCCATGTTGTAAATATGGTTTTGATTTCTTTGCCAAAAGGCTTTATGACACTAGGTATTTGAACACTTTTATTGATTACCAGTTTCATAGAATTTTAAATGTTTTATTACTTTTTTTTTTCACTGTGGTATTTACAGTGAAATCTGGCTGGCCGGGAACTGAAGGAGTGGAGCTACCATAAAGAGCAAAGACTATTAAATGGTGCATTCAGGAGTTCACATACACACACACGTGCGCGCATACATACTTAAAAACTACAATTGTACATCCAACACTGTCTTCGTTAGTATTTTGACTGCATCCTTTGTAAAGGACTTTGTTGAGTGGTGCAGACTGAAGCAGCTAAAGCTTATTATTGGAAAGATTAGGGAGATTATCACAGACTTCAGAAGGTTCAAGAGTCCTAAGTTTCTAATGACAGTTGATGGAGTGAATCTGAAAATGGTTGGGATGTACAAGGTGTGGGGATGTATCTGCATATATAAAAAAAGTCCAATGTCTACTTTCAAATGAGGATAAGGTCCTTTGAACAATCAAGATCATTGTTCCATATGTTATGTTGGTATCTATGTTTTTCTTTAATAAAACCTCTATGTAGTCACTTTATTAAGTATTCATAATTCAGTTTTTTTTTTTTTTTTGTTTCATACAGCTGTTACAGAGCAATAGGAAATTGTTTTGATTTTCACTGTTTGAGAGAAAAAATAAATTAAAACCGATATCAGAACACAATGTAAATTATAAAATGCTTTACATGTAGTTGCCTAGCTGCAGATGAGTCTTATCATTTTCCATTTGTCATTTTGGACAATTTGTGTCACACAGTGTGTGTCCCCAGCCGAGCCACCCTGCTCTCACCAAATGTCACCCACCATGCTGCTCTGTGCTGAATGCCAGAGCCATGGTGTTAAATAGTATATCTTTAACAGTTGCTGCTGTTGCACAGGTTGTTTATTGATACAGACATTTGTTTTCTTCCTTTCTGCAAGTTTCCATACTGTCTGAAGCATGCAGGTCCAGAAATTATAGGAAAAACTTGAAATAGAAGAATAGAATGCATTTCAAAATGGAAAATATTCCAGAACAAGCACTCTGTTGCCAAATCTGTGTCCAAAACAGACAGGTTAGTCATCAGAATGCTTCTAAGGCAGCAGAACCTAAGTTTGAATATTCACTGCAGAAAGGAGAAAACGATAAACTATTCCCGTTTTGATCGCTGCAGGAGAACCTTGAGACTCAGCTATCCCATGTATCCTTCTCTGCTCTAGGCTTCACCACATAACACCCCACTAAGATGTTGCTTTTCTGAACTGCACGGAGTAACATCCAAATGTGTCAGAAATGTCAGAATGTGTCTTATTATACTTAAATATTTAACAAAATGTTTCTTGAAAAATCTACTAATACTACAGTACTCAATAATAATAACAACAACAACAATAATAATAGTAATAATAATAATAAGAAGAAGAATATTATTATTATTATTATTATTATTATTATTATTATTATTTATTTATTTATTTATTTATTTATTTATTTATTTATTATGACTATTTGTAAGACCCCGTCCTGGGTGTGTCCCCTCTCCCTCCGGCCTTACGCCCTGTGTTGCCGGGTAGGCTCCAGCTCCCCGTGACCCCGTATGGGACAAGCGGATCAGAAAGTGTGTGTGTGTGTGTGTGTGTGTGTGTGTGTGTGTGTGTGTATTTGTAACACTGAATGTATAAAACCAAAAACTACTGAAATCAGATTATGTTAATGCTAAATCATACATCTATGATGGTTAATGTATTTTATTTTTAATAAGGTCCTAGCACAAAGTTGCATAAGCAATCTATCTCAGGAATTAAACAAAATCCTGTTAATCCATTTATAATGACCCATTTCCCGTTAAAGCTGTGAAAATAATTACTTTTTCTGCCATTTATCAGATTATGCAAATATGTTTTCACCTAACAAAACAGCTGATGAGCGTGTAGATTATGTACAGTATGGCATTTTGAACATCCACCACCAAATCATTCACTTGTCTTCATTGCTTTCTTACAAATTCTATGCCTTGGGCTTTGGTAGTTTAAAAGTTTCTGTTTATAAGATATGTTGGCTTTGATTCAGTGGCTCCCTAGCAATCTGTTATAGTAATGTTGGCAAAGATGCTTTTAAAAGCACAGTTGTTTTCACCTGCATGTTAAAATTTGACTGGATGTGGGCATTGTTATTGTTTCTATAATCTTTAAAGGAGAATTATGATCTCATTTTGTAAATGTTATGATTTTTGTCTACTGTTAGACCGTGATACTGTCCTCTATTTCCTTGCTTTGTTCTCATGTTCAACTTCATAAGCGTTGCTCGTTTGAAAACAGTTAATCTGTATACCATGTAGGGGGGCGCGGTGGCGCAGTGGGTTGGACCACTGTCCTGCTCTCCGGTGGGTCTGGGGTTCGAGTCCTGCTTGGGGTGCCTTGCGACGGACTGGCGTCCCGTCCTGGGTGTGTCCCCTCCCCCTCTGGCCTTACGCCCTGTGTTACCGGGTAGGCTCCGGTTCCCCGCGACCCCATATGGGACGAGCGGTTCTGAAAATGTGTGTGTGTGTGTGTGTGTGTGTGTGTGTGTGTGTGTGTGTGTGTGTGTGTGTGTGTGTGTGTGTGTGTATACCATGTCAAGATACTGCAGAAAGTTCTGTATAAATGAGCTTTGAACTTGTGAGCTGCCCTGTCGGCCCTCCCAGATGCACAAGGGGTAATGAATGTTAGCAACACCACAGGCAGTCCACCACAGACTCTTAGAAAATTTAATGAGGAATACTCTGAGGTTACCAGGAGCGCCATAAAGGCAAACAGTTTATAACCTCAAAACTGCTCCTCTGTGATGAAGTACTACCATAGCAACTACAGAAGGGTTTTTCTCACTCTCACTTCTTGAGTACCCCATGAGCACACATAAAAATCTTCCAAGCGGGATGTTTTTCTTGTGTCTTTTGTATGTTTTATACATATACAGTTTTTGAGAACTATTCAAATGCATGTCATATCTATTAGTTTTTGTTCATTATTGTTAACATTTTCTTTCAAATCACATTTTAGGCCAAAGCTCTACAACTGCAGATTGAAACAGTAGGATGTAATTTAACTAAAGGAATGCCTTTAGTAATGTACCTTTGTATAGCTTTATGTTATATGTCATATAGTTTTCATATAGTTTTATATTATATGTCTCACAGCACATGGGTGGTGTGGACGTGGGTCCAATCCCCACTCAGTCTGTATGGAGTTTGCATGTTCTCTCCATCTCTGCGTGCATTTTCTCCAGGTGCTCTGGTTTCCTCCCACAGTCCAAAGACATACTGTTCAGGTTCACCCATAGTGTGTGAGTGACAGAGAGAGTGTGTTCCACTGATGTATGGATGAGTGACCCATTGTAAGCAGTATATCTAGCAGTGTAAGTTACTCAGTGAAAAAGGTGTGTGGACTGGCAGCACTACATAGAGCTCGTTGGAAGTTGCTTTTGAGAAAAGCGTCTGCTAAATAAATAAATGTAAATGTAATGTTTAATTATCTTTTAAATAATGAGGTGAGAATTTATCATATTTAATAGAAACACATGAAGAGAAACTTTTTCGTTGTGATGCAGATTGTATACTTTTGAATTCATTGGTAATTAAAAGCCCATTGTACGAAAACTGGATTTTAACTTCTCAGGAATGTATAAAAACTTGGGAACCTGGTAAGTGTTGTATATAACCACTGAACAGGGATGAAATAGAGCCCCTTGAGATGTCTCCGCCACAGTGAAATCCAGAGTATCCTGTGTCCTATTGTAAGAAATAAGCAGGACAGGTTTAGTCCAAGAGAGCTTTCTAGTATTTGAAAGGCAGATAGGCTAAGAAACCCATAAAAGAGAGAACGGAGGAGAGCATCCTCCTGGTGGTTATCTGAGCTGAGACACTTCTCTCTCTGGAGCACTTCATTGCAAACCAGTCAAATATATATAGGCTTTGAATGTGCTTGTGCAAATTGGAGGATCCTAGCAGGTAGCTGCAAAAGAATACACACAAACACACGCACACACACACACACACACACACACACACACAGAGCACATTATTATTCAGTTATGAGTATTCTAAAGCCATATGCCTCATTTTGGTGTGTAGAAGGTGTTCTTTACCAAGTTGTTTATCAAAATGTTTCTGTTTAAGTCTGAAACTGTTGTTATTTCCATGATTAATATTTCAGGATTTGGCTTTGTGAGTGAGCAAATCTGAAGTTATGAGTAAAGCAAGAAAAAGCTAAAATGTATTTTATGTAAAACACTTTTTTTAAGAGGGAGTGGTCTAAGATTGTAACTGAAATGAATATGGAAATGTCAGTAGCAAGTTACCACCTGCAAATATCTTACATGGAAGGGCCACCCAAAAGGAAAGAACCAAAACAAATCTATTAAACTGAAACCTTCTATCAATGAAAACAATTTCATTTTGCAATAATGCATTACACTAAATAAAATTCAATAAATTACAAAAGTGGTGGTTAGGTTTCTTTTTTTCGTAAAATAAATTAAAATGTGTTTGCTTGAGGAGTCAGCTTGAAGTCTGCAACCGTTACACGTTTGTCCACCTTTAAAAGGTGAATCCTCTTATGTAAAAAAGATATCAATGTTGAATTTCCTGAGTCGGATATCCCAAGTAAAGCACTGATTTAATACAGTTCTAGTGCTATTCTGCAGGATTTCATGCTTCAGAACCATTTATTTTCAACCCATGATTACCTGGCAGATACAGGGTGATTTCCACTGCATCAGATAATATACTTTTCCATTTGAAGGCAAGGAACAGGTTCATATTTTTATATGAAATACAGACTCAGTAATATGTTTTGGTGTGGATGGCTTATTAACAGGTTTTAGCAAAATACATTAGACAACCTTGACTTTCCCTAAACCCCAGCACCACCCTTTCAGGCAGATACGAATGTCTTCTTTCTCAGCTTAGCACGTCCAACATATTCACAACCACTTCCTCCCTCCCATTCTGACCAAGTTGACCCAGCATCCGATTTCCACTGACCTTGTGAACAGGAACACAGGGGCAGACATGTCCTCTTCTGTGATGTGGTTTTAGTCTTGTGTGTATGTGTGCCAAATGGATTTTTAATGGATTTATGGGGTCATTGGCACTGTCCGACAGTGATATGATCAGTGGTGTTGTGGAAGGTGTAGTATAAGAAGCTAGTTTCTGGGGATGAAACCTATCAACAGTCAGATCTCATTCGTGTACAAATAGTTTCTCTGACCTTCTGGCATTACACACTGTTATAATTCAGGCAGATATAAACTGTCCAGCTGAGAATTCACATTTTACAGTATAAAGGGCCACCCCCACATAAAAACACAAATCCTTGAACCACTGATGTACACAATGTTTATGCTTTCATTATGTTATACCTCCTCTTTTACTACATTCCAATATCATATTGGTATAGAATTTCAGCATCCCAGAGCTGTTTTTTTTTTTTTTAATTTTTAAAAAAAAAATTTTTCTTATTAATATAATTTTTTTTTAGAAAATGTGAGGCAAGAAATCAGTTAATGGCATTGAACTCCTTACGTAAATAAAGATGGCCAGTAAGACTATCACTCAACAGGACTCCATTATTAATTTAAAACAAATAAACAATAGAGATTTCATGCTAAGGCTCAAACTAAGCATAAACATAATATTTAATCGACTGAAAGACAAATGAATTAACAACATTCAGATGAGATAACTCTATATATCCTGGAGCAAGAACTCTTTTAACTGCCTCATAGACTCACATAGCACTTTATTAAAAACATACTAATACTGGGTACGGCCTCCCTTTGCTCTCAAAACAGCATCAATTCTTTGTGGCATGGATTCCACCAAATGTCAGAACTATTCCTTTGATATTCTGGTCCATGTTGACATGATTGCATCATGCAATTTCTGCTGATTTGTCAGCTGCACATTCATGTTGCAAATCTCTTGTTCTACCACATCTCAAAGGTGTTCTATTGGATTCTGATCTGGTGACTGGGAAGGCCACTGAAGAACACCAAACTCATTTCCATGTTCATGAAAACAGTTTGAGATGACTTTTGCTTTTTGACATGGTACATTACCACACAGAAAGTAGCCATTAGAAGATGGGTAAATTGTGTGGATAAAGGATGCACATGGTCTGCATCAATTCTCAGGCTGTAGCATTTAAGTGATGATTGACTGGTATTAACAGGTCCAGAAAACATTCTCCACACCATTACACCACCACTACCAGCCTAGACTATTGACACAAGGCAGGTTGGGTCCATGATTTTATGTTGATGACCGCAAATTCTGACCCTACCATCTGTGTGCCAGTCTTCAGCTGTCCAGTTCTGGTCACTGAACAGCTGGTTCATGAAATTCTGGTTCATGATATCTGGTGAGCCTATGCTCACTGCAGCCTCAGCTTTCTGTTCTTACCTGATAGGAATGGAACCCGACATGGTCTTCTGCTGTTGTAGCCCATAGGCCTCAAGGTTCAATGTGTTGTGCACTCGGAGATGCTTTTCTGCTCACCACAGTTCTAAAGAGTGGTTTCCTGAGTTACCATAGCCTTTCTGTGAGCTCAAATCATTCTGGCCAGGCATTTCTATCCGCAAAACTGCCGCTCACTGGATGATTTTTGTTCTTTGGTACAATTCTGAGTAAACTGTAGAAAATCTCAGGAGATCAGCAGTTACATAAATACTCAAACTAGGCACCAACAATCATGTCACGGTCAAAATCACTAAAATCACATTTTTTTTTCCCCCCATTCTGGTGTTTGATGTGAACACTAACTGAAGGTTCTGACCTGTATCTACATGATTTTATGCATTGCTCTGCTACCACATGATTGGCTGATTGATTGGATAATTGACTGAGCAGGTCTACAGGTGTTCCTAATAACGTGCTCAGTGAGTGTATATTTTTGTTGTTTTCATTTATGAAATCTATGAGGACAACTGATTTGTTACCAGAAAAAAATCTGATTCTTTAATTTACTAAACACAGCCGTGTTTCATCTAATTGCCCTTTTCAGGACAATTCCTTTAAGACCAGTTGTTTACACTTTATGGATTTGAAGTGTTATAAAATTTTCGATAATTGAATTTTCTAGAGGCAATACAGTGTAGACCTCGGCTAATGAATACTTGTTGCATCACACACACATATTTCCAGAACCGCTTGTCCCAATCGGGGTCGCAGGGAACCGGAGCCTAACCCGGCAACACAGGGCATAAGGCCGGAGGGGGAAGGGAGACACCCAGGACGGGACACCAGTCTGTCGCAAGGCACCCCAAGCAGGACTCGAACCCCAGACCCACAGGAGAGCAGGACCCGGTCCAACCCACTGCGCCACCGCACTCCCTTTGTTACATTATTTCCTCAAAATAATTCAGGCAGCCAGAAATTATTTTATTTCACAAAGGATAAAATACAAAAACAGGTGTTTTGCATGACAACCAGGATTGAGTAACAAGAGAGCACTGGCAAAAGGTAGTTAGCATGTTTTCTTTGGCAAAATCGAACTACCAACCAGCTCAGGCTATGAACCTTACAGCTTCTGAGTCACATCCTTTAGTCAGTAACCAATAAAGTAGATGAAATCTTTCAGTTCTGTGAAACAGAAGGTAGAGAACAGAAGGACCATATTTTCTTCTGTCAGTCAAATCAGGAATTGCGCATAATTTATTTTTTCAAAAATAAATATTCTGACTTTTTTCATTTCCACTGTAAATACTATAAATGTGTCTTATTTTTAAATTCATTATTACTGCTATGCGGGTTATAAAATCTTTAGCAGGAGTAAAAAACAGCATTGTTCTCTGTAGCTTTGGGCAACTTCTTGATGTTTTTATTATATTTCTAATTTTGATTTAACGTATTTACAATAGGTTTTCTTTTGCTTAAATCAAGCCTTGCAATTCACTTTATATAAAGAATTCTTACATGGAATTAACAATCTGTACAGTTTGATCTATTTTGGCTTGAATAAAAAATATATATTTAAATTTTAGGGGTGCGGTGGCGCAGTGGGTTGGACCGCAGTCCTGCTCTCCAGTGGGTCTGGGGTTCAAGTCCCGCTTGGGGTGCCTTGCGACGGACTGGCGTCCCGTCCTGGGTGTGTCCCCTCCCCCTCCGGCCTTACGCCCTGTGTTGCCGGGTGGGCTCCGGTTCCCCGTGACCCCGTATGGGACGAGCGGTTCTGAAAATGTGTGTGTGTGTGTGTGTGTGTATTTAAATTTTCTGGCAAAAAATTTCACATCATTTTAATACCAATTGAAAAAGCAGAGATGGCATGCTATTCCATTAATCATTTTGCATCATATTCAAATGAAGTCTGGACAAATGTTGTTATCACAACTGATTTTTCATTTCATGCTCATGAATTCAGACATATATTTATGCAGGCACTGCATTTCATTATGCAGTTACTCAGTATACACAGGTATTCTGATTCAGAACAACACATCCTAACTAGAGCCAGTTTCTGCCGCAAGGGTATGTGACGACATGTGCCACCCTGCCACCTCCTACTGCCTCAAAGACATTGCACCCGACCCCCATTTTGGACCTTGCAGGTGATAGGCCCACATGGCCCCCCCACAATGCCTTTTTGGACTGAGCCAGGCCGGGTTACATGGGCTGCCCAGCCATCAGGTGCTTGCCTATGAACACTGCCCACAGCGTGATGGTGAGATTGGCTGCAGACTGGGAGCAGCGACAGCAGTAATGCGGTTGCTGTATTGGACTGTAGTAGTGATAAGGGAGCTGAGCCATAAAGCAAAGCTCTCTATTTACCGGTCAGTCTACGTCTTTACCCTTACCTATGGTCATGATCTCTGGCTAATGACCGAAAGGATAAGATAGCAGATACAAGCGGCTGAGTTTTCTCTGCAGGGTGGTGGAACTCACTCTCTGTGACGGGGTGAGGAGTTTGGCCATCCGGGACGAACTCAGAGTAGAGTCGATACTCCTCTACATTGAGTGGAGACAGTTGAGGTGGTTCGGGCATCTGGTAAGGATGCCCCCGGGCACCTCCCATTGGAGGTATACCAGGCACAGCCACAGGATCTCCTGGAGATACTGTATTACATCTCCCAGTTGGCCTGGGAGTGACTGGGATTCCCCCAATTTGAGCTGGAGGAAGTTGCATGGGACAGGGATTTCTGGGCATATGCTGCTCTCCCTACTGCCACCACGACCCTAAAAGACAAGTGGCTAAGAAAATGGATGGATGGATGGATGGATGGATGGACATCCTAATAGTAAAAGACTGTAAGTTTTCACCTTGTTCTACACTCTGTTTCACTAACCACTTGTCCTGTTCAGGGCCATGGCAATCCTGAGCGTATCTCAGAATCACTAGGCACAAGGTACATCCTAGATAGGACACCAATCCATCACAGGGTAGCAACACATACACACCTATTTACCATTCACCAATCAAGGACATCGAGACTGAAGAACACCTTTTCCCTACGAGGCATCAGACTACTTAACAGCCAGTAGTCCTGCACCCCAACACTTTATTACTGACACAATATTACTGCCTCTTCCAGACCCCTGGACATTACAACTCAATGTTCACTGTTTATTATTTATTTACTATTTATTGTACTTGTAGAGGGGAGTGCGGTGGCGCAGTGGGTTGGACCACAGTCCTGCTTTCCGGTGGGTCTGGGGTTCGAGTCCCGCTTGGGGTGCCTTGTGACGGACTGGCGTCCCGTCCTGGGTGTGTCCCCTCCCCTTCTGGCCTTACGCCCTGTGTTACCGGGTAGGCTCCGGTTCCCCGTGACCCCGTATGGGACAAGCGGTTCTGAAACTGTGTGTGTGTGTACTTGTATTAATTTGTACTTGCCTTTTTGTACTTGTTATTTGTACTGCTTTACTTATCAGGACATCCTTGTCTAAATATGTGTTTGTTCATGTCTGTTCACACCTAATACGAGCCTCATCATAAGGATTTCAATGCCCAGTGTACCCAATGTAACTGTGCAAATGGCAAATAAATGACTCTGACTCTGACCTGAGCTGACTGTGGAAGAACACCTATGCAGACTCAGGTAGAACATGCAAACTCCACATAGGCTGAGCCAGAGTCAAACTAACACCCAACCAGCGCATGTGCTACCCCCTGTGCCACCATGCCACCCCACCTTGGGTTGGTTTACTTAAAAGAAATTTAATGTTGGCATGACAGGGAGGGCATGGTGCCAGCTGTGTGGTGGGTCTGGGGTTTGAGCCCTGCTTGAGGTGCCTGGCATTGGTTGTGTCCCTCCCCCTTCTGCCTTGCACCTTGTATTGCCGGGTACGGCTCTGGGTCACCACAACCTCGCTCGGGACAAGCGGTTGTTGATGATAGATGGATGTTGGTATGAGAATATTACAACCGAGATGCAAAGAAACAATAATTTTGAAACATTTTACAATTGTTGGATATAAGACGCTACACCTAGTTAATTTCTAGCATTTCTGAATTCTTAATTATTTATTTTGCTGATTTGTTCAAATGTGAGACATGAGTAGTAGAGTACAGAAAGTCAACTTAAAGGAAAATTTACCTTACCAATGTGCCAGTGTTTGCTGCTACAGGATATAAAAGCTAGTGAACAACCTATTGAAGTTAGTTTTTTGACATTAGATCTAAATATGACAATGCATGCTTCTGTCATGGATGAGGACACTGTGATTGCTTTTCACAGAACATCATTTCTCAGCATAAACAAGTAGATGCTGGATCACATCAGATGTTACATTTGAATTATGCAAGCGTTCGGCATGTCAGTGCAATCACATGTGTGCCCCTCTAACTCAGCTGAGTAATTGTGCAGAAGGAAAAAGAACCCAATTAACTTCTTTGCATTACCCTGCATCTGCTAGTATCCTCATTTTCTGTCATTTTAGGCCTGGTTCATTTAGTATGATTACCTATGCAAGGGGGTGCGGTGGAGCAGTGGGTTGGGCCACAGTCCTGCTCTCCAGTGGGTCTGGGGTTCGAGTCCCGCTTGGGGTGCTTTGCGACGGACTGGCGTCCCGTCCTGGGTGTGTCCCCTCCCCCTCTGGCCTTACGCCCTGTGTTACCGGGTAGGCTCCGGTTCCCCGTGACCCCGTGTGGGACAAGCGGTTCTGAAAATGTGTGTGTGTGTGTACCTATGCAAGCAAAAAATAATTAAAAAAAAAAAAAAAACAAATACATGCTATTTTTAAGGATCAAATTGGATGTTTAAACTGTTTATTTTGTTAACTAATCCAGTGTTTAATATTAAACTTTGAGTTCTCTGTTTTTGGCCCAGCTTTGCTCAGTGAACCTGATCTCCTGGTAGAGTTACACCTTTTCATTTGTTAATGGAGTTTTGAGACAGACACAAACTATTTCTCTATAGAATAAGATATTTCAAAGGGTTGAAATTGACAGCATCTGCTCCAAGATATTTTTTACAATGAAAATGAGTCTATAATGTGTTCTCTGTGTTGCTTAGCAACCCATGCCACATTTCAGAAATTGAGTATTGCACTGCTTGTTACTTTAAATGGTAGCAAATAACAAGGAATATTAAAGTTTTGTTTAGGTAAAACATTGTGTTCATATGGGTTTTTTATGTTCAAAAAATAAAGTGGAACTTAGTAAATGTATTTTAAATCCATAACTATATACCTTTGGTCATTTTTGAAAATGTTTCATATAGTTTGCAAGCATCTTTGCAGTAAAACTGACAACATAACATTTAGGGATGTTTATAAATACATATACACACAGTTGATTTCAAATATTTACTATATTGTTCACACATGGTGTATGTTCTTCCCTTTATTCAGTTTGATTTATCTAACCATTACCATCATTATTCTTCTTTCAATTTTAATTTTAGTTTCTTTCCACTGCATTCATCACTCACACACACACACATTTTCTGAACCGCTCATCCCATACAGGGTCGCGGGGAACCGGAGCCTACCCGGCAACTCAGGGCGTAAGGCTGGAGGGGGAGGGGACACACCCAGGATGGAATACCAGTCCGTCGCAAGGCACCCCAAGTGGGACTCGAACCCCAGACCCACTGGAGAGCAGGACCCGGTCCAACCCACTGCGCCACCACACCCCCCCCATTCATCACTCATTTACAATTTTATTTATTTTTGATATTTTATTTTTTGTTTTAGAGTAGTGTCTCACCTCCATTTAGAATTACACACCTGAACCCCTTTTGTTATTTTAACTGTGCCAAGAGGCAGCTTTTCAATAATAACATTTTCATTTTGCAATCTGGTCAGGTGTCGTGTGCCATACTTCTTCCTTCACGCAACCTCTGATCCTGCTTTTTAAATTACTTCTGCTTGCCACTCTCTGGACATTGCAGGTGCAATGCATTCCAGACAAACCGTTAAGTCCTTTGGAGGGCTGATCTCCGTTTAAATCCCTGAATTCATTTCCTACGTGATGCTCAGTCGAATATGTGCCCTTAGTAATTGGAATTTCCCTCAACCCTGCTGACTGCTATGCCCCATTGATCAGAGCAAAATTGAAAATGCAATCATCTTTGTTTACATTTTGCTGAGAGGCCTTGGCAAGATCGAGTGTTTAACAATGATCTCAATATCAGTGGTATATCTCATACCCAGCCCTCAGTTTAAGTTTCCTTTTTATCCATGACTCTTAAATGATCAATATCATTGTACATACTTATAAACATTGTCACATTGAACTGCAATTCAGACACTGTTCTAAAATGTGTCTAAATATTCACTGCTCTATAGAGAAACCCTATACATACAGATTTATCCTCTGTCTGAATTAAAAAGATTATACTCAGTAAATGAAAAAAAAAAATCTCTTAAGCATTTATTTACAATTTCATATCTTCACTTCTGTATGCATAAGGTTTCATCATTCACTTGTATTTTGAAGTGAAACGTCGAGCTGGATTTGCAGGTATGGCTATAGAAGCTAGCCATTTGCCATCATTTGGCAAATCAACACAAAATTGTACATCCATAATGCTTTGTTTGTTGTTTGATACAGGAAGCAGGGGGAACAGTTCCAACATCAAACACTGGGTATAAACTGAATTGCAGGAATTTGCATTAAAGCTGACATATTTCTCAAAAAACAGCATACCAGGATCAAAATACATGTAAGACTGAATAAACAAAATGCAAACAGAGCTAAAATACAGACGACTATAATGTACAATAATGTACATTCTGCAAACAAACGACTAAATGACAATAAAATACTATAATGACTGTGGCCAGCCTGGGGGCAGAGCACCTGAGCGGGACAAAGGTGCAGGACAGCAAGTTTTCCCCAACAAAACAGGTTTCATTCTTAAACAAAAACCAAAACAAGACATGGCCTAAGTAAAACATACACAGTCATACCCAAAATGGCCCATACATCCCAGATCTGGAGCCCTTTTCCTAATCAACATTGCCTAGTGTCCTTTTCAATGTTCTCAGACCCACTACTTTAAAGTCCCTAGTGCTTCCACTTGGTTCACAGCAGCTGGTCTGCCTTATTATAAAAATTAATAATAAGAATTAATACACACACACATTTTCTGAACCGCTTGTCCCATATGGGGTCACGGGGAACCAGAGCCAAACCCGGCAACACAGGGCGTAAGGCAGGAAGGGGAGGGGACACACCCAGGACGGGACACCAGTCCGCCGCAAGGCACCCCAAGCGGGACTCGAAACCCCAGACCCACTGGAGAGCAGGACCCGGTCCAACCCACTGCGCCACCATGCCATAAGAATTAATAATTAATTTAAAAAATAATAATTAAGGCCTGGCAGGGGTGGGCATTGTCAAGCTGTCCATCAAGCTAGCTCCACTCCTTGCAAAGGTTTCACCACCCACCAGCTCACAGTATAATATGGCTAACCATCAAACTGTTATATATTACCACTACAGGAAAAAGGATCTAAGTGTGAACACAAAAGGTGTTAACAAGGTCCGTTCTTCTATTAAACCAAGCCCACCTACAGACCCTAACCAATATATTTCTGTAGATCTCACATTATTGGTAGTCAACTGACCTTTCTTTAAAAACATGACCAGTCAGCATATCTATTTCACATCTTTCAAGGAAAAAAGACCAGACAGTTTGAGAGATCAGAGTAATTGTTTCCAACTTTTAATGTACTTCCGTGTAAATACATTACTCAATCCATTGTTCTCTGAACACATTCCTTTTGTTGGACATAATAAGTGTTTTGGGACTCCTCTCGCTTCTCAATTTAATGGGTTTTTCACATGCAGTCTATGGTCTAAATTGTGGTCTTGACATTGAGTGGGAGTATTTTGAGTATTTGTGTGTCTGTGTTCCCCTCTCCATTCTGACTGCAAAATAACAACAATGAAAAAGGGAGCATTGTTTAATGGGCTATGCCCAGTAGATGGTTAATCAAAGAGCCATGCAATGTGATCCTAAACAGCCAATGGTAATGTGTCTTGCATTCAAACCTGCGTAATCTATATCCACACATTATATTTTGCAACACACACACACACACACACACACACACACACACACACACACACACACACACACACACACACAGGGCATAAGGCTGGAGGGGGAGTGGACACACCCAGGATGGCACACCAGGCTGTCACAAGGCACCTAAAGCAGTCCCTGGAAAACATATTCAGAACAATAATCCTATTGCACTATACCTGTTTGGATATCTAGCAGAGTGTCACTGAAGTGCAGCCTTTGGGACTGAAAAAAGCTATATTACACACAGAGAGGAAAAAAAAAAAAACTCATCAAAGTTAATTTCCCATCAGAAGACAAATTTTGTGCTCTGTTTTTAAGAAACATGTAAGCAGGGCAACATAAAGCCCCTGGGATGAATTTGCTATGCTTATGTAATTTATTATGCCAGATAATATGGTAATATGCTGCACGTATGCTGCATTAGTCTTGCACTCCGAAACACCAGCATCTTTAAGAAAGTGGTAGCTCTACAGTTCCATCTGTTATTAACACTTGGAAAGCTGTGGAGAATTTAGGATTTTGGCCATTTTAAATACCTCCTCGGGGACTTTTGAAGAGCTTCAACACTGGGTCCTGAGCGTTTATGCAGGCTGGACCCCCAGGTGTGTTGTTATGTGCCTCGTGAACCAGTAATCCTTCAGAGAATCTCCATAGACTGGTCTGATTTCCCTTTTGTTGAGTGCCTCGACAGGCTGTGGATTTCCCCAATCTATACTTTAATTTCCCACACAGGTCTCCAGAGGGATGTTCCCTGTGGCAGTCAGGCATCAGCTTGTCCCATTTTCTGGCTCTTCATAGAACTGTGACATTGTCGTCTACCACACAGGCAAACTTCTGCCTTTCATAACTGCTATTACATAGCATTTTTTTTTCTTTCCTGCTTCAATTACTTGCTACAGCATGGCAATTTCTTTCCATCTTTGGTATGCTTCTCTGGAACAAATCTGCTCAATTTATAACATTGGTATAACCATGGTCTTGTGTCATTGCAGTAATTTACATTTATTTTTTTTACTAGATGCTTCTCCCCAAAGCAACTTCCCATAAACTCTGTGTAGTGTTATCAGCCCACACATCTTATTCACCAAGGTTACTTACACTGCTAGATCTACTACTTACAATGGGTCACTCATCCATACATCAGTGGAACACTCTCTCTGTCATTCACACACTATGGGTGAACCTGAACAGCAGGTCTTTCAACTGCAAGAGGAAACTGGAGCACCTGGAGGAAACCCATGCAGAGACGGGGAGAACATGCAAACTGCACACAGACTGAGTGGGGATCGAATCCACTGCCTCTTGCACCACCCAGGCACTGTAAGACAGCAGCGCTACTCACTGTGCCACCTGTTTGGCAGATGCTTCTTTCCAAAGCAACCTGCATCTTATAGAAAATACAATCTGTACATTACATTAGGAGAAAGAGAAACATAGATGCAGATGCATGATTCATAAGTGCAGTTAGTTTGTTTCTTTCCACCATATGAACGATGTTCATCACGAGTAGCTGCATAAAACTTTATCAGAATATCCACGATTCCAGGGGGTCAGGAATCGTAGATATTCTGGTATGTGTGGGTGTGTTTATTTATTTATTTATTTATTTATTTATTTATTTATTATGATACTCGGGGGCATGGGAGGGTGGTGGCACGATGGGTTAGACTGGGTCCTGCTCTCCGGTGGGTCTGGGGTTCGAGTCCTGCTTGGGGTGTCTTGCAACAGACTGGTATCCTGTCCTGTGTGTGTCCCCTCCCCCTCCAGCCTTATGTCCTGTGTTGCCAGGTTAGGCCCTGGCTCCCTGTGCCCCCAATGGGATGAAAGGTTCAGAAAATGTGTGTGTGTGATGATTCTCAGTTTAATATGTATTGTGATTCATATAAACATTTACATTACATTACAGGAGTAGCGGCATAAAGAGTTGTATAATCCATGTACTAAAGTTACAGTTCATGAACATTTACATCTTGCATGAACTTAAGAGATCATGGGTGAACTGAGACTGGAAGAGGTGAATTTTAAGACCCTTTTAAATGTGGACAGAGATTAAATGTAGACAGAGCGGTTCTGAGTGAAAGGGGAAGATTGTTCTACCACAACGGAACCAGAAAGGAGAATCGAGTCATTGATCTATAATGGTGCAAAATGCTTTAACATTTTTGCACATGCAAGGTGATTATTTAAAAAAAAATTTAAGTGTATAGCACTTAATGGGAGGGATTAAAACATTTCAGATACATTTCTTGAGTCTGATTGGTTACTTGTTTCAAGCAAGTCCAGAAGAGGGACTGGTGAAAAATTTATTAACAAAAACAATTGTACCAAAGTGAGCAAGAGTATGATGTGGAAAACAAAGAAGGTCTGGTTTAAATCTGAAATGCCACAAAGATGTGTAGTATATTTGTTGGTCCACTTTACAGCCTTGTACAATAAAAGACATGGTGCCAAAATGGTTCAAATTCCTCTGTTAGCTGGGGGCAGTGGTTCATGCATTGTTTGAGTTGATACTTGTTTTGCTTCAAGAACCCTTAGCACATTAAACTAATGCTAACTTACTTTTCAGCAAAAAAGATTTACATTCTCCAAATGCTGACAACTGTAAGTCATTTTTTTTTGTTTTTGAATCGCCTCACCACATATGATGAGCGCTATTAGTGAATTGCCTGGTATGCAGTCACTTCCCCTTCACTGAATGATGGGAGCCATTATCACCTCATGCTTTGTTTTGCACAACCCTCCATTGGCTCCCAATGTCTGCAAACCATCCCGGCTGTACAAATGAGCTGCACCACTGAAACAATACGATAGGCTTGAATTATGCGTAGGCCAGCGGTGATGAAGGACAGATGGAGTGCTCTCAGTCCAATAAATCTGGCACATTGTTTGCCCTCTCTGCTTAGCGGTTTAATTTTCCTCAAACAAATTGCACTAGTTTGCCAGAAAAGTGCACTCCTTTTCCAGATGTTGAATCTGCAGCCCATTTATTATATAAATGCTTGTGTTAACCATCTCCTGCTCATGCAGTTTACACTGTCTTTCCACTGAATATAAGACAGGCTGTCATAAATTTCTTTGTTTTTGTTACACAACACATCAGTGTTCACCAATGCACTAAACATTCTGCCTGTCAGAATAAAATACTTCAGCAAACATGAAGAAAGTCTGATGTATGAACTGATAATTATGACCTCAATTTCAAAATGACTAATTTAAACAATTTATTCTCATGCACAAACTACTGAAACAACAGAGTATTTCCCAGAAGGTGTGTCCTTCTGTTAATTATAAATCAAATTCATTAAATGAATTAAAACAGCAACCTACTGTGTAACACTGTCTGAGTACAAGCAATGAGCTAAACAAGAGCATGCTGAACCATCATGTTTGTGGCCAAGAATCCACAAGTTGTGAAAGTTCCTGAAGTCCTTCTTTCCTAAAATGTAAGCAGGAGAGGTGAAACAAAAGTGTGAAAAACAAATACCGTGAATGCACAAGCTTTTTTTGTGACACAACTCTGAACTTGAGCTTTGCAGAACCCTTAGACAATTTGCTGCACTACTCGATACAATAATACAACTCATTTTATCTAAAACATTTTCAGAGTTTTCCACTGCACAGACCCACAACTTTTTAGTTTGAATACATTGCTCACTGCTGTCATGGTAGCTTTTGTTGCAGTTTGAAACGTATATCTTTCAATCAAAAGAGTCATAATTTTGATGTAGTAAAGGACTTAAATTTATTCATTTAGCTGATGCTTTTTTCCAACCAAAACTTTTCTCTATCCAGAATTTTGCATGTTTGAATCTCTAAAGGAGCTATTCTGTTTTACACTTGTGTCACACTGAAACTGAAATACTTTCACATCCATTTATACTTTGGGATAAAAACTTCATAAAGCAAGAAAATAACAGATGGCAAATGCAGAATTGTTTTGTCATATTAACTGTTACACTCAGAGCTGTTGTGGTCAGTGAACTTACAACAGGCAATACAAATGTGTTGAACTTTGAT
Source organism: Scleropages formosus (assembly GCF_900964775.1). Classification (NCBI taxonomy): domain Eukaryota; kingdom Metazoa; phylum Chordata; class Actinopteri; order Osteoglossiformes; family Osteoglossidae; genus Scleropages; species Scleropages formosus. The sequence continues at coordinate 29,044,381 of NC_041806.1, forward strand.
GACTAAACATTGAAGTCTGGTAACAGTTGAGATTTTCATATAGCTAAAAATTACAAAAGGAGGATAACTTCAGTCACCAATTGAGAGAATTAACATAAAATGGGGTGGTCTTTTTAAAAAAATCTCTCTCATTCGTGTGTATCTCACATATCTGTCAGCATGAAATGCAATGTCTCTTGCTTCATGAAGCTCCCTCCTCAGGCTCCATGGATCCCTAAGGGATTGCCATAGATCATCTAAGATAGATGAGGAAACGTGTTTGAGAAAGAATTCCTTTTGAAAATATGTTGACTGAGGAATAAAAAATAACAGTGGTGACAAATGCTGTAACTCAAGTGCCACTGAATATTTATTTGTTTTCATCAAACTTGAAGACTTCTGTCACTGCAGTCCAGAGTGTAGAAGTGCAGCTGAAAATAATGTTGACAGTAGCACGGTTTGGGGGTACTAGGATGAATTTCGAACATGAAAGAGGTTAATGACTGTTTTATAAGTAATCAAAGACATGCCATTTTTATTCTTTTTTTGTGAGAAGACTGCTTTCTCCTTTATTTCCCATGATTTTTTTAAAAGTAAATGTCAGGCAACAAGATTTAATTCACACACTTACATCACTGTGCATATACACAGGCACACTCTCTGTTACAATAAAACGGTGCTTTCTGAACTACCAACTCAAGATAGCTTTTACTATCCAGTTAATTAAAATAAAGGGGAAACCAAATTAGTAAAATCTTGTTAGGCCAGAATAGTTATACTTGACAGGAATTGCCATTTTTAGTTTCATACTTTAAATCATCCTCACATGTGGGTATTGTCAGGTGTGTCTGTTGTTTGGAAGTATCATCACATCTGGGAGAGGAACTGTGAACCCCTCTGCCTGTATCTGGACTGCACCCTGTTAAGAAGATTGATGTGGCCTTTACAGAGCACTCTAAGCTTGGAACATAAGCATGCCAACAGGACATGCCTCAACTCTTACCCGTAATGCTGCCAAGTGAAACTTCCACCAGGGAAAGGACAGACAATTTAGCATTAATGTGTTTCGACACCGACAGGGCCTTTCTGGGAAACTATGCTGTATTGTACAAACAAGGTACACTCCTACAAACCAAATTTACGGGATGTGTGCACAGAATGTAGGATGGCGGAACTGTCACTAAGTACTCATTCCTGTTAACTGGGGAACAAAGCAGCTGAACAATGAAATATGTGTTAAAGTGTGCATGTCGCCATGGAAATGTTGGAGAGATCCCTGGCTGGCTTAACATTATTGCCAGCTGTGGCACTTATAAGTGTGCCTGAAGCCCAAGATAAAAATAACTGCAGTGTACTTCATTCTGTTGACTTTGGAACAGTGCTTTTAATTTATGCATGGATAGGGGCCGGCAGTGGAAGGCATGTGGGTTTCCTAGGGGTTGGAGAACCATCAACTTTGAAGAGCAAGTTTTTACCAGCCACTGAAGCAGTCCTCACTGCCACCAGGCAAGAGCATTTCAAACACCAAGTTCATCCCTGCATCAGCTGAGATGCTGCAATGTTTTCTAAATTAAAACTCAAGAAAATTCTATTAGGAAAAGAAAAGAAAAGAAAAGAAAAGAAAAGAAAAGAAAAGAAAAGAAAACTCAATTAAAATTCAAGACCCTGGTTATTGTTTACAAATGCATCAATAGAACTGCTCCCAGCTATTTACAAGACTTGATCAACCGCTACACCCCAACCAGACCCCATTGCTCTTCTACTTCTGCTCGCTTGGTGGAACCGCGCACAAAAAGTAAAGCACGGAGGTTCTCGGTTCTGGCTCCGTTATGGTGGAATGACCTTTCCCTCTCGCTCAGAACTGCAGGAACTCTGTTTACATTCAAGAAGGATCTGAAAACTCACCTATTTTCGGACTCACTTTGCCCAAGATCTCTCCAGTTCATGTATGGTGTAAATGTTAATGCACCGCAACTTTATGTTCATCCCCAGATATGCCTTTACAGAGCCACTACTTCTGCATTGTATGTAAATTTTTGTGTACCTTATTAAAAAAAAATGTAGGAAGGTTATCAGGATTAATCTATCTATGTTTTATGCATCTACTCGAGCGATGAACATTGGTGCATCAAGTGGAAAGTAAGAAACTAGGTTTACTTAAGAATCACATGTCTGCAGCTATGTCTCTTTCTCTTAATGTAATGCACAAATTGTATTTTGAGATCTACATCTGAGATGTACATCCCTTTGGAGAAAAGCATCTTACATGAATAAATGTAAATGTAAATGTGAAACTCTATATACCTATAGACTTAAAGTTAATTTGCAAGTTCTTAAAAATACATCTACTATGACCTACTATGTAATCATCAACAGATTATTTTCATCCAATATTAACTCTTCTTCTAAAGTCTAATTGAAAAGCAGACATAGACAAGACCAAAACTTAAAAATACCTAAGGATTTACAACAAGCAGAGTATTGCAGAGGCAGGAGTGTGGTGGCCCTGTGCTTGCTGTCTGGTGGGGCTGGGGTTTGAGTCCCGCTTGGGGTGCCTTGCACTGGACTGGCATCCTGTCCTTGATGTGTTGCTGTCTCCCCCCCCAGCTGCCAAGTTAGGCTGCAGCCCTGCGTGGGACAAGTGGTTTCACTCAATGTGTGTGAGTATGGCAGAGACAAATAAAGCAACTAAAAGAGAGGTCTGCTTCACTGATTAATGAACTTGTCTGTCTAGACTGTAAAAGTTTAAGCTTTTTGAATTTCAATGCTTAAAACATGCTTTGTCTTGATTTTCAGTTTTACAGAACTGATATAGATTTAAAGCAATGAACCAGAAAATAGGTCAAGACGAAAGAGGAATAGAAAGCTGTTCTTTGTATCTTGTGTAAACGTGAAAAATGAAGATGTTTGGATCTATAACCCTGAAAGTAGCCATGAAATTCAAGCCAAAATGTGACTCTTTCACACTTACACATTGTAAAGGATCTTTGTTCAGATTCCCCCATGATTTTTAAGTTATTTCAATTTATTTATTCAATAAAAACAAAAGATTATTTCATACACCTTCGATGAAGCATGGCTATGACCTTTGGCAGACCCTTAGAATTCACAAACTATACCAGTTCATTTATGCCTTTATTTAGAGACCCATCTCTACAGCATGATAGTTTTGTGAAGTATGGTATTAGGATTTCTATCCAAGTCTGTACACAATATCTAATTTTTTCTAAGTTAATGTCCAAAGCTGTTGAAAAGCATGATGCAATGTTGTTTGGTTTGAAATGGTCTGTCCAGTGAAAGTACAGAAGTGCTGAGAAACATTATTTTGGGGGGCAGCTGGTAGTGGTTAGCATCATTGCCCTAGCACCCAAAGTTTGCAGGTTGAATCCCCACCACAGGCTGTATTACCCCAGAGCCAGGTATCTACCCTAATTTTCTCCAGTAAAAAAAAAAAAATCATCAACAGAAGGAGATATATGTATACAGACACATAATGCTTGAGTATACATCACATGAGTAGCTGCATAAAGGCTTTTCATAATTAAGCTATTTTTTTGTAAAAATTATTAAACATAAACACACATTTATCCTGCTTTTATATTATAACAGCAGTAGGGCAAAATGTTACAAATAAAAATGTGTGTATGTCTCTGTGTGTGTGTGTGTGTGTGTGTGTGTATATATATATATATATATACATACATACACATAGAGTCTAATGCAAAAGTTTTGGCACGGCTGTCCAAATTACATTTACATTTACGTTTATTTATTTAGCAGACATCTTTTTCCAGACCCAGAGAGAGACATAGTTGCAAACATGTTATTCTAAAGTACAATTAGTTTGTTTCTTTCCACTATATGCACAAGTGTTCATGGATAAAACTCAGAATATCAACGATTCCTGATCACCTTCCTACTTTTTTTTTTTTTTAATTACAGGAGTAGATGTATAAAGGCTTATCTGGGCATGATGTTAACGTTATGCTGCATGAACTTTTACACCTTATATGAATTTAAGAGATTATGGACGAAATGAGTCTGGAAGAGGTGAGTTTTCTGACTCTTTCTAAATGTGGACAGAGTTTCAGAAATTCTGAGTGAGGGGAGGGTCATTCCACCACAGTGGAGCCAGAACCGAGAACCTCTGTGTTTTATCTTTCGTGCATGGGACCACCAAGCAGGCAGATGTGGAAAAGCGTAGTGGTCGGGATGGGGTATAGCAGTTGATCAAGTCATGTAGATAGCTGGGAGCAGTTCTAGTGATGCATTTGTTGGCTATCCCAGGTCTTAAATTTGATCCGGACAGCTATAGGAAGCCAGTTCAGAGAAACAAGTACAGGAGATACATGGGAACAGCAAGTGAAACACAACTTGGGCAGCAGCATTCTGTATTAGCTGTGGAGGTTTGTTGGCAGTAGCTGGAAGGCCAGACAAGTGAGAGTTGCAGTAGTCAGATGGGATGTCACTATAGCCTGGACAAGTAGTTGGGCAAAGTCTGTTGTGAGGTAAGGGCGGATCCTGCAGATGTTATGCAGGATGTATCTGCAGGTCCGGGTAGTGGCTTCAATGTGCTGAGAGAAATACAGGCTTAAGCCGATCATCACTCCTAGCTGAAGAGGTAGGAAAAATGAATGAGTTGTCCAATTCGATCCAGAGATAGTAACAGGAAGACAGGCAAGCTGGGAGGTGTAGGATCTCTGTTTTGGAGAAGTTGAGTTGGAGGTGGTGATCAGACATCCATGCAGAGATATCTGATAGGTAGGCAGTGATGCGTCAAGAAATGTCTGATGCTCCAGGTGGAAAGGAGGGGTAGAGCTAGGTATCATCAACGTAACAGTGGTATTTGATCATAGGAGACGATGACAGGGCCGAGGGAGGAGGTACATTGAGAAGAGCAGAGGGCTCAGTACTAAGTCCTGCAGGACAACAGTTGAGAGAGGCAGAGGAGCAGAACGGGAGCGCCGCCAGACCACTTAATAGGATCTGTCAGATAGATAGGATTCGAACCATCTTAGTGCTGTTCCTTTCAGCCCAAGCTGACTAAGAGAAGAGAGTAGAATTTGGTGGTTGACAGTGTTGAATGCTGCAGACAGGTTGAGGAGGATGAGGACCGAGGAGAGGGAGGCTGCTTTAGCTGACTGGAGAGCATCAGGCACTGCCAGGAGCCCTGTCTCCATGCAGTGACCAATTTTGAATCGAGACTGAAATCCATCGAGGAGATGGTTCTGGGTGAGGAATTCAGATAGTTGATCACAGGCTATCCATTCTAGAATTTTAAACAGGAAGGAGAGGAGGGAGACCTGCCTGTAGTTTTGGACTGAGTCAGGATCCAGAGAGTCTTTCTTTACCAGAATTCAAATGTGATCAGTTCTGAAGGCAAATGGGAAGCAGCCAAGCTACAAGTTATAAGTTACAAGTAGTTTTTATTGTCATTCCTCCATACAGCTTGTGTACAGTGGAACGAAATGTCGTTTCTTCGGAGACCATGGTGCAAGACAGAACACAGCACAAGACAATGAATAAGTGAATAAATAAATGAATACACAGAATAGGAAACGGGTATGGCTGTGAGCTGTAGGTAGTTGCAGAGTAGCGTAGTGCTGAGTTAATTGGTCAACGGAGCCACTTGAGTGTTGGGAGGTAGCTGGGTGTGAGTAGTGTAACTGCCTCAGGGAAGAAACTGTTGCGGAGTCTGCTGATGGTGGTGCGGATGCTCCTGTACCTCCTGCCAGATGGCAACAGGGTTAAGAGTCCATGAGAGGGGTGAGAGAGGTTGTCCGCAATGCTGTTGGCCTTGTGGATGCAACGGTTTTTGTATATGGAGTCGATGGTGGGAAGAGAAACTCCGATGATCTTTTCAGCTGTTCTTACCACTCGCTGTAGGGTCTTGAGGTCGGAGACTGTGCAGTTCCCGTACCACACAGTGAGACAGGTGGTCAAGGCGCTCTTTATCGTCCCCTTGTAGAACGTAGTGAGGATGGGAGGGGGTGTTTGGCTCTCTTCAGCCTCCGTAAGACATGGAATGCTGTTGGGCCTTCTTGGCTAGGCAGGTGGTGTTCAGGGTCCAGGAGAGGTCCTCTGTCATGCTCACACCAAGAAACTTGGAGCTTTTGACTCTCTCCACAGCTGTTTCATTGATGTGCAGAGGTGAGTGGTCTACTTGGGTCCTCCTGAAATCAATAATTTTCTCTTTAGTCTTGTCAACATTTAGAAATAGATTGTTGTTTTTACACCATTTTGCGAGCTGGGTCACCTCCTCTCTGTATGCTGACTCGTCATTGTTGCTGATGAGGCCCACAACTGTAGTGTTGTCAGCAAACTTGGTGATATGATTTGAACTGGATTTTGCAGCACAGTCATGAGTCAGTAGGGTAAACAGCAATGGACTGAGCACACAGCCCTGGGGAGCGCCGGTGTTCAGTGTGGTGGTGCTGGAGGTGGTGCTGCCAATTCTGACAGACTAAGGTCTCCCAGTCAAGAAGTCGAGGATCCAGTTGCAGAGGGAGGTGGTCAGACCCAGCAGGCTCAGCTTTGTAATCAATTTCTGGGGGATGATTGTGTTGCATGCTGAACTAAAGTTGATGAAAAGCATCCTTACATAGTTGTTCTTTTTGTCCAGATGGGTCAGGGAAAGGTGGATGACAGCAGATATGGTATCTTCTGCTGAACAGTTGGGATGGTAGGCATACTGGAATGGGTCCAGTGTGGTTGGAAGACTGCTCTTTATGTGTTTCATTACTAGCCGCTCAAAGCACTTCATGATGATAGGCGTGAGTGCAACCGGTCGGTAGTCATTCAGGCAGGACACTGATGATTTCTTTGGCACAGGGATGATTGTGGTTGTCTTGAAGCAAACAGGGACAACAGCCTGGCTCAGGGAGATGTTGAAGATGTCCGTGAAGACATCCACAAGCTGAACAGCACATTCCCTGAGTACCCGGCCAGAAATGTTGTCAGGACCCCCAGGTTTCTGTGGGATGACTCTGCAAAGAGTCTTCCTGACGTCTACGGCAGACAGACAAAGTACCTGGTCGGTGGGAATTTGGGGGGCCTTACCTGCTGGCATGTTGTTCTGTGCTTCAAACCGTGCGTAGAAATCATTCAACGCATCTGAGAGTGAGGCTTTGCCATCACAGACAAGTGATGTAGCTTTGTAGTCTGTGATAGCCTGAATGCCTTGCCACAAGCGCTTTGTGTCCTTGGAGTTTAGAAAATGATGGTGGATTCTTCCTGCACAGTTGCACTTCGCTTCTCTGATAGCCTGGGACAGATTACAAGATTTAGCCAGAGGACAGTGAGGAGTTAATGATCTTAAAAATGAAGGTGGACAGAGATTTCAGATTTGAAAGAGACTTGAATTTGAAGAACATGACTTCGTAGGGAGGTTAGGCGCGAACAGGGCAGGGTGATGCTGAGAACTTGTCAGTGATTGCTTTGACTTTGTCTTTAGAAAACAAAACAAAGTCATCAGCAGTGAGAGAAGATGGGGGAGGAGGTGGCGGAGGACACAGAAGGGATGAGAAGGTGGCAAAGAGTCTGTGTGGTTTTTTTAGTTGCGGACTATATTTTGCTGTGGAAGAAGGTGTTTTTAGCTCAAGAGATGGCATATTGAAAAGCAGGTAAGAGTTATTTGTAGACTCCAGGTCCGTGCAAGTCTTGGATTTTTATCATCATTGCTCTGCAGCCCAAAGTTTGGTCCTGTTAACACGTAATGTATAAGTCAGCTATGGGGTGGAACTGGGGCTCACTGGTCTAGAAGATAGTGGACAGGGAGAGTCAAGAGAGGAAAATAGGGCAGAGAGGAAAATGTTACAGTGATTGTCGGTTGATACATCTCAGAATAGTGCAGCAGAAGAGAGAGCGGACAATGTGGCAGAGGCAAAGGAGGAAGCAAAAGAGAGATTTTGCGGCAGAAGGTGACAATGGATGCAGAAAAGGAGAGGATTTAGTGGTGAGGCAGGGTTGGAAGGAGATGAAGAAGAGATCAGAGACATGCAGCAGCGCAACAGAGAGGACACGACAGCCACAGTTACGGGAAAAGACAAGGTCAAGGCAATTGCCTGCTTTGTGAGTACCAGGGTACTGGGACAGGGAAAGGTCAGAGGACTGCTGGAGCAACAGAAGGCCACTTCAATGAATGTACTCGACATGCAGGTTGAAGTCACCCAGGAAAATCAACGGAGTGTTGTCCCCTGGCAGAGAGCTCAAAAAGATGTCTAGGTCATCCAGTAAGCAGCTGGGAGGGTGATAAAGAACAACCAAAACAAGAGTGATTGGGGCAGTGAAATGAGACAATATGCAATTCAAAGGAAGACGGGTCATGCAGGTGGAGAGTGAGAACAGAATATTCTCACCCAGGGAGAGATGAGCAGGCCTGTGCTTCCACCTCTGCAGGAGGGACGAGGGGTGTGGGAGAAAGAGTAGTTAGTGGAGAGGGCTGAAGGTGTGGCTGTGTTGTCTGTGGTACTCCAGGTTTCAGTTAGGACCAGGAGGTCCAGTGAGAGATGGGAGGCGTAGGCTGGTATGAAGTCAACTTTTCTCACAGAAGACTGGCAGTTGTAGAGTCCCATGGAGAAATTGAAGCAGGATTGAGGTTTTGACAGATGAGGATAAACCAGGTTACTGTTGCAGCAGGAGTGTCTGAGTCTCTGGCGGTGATGTTGCACAGTTTGGTTGCTGTAGACAACTTTGATGTTTGACACCCTTCTACTTGTCCACTAATAAAGACTTGTTTTGCACAGTCCCTGACCCCAGTAAGCTCATTAGGCCTTAATAGCCATTAGGAGTTGTCACCTGCTGACAATTGCAGAGCTTAAAAAATTTCCTGACATTCTAAACTTTGGGCTGTCATTCAACAACCATTGGTTCTTCCAAGCAACTGAGTGAGGATATGAAAAGTAGGCTAATTGATGTCTACAAAGCAGGGGAAGGCTATAAAAAGATTGCAAACACTTCCAGATTGCAATTTCCACTGTCTGTAATATCATCAAGAAATACCAGTTAAGGGGGAACCATGGCAGTCAAGGCAAGATCTGGAAGCCCAAAAAACTTTCTTAGAGGACTGCTAGTATGCTGCCCAGAAAGGCAAAGGCAAACCCTTATATTCAAATTACTTTTATAGAGTATTTTTCTCATACAGTGACACACAGTGCAGAACAAAGCCATAAGACAAATAAACAAATAAGACAGTTGACTATATACTTATATGACTGCAAAGGACCTGCAAAAACATTTGACTGACACACGAATGGTTGTGCACTGTTGCTTGTACAAACATTATCTACATGGAAGAGTCATCTGGAGGAAGCCTTACCTGCAACGTAAACAAAAAAGTCAACGTCTCAGGTATTCCAAACAGTATCTATACAAACCAGAGGCCTTTTGGAAACAAGTGCTGTGGAATTATCAAGTACAAATTGAACTGTTCTGCTACAATCAACAAAGGTTTGTTAGGAGAAAAGAGGGAGCGGCATTTCATGACAAAAACACTTTGCTAAGTGTTAAACATGGAAGTGGATCTGTTATGCTTTGGAGTTACATGGCAGCTAGTGACACAAGAAATATTATATGGGTAGAGGGAAGAATGGATTCCACTAAATATCAGCAAATTCTGGATGCCAATGTTCAGTCAGCCAAGAAGGTGAACTTGAAAAGGAGATGGCTTTGACAAGACAATGATCCTAAAGATATCTCAAAAACCTCCATGAGCTACTTGGAGAAAAGCAAGCTGAAGGTTCTTGAATGGCCTTCACAGTCCCCTGACGTAAACATCATTGGAAATCTGTGGGTTGATCTTAAACATGCTGTGCATGCAAGATGGCCCAAGAGTACCTCAGCATTAGAAGGGATCTGCAAGGAAGAGTGGGCAAAAATCCCCACAACCAGAACTGAAAGACTCTTAGCTGGATATAAAAGGCATTTACAAGCTGTGATCCGTGCAAAACGGTGATACTAAATACTGATTTAGTAGGGTGTCCAAACTTTTGTACGTGCCAAAATGACGATTTTCTTTGTTCCTATGTTTTAAGGTTCATGAAATAAAAAGTAATAGTGTAATAACATTTGCAAAAATGTTGTTTTTAACACACTGTTTCCTGCAGCAGTTGTTTACTACTTTTCACTTACAAATTAACTAAATATGTAATCTGGCCAGGGGTGCCCAAACTCTTGCAAAAAACTGTGTCTATATAATCTGTTGTCGTATGTATTGTGCATTCACATTATAAACTAGTTAAGTCAATTTTGTGCTCTTGAGCCTTTAGAACTATCCTGCCACATAATATATTTTGCTTTAATATATTACCTTTGTGGTTTGGGATATAGCCCATTATTAGGCTAGGGTATGAGCCAGAACCTGAAAAATCAGCATTGCATTCATTATTTTGTAACCAGATGTAACGTAAATACACTCTCACTTTCAGTATCTGGTTGCTCAAGTCATAGTGGCGGTGGTCCTGAGGCTATCCTCAATTCACCTGAGAAACATTTTTGAATTGTGGAAGGAAACTGGATCACCGGGAGGAAACCCATGTGAACTGAGGAGGAACATGCAAAATGTACACGGGCCAAGCTTGACTGCAGCCTACTCCTAAACAGCCCAGGTGCTGTGACACAGAAGCGCCCTCCCACTGTGCTGTAATGTAAATGGTCAAGAGTTAATCATTTACAAAACAGAAGCTGAAGTGTAATAGTCAAATAGAATCCTTATTCCACCTACAAAACAAGGGGGTGCTTTATGCATCTATTTTCTTATTTTCCTGTGGTCAGATAATTGACATCATTTATCACAGGATGCAATTTTAAAGGAGTGTCAGTTGCCTTATTCTGATTAAATCCAGTAATTAAAGTTAATAATTAATTAGTTTCTTGTGCTTTCTAAAACTAAAATAATGTGTTCAGTTGTACAGGCAGAATATAATGCATTTTTAAAAAGCTGCTGTTTCAGAAAAGCACTATGGTCAGGGATTTTTTTTTCTTTAAATAATGTATTTTTTAATAAAGATGTTTCAGTTTATAATGATAAGAAAATCCATTACACCACACAGCTATACAATGCTAAACTGAACTTGGTGAGATTTGAGACTTTTTTTTCTTGGACTTTGGGTTCCTTTAAAATGGTCTAACTCACACAGTTTAGTAAAATGTTCATGTACCTCACTTCTGTTTTCTTTACTTCAGTATATGTTACATCTAAATTTATGTTTTGTCTGTCATAACAGATTTTTGCCTATCATTATAGCATTTTGAAAGTCTTAGCAGTTATCTCATGAGCTCAGGTCCTGGTAAAAAGAAAACCACCCATGTCTTTGGAAACTTTTTCAGTGATTTAATGGGAGAATTAGGACAATAATACAAAGACTTCATTGTCTCTTCTGCACCTGTTTCTCATCTTCAAGTCTATCCATGCAAACTATAGTAGGCTTCTGCTTCCTGCTCTCAGGCTTTCTCCTGCCCTCAGTTCTGCACAAACTTCTCCACCACAGGTCCCTCTCTTTTTCTCCTTTTGTTCCTCGGTTCTGCTTTGAGTAGCAGCTGAGCACACGTGGGGCTAATCACTCTGCACAGCTCGTACCATTACCGTCAATGGTTTTACAGAGTGTTTCATCAGTTCATTCATCTTGTTTTCCAAAAGGAGGGAATGTGTGCAACGCTGCAGGATAAAATATTCTCTTCATCCATCCATCTGTCCCTCCATCCATCCATTTTCAATTACTTGCTGTGCCTTTAAGGTCCCATGGTTTTAAGGCATGATATTATTAGCTCATTTAGCAAAACCCTCTATCTAGGTCCAGTCAGAGTGTACAACATTCATACTCTTTCTCCATGAGCACTCGATGTAAAGTATCTGGTTCAGGAGTGAAGTGGCTGACTTTCTGGGTCTCTTGTAACTCTTAGCCAGTCACCCTATCCACTTCTCCAATGCCATCAAAACAGCCCTGTATTAATTCACCGTAATGTGCTTCACTTAGTATTGCATTACTTAATATTTCAAAGGTTTGTAATCATGTTTTTTTTTTTTTTTTTTGTCTGTATTGCACATTAATGGGAGGCAGAAATGGATCAATAAGTTCTTCTTATACCATGGTTGATCCAAAATCTAGAGTTCACTGTATCACAGTTTGTCCAACTTTGTGACATCAAGACGCACTTTCTTCTTAAAATGTTCAAAGCATCTGTTACCAACATTGCCATCCCCTGGAAGCTTTTGTTTAGCTTACAATGTGCAAAAAAACCTGGCGGATGCCCCTGGCAGCTGTCTGGTGATGTGTGTCCAGTCATTAGCAGTGATTACACTGCAGGGGCTATTACACTACCCCCACCACCCCATCAACCTCTTTGTCTGAACCCTTGGGCCTGCTCTGCATTTAAGTCACATTCTCTCCACTTCAGATTAATCCTCACCAGACAGTTTGAAGGTTCATTGCTTCAATCAATATCCATCATTTAAATTAATCCCCTGCTTTTTTAACTCAGTACAGTTGTGGGATTTGATGGATTTAGGGCGATCATTAAACTTCCGAGCAAACAGACTCACGCTAGCCCTCCACACTCCCTTCACTCAAGCCTCAAACATGGCAGCAGTTGATACACATAAACAGGATACCAATGGATAACTGATATAGAGCTAAAAGAGCTGGGCAATACCAGCAATTTTTTATTTTCCGAATGTCGTTGCTCTGTTTATTGGTGTAGGTCAAGTAGTCAAGAGTCTATTTAACATATGGAAAAGGAATAAAAACATGTGTAAGTACTGTTCTTTTATTTAAGCAATATAACAAATTGAAATAATCTATGATTCTGCCTTCTTTTTATTTATTTATTTTTTTTTTAAGAAAATGGCTAGAACTGTACCAGAAAGAGTAGGTGACTGATTCACCAATCAGTTGTTATGCTGCATTAGCATAACCTTCTTCATCTTGCACACATATGCAGAAATTGCTGTTTAATCAAGACAAGCACAGGCAGGCTATTCAAGCTGAAATGAAATGTGAATCTGAAGCATTGGAAAGGAGAATATGCAAAGGTAGCCATTGCTCCAGAACTTGGCTCATGGCCAAAGCCCAATATCAGGTGGCAAATTTAAAATAAATGAAAATGGCCCAGGCAATGATGAAGGTTTCATTTTAGCAGTGTCAGGGAAGCAGTGCAAAGAATCCCAAGCACACCACACAGCAACAACAACTATAGTTTTATTTATCTGTTTCTGTTTTGGAAAATAATGGTTGATGTCAAGACTGCCTACAGGGGCAAATAAGTCTTTAAAATATTTGTTAAAGGCCCTTGAAACTCAAGTACCGAGTGATCTTTCAAAGCCTATTCAGTAGAGATAAACAGAAGGTATTTTGGATGTCCTTATAACCCAACCTTGCTCTTGAAAGTCTCTTTATAGCAGAGATGTCAAGTGACTGTATTACCATTTATTTTTCCTTCACTTCACCTTCACTTTTTTCATTTGTTTATTTATTTATTTATTTATTTATTTTTGGCCTTTCTCAGACTCTTCCTTTCTGTAATATGATATAGTAAGGATAACAGTTCTTAGAATGCAAATAAATATGACTTTATGCATTACATTGCAGGAATTGCTGACTTCATCTTTGGTGCATGTCACCTTCCTCATACCATTTGGCTTAAATTATGCTACTGGTATCAGTGAATGAAAAATAGGAAGGATAAGTGAAAAAAAAGACAGCTTGTATGAAAAAAAGATTACTCAAACATTGTCCCAAAACTAAGTAGTAGCCTGAAATATTTAAGTTGCTGTTTTGCCATGTGAAAGGATTTGCCCTGGAGTGACAAATGGAGAAAACCAGTAATGATTCCCTTTTCATGATACCCCACACAGCCTAAAAATTCCAAAATAAAGACATTTGTATCCAAAATATCTGAATCAGTCTCCTCTTGTCACAAGAACCCCTACATTTGTTACAAATTCAGGATAAGAGTTACCTGACCACTATGCATGACATGTAACAGCAAGCAATGTGGCAGCAACAACAGGCAGCTCTTGAGGAAGATCGTCAGACTTTCGAGAAAATGCTGGCCCTGCTCACCGTAGGCAGGCTGAGGCAATGACTGACCCCTCGACACAGATGTCTCCCAAGGACAACCCAGATGAGTGAGTGACAGAGAGAGTGTGTTCCACTGGATGGATGAGTGACCCATTGTAAGTAGTGTATCTTGCAGTGTAAGTCACCTTGGTGAATAAGGTGTGTGGGTTGATAACATTACACAGGATATATTGGAAGTCGCTTTGGAGAAAAGCATCTACTAAATAAATAAGTGTAATGTAAATGTAAATGTGCCAAAAGGCTTCTGCATTGCAGTACAGTTAATCCTAAGAGCAAAAGGCATTATGTGTTGAGATAGTGTCTGTTGTTCCAGAAATTCATTGTTCTTGTTTTGAATTTTTGTATATTCAGGTTACATTTAGCTGATGCTTTTCTCCAAAGCAGCTTACAATGTTAAGCTATTTACAATTATTTACCCATTTATCCAGCAGGGTAAATTTTTTACTAGAGAAATTTTTGGATAAGTACTTTGCTTAGGAGGGGGTGCAGTGGCGCAGTGGCGCAGTGGGTTGGACCACAGTCCTGCTCTCCGGTGGGTCTGGGGTTCGAGTCCCGCTTGGGGTGCCTTGCGACGGACTGGCGTCCCGTCCTGGGTGTGTCCCCTCCCCCTCCGGCCTTACGCCCTGTGTTGCCGGGTAGGCTCCGGTTCCCCCGTGACCCCGTATGGGACAAGCGGTTCAGAAAATGTGTGTGTGTGTGTGTGTACTTTGCTTAGGGTTACTACAGAGGGAGGTGAGATTCAAACTTGGGACCTATGTGCCTAAAGGCAGCAGCTCTAACAACTATGCAACCAGCTACCACTCCAGGGCAAATCCTGTGTATATACTTTATGTATATATACATATATATAAAAAAAATTTCCCCACTTGCCCCCCCCCCCCTTTTTGCGGGCGGTCTTACTCCTTCAAGCTCGGGTCCTCTACGCAGTATCTTAGCTGTTCCTAGGACCGCGCTCTTCTGGACAAAGATCTCGGATGTTGTTCCCGGGATCTGCTGGAGCCACTCTCCCAGCTTAGGGGTTACAGCCCCAAGTGTTCCGATTACCACGGGGACCACTGTTGCCTTCACCTTCCACATCTTTTCTAGCTCCTCTCTCAGTCCTTGGTATTTCTCAAGCTTCTCATGTTCTTTCTTTCTGATGTTGCCATCGTTTGGGATGGCGACATCTATCACTACGGCTTTCTTCCTCTGTTTGTCCACCACTACTATGTCCGGTTGGTTAGCCATTACCAGTTTGTCAGTCCAGAGACCCCGGCCTCTATTGGTCTTGTACTTAGAGCTTGTTCCTGTGCTGCTATGTTGCCTTCTGGTAGTACAATCCCCTCTCTTTGTTACCATCCGGCTACACTTATCCAGTCCGAATGACATTCCGATGTCATTGCTGTAGATCCTGGTGGTGTGGATCAGGGAATCGATGTCTCGTTCACTCTTGGCATACAGCTTGATGTCATCCATGTAGAGGAGGTGACTGATGTTTACTCCATTCCGTAGTCGGTATCCATAGCCAGTCTTAGTTTGAGGGGGTTCAGGCCTATGCAGAACAGCAGTGGGGACAATGCATCTCCTTGGTAGATGCCACACTTGATGGTGACTTGCGCAATTTGCTTGGAGTGCAAATGGTCTGGTCTTGCAGTCTCGAGTGACTGTTCTGTCTACCAGTAGCTGGTGTTTTGCTCCTCTGGTGTTTCTACCAATTCCTTTCTGGGCCCTGCTCATCTATTGAACATATGCCTGTTCATCTTAGCTGCTATGATACCTGAGAGCAGCTTCCATGTTGTGCAGAGGCAGGTTATTGGGTGATAGTTGGATGGGACTGCTCCTTTCTGGGGGTCCTTCAGGATCAGGACTGTCCGGCCTTCTGTTAACCATTCAGGGTGGGTCCCATCCATTAGCAGCTGCTTCATTTGTGTTGCCAGGTGCTCATGGAGTGCAGTTAGCTTCTTTAGCCAGAAGGCGTGGATCATGTCAGGGCCTGGTGCTGTCCAGTTCTTCATACTTGAGACTCTTTCTTGGATGTCTGCCACTGTGATGGTTACTGGATTCTGTTCAGTGAGGTTGTTGTGGTCTTGGAGTGTGGGGATGATGATATCTCTCCCCTGACCTGTCCTGGCTCCCCCTTGCCATAGCATTTGTGTTGTACCTCGTCAGTCTCTAGTTGTGATAGCAGTTGTCTCTTGTGGATGTTGGAGCACTGAGCTACTAGTTGTTTAGGCGTTAGTCTTGATGTTGGGTTTCGAAGTATCCATAGGTCCCACATCCTCTTCATGTAACCCCCTTCACTGGGGTTACTTGTGTAGTAGCATTCCAACAGTTCCCTATTCTCATCTCTTGTCCATGCATGCCTTGTTCTAGTTCCAGTAGCCCAGTTATCGTCAGTATGTCTTGGTTCCCCAACATCTGGCACAGACCTTGTTAATCCAGGTGACGTCTAAGCTGGCGTGACTCTCTTTGTTTGTTTCACTCTCATATCCAAGGTAGGCAGAGCCAAGCGTAAGGAGGTCTTGCCTAAGCCGCTCTATATATATATATATATATATGTATATATATGTGTATATATATATATGTGTGTGTGTGTGTATATATATATATATATATATATATATATATATATTCAGGCATCAAAAAATATCTGATTTTATGAAGTTGCATTTCAGAAACAAATCACTTTTATGGAAGACCACTGAAAACTGACAGAGAAATTTTGATTTAGTAACAATTTATTGTGTTGTCTGAGGTATGGAGACACTTTGGGTGACACGGTCCTTTCCTAGGTTTCCACCCCATTTGATAACTGCAACACTGTGACAAAAATATTCACAGTCCATAGAACATCTTGGCATATTGTATTTACATAGGGAGGAAACAGGGAAGGCATAAAAACCATTGTGTGTGTGAGACAGTGTGTGAATTGTAGCATTGCATGCTACTCAAGAACTCTTCAAGGGGTAAAAGTGAGGTACTGCAGTGTAAACAAGCTTTTTTATGTATAGTATGTGTAACTGCATAATTTATCTGTAAAACTTTACGATTATTCAACCATAGAGGGGGCTGAGTGATGGGACTGGGGTGAGCACTGCCCCTGTGGTTTTTAAGGTAGACTTGGGACTAATATCTCCAAATAAAGCAGCAAGGTTCCATTTCCCACTCCTAACTGTACCATCTTGTTGCATTACTTCTTAATAAACTCTGCATTGTGGAAACCATGACAGCATCTTCATTCTTCCTGTCATCAGACAAAATTGCATTTGTGTATGAAGTGGGAGGGGGTAGTCAATGAGGGACCGGATCTGGCAGCATCTGAAGACTGCAAGTGGACATCTAACCAACCTGCAGCAAGAAGCCAGTTTAGCTACAGCTGAAAGATAAAGTATGGCAGAGTGGCTTGGGAGAAATGGAGGAGAGGCTAAGGAGATGTCTTGAAACATAGGTCTCCAGGACAACCCCTTGGAAGACAATGCTCTTGGAAACATAGCAGGAAGAGAGTGGGAACACAGGACAGGGTTGTAAGATGCTCAGGGTGGCAAAGCTGAGAAGGGTTGTCTCCCAGAACTAAGGAAAAGAGATGGCACAGGTAAAGAAGTGAACTGCCACAAAGTACAAGTGTAGAGGGAATACTATCTCCCTGGTTCTTTTGAAGAGTACAGTCTCTTAAAGACTCAGAATGTGGTAAATGGCACCACAGCCACACAAAAAACAAGGACTATGGGAACGAGAACGCAAAGTAACCAAAGTGCCTATCTCCCTGGGCATCACATAAAGTTTGCTCCAACCCATTGCCAGAGTGTTTGGTTTGTAGCAAAGCAGTCAAAATGGGGCAGTGATCATGGGCAGGTCAATCATGGCGATGCAACCAACCAATAGAAGGTGTTGCAAGATGCCCAGACACCAAAAAGGACTTTTTCGCTACTGCCACTGGAGAAAGGTGAGCATGTGCAAGGAACATTAGCAGTGTGCTGTCCCCACTTTTCTTGGAGAGCCAGTCTGCTGACTGGAGAATGCAGGAGTCAGCACACAGTATGTTGGTGCCATAGGGACTTGGCACAGGCAGAACAAGAAGTTTTACTGAATCCGAAGCCAAGCTGACAAAGGGCATAGACTCCTCCTGGCAGCATGCATCAGCTGGTGAGATGTGCTGTATCAAGGATATTCCTGTTGTAGTTGCTATTGCCCAGGGCTCCCTCTCTTCATGCTAGAGGTGCTCCAAGGGACACTTCTGTACCTAGTGTCATTCCAGAGAGTCTGTGTTTGGAAGCAGGGAGGGAGTGTGGTATTTCAAGTGAATTAATTACTCTAAATTGCTTTCAGAGTGTTTTTTTGTCTGTTACATTGCTGTATTGTAGAAATACATGAGTTACTATAGGGATTTTACTGCAGTGCACACAATACAGTACAATACTCAATAAAATGACTCCTAGTGTGACAACACTCTTGAACTTGATAAAATCTGTGTTCATGTGTCTACAATAAGAACAATACTGAACAAAAATGGTGGTTATGGAAAGTTGATAGAGAGAAAATTATTTCTGTCCAAAAAATTGCTTGGTCTAAAGTTTACTAAAGACCATTTGGATGTTCAACAGCACTACTGGAACACTGAGTTGAACTTCCAACCACTTTTTGTAATTTAATTCTTATTTATTTACATTTTTTTGTATTTATACTACTATTTATACTCTTGTTTTTGTATACTCTGTAAATGTTATTTATTTATTCTGTAATTCGGTGTCAGCTGTTTGTTGTCTGTAAACACTGGAAGCATCTAGAACCACAGCAAATTCCTTGTGTGCATCAGTACACTTGGCCAATAGAACTCAGTCTAATTCTGATTCTGATTGTGTCATGACCCATGGGGATAATACCCCTCCTGGTCAGAAGAGGCACCACTCATTGCCGCGAGCCCAGACCCATGCACCTGTTCACAATCTTGTAGTTGCTGAGGTATAAAAGGAGCAAGCGGCAGAGGACAAACTGTGGATTTTTAAATCAATGTTTTCTGGTGTGCTCTCTTTGTGGTCAGTAGTTCTCTGGTTTCTTAGTTTGTTGCACAGGTGTTCATGTTCCAGTCTTGTCCTCCAGTTCTGGTCCAGTGTTCCAGTCTGGTATTTTGTCATGCCTCCGTGTTCTACTCACAGATTCACTTTTCACCTTTTGCGTGAATGCACTGCGTGTCTCTTTATCTCATGTTCATTGTTTCACCTCCACCCAGTACTTTAGTTTCCACAGTGCACTTCTAATATTACTCTGCATGTGGGGTCATTTTACTTTTCATCCATGTTTGGACATAACAGCTTAACGCGTGTCTGTGTCGTCTGGATGCCACAGATTGCTTTTGGTAAAGTTACACAAAACACTGCATAACACTAAAATCTCATCCCAACTCTGAGTCATGGTGAAAGGAGTACAATAATGTGGGGCTGCTTTGTTGATTTCAGTCAATTTTTGCAGTGTTTTGACATCAAACTTGACTAGATTGTTTTGTTATTTCAATTAGTATAGTGAGAAAGAAAAAAATTGTAATATTTTATGTAATTTCCTCAAACAGTGTGCCATCAGTGGTATGTAAAGGTTATTGGCCTGTAATAATAAGCATAAGCAAGGAGATAATTAGAGTTAACAGTTTCAGTACAACCAGGCCTGAATTCAGCCTGCCCCAGCCAATATAACTTTCAACTGCTTAAATTAAATTAAGTTTGTAAAAGAGAGATTGATAGAGGCTCATTATGCTACTCTCAATGCAAGCTTTTCAAGACCACCTGAAAAAAAAATGAGCAGCCTGCTTGGACAAGGTTGAAAACCACACACACTTTCAGAACCACTTGTCCCATATGCAGTTGTGGGGAACCGGAGCCTACCCGGTAACACAGGGCGTAAGGCTGGAGGGGGAGGGGACACACCCAGGACGGGACACCAGACCATCACAAGGCACCCCCAGCGTGACCTGAACCCCAGACCCACCGGAGAGCAGGACTGTAGTCCAACCCACTGCGCCACCACACCCCTGGTTGAAAACCAGTCTGAGCCATACCCATCAAATGGAGAAATTTTGGAACAGTGGTGAATCCACCTAGAAATGGTTGTCTCATCAGAAGTTCTCTACATGCATGGAATAAAATCATGGAGTTCAGAAAGAACTCCAGAACAGCCTCTCTTGCCTCGGTCCTTGTTCATGACCCTGGAATAAGAGAGGTACTGTGCAAAAACCAGGTACACTAAGGAGGGTAAATAGAAGTATTGCTCTTTGGCCATGAGAAAACATCTCAAGCCAGCCCCTCTCCCCAGCACAGACAGGCACCTAGGTACAAGCATAGCAAATCCTATTCATGATTAATTCACTGGTGCTATTTACAGCACAGTTCTTCTGTTGTCCTGAGCAGTATGGTACAGTATATTACAATGTGATATTTAATGTTTGTTCACTAATTCAGCATTTAAATTAAAAGAAAAAGGCCATAGTTAAAACAAAAATCTGTGAAAACAATGCAGATGAATTGCTGACCAAACTGACATGGTGTCTCATAGTGCAGGGCTGTGCAGTTCAACATGAGTTTGATCCTCACTTAGTCTGTAGGAAGCTTGTAGGGGCTTCCTTCAAAAGATGTTTTGAGATGAACTGATGACTAAACTGTTAGATGTGTGCGTGTTTACACTTTCTTCACACTTTTTCAGAATTTTTTTTCACTCAGCATAGCCATAATGCAATGAAGACTTAGCAAAACAACAGCACAAACCAGAGTAAGTGGAGAGAGACCAAACATGTGCTCACACTAAGTATGACCTGAGAATGATCACCTGGTTCATGTGCCTCACCCATGAATTAGGCCACTTTTCCACTCAGAGTTACTATTGCTCCCCAGGGCTGTTCACTATTGCGGGAAAAAAAAAAGTAAAAAGAGAAATGGTATTAACATTCTTTAGTAAGAGCAAATTTAAGTTGAACAATTATATCTCAAGCGATGGCCATAAATTACAAAGGAACTCTTTAGGACTATGGCACAAATAATGTAAATGTAATTCATGTTGTCTTACTTCATTTGATCAAATCACATGTTTTACTCCTGCCACTGTTAATCTGACACCAAGGATTGATTTGACACCACAGCACTAACTTAATTCAGTAAATCAGTACCTATGGCCCATGGCAGCTGTGCACATATGGGCTGTGTCTCAGTAATTGCTGGATAAAGTGTTGTCCTGGTCTGCATATTAACCTCTTCACAATGCTGAAGGGAACTTTTAAGTATTCAAAACTGGAAAGTGAAGCACTGAGTGCCTTTTCCAAGCAAATATAGCAGGTAAACTAAGATATGGAGTAACTGTCAAAGAGGCAAGTTATTGAAGATGTCCTGGCAAAGGATACAAAATGGAGAACCCTTAAAGGGGGATAATGTATTGACTGGAAATATCCATCCATCCAACCACCTGTTCAATCATCATCAATAAATGCAGGTCAAATGCAGGGCTGCAGTGGTCAGGAGCCTTTTGGGGAAGTCAAGAGTAATCACATACACTCTCTTTAAATTACCTATATATACAGTACAGGTCATTCAGAGTAAGCAGTTAATTTGAAACAGATAGGGGGCGTGGTGGCGCAGCGGGCTTGGTTCAAGTCCTGGTTGGGGTGCCTTGTGGCGGACTGGCATCCCATCCTGGGTGTGTACCCTCCCTCTCCAGCCTTGCACCCTGTGTTATCAGGTTAGGCTCCAGTTCCCTACGACCGCGCTTGGGACAAGCAGGTTCTGGTAATATGTGTGTGAGAGAGTTAACTTGAAACATGTCTTTGGATTGGGAGGGAAGAGAAGCATCTGGAGAAACCCACACGAACATGGAGAGAGCACAGATTGAGTTGATTGAAGCCTATTTATGAACCTACAGTCCAGATTCTATGAGGTTTTGCTGTGCCACTGTGCTGTCACTAAGTGGAAATATGTCCGAAGGTAATGCAGATATTCTGTTTCTGTGTGATTCTGCAATGTATCTATCAGCAGTGTCCGTCTCTGTAGGTGCCATTATGTAGTGGGTAATGCATACAGGGAAAAAAAACATTCTGTATTTACAGATGAGGGCAATATATTTCAGGGACATAAAGTGCAATACATTGCAATCATAGTCTGTGTATGATGTTTTGAGTCCTTTACTGTTGGTTGGTGTAAAGTTTTGTTTTCGGTTGTCTTCTTTTTTCCAAAAACTGAAGACGGTTTCTGCAGTGCTGCAAAGAAGGCCTTGTCATGTCCATACTCATCAAGCTAGGCTAACCTTCAGAATGATTTACTTTGACTTTTCAGATTTGGGGAGTAATGAACTGTCATGTCCGTGTACTCATGGGCCACTAGGATCAAATCCCCATGTTTTACTAAGCCCAACATAAATGCCAGTATTTTTTAGGAGTAACCCCATTTTCCCTGCTCTGTATATCGTTGCCTGTAAACCAGTCTGCTTTTCTTTAGTATGACACATCACTTACATTTGCCATTGTTCACATTCCTTTTCTCCAAATCAACTTACAATGTCTAGCTAGCTACAATTACTTACCCATTTACATACCTTGGCAATTTCACTGGAGCAATTTAGGGTAAGTACCTTGCTCAAAGGTACTACAACCAGAGGTGGAATTTCAGCATGCAATCTTTGGGTCCAAAGGCAGCACATTTAATCACTATGCTACAAACTGCCAGTTTGAGTTCATATTTCTGGAGAAGAATAATTGGTATAATGATAGGGTAAATTTGTGGTTCTACTAATTGTCTCTGTGTTTAGATTAATAATAAAAAAAAGATGCATACATGTATTTCATTGGAATTAATTGATAGAATAAAATGTATCCCTTTGTAGTGTCACATAACATACAGACTCATACTCTACAGAGACCACATTTCTTTGTTCTTCACTTGTACTGAGTTCTTTCTTCTGTAGACATGCATACACTGATCATGCTTTTGCTGTTATTGACACTGTAATGAACTAAGTCATGAACAAATATTGGTGCTTCAGCCCCCCAATCATGTCTATGCATTGTACTGTTTTACAACCAACTGGAAACAGTAGAATCAGCAGTCTTGTGCAGCAGCTGAGGGCAAGATCATTTGTAAAGTCATGTGCACTTTTCACTAAACCACAATCTGTCCATTTACCTTGTACCGAAATGTGCCATCTGAATAATCATAGTGCCAACGAAAAAATCCTTTTTATTCAAAACATTGTAAGCAGGGGTAAAACTATAAATATTAAGCTTTTTGTCAATATTTGGAAACCCTGACACTAAAAATGAATCTAAAAATGCTGGTGAGGGAGCCCTCATTGTGAGCGCTCCATAAATCTTAAATTTTATATTATACAAATTTGGTGTAACTCTAAATGGCTTAGTTATTCACACTGTCTGTGGTTAATGGGATATCAGTCCGCTGAAGAGTAGCAATTCACACGCAAATTCACACACATTACATACTATGGGTTATTTAGATTCTCCAGTTCACCTGAAATGCATGTATTTGAACTGTTACTGAAGGTCTCAGCACCTCGAGGAAACGAACCAAAACAAGAACATTCAAACTCCAATGAGACTGAACCGGATTAAAACGCATGCCCGAACAGCATTGTGCTGCCACAAATAAATAGCTAAGTCGTCACTGAAAATGAAGATTTGGATACATACACTGTACCATTCGCGTCTGGGGTCATCCTTTTTTCTACTAAATCAACAGTGCAGTAGTGATGAGGTCGTTATTTTATTTCTGGTAGTCACTAATACGGTCCTTGCCATGTTTGCCTGCTGTATTTACTATGATTGATACCCCAATTAGAGATTTATTTTTTGGAAAACAGCTACTCCCACGAGTGCCTCTTCCCCTAAGATGAGGTCTGGAGAAACTTTACCCATTGGTAATGTTTCACTCGTGTAAGGAAGGCACGTGTACTGACAATGAATACAAACTCCTCACCATGGGAGCTGATTAAATTAAACTGCCTCAGAGGCAATTATTCCAAGGTCAGATGGATTTGAAACTGGCTGCTCCAGCACCAGCTCCGGCTCACCCCAGCACACAGGACAATAAGATGGTGCTTACACATGCATATTATTTTGCCTCCCTCTGGGATCAAGTTGCCTTTGATTGCAAAATGGGGAAAATTGAGTTGTCAGTATTGATTTGGATGCTTGCATATTGAGAGAAAAATTAGTATTTTAACAACAGACACCAGGACTAGAGGACAAACCTCATATTACACAGCACACATATTGAGTCTTGATCATAGTGCTGATCATCATTGCTGCTTATGATTGCATGTATCCAGGTATTTGGCTCAGTAGGTACTTAACAAGTGTGCCCAATAATAATAATAATAATAATAATAATAATAATACATTAACTGTTACTATATAATCTATAAAGCTACTCATAAGGCTTGTATAGGTTAGGAAAGGGACCCTTTACATCAGTAACTTCTGAACAAAATATAAATGTACTCTTAATCTAGTTGTCTCCTTAACTTCCAGCTTTCGACTATGCCAAACATAAAGGACAGTCAGTTTTGCGCTTATACTTTATTAATATTTTACCATGACTTAAAATTATTGACAATTTGAATGTATGGTATACTGCGGTATACTGGTGTTCTGTCCGGAGTGTACCAACCCAAGCCTTGTGCTCAGTGATGCCAGCACAGGCTCCAGTTCGCGGAAAAGTGGGTATTGAAAACGGATGGACGTTATACTATATACTGATTACAGAGTTTCCAATTATAATGTACCTTCGAACAAATATATTTCTAGGCAAAATGTGTACTATTACAAATTTAGCTTTTAACTACAGCTGCAATAGATGCACAGAATATGGACTTGGTATTTTTCAAAGAGCACAAGCATTTTTAACCCAAACTCCTTCACCTCCCAACCCAAGATCCTTAAACTCCCAGTTAGCCAGTGTTCCTGTCATGAACTCTATCAAACTGGAAAATTCACTGATTTTGCTGACCTCCTCAGCTAAGAGTATAGAAATATTGATTGACTCAAGACTATCTTTCTCTCAGCACATTGAAGCCACCATTCGGACCTGCAGATACATCCTGTATAACATCCGTAGGATCCGTCCTTATCTCACAACAGACTCCGCACAACTAATTGTCCAGGCCATGGTGACATCCTGTTTGGACTACTGCAACTCTCTCCTGTCTGGCCTTCCTGCTACTGCCATCAAACCTCTACAGCTGATACAGAACGCTATTGCATGTGTTGTGTTTGACTTGCCTAAGCGTTACTATGTATTTCCCCTCCTTGTCTCTCTGAATTAGCTTCCTATAACCGCCCAGATCAAATTCAAGACTGTGGTTATGGCCTACAAAAGCATCAGCATAACTGCTCCCAGATATCTAGAAGACCTGATCATCAGCTACACCCCAACCAGACCGCTATGCTCCTCCACATCTGCCTGCCTGGTCGTGCCACGCACAAAATGTTCAAAAACAAAAATACAAAATTTCTTGGTTCTGGCAGAGGTCTGGTGGAGCAACCTCCCTCTCTCACTCAGAACTGCTGAATCTCTGTCTACATTTAAAAAGGGTTTCTCTCACTTCCCCCAAGATCTCCTACATTCATGTAATGTGTAAATGAGATCATAATTGTTGAATAACGGATGAACTTTCACGCAGCTACTCCTGTAATGTTAACTTTTGTTCAAAAAAAAAAATGTGATTGGGAATTGTTGATTATTTGGATAAACCTTCATGCAACTCTCAACAAACTATCTGTGCTTTAGAATGACGTGTCTGCATCTAAGTCTCTCTCTCTCTGCTAATATAATTCACACATTGTATTTTCTTTGACATGTACATTGCTTTGGAGAAAAGTGTCTGCTAAATAAAAAAATGTAAATGTAAACTAAATGCAGTAATATTTTGAGACGAGGAATGATGATAAGATACCTAAATCTATGTGTAAAGATAAGGGCTTGTTGAAATTATTAATTTAGCTGACACTTTTCTCTAAAGTCAATTACATATTAGTTAACCTATACTCTTTTACCCATTTGAACAGTGGAGTAATTTTACCAAGGCAATTTAGGCTAAGTACCTTGCTCACAGGTAATACAGCCAGAGGGAAGATTTGAACCTGCAACCAGTGGGTCAAAAGGCAGCAGCTCAAACTACTGCGCAACCAGCCACACCTGTGCTACTCATACTACTTTTTCATTATTAAGAAATTTGCTATTAAGACTGCAGTGTTGGTGGGCAACAAAAGTATCAGTCCCATCAGAGATAAAAAAAAGTCCAGTTTTGCAATGTTCACTACTCCCTGTATGTTCGTTTTTAAAAGAACATTACAAATCTTTCTTTCGCTGCCTGTATACCAGGTTCCCAAATGTCTAAGACCACTTGCGTATTAAAGTTTTGAATGTCTGAAGGTTATGTCCTTATTCCTGAATAGACAAACTGCATTATTAATACAATATCACTGATGCTGTTTTCAGACACCCAGTTGAAACAACCATCTGTCATTATCATGCTTTCATGTGCATGTCTGCAACATCTGCATCATAACTTTACCCAGATCACACTGCCTTGAGTTTGGTAAATAACAATTTCTTTTCCGCTTTAGAACAATAATGAGTTGACTTTTTTTTTTTAAAAAAAAAAAATGTACAGTAGTTATGGGGGGGCACGGTGGCGCAGTGGGTTGGACCGGGTCCTGCTCTCCAGCGGGTCTGGGGCTCGAGTCCCGCTTGGGGTGCCTTGCGACGGACTGGCGTCCCGTCCTGGGTGTGTCCCCTCCCTCTCTGGCCTTATGCCCTGTGTTGCCGGGTTAGGCTCGGGTTCCCTGCGAACCCGTATGGGACAAGCGGGTCAGAAACTCTGTGTGTGTGTGTGTGTGTGTACAGTAGTTAAAACCAATTAAAAATAGGACATGAACATACAAAAACTGAACTCTTTATGAAAGTGTCAGTGGTCTGAAAAAGTACTGTGTAACAAATGAAGATAACAGTTTGGGTAAAAAATAAATAGATTAGAAATTTAAAAAAAAAGTTTTTTTATTTCTTTCTTCAGAAGAGGAGTCCAGTAAACATGCTCCAAGAGATAGGAGTCATTGTAACTGAGCAACAAGGTGTAGTTTTCTAACACCAGTCCTTAATTTTAAATTTGTACATCTGGTGCATTGTTCAAATTCCAGGTAATTACCATGTTATTTGCCACTTGAACTGAAAGCCTCTTCATGTTCTTGCTCTGATTAACTGTATATCTATTTTAAACCATGTAGCCTTCCCAGTTATTTGAAAGAAACTGGCTGTTTTCTGGATGGATACTTCCAAAAAAAACTTGGTATTCTGCCACTTTGCAGTGCAGCAGCTCTTGGGCCCAAAGAGGAATGCTTGCTTGTGACGTCAATTCACCAGAGACAAAAAAAAATCTACCTAGGCAATTGTTTTATGCATGATAAAGGAAAATCTATTATATCAAGTACTTGTTGGGAACAGACGGCTGTGATATTCTCAAAACTGCTTATGCCACTTAGAATGGTGTAATCAGAAATACTTGGAAGGACAACTCATATTTCATCTATCTTCCTGTTTCACTCAGAGCTGGGACTTATTAGGATTTATGGCAAATCATTGTTGGCACTACAGAAGCAGTATCCTGCTCAAAAGAGCCAACGATGTGAAAGTCAGACCCGTGATTAGCCGTCAGAACAACTAGCATTCTGAACTTGGCTGCTTCCTTGTCCTGAAGATGCTGTTAAAAATTTAATCCTGTAAACGATCTAGGAATCTGGCTTAAATTCCTTGACAGGTGGCATTTTAATAATTTAAATTGTGGATTCACATTGGGTTTTAGAGAGAACAACTTTGCAAGTTGTTGAGACAAGAAGACTATAGAACAAATAAACTATAAAAGTACATTTTCTTTTTTATCATTGTGGAAACTGACATCATTTATTTTTTTGTTTCTGTGTTGGGTCTACTTTGTAAGGCCTGGCTGCATCAAATGCAACTGAGGAAAAAACAACAAACTTTCATAATATCTCAGAAAATGCATATCAATTTTTTTTTTTTTTTAAAAAAACATTATTATTATCTCTTGTGAGGTAAAAAAAAGGTACACCCTGGACAGGGTGTCACTCAGGGTATAACACAGGGTAGCCACACACACACACACACACACACACACACACACACACACACACACACACACACACATTTGAAAAAGCATAGAAACATGAAAGAATCAGTAGTATTTTCTCAGTGTTATAAATCATAAAGTAGTTTATAGAATAAAACAATCAGTCGTATATTCAGTTACAATGAAACCATTGAAATGAGGTGTGTGACTATAATGGATTCTGCTTCCGATGAAATCACATTGGTGTACAGTATTAAGACACACTTGGGCTTGATTACCTGGTGCTGAATACTCCTCTTTTATAAAGGAGCTTAGCTATTGTAACTGTCTAAACTGATAGTTAAGAGGAACATCATCTGAATCAGCCTCTGATTCACAGGTGCAATATAGTTCACATGCAAAATCCA